>NC_059430.1:22502223-23102223 GCF_021028975.2 Sphaerodactylus townsendi
TCCTCCCTGGCAGGGAAGCAGGAGGGAAGGGTTGCCAGAGCCAGTCTAGGAAACTCCTGGATTTGGGGATGGAGCCTGAGGAGGACGCAGACTTAAAAGGGGTACAATACCATAGATTCCACTCTTCAAAGATTCCACTCTTCAAAGCATCCATTTTCTCCAGGGGAACTGATTCTGTAGTCTGAAGATGAGCTTAAATTCTAGGGGATCCCCAGGTCCCACCTGGAGGCTGGTATCCCTATCAGATAGACTCCCATCCAATGAGTTTACAGGTTAGAACTTCTTGGCTACAGCATTAAAACAAGGTCATGATGAACCTTAACTAGGGATGCCAACCCCTAAGTGGGGATTGGAGATGTCCCAGAATTACATTCTGCTTTCCAGACTATCAAGATCAGCTCTTCTAGAGAAAATGACAACGTTGGAGGGTGAATTCAATGACATCACCTCCCTGCTGAGCTTGGTCCCCTCCAAATCTCCTGGTGTTTCTTCTCTGCCTAGGCCTTGGCCGATACGACAGGGACTTTTCCCACTGCTGGTGAGAAGTATCTCTCAGGTTTCAACACAATTCAGTTTTTTTAAAAAATCCAAGCTAATCTTTTGTGGCTGGCGCCAAATCTGTATTATAAAAATGCCGGGTGAAGCTTTTAGACCAATTCAATTTCCTATTTAACAGCTATCTCAAAACTGATCATTTTAATTAACTACCGTCCTTTTTATCCAGTTCAGAGAAGGTTATAGGAAGAAGCCAACAAATTGTAAAGTAAGACAGTTGGAAGTCCAGCCTCAATAAATCACATATCCTTTCACAATTTTATTTGAACGCAGATTGTCTGCAGCCTGCGAATGAAATTCTAGACTTCTGCACTTAACGTTAAAAACTTTCCGTGACCGAAAAATTCAAATTATGACCTTGGAATAAAACTAAGCATGAAATCGAGTGTATAAAAATGTCCATCTAAATAGCCTCTCAATTCAGGAAGAGCAAATTCTGGGTGGATGTACCTCCTTTTTCCCCCTTCAGGGAATTGTGACGGTGATCTTCATAGCTTCCCACCCCTCCTAAAATTCAGTATTCCATCCTATCTGAAGAGAAACTTTCCCCAATCACAATGATGGTCATGAACCAGCCAGCCCTGGGGGTCCAGGATCAGTCTAGGGCTTAGCCTTTTGTAATATATTGTTGTTTGTATTATCTTTTTTTCTACTTTTAATTTCATTGCATTGTATTTTTCCTTGTCATTGCTTGCCTCACATTCTTTGTAAGCCAGTTTGGGCCCTCCACAAGGAGACAAGTCGGAGTAAGAGAAGTAGGGATGCCAGATTTCAGGTGAGACTTAGGGATCCCCCAGAATTATACCTCATCTTCAGACAACAGAGATCAGGTCCCCTGAAGAATATGGATGCTTTGGAGGATGGACTGAATATCATTGTCAACTCCCTGTCCTCTCCAGGCTCCATCCTCAACTCTCCAGGAGTTTCACAACCAGGAGTTTCCTAACCCTAACCCTACCTCTCCACATCCCCAATTGGTCGCCAACGTAGGATTGTCAGGTATCCCATGGCAAATGGGGGAGGGGTGGGGTCTTAATAGGTGAAAACGAGGCCTAGGTTAGTTCATTGACATCACTTCCGGAAATTGAATCATTACATCACTGATGACATGGTATTTGGGCAAAAACTCTATGATAGAAACTGTTTTTACCATATTTGGCCAAATACCAAAGCATCCCCCATGACAGTGGTGGCAAACCTTTGGCACTCCAGATGTTATGGACTACAATTCCTATCAGCCCCTGCCAGCATGGTCAATTGGTGTCGGCAACGTGTCGCCATGATGTCGGCAACGTGATGACATCACTTTCAGAAGCGACACCAATGTGCTCATGCAGTCAAGGTCTAGGTCTCAAAGCAGAGGGTTCTCCACCTGGGGTGAAGTCTGGCAATTCTAAGCCAGGCAATCGTAATAGGAAGGGTCCAAATAAATGCAATGAACGTAACCAATAGGACCAACATTGCCTAAACACTGAAGAACTATAATAAGTGACCCAGACCAAAGACAACTTACAATCTTACAACTTACAATCACATCCTGCCTGTGAGCTCCCCAAGGCACCTGGTGGGCCACTGCGAGTAGCAGAGAGCTGGACTAGATGGACTCTGGTCTGATCCAGCTGGCTTGTCCTTATATTCTTATTAATCTAACTGTGGTGATTTGCCATATGGAAGACTAAAGAGGAGGTCACATTTCCAGAAGATGTTTGAATAGGATAATGTCCAAATGAGACCTGTTTGTGTGCAGAAGAGTGTTGTGACACTCTTGTATCCATAATAAGCCAATTTTATTTCTTGAGGCCCCACCGCATTCTTTTGAATGACTTTCAAGCTAAAATAAAAGAACACAACCCTCCTCTCAATCTTTATGAAATTCTAGATTCATCTAGCAAATCCAAGCACACTGCCCAGAACTCTGTTTTCTATTTTTGACAATGATGAATGTTCTGTTTTCTTAGTAGGTGTGTTGGCTGAGTCATCATAATACAGGCAAACGTTCACCCTCAACGCCTCTTGTCCTCTAGCTCAAGTTAAATGTTCCTGC
The DNA here is from genome assembly GCF_021028975.2 of Sphaerodactylus townsendi. Taxonomy (NCBI): domain Eukaryota; kingdom Metazoa; phylum Chordata; class Lepidosauria; order Squamata; family Sphaerodactylidae; genus Sphaerodactylus; species Sphaerodactylus townsendi. The sequence goes on from NC_059430.1 coordinate 22,504,823, forward strand.
TTCAATATCAAATTGTTCGGTCTGTTCAGGAAATGGGATGCTGTCCTAAATTGTCCCCCTAGTTATTATGGATTCCCCCACCCTATAGAAGACATTTTACACACACACAAAGGTCTGGTTGTTTTGAGAGGGTCTCTTAGTGTCTAAAACATGTACCTCTCCCAACAGCTGCAGCTGTATGCATTCTTCTTGCCAAGATCACCTCACCAAAAAAAGAGAAAGAAAAATACAACTGTCCTGAACTGAGAGCATCTCTTTCCTGTCTCTCCACCCAAGTTACATATGTATCACTATGGATGGGCACTCCGTTTCCTCAGGATACGTGCGCCACCTGAATCAACCCTTCAGCTTCTCTCTTCCTCCCCAACCCATTCACATTTCCTGTGTGGAAGATTCCATTTTTTGCCTTCATTTGTAATACATCATTCATGAGAGGTGATCAAAAATAAAGATCATCTGGTCTGGTGCGAAAATTCGTTCATATTACGTGGATTATCACAGTAATGGTGGGTGCCGTGAGAGAACTGTTTTGGTGCCAAGAGAAATAAGTTACATTAAACAGTTAAAGCTCTCTTGGGCCCCTTCCGGACATGCAGAATAATGCACTTTCAATCCACTTTCAATGCACTTTGAAGCTGGATTTTGCTATGCAGAATAGCAAAATCCACTTGCAAACAACTGTGAAAGTGGATTGAATGTGCATTATTCTGCATGTGCGGAAGGGCTCTTGAACTCAAAGAACCAACCCATGGAAGACACTCAAATATGTCCTTTACAGGTCTCTTTGGTTTCTAATGTTGCCTCTTCATTTAGATGCGGGTGATTTAATTTCATTCTTTTACAGCATTTTTACACCATCTACATTTTATGCTCCATTTATACGCCATCCACACAAAAGCAATATTAACCACTGCATACTTTTAACAAGAAAAAAAGTTGGCACAAAGAAACAGAACATGGCACAACAGTAGGCACCTGCTCAGTGTGCGTGTGGGGAAAGAGTCAATAATTTTTGGATTTGAAAAATCAGTAGGGAAAGGCTGCTTGTTAAATTCCACACTAGTCACAGTCCATATAGATCTCTTGAAATGGGAATTCCACAGTCAGGGTACCGCAACCAAAAAGGTCCTTCTCCTAATAGGTATTAATTGTACCTCAGACAGTGGTGGGATCCAAAAATTTTAGTAACAGGTTCCCATGGTGGTGGGATTCAAACTGTGGCGTAGCGCCAATGGGGCTGGGCGGGGCACGACGGGGGCGTGACCGGGCATTCCGGGGCGGGGCATTCCGGGGCGGGGCTGTGGCAAGCATGCAGCTGCTGCGCCGGTCCTTGGACGGGAAACAAATGCACGCAGGCACAGGCTGCCACACACGCCGGTGCACCTCCTGCTAGACTGCTTCAAGTTCTGCGCGCTACTGCTGAGAGGAGGGGCGTAACTAAGGCAAAAATCACGTGGCAAAATCGCCAATTAGTAACCCCCTCTCGGCACACACAAATAATTAGTAACCTACTCTCAGGAACCTGTGAGAACCTGCTGGATCCCACCTCTGGCCTCAGACCTGGATCAGGAAATGAAGGGCAGATGCTAATAATTGTCTAGGGAATCCACCTCAAAACACACAAAGCAAAAGTGATCCTTGTGAGATTCAGAAATGTTCTTCAATTCTGAATAAGGTGGCCCTGTTCATTCTGAACTAATATATATTTCTCAGAATAAGCAATGAAAAAATTATTTAAAGCTATCATGCACATGGATCTCCCTGGTGGTATAATAGGACTTCTTAGTGTTCAATTAAAAACAAAAGCCCAACCCTGGTTATCATTAGAAGATCCAATCGGTGCAATCAAACTAATCAACTGTAGAGTAGCGCTGGAAAAGTCTTTAATCAATTGTCATTCCTGAAAAGACAGACTCAACAAAAATTCTCACAGCCAAATAAACATATTTTGAAAAACTCTGTAGTCAATTAAATTAATTCTCTTGCAGGCTGGGAAATTAGCATGATGGATTGTAAACATTTCTGATTCTGAGATAAGACTGACTGGTCTATGAAGTCATCAAGGGGACGCATACATTCATATGGTTCCTGTAATTCGACAAGGGGGCAAATGCCAGATCTCACGGAAACAGACAAGGGTAGCCAGTAGCCATGTTGGCCCATAGAAAAATTCTAAAAATAACAATATTGTCACCTTTTCCTCCTGTCAGGGGTGGTCTTGCCATTTAACTTACAGGGAAATTTCTTGGTGGGCCAGTGATCTAGAGACCATTGGTAGCCAAGAATAAGAGGAGCTAAACCACAGCAACTCTGCTGGATCTTCAGGGGCTGCCTGGCCCAGACCCCTTAGCAATAGCAACTGGTATCAATTCACAAAAAAATCATGAACTTCCATTTTTTATGTTCATCCTTATCACAGTCTTCCATGTAGGGTTCAATTTTTCCCACCTTTTCCTCTTTCCTGATCTCCCATCCAGCCTTAGGAATGTCGATTTCTGAGTTGTTGGCCATTGGTTGACTAGCAGCCACAATCAGGGGCTTGTGTTGAGGAGGAGAAAGAGGGTTAAATTGCCATCTCTGCTTCTTCCACCATTGCATTAAACTAAAGATGTGGGACAAATGATTTTATCCCCTTCTCCCTCCACCTTATAGCCCCCCAACTAAGGCTGCCAGCTCCAAGTTGGGAAATTGCTGGAGATTTGGGGGTGGAGCCAGTGGTGGATCAACCACTGGTTCACCACCACCACCACCCCGTGCGCGCGCTGTGCCCCCTGCTGCCCACTTACCTGGCTGCTGTGCCCCGCCCCCTCTTTTCCAATGTTGGGCAGGGGGAGACGAGGGAAGGCAGCAGCTTCAGGGGGCCGGCGGCAGAGCAGCCTTTGGGGGAGGGCTGGGAGGCCTGCTGGAGCACCAGCAGGACAGGCCATCCCAGCAGGCTGTGCCACACGCGCAGCCACATCTGCGGTCAGCCAGGGGTGGTGCCATGGTGGGATCCAGCCGGTTAGCTACCAGTTTGGTAGAACCGGTGCGAACCAGCTGAATCCCTCCTCTGGGTGGAGCGTGAGGCAAAGTGGGCTTTGGGGAAGACACGGACCTCAGCAGGATATAATGCCATAGACGCCATCCTCCAGGGCAGCCATTTTCTCCAGAGGGAACTGCATAGCTGGCTAATTAGTCACAACCGACCATGAATTTCTGATGTATGCAAAAACATAGAATTCAAACAAAACAGAATCCAAAATAAAGAATCTAAAATAAAGTTGAATTAGAATCAGGCATGGCCTTGTGTCTTTGCTAAGCAATCAAAACAACAGCTGTATGCATTTTCTATCCTTGTGAATGGTGTATTTTCGGTACATTTTGAGATTATATGTATTTTTAAAAATTGGTTTCTCCTCATCGAGTATAAGATGTTAAATGCATCTAGGTTGAACTCTTTAATGGGATGAATTTTTCTTTGTTGTATGAAATGAATGCAGCTGTTATTTTTACTCCTTAGCAAAGACACAAGGCCAGTGTGATTATTATAATATAATTGTGTTTTAAATTCTTTATTTTGGATTCTGTTTTGTTTTTGCATACGTTAGAAATTCATGGTCTGTTGTGAGTAATTAGCCAGCTGTGCAGTTCTCTCTGACTTTTTGATTCTGTACTACCCCCACCTTTTTTTTTGAATACTTTATTCATTTTCTCCTGGGGAACGGCTGTCTGTTGTCTGAACATCAGCTGTAATTCCAGGAGATCTCCAGGCCCCACCTGACCCATATGACTATATGGATCTTCCTGCGACACTGGGAGAATTTTTGAAGGGTCGGATGGGACAGTTTGGTGGCAGGCAGCAAAGGACAGACTGTCAGCATCTTCCAGTTATTGCTTACTGGATCCAACCTGTAGGGATGAGCCCCGCGAACCCAGCAGAACCTCAGAAAGAGCGCATGGAATGCCTGTGCCATCTGTGTCCTTCTGGGCGCACCCGCTCACCTGCCCCCCAGGCCCCCGTGAGTCACAGGTCATGAGATGCCTGACTCACGGTCACCAGATGTCCCAGACAAAGGGACAAAGGGGCGCTTGCCCCCAGGTATGGATTAGACCCAGACGTGAATGTTTCCTCCCGCACGTAGGCCACCCCATGATGTCATTGCTATGCTGTATTCTCCCGCTCACCCGCTCTCCCGCCCCCAGGTCCGCCCCTATTGCCGCCCCTATTGTAAACCCTAATAAAAGGTGCCAGGGACTAGCGCACGGCAGAGTTGCCAGATCCACGGATCACGCTTCCTGATGCTGGCTCTCTCCACCAGATGATATCACCGCGTCTCGCCTCTTCCTTGCAACCCCTGCGGGCCGACTTCACAACCAAAATGTTCCAGAGTGAACAAAAGAGAACATGCGAACAATCCGCCTCATTGGAGACTGTTCAGATCTGATGTTACCTTGGGCAGGTTACTACAAAGACTTGCACGTATTCATAACTAGTGCCAGAGGTATATTTAGGGGAAATGTTGCCCGGTGCAAAATCTGAGTTTTCCACACACACCCCAGGTCATGCCCCCACAGAGGCTTTTGTTATTTCCCCATTAAGCTTCAGTTTTCCCATAGTTAGCATGGGTTTAGTTCATTGTGAAGTCTTCTAAGGGAGGGGATTTTAGTTAGCCTCTGTCCCTTTAAGACATTTCCCAGGAGGCAGTCTTCCTTCTTTACCCAGCAATCCCCTGTTTTAGCTCTAGCCAGTCAGTCAGAGCAAGGTGCCAAGGGTAGCTGGAGACTTTAATATTCATGACGTATATGGTGGTCCATAGTAGTCTGTGGAGATATACAGAACACAATTTAAGGTTAACAGCAATTAGAATCAGACAAAGACTGAAGGAACTAAAAGGAAGCAAGGCACAGTGGACTTTCTTGAAAGCAACCAAGAGAAGACACAGTCTACAGCTTCAAATCTGCTCAAGATAAACAAGTACTTTGATTTAGACAGACCCAAGGGAGGAGTTAGGGCAGGGGTAGGGAACCTGCGGCTCTCCAGATGTTCAGGAACTACAATTCCCATCAGCCTCTGTCAGCATGGCCAATTGGCCATGCTGGTAGGGGCTGATGGGAATTGTAGTTCGTGAACATCTGGAGAGCCGCAGGTTCCCTACCCCTGAGTTAGGGTCTTAATTCGCCTAAGTAATAAACCTATTGTTTAAATTGTTGAACCTGGCTTGTGTCTCCCCCCCACTCCTGTGCTCCTAGCCAAGTTCAGAGCACCAAAACAGATTCACTTGGGGGGCCATAACACCTCACTTGCTGTATGTGGGTGGAGCCTCAGCCCCACAACTCAAACAACATTTTTTTGCACCAAGGTCTTGAAGTCAGTGCATGGACCCGGGGAGGAAGGCATTGGAAGAGCGTGGGGCCCCCCACGGAACTGAAATGGCCGCGAGCTCCAGGGACACACATTTTGATGACCCCATGTGTCTCCCTGGGCAGTAAGTGCCACTGACTAGTGCACATGCTAGTGGATACTCATTTAACAGCTGATCTTTTTTCCCTTGGGTTGCTTATGAAAATTGCTTTTTCTAGTCTGTCGAGCTGTGATGGAGTTTAATCCTATGGAATAGGAGTGCTGGTGTGTGTGGGGTGGGGGGGAGACTTTTCAAAAGTTTTTATGCTTTAAAATCTTTATGTCCTAAACGCTCCCATTCTCTCTTTCAAGCTCTCGTTCTGTCTTTCCTGTCTCAGAGCTGGTTTTCTATATATGCAAGCATGTTTTGCTTTTAATCCTCTCCAAAGACACATTCCATAAATCGCTCGCATCTCTGCCAACCTCTCGGTCTCTCAGCAAGCCTACATACCAGCTTTAAAGTAAGCCTCTCGAAAACCAAAGCAACAGTCCTGTGGCTTGCGTTTATATTATTTCCAGATTTGTATAGCTACAGGCTGCTTCTTAAGAGTCGCAAATGATAAGCCGGTTCTTCGTTGCCAGGACTTTTTTTTCCTCGCTGATGCACTTATTGAAAAACAGACTGCGCTAGCTGCTGAGTAGCTGTGGCATTTTTTGCGTTTGGGGTGGATAAGCAGGATATTCTCCAGCGGCGGTAGTCAGCCCCAAAAGACCACTTTTTTGACTTCGGAGAATTCTTCTGCTTGAAACAGGGGATGGGACAGAACTAGAAAACTAGATAAGATGTTAAATCACCAATTAAGATGAGAAGGATGAATTGAAACCTTTAAAAATGTTAGCTGAACGTAGACAGGACCAGGAGACAATGGAAAGCCCAACGGACAACATGAATTGTGCAACACAAGCATGGTTCTGTACCTACTAGCATACACGTATATGCCTGGAAGGAAGTAGCCATATTTATAGAAGCAGAGCCCCCCACAACCGCAGGCAGTCCCAAAAACCATACCCCCACTTTCTCAGGTTCCTTGCAGGTGCTTGGGCCAAGAGCAGGTAAGCATCTTGGGGCCTTTCCCCACTCTCGTCGTTCCCCTCTATGCCGCGCACTGCTCTCAGCACGCAGCATCCCAGGCGCTACCGTCAGTTCCTCACTCTACCCCGCCTGTGCGGGGCCATCAAAGGCGCCGCTAAGAAGAGCTGCCTGGGATGCTGAGGGCTGACAGCAGCAGCTTCAGGGCCTATGCTTGTCAGCCTCTCAGTGGGGAGTGCCGAGGGATCTTAAGGTAAGTGGGATCTTAAGGTAAGCGGGGCTTAAGGTAAGTGGGGAAAGGCCCTTGGACAGGCAGCAGAAGGGATTGTTCCAGGTTGGGAAATTCCTGATGATTTGGGGGCGGCGCCTTAGGAGGGCAGGGTTTCATGAGGGGAAGGAGCTCGGTGGGATATTATGTCATAGAATCCACCCTTTAAAGCCGCCATGTTCTCTGTGGGAGCTGATCTCTGTGATGATCAGCAGGAATTCTGGGAGATTGCCGGGCCTAGCTAAAGAAACGCACATTTTCTGTGAAATATGCAATACACACAATAGGACACCTATTTTGTACCATTCAGCTGCCTAGCCAATAAGGAGAATGTTTCGGCTCTTTTTTTAATGAATTCCTAAATTCAATATTTGTAAAGGAAATACCAATCAGACCTCTCCTTTTCCTAGGCTAGAAACAGCTGAAATCCAAGGCACGGCTGAGTAAAAGGGATAACGTTTCAGAGAGCGGAAGGTGAAAACAATCCAAGGATACACCTCTGACAACGAATAGCTGGACTGACAGAGTTTGCATGCGGGCTTGCAGTTAGCATGGATATCTATATGGAGAAAAGCTACTGCCACCTGCTGGGAACACTTGCACATTTCACATATACTATGTTCAACAAACCTGGGTTTCGACTGTGTTTGCTCATGGCTGGATATTGCACTAATGATGCGCCACAGCAACAGGATTTTCTTTGCCACACAGGCCAATCCAGTTGCAAATGATATTATTTTGTTCTTCCCATATGTTTTTCCTACTTTTGCAATCTACTTTCTATGTTGTATTGTAAAAGGCTTTCACAGCCAGAATTAACTGGCTGTTGCAGGTTTTTCGGACTGTGTGGCGGTGGTCTAGCAGTTATAGCTCCTAATGATTCACCCGCATCTATGGCTGACCTCTTCAGAGGTATGGCACTGCAAGATGTGTTTTCCGCCAAGGCACAGTGTGGAATGTTTTGAATAGCTGAGTACTATAAAACATCAAAACCAATAGAGTCCACCTGAGTTGGACACCCCTGATTTATAATATAACTTTCACTTTTTTTTCTAGACCATCAGGCTTTCCAGATAAACACAGACATATGACAGTCTTTTCAGCATGGCCATGCTGGCAGGGGCTGATGAATCAAACCGCAACATCTTGAGAGAGCTCAGGTTGCATAGAGACCCCTGGTCTAGACCTTTATAGCCAAACTATTTAAGGGTCTATTTAAGAGTTTTGTTATAATTTATATTATGTATCTTGTTGATTTAAATTATATATTAAATACATGGTTGTAAAATAGGGGGAGTCATATAGGGACCTAGATAGTAAGTAATATGTAAATAATGTGTTTTGTTGTAGATGTGGAACGTAGGAACACAATTTAGAATTAGAGGGTTTAGAAGGGTGAAGTGAGAGAGTTAATAGGAATGGGTATTAATCATTTTTTAATCTTTTGCGAGAAGCAGTCAATAAGCAACCCATTTAAACTCACTTAAATTATTGCACATTTTAAAATGACAAGGTAAGCATCGGTCCAGCTTTCCAAAGGAAGCAAACAAACAAACAAACAAAGCGCTTTGCGGTTTCCATTGCTTTCCTCCATCTCTTCTCTTCCCGGTGAATTATCTTCTTATTACTGTCCTGACCATAAGGTCCTTGAGTTTCTTCAGCTGGCCCAGACTTTCCCAAGGTTTTCTGGAAGGTGCTGGTTGTGTTCTGAGCAGGAAATGTCTGGTTATCTTTACTAGGCAAATGGATGGACTCCATGCCAAATGTTTTTGGGACGGTTTTCAGTCATTCAGAAGTAACTTACTCCCCCAGACCTATTGTTTCCCCCTTCCCTCCTCCTATTTCTTTTAATAAAATTATGGCATCTGTGACCCTGGCCTGTGCCCCAAAGCAAGGATTAAAACTCCAACCACATGAAAACAGCCATAAATAATGAAGCCATTGTTCACATGAGTTCCCACCAACCCTCTAGATTATACAGCAGACTCGAGTCACAGGGCGTTTTGTCTACCGTCCGGCTTTGTTTTCTACCACGTTGCAACCCATTCATCCATCCCACCTTCTTCCTATGTCTCAAAAATATGATTTCAGTGCCAGCTAGGGTTGTCCATTCTAGTTGGGAAATTCCTGGAGATTTTGGGGGGTGGGATTTGGAGATGGCAACATGTGGGGAAGGGAGGGGCCTCATCAGGGTACAGTGTTATAGAGTCTACCCTCCAGAACAGCTGTTTTCTCCGGGGGAAGTGATCTTGGTTGCCTGGAGATACCAAGAGATCTCCAGGCCCCACCTGGAGGCTGGCAACACTATCTGGCCATTTCCAGAAAGTGGATTCCATAGCATCACAGCCCCATTGAACCTTCCCCCCTCCCTAGACTCTACGGCATAGGTGCCAAACTCGCGGCCCTCCAGATGTTATGGACTACAGTTCCCACCATCCCCTGCTGGCATCATGCTGGCAGGGGATGATGGGAACTGTAGTCCATAACATCTGGAGGGCAGCGAGTTTGACACCTGTGCTGTACGGTCTCTGGGTACTACCCCCCAATCTCCAGGATTTTCCCAAGCCAGAGTTGGCAGATTTTCTTGGAGGAGCCGAATGGATTTCAACCAGAGGGGAGGTGAGATCCAGACCAAATTTTCCAGCGGCAGAACTGAACTTTCCTTCCTCTCCTCTCCCACTACCAACCCACTGATCTCCACAAAATGCTGCTTCTGGGGGATAGGAGACCCTGGGCATGACACACATGGCATCTGTAGTGGAAGTCTGCTGGGGTCTGCTGGAAAATGTCAGCTTAATCTGCATCCAACCCCCTGGATTTGGATGGACCTTTGGATTACGGATGCCACACAGTCCACCCTCCAAAGCAGCCATTTTCTCCAGGGGAACTGGATCTTGGTCATCTGGAAATCAAGCGTAGTCGCAGGAGATCTCCAGATACTACTTGAAGGTTGGCAACTGCAACAAAGGCCCTGATAGATTCCAGCACAGCAGTTCTCAACCTGTGGGTCGGGACCCCTTTGGGGGTCAAACAACCCTTTCACAGGGGTCGCCTAAGACTCTCTGCATCAGTGTTCTCCATCTGTAAAATGGATAAATGCTAGGGTTGGGGGTCACCACAACATGAGGAACTGTATTAAAGGGTCGCAGCATTAGGAAGGTTGGGAACCACTGATATAGGAGATCACCTCTGAGTCCCCTTTGATTTCTCAGGGACAGGTACAGAACTAGGGGCGTGAGGAGGGCAGGGTGCTCCAGTGTGGCAGGCAGGCAGAGGGGAAGTGACAGGAGATGAGCCGCAGGGCACTATTGGAAGAGATGGTTCTCGTCTTGTAGCATGCACAGACCCCTGTCTCCCCACAATTAGGACTGCTGCTAGATTTGACAGTGGTTCTCAAACCTGTGGGTCAGGGACCCTTTTGGGGGTCAAAACAACCTTTTCACAGGGGTTGACTAAGACTCTCTGCATCAGTGTTCTCCATCTGTAAAATGGATAAATGTTAGGATTGGGGACCACCACAACATGAGGAACTGTATTAAAGGGTCGCGGCATTAGGAAGGCTGAGAACCACTGGAAGCAGTGGAGAGATTTGGAGCACTTTGGTTTGACCCGAGAGCTCCTTCTTGGTTTGCCAACCTGCAGGTAGGTCATAATTCCTTCTGGGATTATAACTGATCTCCAGATGACAGAGTTCAGTTACCTTGGAGAAAATGACTGATTTGGAGGCTGGACTTGATGGCTTTATATTCTGTTGAGGTCCCTCCCTTCCCCAAGCCTTGCCCTCTCAAGACGCTACCCTCAAATTTTCCAGAATTTCTTATCCCAAAGCTGGCAGCTGTACTCACCCCAGCCCCCAGGTGATGGGAAATATTTTTGCCCCTGTTGCCCAAGTGAGGCCTTTGGCCCTTAACCTGTTTGAGTTGAATGACTCGGCTTGAAAACAAAAGCGTCAGTTATTCAGACATTCGCAGCGCTGCAAGAACTGTTCCCCGAATGTACAAAGAGTGTGCTGGAAAGCAGTGGACTCTCCTCAAAAGGAATATTTGGCCTTCTCAAAACGAAATCAGGGATTGTGCCTTCCGCCCCCATTCGCACCCCTCCCCCGAAAGGGACACTATTGCTATCGCGTTTCATAGCCATCACATCTGGCTTAAATATGCTCACCACCTTGTCAGCCTGCCATAAACCACATGCATACCCAGACGGCGTGAACAGCTCTGCTGTGCTTCACCAAAACTCTTCATGTATGGCTGCAGCTGCTGGTCGGGAGTCAGGCGGTGCAGAGCCAAGGCGAGAGAGTCAGGACATGAAAGGCCGCGCTTCCTAGAAGCTGGGACGCTTTCAGCCTGAATGGAAGCTGAAAGACGATCTCGGGAGGAGGAGGGGGGGAGGCCCTGGGGTTAAAGAAGAGCAGGGGGGCAAATTCCTCATTTCTCAGGAGTGGGAGATCTGAGACCCTCATCTGGAGAACCGGATTTGATTCCCCGCCCCTCCACATGAGTGGCAGGCTCTGATCCGGTGGACCAGGTTGGATTCCTCACTTCTGCAGATGAAGCCTGCTGGGTGACCCCAGGTCAGCCAGTTTTCTCAGAACTCTCTCAGCCCCACCTGCCTCACAGGGTGTCTATTGTGGGGAGAGGAAAGGAAGGAGTTTGTAAGCTGCGTTGAGAGTCTGCTGGTTCAGTTACAAAACTTACACGTAACCTCATAGGTGGGATTGCCAGGTCCCTCCTGGCCACCAGTGGTGGGTGGAGGGCTAGGTTGCTAGTTCCAACTTGGGAAATTCCTAGAGATTTAGGGGTGCAGCTGGGGAGGGGAAGGACCTCAATGGAGTACAATGCCATAGAGCATCATGCTGGCAGGGGATGAAGGGAACTGTAGTCCATAACATCTGAAGGGGTCATGAAGTTTGACACCTGTGCCATAGAATATAAGATTCACAAACACGTGTGGCACATAGGCGCTGGCCCAAGCAATTTATATTACCTGTTGCTTGGTAAAGTATGCCAAATTGTTATTATTAGACTTATCAAACTATTATATCTCCATAACGCATATATATCTCCACTTTAAATCCAATTCATGCAACAATTTATTACAAGACAACCTTCCCAATGGGACAGTATTTATAAGTAATTCAAGCCACCAATTCAGGATTTTCATTCATTGTCATGAACTTGTATTACAGTCACAACGGGTGACATTGACGTAATAATATTTTACAAGATTATGGGACATTGTTGGTTTAACAAATACATGATTATGGACTTGAGAGAAGGTTGTGTCTTGTAATAAATTGTTAAAATGAATTGGATTTAAAGTGGAGATATATATGTGTTATGGAGATATAATAGTTTGATAAGTCTAAAAGCCAACAATTTGGCACACTTTACAAGAAACTAACAGGTAATACGTGCCACGCGTGTTTGTGAATCTTATATTGTTTTGCACCTATGCCATAGAGCCTACCCTTCAAAGCCTCTGTCCCCCCAAGGAATACCAGGGCCACTCAAGAATATAAAGTGGCATAAGCAATGGCAACTCCAATTCTGCATCATATCTCCTGCCTTGAAAACCCTATTGGAGTCCATAAGTCAGCTGTGACTTGAGGGCAAAAAAAGGCAGTTAGTACTCAAGGCTCAGCAGGGCATTTGCTTTCAATGCCAAGATTCAACCTTGGAAATATATGAAGTAAGAATAGGTGAAACCCCCCCTGAACAAGGGCCGAGAGTTCCGCTGAGTGCCCAGAGAATCCTTGCAAATCAGGAATTCTGTGTAATGGCTTTTCCCTCAGAGAGTGTTGTTTACAGAGCACCTCCCTGAGGAGGAGGAGGAGAGTTTGAACACATGCTTGCTGACTTCCCTCCCTTCCCCAGTCTCTGTCCTCTTCAGGCAATGCCTACATGCCTTTATAAATTTTTCCCAGGCAGAGTTGGTGACCCTAAGTTTGACTTTGGCCAAGTTTTTGGCAACAGGCGGCATGGGGAGGAGAGAGAACAGACCGGAGAAATGGTCTCTGCGGAATATCCCTCTTCATGAGGGTAATTGCAAGTGTAGTCCCATACTCAAGGGGGCAATCCGACAGCCCCATAGAAAGTTTCTGACCCATTGTCATTTGTTAACAGGCAAATTAGAGATAATCTCAGCTCTATCAGAGGGGCAAAGTTAACATAACATCTTGTACTTTATCACTATCATGAGGATCTAGTGACTTTTTACAAAATTATGGAGACAGAATTGAAATAATATTTATTATTGATGCGTATATTTCCTTCTCTTTTTTTCAAGTTTCTGCCATCTTTTGGCCTGCTTTGGGAGCCCAGCTCAAAGAATAAACAATTATGAAAACACGGCAGATTTACCAAGCCAAATTAAAGCTTTGGCAGGCACAAAACAACTTTAAAAGCAGTTGCAAAACCGTCATATCATCAGTGCAATCTAAGAACCAATCACAGAATCAATCCTGTAAAAGCCACAGTTCTGTGAAAGGCATTTACAAAGAAAATAAGTTCTAAACAAACACTGGAAGGCTAGAAGCAAGACTGCCGGGCAAGTCTTTTCTGGGAGAGAATTGCAGAGGGCAAATGTAGCCTCCTTGCCCTTTTCCACTAAAAACCTAGGCTCATTCTGCACATGCAGAATAATGCACTTTCAAACTGCTTTCAGTGCTCTTTGAAGCTGTGCGGAATAGCAAAATCCACTTGCAAACAGTTGTGAAAGTGGTTTGAAAACGCATTATTCTGCGTGTGCGGAAGGGGCCCTAGATTCAAACTACAGTGACACATAAAATCACTTCTCAAGACCTGTCTGAAGCCTGGACTTCACAGAAATACACACAGTGAGACAGGAGTATCATCATATATTTAATTCCAGCCTTTGTGGGAGATGCTTCCATAAACCAAGATGGCTTAATAATAAAGCCTATCCTTGGTTAGTTGGATCCTCCCATGCTAAGTAGCATATCGAGCAACAAGTGCACTCCAACATTTCCGGTCTTGGGCGAGGGTTTCAGCCTCTTCCCATGCAGCAATATTCCAGTGTCACATCGCTAGTTACCAAGGCTGCTCAGGATAACACTTTCCTTACTCAGAGAGGTATCCCGCCTCGGCAGCCTCAGGAACCCAAGCAAGACCCGACAATAAGGCTCAAATAAATACAAGATTTATTGAGATGCTGGACCTAGGTGTCAGCACTTCCCTTCCGCGACAACAGCTCTGCCACCTTAGCAGCTTTGCAACCCTTGTTACATTTCCGTCGGGGACCGGGGAGAACCAAAGACAGCCCACTACCATTCACTAACAAAATTCAAAACAACCAATCATACATTGCAACATGCAGGAACCAATCACGTCCCGATAGGCATCCTCTTCTCAAGTTTCTCAAGGCCAGAGCAGGGCTTTAGGCGATGACGGTTCACTGACGGGGAAACACAAAGGTTCTTCCAGGTAACCAGGGTCAGGAGGCAGAGATGATGATCGCACCCCTGGTCTGCCTGCTGATGGGATTAGGGTAGGCAGCACTGACCAATGGAGGTTTCCTTTGTCCGCTGCATCAAGAAACTTTACATCGTGAATGGGATCGGTCCGGTGAGGCAGAGATGGCTCTCTGCCTTGGGCCAAGGAGGTTCCATACTAAACACAAGTACAGGGAAACTTACAAATCCTATTCTTATCTAATACAAACTAGTTTCTACTCTAATAAATACAAAAACAGAATAAATCTTTCAACGCTTTTAGTTCAGACACAGTCCAGGAGCTGGATTTCTCTCCTGGCTCCTCGGGCTTATCATTTCTCCTCTCTTTCTGGGCCTTCACGCCATTTGCAATCATGGCATGGAATGCCCAGACAATTTCAGCTTGTGAGTACTCGAAGGCCCTGGCTGCACTGGGTAGTCCAGGGATGCGAGGAGCATGACAGGCTCTTTGGGCAGACAGCGGGAGCATTGGGACCTTTAAGAACATATCATACCAGCCATACAAACAGAACATCAAAGTACACTCCATAAATCAGGGAGATCACCCAAGTAAACCCAACCAAAGAAGGAACAACAGGTAGTCCAGGCAACTTTCTGAAACGCTCCGGAATTAGCAGGCGGGGACGCGATGGAGGTATTCCCGCAAACCGGAGAGAGACCCAAAGCGGCTGGAGTTGAGACAACACGGAAGCGCAGAAACGCCGGCCCTGCGTATGGATCGCCTTTGGATGTGAGGACCAGTAGAAACGAAGGGTCCGCTTCGAGCACAGCCGGTCTCAAGCAAGTAAGAGACAGCTGGTGATCACAGTCTCGCATTGAAACTCAACGCGACACACGCATCGCCCAGTCCAGGGAACTCACGCCATTTGCAGAATCCTTTGGCATCTCCGAGGCCGCCCAGGGGTACGGGATCACCCCTTTGGTACTTCTGACGCCGGGTGTATTGGGTTGGGGCTGGCATGGCACCGCTTCTTCACAATCTTGGCAACGGCGTAGGTCAATGGCATCTTCCTCGCCAGGCTCCTCGCTCACCAGAGGCGAAAGCGTATCGATCCCAGGTCGCGACTCCTTCGGTGACATCCCAGCCGCTAAAGCTGTGGGCATGAACGCTAACTCTCGGGCTTGTCCAGATCTAATGCCTAGACCGGGTCCCAGTAATGCCAGCTGTACACCAAAAGTCCATAATTTTATGAAAAGTGCCTGGACACCTCCTATGTAACTTGCTAAACAACCGCTGCATAGGGAAAACACTTATTCGTGAGAAACATAATGTATAGGGTAAGCCGGCAAGTAAGCCGAGAAGGGAGGGGGTGTCAGAACGGGCTGAAACCCTTAGGGCAAGAGATAAAGCCTACGTAGGGTGAAAGCAGCTGCCAAATGACGAAATAAACAGGTTCCATGGTGTCTGACCCGCCTTACCAACCAAGGGCTGGGCTAGAGGAATCATGGGTATGTATAGCTAATTACAGGATCTAAAAAAGATGAATTCACAACAGGGTTTCCCTCGGATCCCAGATTGCTTCCCCGCCGGGAGGGTGGCATACCGCGGAGGGTGTCCAGTGGCGATGGCGTCGAATCCCGCTTCCAATTGTGGTTTTAATGGTGTCCACCGTCTTCGTGAATATGCTCGCAGGAGGGGGGCAAGACTGAGTTCCCAAGCTGTGACATATAGCGCAGTCTCTTGGGAACCGCCATTGTTCCGCGCCTGCCCTTCGCATTGCAATACTGCAGTACTGCAGGACTGGTTTTAACTGTAAATATGTTGGATATGCAAATAGGCCAACTGTAACATACGCCTAGGGAGTGACCCCGCCATGTCCTCCTGCCTTTGGTGGTGAAAAGAAAAGATCAAAACCCAGAGAGGAAAATCGCGCGAAGCGAAAGTGGTCTGAACCACAACGGTCCAACCTAACCCGCCAGTGTGGTCCCCCCTTCCTTCGGTGGATGGTGCCGCTCATGGTGGAAAGGCCAATCTGAAAAACAGAGCTTGTGAAAGAACTGGGCCAAAACAGAGTAGCTGCGAAACAGAGTGGAGAGAAACTGCCTTCCATGTGGCAAAATCGCGCCCAGTGCTGGTACAGTTTTCCTAACCATTGCTTAACAGAAAAATGCACCTGCTGTAAAAGAAACAGCATAAACGCAGAACTCCCTCCCCCCCTTTCATCCTAGTGATACCCCTGAAACCAGCCCCGCCTTCCCCTTATACGTGTGGCTTTGGCAGCAGTTGTGGTATCTATTCCTAGCGCTTTGTGGACATGCAAAGCCCTCGCTAGTTCGATCTGCTACCTAACTGCGCTTTGGGAAGGAGGGCTTCTACCCTATGGCAAAGAGCTGGGAGGTGCCGGGGTTTGACGAAACCGGAGCACGCAGTCGCCTGAAAGGCCCCGCCCCAGCGGGGACCTTTACAGCCACTAACTCCCCTTTGCCTGGCAGAATTTGGCTGGAGCCTCAGGGACTGAAATTCTGCGCGCGGTAGCTCTGAGACTGCAGCAGCTTCTAAAGGGCTCTAAAGAAGAAAAAAGCTATTGGCTTGAAAGCTCGTCAAGTTGATCTTGACGACGCATCCATTTTTAAGCTGGTCTGATTCTCTCACTCCTTTGGCGTTGGGGCCGTCTCAGAAACAACACCAAAACCCAGACCCACCCCAACCAAGACGCGGCAAAAAATCCCAAAAAAGCCAGGGGACCCAACAAAATTAGGAGGCTAAGGCACTCGGAAGGAGGCACAAAGGAAACGTAAAAAACCAGGCCACCTGCCCGCGACACGCCAGACTGAGGAGGGCTGTAACCGGCCCAAACCATGAGGGCTTAAAGAGGAAACTGCCGCCGGGCCGGCAGGGGGGGCAGGGCCGAAAGTGCATGTCCAGAATGAGGGCAGCGGGCCGGTCAGCAACAGGGCCACGCGGTCCTCGGCCTAAAAATTTCCTTAGCTGCCCGCAGCTCACATCGATGACGGGCCCGGAGCACCGGCAGAGCAGGGAGGCAATGGCGGCCCCAGGTGTGGAGTCAGAGAGCTGTGCCAGCAGTAACAGCGGGACCGGCCAGCCTAAGGCAGCCAGAGGACAGAGTTGTGGTCAACATCGGGTCGGGAATCCCATTAACGCACACAGCCGCCACCGTCTACATGCTGGGCACACAGCTGGTAGCGCTATCGCCTCTTTGCAGTGGGACGCTAAACGTAATGCTTAAGAAGGGGAGGGATACAACATCATTCCTGAACCCAAAGGGCGAAGCGAGGTCAGGCCGCGAAAACTCCCCACAAGGCGACCGCTTGAGTCGAGGAACGCAGTCCGCGTCAGCCGCTTGGCAGGCACTTCTGGACAAGCTGCAGCAGGGGCACATCGGGGCTGGGAGCCGGGTCTGCAGCCCGGGCGACTGGATTCAGTGGGGATAGGGGCCATCAGAGCTGGGCCGACGAGGGCCGAATTTCCCTCCACCCAGGTCCCAAAGTCGTAACGGTAGCAGCCAGAGGGGAAAAAATGAAAGGGGAGGCGCTTCACCTCGAGAGCAGGTCGCCCAAAAGGGAGGAACTGGCAATCCTCCATGTTGAGGAAGGAATGCTCGACCGCCACCGGTCGACGAGGACGGGGTCGGAGCCAGGCGGGGAACAAGCTGCAGCTCGCCACTAGCACTCCATGACACGCGACTCTCCTCCGCGTGCGCAGGGAACAGGGACGGTAGAATTCAGGAACAGAGCAGGAGGCCCCAGCACCAACCAACATATGGGGAATAGAGAGGCCCCACCAAACAGGGAAAAATCGGGTCAGAGGGGGGGGATAGGGGAACGAGGCCATCAGGGCGCCACAAGGCACCGTGGCCTCGCCGTCAAGGGCCGCGAAGAGGTCTAGAAGCATCAACTCCGATATAAGCAGGCATCGAACATGCCAGTGGCTCCAATGGTTCACCGCTGATGACCCTCAAGCAGGGACAAGTGGGAGAAACAGGCTCAGGAAGAACATCTTGCACATACGTTCAGAGGCATTGGGGAGTGAAGCCAGGCAGCTTCATGGAGGGGCTTCAAAACACGGGGCTAATTCCATGGACGGGCGGGAACACCCCGGGTGGGGAGAGAGAGGTGCGTTGGAAACCGGGCTGCCTCCGGTGGTTGGTGGAGGGCTGAATGATCCCAACGACCACCTCAGTGGCTCCAGGAGCCGGAAACAGGGACTTCTTGTAACGGCTGGCGATCACCCCTGAGCTTGTACCGGTAAAGATTTATGCGTGGAGGCGGGTAAGAGATATCTCTGCTGGAGCCGCTTCCGCTGCTGATCTTTCGTAGGGGAACGCCGAGGCGCAGCGGGAGCTTCGTCAACCCGAAAAGCTGGGAGAGCCGGGTAGTTCGTTCGGAGCTCAAAGATCCCAGAGCTCGCTCACTGTTGCGCCTCCGTCTCCCAGGTCCGGCACCCACCTCCAAACGGGGTTCCCGCGGCTCCGGAAAAAGGGGATCCGGGCTGTCCTAGCGGAGGTTTGGGGAAGATTACGACGGGGGTTCGGGCGGTAAGGAGACTGGGGCCTGGAAACCGGAGCTGAGGGTTGGCGGTAAACTGTTGCCACGCGGCTGGGGTTGACGATCTCCGGATGCCAACTTGGCAGCACACCTCGGCGCCAGTGGCCATGTTACGGCAATAACTGCACTGGATCTCTATCCAAAGGCATTATGGAGCCGACGCATGGCTAATGGAGAGCCCTTGGTAACCCGAAGCTCCCACTAAAATCCCGTTCCCAATTCACAAGGCGTCTCGTATAGCTCCCACTACCCTCCCTGCAATGAATTCTGAATCTGCCTCTAAGGCCGGGTTGTTGGGGCATGTGGGGAGTCCTGGGAACATTCTACAGGGATGGCTCAAACCAGGGTCTCGGCCAGTGCTCACAGCTGCTTGTGGGTGTTCCTACTAGCTGGCGGTGGCGGTTGCCTCCTTCGCCTTCGTGATCCTGTGCCATCTCTCCCCGCTTCGTAAATATACAGTATTGGCCGCTTTAGGAGATCAGCCGGATCCTTAAGGGTGTTATCCGGGATCCGATTCACCCTTCTTCCTAATATCCGGCACTTCTAACGATGAACACGCTTATTGATTAGGGGGCGGTAGACTGGGTCGGTGGGGATCCACCCGCGGTCCATTTGCGACACTCGAACTAATGCGCTCTCCATAAATAAGGGCGCGGCGACTCTATCCTTGTCCTGAGCTAGTTGGTGAAGTTTTGGACAGATCATGAAGGTAGTTGGGGGGCACCATTTCGAGACCCAAATCATAAAGCTACCATATAATCTCCCCAATTTATCCCGGTCTGCCTCCTTGTTCACATCCTACCCTGGCTCCAATCTCTGGGAACACCTCTAGCCACGTATGGCGGGTGCGCCCTTCCTGGATGGTCGCCTGCATATTGGGTGGCTTCATTCTAGCCGCCTGCATGACCAAAACCTCTCCTCCCCGGGTCAAAAGGAGTCAGAATAGCTGCTGGATATCCGCTAAAGTGGGCAAGTGGGTCGCGAAATGGATTCCTACCAGTTGGGTCAGGCCAAGGGATCAGCGGTGCACGGGAGCCTAATCTCTCCTTCCACTATACAGGTCCGAGGCAAGGTAAGGGAACATGTGGACATAAAGAGAGAACGGGCTCGGCCGGGAGTCGGGTCATTCCCATCTGAGTATGGATAGGAAACATGCCCACGCATCGACGCTTCTGCACCTCTTGACTCCAACCCCCACCCTGGAAGCGTCCGGGAGGGGCGCGGCCCGAGCCGGGTAGCGGCTGCCACTTCTCTGAGCTCGTAGAGACGCAGCGGGATGGGAAAGACGGAGGTCTCAACCATCTCGGTGGGAGAGGGAGGCACCTCGACCGTGGGGGAAGCACCAGTTGGGAGCCAAACCCGGGACCTCCTGAGGGCACTGCATGCTATGAACTCTGGGGAGGCCACGTCTTCCAGCATCTGAGCTAGGGGCGGCCCGCTGGGGGGTCCCGTGGGAGGAGGTCCCGGAAGAGCCTGGATCCCGAATTGGGGATGAGGGGCCGGACTCTCTCCGGGGGAAAGCTTGAGTCACGCGGAGCTGTGGGAGCCAGAAGAGGAGGGCCATCCCCCATCTGAGTGAGGGCGTTGAGGGCACCACTCTCTGTTGCCCGCTTATCAGCCGCGATGCGGGAAACGAGCAGCCTGCTGTCCAAATGCTGGAGGGTTTCCGCTTCTAGCCACACCTCGGTGGGGGGTTGGAGGCTATGCTTATGCAGCACTGGGAAAATCCAATAGACCACCGGGGAGGGGGTAGGATCTCCATGGGGCTGCCCCTAAAACTACTGACTCCCCGGGTGGACTTCGGCTCACCCACTAGCATGATTTTGGTTCCCTGAACGCGAGGCATAACTCTTGGGATTTCTATAGACCTCCATGTCCTCTCCAGTGTCTTAGCTCGTTTCTTTAACCTGTGTTCCCCTCAGAACTTGATACAAATTCCTGAGGACTGGCCAGCTAAACGAAAATGTCAATGCTTCAAGAGCCGCAGACAAACTGTAATTGGTCCATTCGCCCCTGCAAAATTCATGATTCCAACTTTTTTCTTAGACACCAATAAGGGGGCTTGCGACTGAGCTTATCCCAGTTGTACAGGACGCAAAGCCAGCCGGGTGGATTCTGGGAGGACTCGGCTTCCATCCTTAGACCCTCAAGAGGCTCCCATTTTCTAACTAACTCTGCTCGCTAATTTCCTGACCTGGGCTTCTGTTCCCGCCTCCTTCCCGGACCAAAACCCGCTTTTTTCCAAATTCTAAATTTGGCCTATGACACGCTTTCTGGCTTCTAAACCTGGCCTGTCTTTTCGCCCTTCCCGATCTAACCCTCTAATCTGGTGAGCCCTCCTGCCTTTCTTTAGTGGCTATCCCGAATTCCTCTCTCTCTCTTCTCTCTCTGGGATCTCCCGCCCCTTTTTTTTCCCCTTTGCAGTGCGTCCTGCCTCACCTGTCCTGCAGAGGGATGCCCACAACCTCCTCCGACCAACAGGGTCCTCCTCGACCTAACGCTGCCGGTAACCAGCCGCCTCCTGAACTGCACCTCCGCCAGTCGGGTCGGTTCCTCGAGAGCAATACCGGGTTCTCCCAGAGGGTTCAGGGAAATCCCGGACGAAGCTCCCTTAACCCCAGTTACTCAAGGGCTGTTTCTCAGGGATAACACTTCTCTTACTCAGAGGTATTCCGCCGGCAGCTTCAGGAACCTGGGCAAAGACCTCGACAAGGCTCAGATGATAAATAAAGAGATTTATTGAGATGCTGACCTAGGTGTCAGCACCTCTTCCGGGCACAACAGCTCTGCCTAGCAGCTTTGGTAACCTCTTGGTACACTTTTCACCTGGCCGGGGACCGGGGAGGTCTTAACCAGAAGACAGCCCACCACCATTCATCACTAACAAAATTCAAAACAACCAATCAGCATTGCAAAACATGCAGGAACCAATCAATGTCCGGGATAGGCATCCCCTTCTCAAGCTCTCAAGGCCAGAGCAGGGCGGTAGGCTGACAATGGTTCTACTGACGGGGAAGCACAACGGTTTTCTCCAGGCGTCCAGGGTCAGGCGGGAGAGAGCGATGACGTGTTCTCCTTATCTGCCTGCTGATGGGATTAGGGCAGGGCAAGGCCGACGGAGGTTTCCTTGTCCGCTGCATCAAGAAACTTCCTACACGTGAATGGATGATGGTCCGGGTGAGGCAGAGATGGCTCTCTGCCTTGGGCCAAGGAGGTTCCATACAAACACAAGTACAGGGAAACTTACAAATCCTATTCTTATCTAATACAAACTAGTTTCTACCTAATAAATACAAAACAGAATAAATCTTTCAAACGTTTTTAGTTCAGACACAGTCCAGGAGCGGGATTCTCTCCTGGCTCCGCTATCAACGTCTTGCTCGAATGTTCTCCTCCAGGTGTTTCAGGAGTGTCTTCGCTGCCATTTGGCATCAGGGAATCCTTTTTAAATTTTAGCTCTCCCGTTCTCCTTCATGTAAAGCACACTCTATTCCTACAGAGTGGTATATAAACTATTCTGAGATCCAAATGGATAAGGGAACGTGCCATCCTAAACAGAGACACACCTTTCTAAGGGCATTGATTTCAATGGACTTTTAAAAGGGTGTAACTGTGTTTAGGACTATTATGATCTCTTCAGTTCAGACTGCCAGGTGTATTGAGGTCAGAACCTCTTACTTCTGCTGAAGTATACAGAAAGTAAAGAGCTGAGTCTTATCATTAAGTTACCAGAACAACAGAACATACCCTTTCTGTTTGTGATTGCTAGGCTTATAAGGATTTCAGGGTCTAGTTTCAGCATTCACTGAAACTACCAGGAGAGGGATACATGTAGGGCAGAGGGCACAGGATAGCAATGATAGACAGAGGATATTATTCTTTTGCTAGCCAGACTCCACCCAGCTGCTGAAATCTTGCACCGCTGTCTCCTCTCTGCAATTTACTTTCAGGATGGCCAGCTTCCAGGTAGGGCTTCGAGGTCTCTTGTAATTATAGTTAATCTCCAAACCACAGGGATCAGTTCCCCTAGAGAAAATGACTTCTTTGGAGGATGGGCTCTGTGGCATTACGCCCCACCCTCCCCAGGTGATACCACCAAATGTCCAGGAATTTCCCCACCTGGAGTTGGCAACCCTAGACAGATACAGGATGGAAAGATCCAGGCAGGTGCCCTTACATGGAAGTGGGGACAAATCATGACCCCCTCCCTCGGTGTTTTCTAAACCAGACACTAAGGTTGCCCACTGCTTGTGGCTGGAACTGAGACGTTTAACCTGGCCCCATTTGAACCCTGCTGATTTCAAGCAAGTAACAAATAATTATAGCCTCCTTTTTAGCAATTTTACCCTTCATGGTAGAGATGGCAAACTAAATAACCGCATTGTGCACATTTTTACAAAACAACATATTAGTTCTTTAAAAAACAATAAGAGCTATTACTGTTGCTTTTGGCTTCTTCCTGGTGTATCCCCCCCCCACACACACACACACACACACATATATTTTTGAAATGCAAGGCAGCTCCCATTGAAGTTCCATCAAGCAAACAATTTGGCCTCCATAGAAAACACAGACCAACGCCATCTAAAGTTTTCTATGAATTATGGAGACAGATGCAAAAATATGAATTATCCATGGACTATAGAAGGACCCAAAGTTGAACCTCTGACTTTTTCACTCAACCCCGCTTCCCCCTCCCTTGTGCAGCCCTCTGCTTAAAAGTCTGTTTTGCTTTGTGGATCCATTAAAACATTTGGGGCAATTCCCAAGTCCCAAATCAGCTCCATAAATCTATAGCTATTGTAAGGCCAAAACGTCTTCAAAATGATCAGTGATTTACTAAGGAGTACAGGATGGGGAAACGGGATTTTCTCTCCAAAAAAGAGGGGGTTGGGGGCAGGTTGATGTGCCAAAAATATTAAATAATTCTCAGAATAAGCTTCCAGCTTCATTGATTTCATTTTTTTAAAAAAAGAGACAGAGCAATCCTATCCATTGCCATTTTTTGAGTTGAATCTATAGAGGTTAGATTTTTACACAGTGCATTTACTAAACGAAGCTAGAGACAAAAACTTCAGACTCATGGGAGATTCTCCCATGCAAACCCCATCGAAATGAACAAGAAAAGTCTCACACATTTTTGTGGGGCTTGCATAGATAACTTTCTTGTGGGTTGTGACTAAGGAAAAGCCTGAGAGAATTCCAAACCACTTGGCTGCTTGGTTAGAAAATACAGAAGAAAGCTCAGAGCACACAAGAAACCCAGCTGTGTGTCTTCCATGTTTCTCAGCTGGCTACCCAAAGGAATGTGTTGACTGCGCACTTTTAAACACTTTCCTAGATATTCCTTTGATATCAGTTGATCTGCCGCAATTAACAGGTGCTGGTATTTACCTTCATGCCAGGAAAAACTTCACCTGCCCATTTTTCTTCTATTAAAGGGGCAGGACAAATTTTCACCAAGACAGTTAGTAACTCTAAGGAGAAGTGAAAATGTTGTCCTCAGAAACCATAAGACTGGTGGCCTCGACAAATTCCACAATTGGTTTACTGCCAGGACTCCCCAGTTTTTTGAGCCTATGGGCACATTTGAAAATTTGTGAGGGGTTGCCAAAAACAGCTTATGGAAGCAGAGCCAAACCCAAAATGGCTTCCACAGGAGGCGAACCCAAGCAAAATATCTCCCTGGTCATATCTCCTTGGAAGAAGAAAAGCTTGAAGGGGGAATGACGCCTCATGCTGACTAAGGAAAGCCCAGGTGCTTTCCAATCCTTCTGATCCTCCTGAGGAAAACCTTTCATTTGACTGAGGGCAGCCATTAACAAGTCTTAAAATGTCCCCACCAATTTTCTGGAAAGCTCAACAGGTACCGAGGGAGCCCCTAAAGGAAAGAGTGGCATACAATTGCAATACACCACGCTGGAGAATCATGGCTTACTAATAGATCATCACAAGTAGTGGTATTTGTAGCAATAGAAAAGAACAAAAGTCCACTTGCACCTAAAAGACTAAAAAAATTCTGGCAAGCTTTCATGAGTCGCAGCTCACTTCTTCAGATATCTCAGTCTTCTTTTGGTTTCTTGGTTGCATCCCTTTCTTAGTTGGTGATGGAGCCAAGGATTTCAATTAATTTCAGTTTCTTCACTGTCAACTTTAAAGTAGAGCAATTCCTCAGTAGTCATTACTTGCGTAGTCTTGATGTTCAGCTGTAATCCTCATTTGGAACGTTCTTCTTTACCCTTCAGTAGTTGTTTCAAGTGTTCACCATTTTCCACCAGCAATGTGGCATCATCTGCATATGTTAATATCCTTTTCATCGATTTTCACTCTACCTTCATCTAAATCTAATCCATCTTGCATTATATGTTCTTCATGCCAATTGAACAGACAGGGAGATAAAAGACATCCTTGTCTGATACCTTTGCTAACCAGAAACCATTCAGTATCCCTCTATGATCGCAAGTACCTCTTCTTTTTCCGAATCCACCCTGAATATCTGGCATTGTTCAATGTGTGGCAATAGTCTTCACTGTAAGATTTTGAACATCATTTCACTTGTGTGATAAAATAATGTTGTGGTCCGATAGTTGCTGCAGTCTTTGATGTCTTCTTTTTTCAGAATTGGAATGTAGATTAAGCATTTCCTGTCTGTGGGCCACTGCTTTCTTTTCCATATTTGCTGGCATATTCTTGTTAAGATATTTGCCCTTTCTTTGCAAACATTTTAAAACATTTTAAGGCAGGAAATAAAATGCTTCCTCTATGGAATTCCGCATTGCTTTTACTGCCAAATATTTTCAAAATGTTTTAAATGAAGCCCCTTTTAAAATGATTCTCTGGCTGAAATGTTTTGAAAATGTCTTCAGTTGCCTGTATGATTTATTTACTATGTTTCCCATGCTTCTCTGCTCCCCTGAACTTCCTCCTCAGCACCATTTTCTGAGCTCACTTAGTTCCCCCTCATCTGTTTATTTGCATTATTTCTTTGTTCTTTTATTTTTGGAGGGCCAGTCTTTGAAGCACTGAGTCTATGAGGAGTATAGAATGTAGCATGAAGCTGTGAAGCACTGAAGCATCAATTCAACTCAAAAAGAAGAGAGAGAGAAATCACATAATTGTGCCAGGAATCATTTTGAGGGGGTGAGTGCAGACATACATCATTGTGGGGGGGGGGGGGAATTGAAAGCATTTTAGAAATGTTTTAGGAGATTTGTGCAGAAAGGGTCAGGGATGGACTCTGTTCCTGCAGCTTGAAATATGAATATTGATATCTCATGTACTCCTGTTGATTTGTTTAACCCAGTTGCTTTGAGCACAGCCTTCACTTTCTAAAACCGCAAGTCCTTCTTCAAAAGATTCTTCTTGGAAGGAATCCATAATCCTTTCAGCTCTTCTGTATAGTTCTTCGGCATTGTTCCCATCTTTTCTTTGTTTTGTCCTGTAAGTTAATGCATTCCTGTTCTGATCTTTCAGCATGGCATGCTTTAAATTTCCCCTAGTGCAACAGATCTAATGTTCTTCCTTTTTTGTTTGTCTGTTCTATTTCTTTACACAGATTATTATAATAGTTCTGTTTGTCTCTGTGTGTCAGTTGCTGGAACACTGCATTTAGATATTTTTTTACTCTATTTTGTCATCATTTACTTTTACTTCTTGTCTATCTGTAGCATTTTCAAGAATTTCATCAGTCATCCGTCGAGACTTTTCATTTCTCTTGGCTACAGAAATAGTCTTTGTGAATTTTTTCTTTATAATATCTCTGGTTTCAACCCTCAGTTCTTCCATTCACCTTCACTGAAACTTAGCAATGCAAATTTGATCTTTACACGGTCTTTGGACTTTTCAGGGATGTTGTTTGATTCTATTTTGGCACTATGGGAATATTTTGTGCTTTTTTCAGCTTTGTTCTATTTTTCAATATTAACAGTTAATGGTCTGTACCATGACCATCTCCTGGTCTCATTTTTGTAGAAAGAATAGAGATTCTCCATCATCTATTCATAATTATGGGCTCTATTTGATTTCTATATTGGCTATCCAGTGATGTCTGCCTATAGTCATATGTTTGGTCGCCTGAAACATGGTTGCAATGGACTGATTGTTGTCTTCACAAAATTTTATGAGTCACTCTCTCACTTCATTTCATGCTGCTAGCCCAAACTTTTGTTTGATTCTACTTTGTTCTCTACTTATGCATTCTGGTCACCTACGATTATTAGCACAAATACTTAGTGACAAATACATCAATAAAAGAGCCAGCCTGTATAATAGTTAGTCAGCTTAGGATCTGGAAGACCTGCATTCAAATCCCCACTCAATTATGGAAGCTTGCTGGGTGACCTTCCTCCATTCACTTCTTCTCACCCTAACCCAGTGGTGGCGAACCTATGACACGGGTGCCAGAGGTGGCACTCAGCGCCCTCTCTGTGGGCAAGCATGCAAAGTTCATCATGGCTGGGGGGGTGTTGGAAAATCACCCCACACACATCTAGGCTGACCTGGGCCGCTGAGCACGACGTGTAAATAACCCTGTTAAGTGCTGTTAAACCCCACTGATTTTCGTGGGAAGAACTAAAGCACAACCCTTTACCTGGGAGTAAGCTCAATTGTTGGCAATGGGGCTTGCTTCTAAACCAGTGGTAGCGAACCTATGGCACGCGTGCCAGAGCTGGCACTCAGAGCCCTCTCTGTGGGCACGCGAGCACAGAGTTCGTCATGTGGGGGGAGTGGAAAATCACACACACACACCCACACACATCTAGGCTGGCCTTGCTTCTGAGCAAACCCTCCTAGGGTCGTGATTCACTCGTTCAAAGCGTTGCATTGTTGCTTCACCAAGCTTACTCCCGAGTAATGCGCCTCGGAGCCAACTGTTTTTTCTAAACTAAAACCTCAGTATTCAGGTTAAATTGCCATATTGGCACTTTGCGATAAATAAGTGGGTTTGGGGTTGCAATTTGGGCACTCGGTCTCGAAAAGGTTCAACATCACTGTTCTAAACCCTCCTAGGGTCGTGATTCACCCATTCAAAGCATTGCACGGTTGCTTTAAAGCAAAGCCACCGACTATCACCAAGCTTACTCCTGAGTAATGCGCGCCTTGGAGCCAACTGTTTTTTTTTCTACACTAAAACCTCAGTATTCAGGTTAAATTGCTGTGTTGGCACTTTGCGATAAATGTGGGTTTTGGGTTGCAGTTTGGGCACTCGGTCTCGAAAAGGTTCACCATCACTGCCCTAACCTATCTCACAGGGTGGTTGTTATGAGGATAAAATGAGGGTTGGAGGATGCCGCTGTAAGCTTCTTTGGTCTTTCACTGGGAGAAAAATATCTAAGGCCCCTTCCGCACACGCAGAATAATGCGTTTTCAAACCACTTTCACAACTGTTTGCAAGTGGATCTTGCCATTCCGCACAGCTTCAAAGAGCACTGAAAGCAGTTTGAAAGTGCATTATTCTGCATGTGCGGAATGAGCCTAAATAAATAAAAGCTATGCAATGATCGCTTTCTCCAGTCCCTGTTTCACTGATTTAAAATTTAATTATTTTGTGCTTAGGATATATAAGCACAAAAGAGAAAAAAAGAACAGACAATTTTGGTGGTTATTTGGAGCAGGGATGATGCAGCTGAAATCTAGACACTAGTCAAAAGGATTCTTCAATGATATCAGTCGTAGATCTAACCGCTCGGTTTTAATTTCCTGAAAAACAAATGTTTTTTATTGTACATTTGAATATGCAATTGTCTCAAATGTTTCCGCCGGGCAGACCACAGCTTCAAATTATTACCATATTATTTATTAAGATTTCTAACAAAATGTACCTGCCGGCTGCCAAGAGGCCCCTGTCTGCCTGCAAACAATTAAAACGCATGTAACAGATCATTTAAAAGATACAAAAGGAAAGGTTGTGCCAACTGTCAAACCCAGATTGCAAATCTTAAGCACACTTATTTGGAAGGGTCAGCCTTGCTCAGCGCAGCTGGTCGTCAAGTGATAGTCGACTTATGGTGATCCAGTAGGGCAGTGACGGCGAACCTTTTCGAGGCCGAGTGCCCAAATTGCAACTCAAAACCCATTTATTTATCGCAAAGTGCCAACACAGCAATGTAACCCGAATACTGAGGTCTTAGTTTAGAGAAAACGGTTGGCTCCAAGGCATGTGTTACTTGGGAGTAAGCTTGGTGGTAGTCAGTGGCTTTGCTTTGAAGCATAAGAACATAAGAACATAAGAACAAGCCAGCTGGATCAGACCAAAGTCCATCTAGTCCAGCTCTCTGCTACTCGCAGTGGCCCACCAGGTGCCTTTGGGAGCTCACATGTAGGATGTGAACGCAATGGCCTTCTGCGGCTGTTGCTCCCAATCACCTGGTCTGCTAAGGCATTTGCAATCTCAGATCAAGGAGGATCAAGATTGGTAGCCATAAATCGCCATCACCACCTCCTGTGGCAGCATATTCCAAACACCAATCACACGTTGCGTGAAGAAGTGGTGAAGCAACCATGCAACTTCTTCCAATGGGTGAATCACAACCCTGGGAAGATTTACTCAGAAGCAAGCCCCATTGCCAGCAACCAAGCTTACTCCCAGATAAAGGATTGTGCTTCCCCCGCTCCTCATTGAAGTGAACAGCTTCCACCAACTCACAGAAGTTGCTGCTGTTGTTTTAACAACAGTCGGCATCACAGTCAAGGTAAAGCTCATGGCATGTTTGGGTTAGCTCCGAGGCGTGCGTTACTCGGTAGTCAGTGGCTTTGCTTTGAAGCAACCATGCAACTCTTCCAACGGGTAAATCACGACCCTAGGAGGGTTTACTCAGAAGCAAGCCCCATTGCCAGCTTACTCCCAGGTAAAGGATTGCGCTTTAGTTCTTCGCATGAAAATCAGTGGGGTTTAACAGTGCTTTACAGGGTTACCTACACTGCTTCCCCAAAACTAGGTCTTAGGTTTAATGTTAATATTCGAGCCCAGCGACCCAGGCCAGCCTAGATGTGTGTGTGGGCGGGGGGAGTGACTCTGTTTGCGCGTGCCCACAGAGAGGGCTCTGAGTGCCACCTCTGGCACCCGTGCAGTAGGGTTTTCCAGGCAAGAGACTTTTAGAGATGATTTGCCATTGCCTGTCTATGCATAGCCACCCTGGACTGTCTTTGGTGGTTTCTCATCCAAGCGCAACCCTGGGCTGAACCCTGCTTAGCTTCTGAGATGTGACAATTTCAGGCTACCTTGGGCTACACAGGTAAATTTCCAAGTAAATAAGTTTAGGATCAGACTGGTAGGTATGATTTTAAAAAGAATTCTGGCTGCAGACTGATGAACTCAGTAGCATTAGCTAAGAGAGCTCCACAGCTGTGACCGCTGATGCTTACTCACGGTGCAAGAGTCCATCCGTTCTCTTCCCAGCTGCTTCCCCCTGAGCCCATGGGCGGACTTCTGTTCCCAAGGACTCATGACTCCTTCCCTCTCCTGCTTTCTCACCAGTCCTCAGCTAAAAAGAACCCACTCCTTGGCTCAGGAGAAAGCAGCAGCTGCTGTTAGAGAAGACCGGAAGGAAATACAGTTGCTAAAACTGGCCAGGAAAAGAGACATCCTATCTTTATTAGAGGCTAAAATATGTGGAAGTGGGTAGCTTTCCATGACATGGAGTTCAATAACACCACCTGGTAATTGCTACAGATGTTAAAAGAGTAGCAAGAGCAGGGGTGTCCAACTCTGGCCCTCCAGATGTTCATGGACTACGATTCCCATCAACCCCTGACAGTATGGTCATTGGATATTTGTGGATATTTTGGCCTGCCATTATGGCCAAACACCCTGAATATTTTGGGTATTGCCTAGGCAGTTTGGGGAAGAGAGGGAGCTCAGTTTCTTCCATAGGATATGGGGGATCCTCAACCTTTCTGAACCTGTGGACATCTTTGGAATTCTGACCAGGGGTGGGGGGTGTTCCATGTGGTTGGCTGCTGTGAGAAAGGGAAGCTGGTCTATGTATTGTCGAAGGCTTTCGCAGCTGGATTCAACTGGTTGTGGTGGGTTTTCCAGGCTGCGTGGCCGTGGTTTGGTGGATCTTGTTCCTAACGTTATGCCTGCATCTGTGGCTGGCATCTTCAGAGGTGTATCACAGAGGGAAGTCTGTTACACACAGTGTAATACATCTCTGAAGATGCCAGCCACAGATGCAGGTGAAACGTTAGGAACAAGATCCACCAGACCACGGCCACACAGCCCAGAAAACCCACCACAACCGGAAGCTGGTCTGATTCAGGGTCAAACTAGATGTGATGTTCTTAAGTGAGCTTGGGCCAGGTTCCATTACAAAATACTGTGCGGGCAAGTCTCAGATGGAATTAATCATGCCCCCCGGGGTTGTTTTAGCTTGAGAAAATGGGAAGGGAGGAGACAGAAGCTCCTCCAGAGCCAGTGTGGTGTAGTGGTTAAGAACAGTGGATTCTAATCTGGAAAACCGCGTTTGATTCCCCACCCCTACACAAGTGGAGGACTCTTATCTGGTGAACTGGATTTGTTTACCCGATCCTGCACATGAAGCCTTGTGGGTGACCTTGGGCTAGTCACAGTTCTTTGGAACTCTCTTAGCCCCACCTACCTAACAAGGAGTTTGTTGTGGAGAGAGGAAGGGAAAGAGTTTGTAAGCTGCTGTGAGATTCCTTCCAGGAGAGAAAGTAGGTATAAATTGAAACTCTTCTTTTCCTCTGCAACCTGCACCACAGTCCCAATCCAAATCAGGCTTCAGCAGTGCTTTTGAATTAGTTCCCCGTAGTTGCTGTGCAGTTGTGGCAAAAACCCAGTTAGGTTGACGAACATAAACTTGGCTCATTTAAAAATGCCCTGTCCACTCTGGTGCTCGATAGGGCTCTTCTTATGTTCCCCTCTTTCTATGTAGGACAAAACAGAGGTGCCGTCCCAGCAAGAGGGGAGTTCACTTACCTGTGTAGCTGCCTGTCTGCTAAAGATTGCTTGCTGCTCTCTTTCCAAAGTATAAAAGAGATGGTTACATTGGGATGGGATTGGCTTAAAGTAGAACTCTCAAGGTGCTGATCAGGTGGTGGCAATACCTGGATTTGTACTGGGAAATTGTACTGAGATCCTCCAGAGCCTGATACCTCCAGAGCCAGTGTGGTGTAGTGGTTAAAAGCAAGTGGATTCTAATCTGGAGAACCGGGTTTGATTCCCCACTCCTCCACCTGAGTGGCAGAGGCTCATCAGGTGAACCAGATATGTTTTCACACTCCTATATTCCAGCTGGGTGACCTTGGGGTAGTCACGGTTCTTCGGAACTCTCTCAGCCCCACCTACCTCACAAGGCGTGGGGAGAGGAAGAGAGAGGAGCTTATAAGCCCCCTTGAGTCTCCTTACAGGAGAGAAAGGTGGGGTATAAATCCAAACTCTTATTCTTCTTCCCATGAAAGGAGGGGGTACCCAGAAATGAATATCCCTGCCAGCTTTAACCACCAGATAAGATTTAGCAAATAAGAAGCAAGCGAGCAGGAAAACCTTCCCAGTGTATATTAGAAGTGTTAAACTGCTAAGAACAGTCATCTACTGTCCCATATTTCCATTTAAAAGCTATTTCCTCCCCTTCTAAACTTATTATATTTCAGTAAAATTGCCCATTCGCTACTTTGCACTCTCAGCCATCAGTGTAAGACCCTGGGAATTGCGCAAACATAATATCCGCACACCACCGAGTTTATTTTATTTATATATACAGATACATATAATTTAATATAATCTGTTGACCACTGTGTCTCTTAGGCTCAGAGAGGCGTCTCAGATTTTGGAATATAAATATGGCCAACCCAATGTACTACTGGAAAAATCCTCTATTCATCCCTGGCTGGGAAGCTTTTGCTTGACTAAATATACATTACCATCAGAAAGTGCTCACAACTGGCCACTTGTTCTGGGACCCCCAAAATTTGGATCCGTTTCAGCATCTATGCAACTATAAAATAATACTGGTTAATATCTTTGACCACAGCAATAGTTCTAGGACCTCTGAATTGGAATTAAACCTTCATTCCCCTAAAAGAGAAGTATGCCTGGCAAACTGCCGGCCATATTAGCCCATAGTGGTGATGGCCACTAACCTGGATAGTTTTAAAATGGGCTTGGACAGATTATGGAGGAGACGTCGATCTGTGGCTACCAATCTTGATCCTCTTTGATCAGAGATTGCAAATGCCTGAGCAGACCAGGTGCTCAGGAGCAGCAGCAGCAGAAGGCCATTGCTTTCACATCCTGCATGTGAGCTCCCAAAGGCACCTGGTGGGCCACTGCGAGTAGCAGAGTGCTGGACTTCACTAGACGGACTCTGGTCTGATCCAGCAGGCTAGTTCTTATGTTCCTATGTTCTTATAGCTTATCAGTAACATTTATAAATGCCACGGAAGATGGAGCTCTCATTTACCCTATACTACAGATGGGGGGACTCAAGCCAGAATCCTCCTATGATTGTTTACTCAGAAGTAAGCCCCCATTCATTCAATGCCTCTTACTTCCAAGGTTACTGTGCATAGAACAGCCACTGTTTTGGAGCTGAGCCCTGATTCCCACATCGTAGCTCTCTTTTTTTTTAGTCAGTGGGTTATACCTTTCTTGAACTGATGCAAACTGATCCAAGTTTCCCAAAATGCAGAATGTAAAAGTAGGGAAATAAATAACAAGGCTTGGGTGTACTTCTCTCAGCCCCACCTACTTTCCAGCAAGAGGAGAAAAGTTTATTCTTTTTAACATGCTGCCGCCCCCTGCTGTTCATTCGTATGTTTGCAATTCAGCAAGTGCCTCATGGATCTCAATAGAGTATTGGAACAATGGCTTTGGGTATTTCATAACACTTTACCTTCCCGCCACACACATCTCCCTACCCTAAGCTGCATTTGTCCATAGCCACGATGGTTCAACAAGAATGACCTCTTGCTTTCCGCACGGCAATATTTTAATTGTGTTTGTAGGGGAGGGTTAGGTGGCGGGGGCGGGGGGGGGGTTCAACGAAAGACTCGTGGAAATCCTATCACATCATTTCCAAGTATCAGGGATGCTAACATGGCATTCTTTTTGCTTTCATCAAGAACTGAGAGTCCACGTTTCATCATTTTTCACACCCTGTGGGCCACCAACAGGTTCTCCGACTCAGGTGGAATGTGTATTTATGAGCAAGATACCCATCAAATGCTAGGTGATGATCAAATGCTGGAGCAAGGCACAACTTGCCGTTGTTGAACTCGGAGTTTTCAAGCAAGCAAATAGCAAAGAGCCGATTGGTTTACCAGATGCAGTCATGTTGTCCTTTAAGTCTGCACTGAGGAAACCTTTCTGTTGGGGAAAGGGGTGGGACATTTGGGGAGTTGCTCTCCCACATAAAAGGCCCTAGATATTCCTTACTGTGCATTATCAAGAAACTGAGTCCCTTAATGAAGTTTCTTGCTCTTTCAAACATTGGTTCAGGCTTCAAGCCTACAGCAGAAAAGTGTGAAAGATAACTCTTGGGTGCTGTGTGGTTTCCGGGCTGTATGGCCGTGTTCTAGCAGCATTCTCTCCTGACGTTTCGCCTGCATCTGTGGCTGGCATCTTCAGAGGATCTGATGTTGGGAAAGCAAGTGGAGTATTTATCTGTTGGAGTGTCCAGGGTGGGTGGAGAAACCTTGTCTGTGACCTTGTCTCCACCCACCCTGGACACTCCAACAGATATATACTCCACTTGCTCTCCCAACATCAGATCCTCTGAAGATGCCAGCCACAGATGCAGGCGAAACGTCAGGAGAGAATGCTGCTAGAACACAGCCATACAGCCCGGAAACCACACAGCACCCAAGTGATTCCAGCCGTGAAAGCCTTCGACAATACAAAGATAACTCTGTTGCCTAGTTCCGCACAGGTGCAACCTCTTGCAACCTAGATAAGAACCTGGCTACTGGATAATGAAGTTTCCATCTTGAGTCCTTTTTAGATGCCCAAGGTCGAAAACAGTGGAGCCACATTCCAATTAATCAGCAGATGATTTTAGTGCCTTTGTCTGGGAGAAATTGCTTTCGCCTGTAGATAAACCCTATCATTTTACCTTACTCTGATCTTATAGATCACCTGACTAGTAACATGGTTACATGAGTAACTGACATCACCAGCCACAGATTGGTCAGTGGGCCCGGGCCAACTCAGATCCCTAGCCATAAAGCTTAACCTTTTCAGCTTAGTTCTGTGCTTGCTTCGTGCCTTCACTGGGATTCCCTAATCTACCTTTGGACCTTGCTGTTCAGACTTACTGTTCAATATGCTGAAGTTTAGAAAGTGTGGCCTTTTGAACGCTGGAGGACTTCAGTGGGAATGGTTAACACCTGCTATTTTTGAGCCACTGCAACTTCCTGTGTAGTTATTCCTTCATGGTTTACCCTTTGTTATTATCAGTCCTTGCTGCTACTGTTCTTATTGAAATATACTTGCACGATTTTAATAAAATCACTTCATTTTGTGGTGATTTGTCTTCAGGAGGCTTCAATGCAATTCTAGTAATCTAGGCCTCTGTGACTACATCTGGGGTCTGCAACCTGCGGCTCCCCAGATGTTCATGGACTACAATTCCCATCAGCCCCTGCCAGCATGGACAATTGGCCATGCCGGCAGGGGCTGATGGGATTTGTAGTCCATGAACATCTGGAGAGCCACAGGTTGCAGACCCATGGACTACACCTACCAGGTTAATTATCTTGGGCAGCAGTGGCGTAGCAGGTTAAGAGCTTGTGTATCTAATCTGGAGGAACCGGGTTTGATTCCCAGCTCTGCCACCTGAGCTGTGGAGGCTTATCTGGGGAATTCAGATTAGCCTGTGCACTCCCACACACGCCAGCTGGGTGACCTTGGGCTAGTCACAGTTTCTCGGAGTTCTCTCAGCCCCACCTACCTCACAGGGTGTTTGTTGTGAGGGGGGAAGGGCAAGGAGATTGTAAGCCCCTTTGAGTCTCCTGCAGGAGAGAAAGGGGGGATATAAATCCAAACTCTTCTTCTTCTATCTCATACTGTAGGTAGGCCACCTTGCAGGGGAGGCTTTCGTGACTTTAATCCCAAGTGGGTTGGAAGCTTGCCCCTTGGCTTCTAGCTGTTTGGATAGTGAAAGCTGGTGGCAGCTACTACCAAGGCTGAGATGTAAGGATTCATATCCCAGGGTTTTGTAATTGTATTTTGTTGACCCATCCCCAAAATCCCTTGATTAGGGGGTTCTTGACATGCAACTTCAGTTCTTCGGCCTTCCTAGCTAGCTAGCTGCTACTCACCCAAAAAGTGACATAAAAATCTAAATATCGCTACCATATGAATCAAAACGATTCTTATTGCAGAAAGATACCAACACAGCGTTTTCTATGTGCAAATTGAATTATATTTATCACTTGGTACAGGCAGAGAAGCAGTTTAGTCCAGGAAAGCAAAGGAGTGTACACATTTTAGACCTTCCCCACAATTTCTGTATTTTTACCCCTGTAACCCCTCCACAGACACAATGCTTTGTGATATAAACTTTTTTGAGACATTTGGAGACACCTCTATCCAGAAAAACCTTCCCACTGAATGACAGAAGGCTGCAAATCCTACTGCAAGAAGGATGGGAAAGGAGGTGCTCAAAGCACTAGTAACTATCCCACACAGTGAAGCTTCTGGGTGACTTTGCGAAGTGGGACTTAGAAGATGATGCAACCTTTCCCCTTCCAGCCTTCCCCGACCTGCTATATGTTGGTGGTGCAGGGAGAGTGTGATGCTCGTAGCGGTTATAAAATTCGCAGATTGAAACAAATGGGTAAATGACCCATTGCACTGCCATAGTCCAGATCCCTGGATCGCAGCTGTCTCCTTCAGAGCCCGGTTGAGAATGCTAATTTGCCAACTTGGGTCAGGAATTCATTCTGAAAGAATCCCCTTCATAATGTCATTTAGGCCTGCACAACTTGTGATGCCCTCCCACCCCCAAAGCTGACGCAATTTACAAGTGTTTTATTACACTGAACAGTGGGCGAGCTGGAGCTGGGAATAGTTTCATCGGATGCCCGTGCATGGCTGCTGGGATGCCTACAGGTTGTTTAGTCACAAGTTGTGTAGGTCTAATGGCATTCCTCCCTCTGGCAAGATGAAGTGAATATTCATGACTCTGCAGACTGCCTAGTGGTATCTCAAGGACGGGGAAATTGCATAAAGGTCTGCATGCCAAAGTCAAATCATTTTGTCAGCTGAAGGGATTCCTCCCCCCAAAACCCCACGGTGAATGAAACTCACCAGCATAATGTAGTGGTTAAGAGCACATGGACTAAAATCTGGAGAACTGGGTTTGATTCTTCACTCCCCCACATGAGCAGCGGACTCTTATTTGGTGAACCAGATTGGTTTCCCCACTCTTACATTCCTACTGGGTGACCTTGGGCTAGTCACAGTTCCCTCAGAACTTTCTCAGCCCCACCTAACTCACAAGGTGCCTGTTGTGGGAAGGGAAAGGAAGAGGAAGAAGAGGAAGAAGAGGAAGAAGAGGAAGAGGAAGAAGAACAAGAAGAAGAAGAAGAAGAAGAAGAAGAAGAAGAAGAAGAAGAAGAAGAAGAAGAAGAAGAAGAAGAAGAAGAACAAGAACAAGAACAAGAAGAACAAGAACAAGAACAAGAACAAGAGGAAGAGGAAGAAGAAGAAGAAGAGGAAGAGGAAGAGGAAGAGGAGGAGGAGGAGGAGGAGGAGGAGGAGGAGGAGTTTGGATTTATATCCCCCCTTTCTCTCCTGTAGGAGACTCAAAGGGGCTTACAATCTCCTTGCCCTTCCCCCCCTCACAACAAACACCCTGTGAGGTAGGTGGGGCTGAGAGAGCTCTGAGAAGCTGTGACTAGCCCAAGGTCACCCAGCTGGCGTGTGTGGGAGTGTACAGGCTAATCTGAATTCCCCAGATAAGCCTCCACAGCTCAGGCAGCAGAGCAGGGAATCAAACCCGGTTCCTCCAGATTAGATACACGAGCTCTTAACCTCCTACGCCACTGGAGTTTATATAACCTCCTACGACAGGAGTTTATAAGCGCCTTGAGTCTCCTTACAGGGGAGAAAGGCGGGGTATAAATCCAAACTCTTCTTCTTTTAAACAGACTAAGAACTTGGGGGGGGGAGGGGAGGTGTTTAAGTTGCCAAAGCTATTCATGTATTTAAAAACAAATCAAGAATCCCTCACCAAGAGGTCAAGCCGTGCTTCACCAGCACAATGAGCCCAATTCAAAAACGATTCATCAGAGCGAAACGTTACACCGACAGTGTGATTCAGCCACAAAGAGAGCAAACGGGCAGCACGTTCAGTGTCAAACGCCTGAGATGCCCTTGAAAGTCCAGGAAGGGAGGCAAGGATATAAAGAAAGACGGGCCGTTGGACTGGACCTGACTGCCTGGAAAGCTTAAAAGAAAGTGTCATGCAAACATTTCAAATCAGATTTGCACATTCATATTCTTGAAAAGTTTTGTGAATAACCTATTGTTGTCATTTTTCCCCCAGTGGGGAACAATCACAACGAGATCCACTTGGATAAAACGTCAGCATAGCTTCAGTTTCAGCTGAAGGTAGTAAATCTCCAGTCTCAATTCAGGGGGAAATATGGACAGAAGAAATGGTTCAGAAGTCAATTTTTGGACTTCATTATAAAAAGATCAGTCGGCCAATCCGGCCTCGGCAGATGCTCGCCGCCCTCTCTGGGGTGCTCGCATGCAAGGAACACACGAGACTTTACATAGGGATATTACCAGGCAAATCCCCCAAAGTAAAGATTCGCAAGGCTTTCAAGGTTGTGGCAGATCTAAAACTCAAGGGGTGGTGACTTCACACTGGAGGAGAAATGCCCAAAATTAAGGCTGGCATGTCAGTAGAAAATGGCTTCCTGGCAATTTAAAACAGGTCCAAGTGAAAAGCCACCGTAGGCTATGCCCTGGGTATGCTTAAGGAAGGAGAATCTTGTACAGGAAAAACAAAGACTCCACGCTGAACAAATTGATTTTGTCCCCTGACTATTTCTGCCCCTCCTCCGCACACACCTGATTTTTATCACAAGGGAAAAGATAGTGAGACAACAGAGGCAGGTGGGGAGATAGGGAATTTATTGACACAATATGAGCAGAAATAGCCAAGAAGTTCTCTCCCTCCACCCAAAAGCCAGCTTCCCAGTTCAAACTGTAAAAATAAAGGTGGATCTACCAAAGAATCGTGGAATAGCAGATAACGTTTTATTCCCACCTGTATGCATAGCATTTCGGAAGGTTATGCAATGATCTTCCGTTGCCCTAGGCAGGGGAGTCCAACTCTGGTGCCCCAGATGTTTCGTGGACTACGATTCCCATCAGCCCTTGCCAGCAAGGCCAATTGGCAGGGACCGATGGGAATAGTAGTCCATCAACATCTGGGGCACCAGAGTTGGACAAACCTGCCCTAGCGGAAATCTAGTGAATTCACTTTCTGTTAGACTGGAATTTGACCTGAAGGCTCCCAAGAGGAAGAAGGGTTAACATCTAGCCACCATTTTCCACTGAGAACTTAAAATTAAATAAAGTTGGCATAGTGCAATCACCAAGCGTCATCTGCTACCACCTACGATAACAGATGAGAGCACGTGCATTGGGGAAACTGGTCTTTATTTCTCCGCGGGCTTGGCTTTCCCTTGATCCTCCACTTTCTTGATGGCCGCTTGGATGGCTTCTTGGTCACCGAGAAACTGGTGTGGGCCGAGTGGACGTAGATCCTCATCAAGCTCAAGGAGAACAGGAACGCCGGTGGGAAGGGTGACGTTGACAATGGCCTCGTCAGAAATGCCTGAAGGGAAGGAAAGAACAAAGATTTATGACCAGATCTGGGTAGGTGGGCTGGGATAAGGCTGCCACAAGACACTCCCCAACAAGGGTATCTTGCAGACTTTCAACGCCTGTGACACACACTTGTGAGCGTCCGTGTGTAGGCGCATGATGAAATACAAGCTGAGGATCCAAAAGGATTCACAGGAAGGGCAATCCTTCCCCATCCCACCCTGGAATGTCCCTGGCTTCTCTCCTTTGACCTGTTCTTCTCCTCACACACTTGAAAGATTTTTTTCCCCTTCCTCCCCTCTGGGTTTTCTTCCTCCCTGTACCTTGCCTAGCTGCCACCCACACTTCCTTCTCCCAGCCTCTCCAGGTTGCTGCTTTCTTTCTCCCTTCCAGTAGCCTGCTTCCACTGCCTTCCTTCCCCACACATCTTATATTTTCCTGCTACACCTGAGGGGCCCCAGAACACAGGCTGGGAATTAAATTCTCTAGGAATTCTACCCAAAACAAGACATGGCAAAGTGTGATGGAACATCCAATATAAGGTTGCGTCCTCTAAACTTAAACCCAGCAATTCAGTAATAAGATCTGCCTTACCTTTCTGTTACAGAGTGGCTCTGCTTGAGCCAGAGAGGACGTCCCCTTCCTGCCTTAATGTAAGAGAAACTCTGCTGCATCAGATCCAAGGTTTACCTGGGTCATCCCTTGGTAAATATTTGGATGTGAGACCATCAAAGAAGTACCAGGCTGCAAGACAGAGCTGCTTCTGTTTGTCTCTTGCCTTGAAACCCTTATAGGAGTGCCCCCCCCCCCCCGAGGTATGCATACCCGCAGGGGTATAGGCCAGAGTGTTAGGGGGTACGTGAAAAAAATTACGTACTGGGTTTGCTAATATGGGAGTACAATTTTAGGGAAACGGGTTGCCAAGGACTATGTGGGTGGAAAAAAGGCTAGGAATCATTGCCCATGAGGATCCCCATAAGTCAATGGTAACTTGACAGCATTTTCCACCAATCGTTCTGGAATAGCTTCCCCAGCTCACGAGTGATGAACATCAGTCACCCTGCCTGAACTTCCCATTTTTAACAATTTGCCTGGTTTATCCTTATGGAGAATGTCCTGATATGTGTGCTAGCATTTGAAGGTGGCATCTTAATGAGTCAATGAGAATTGGTCCAGACTTATCAGCAGCGGTTGATAAAGCTTCAAAACAGCTTTCCCTCTCTCTCTCTCCCTCTCTTTCTTTCTTTCTTTCTTTCTTTATTCATTCATTCATTCATTCAATTTCTATACCGCCCGATCCCCAAAGGGCTCCGGGCGGTGAACAACACAATTCAAAAAACATTAAGCAGGAGCAAATCATACACAATACACAAATACATAAGCTCCATCCTATTAATCATCAATAAAATTTCCTAAGAACTCATATAAAACAGCAGATAACAATTAATAAATAAATAAACAAGAGGCGTCCAGAAACCCCAATTAAAACCTACCCCAAGAAGGGGGACGTAACAGCGCCAGGGCAAAGAGCAGTGAGGGGGCACCCTATCAGCAGCTGGACACTCCGAAGGCCCGGTGGAACAACACGGTCTTTCAGGCCCTGTGGAATTCACCGAGGTCCCGCAGGGCCCGGACAGTTGGAGGAAGGGTGTTCCACCAGGCCGGGACCAGTGCTGTAAAAGTCCTGGCCCGTGTGGAGGCCAGCCGCATCATTGAGGGGCCGGGGACCACCAGCACGAGTAGGGACGTATGGGGTAATACTGAAACCAAACTCCTGCACCAGCTTGGGAAAAGGCTCACAGAAACGGGGACTTGCTTCTAAATAAG
Organism: Sphaerodactylus townsendi; assembly: GCF_021028975.2. NCBI lineage: Eukaryota > Metazoa > Chordata > Lepidosauria > Squamata > Sphaerodactylidae > Sphaerodactylus > Sphaerodactylus townsendi. Next base: position 22,546,114 of record NC_059430.1, read on the forward strand.
CCAGCGCTGAATGAGAGCAAAAAATGACGACCTTAATTCACACCAACACATGCCTCAGACCATACCTATTTAAAGCTCTTTATTGATCGCTTGATTTTAACTCATGCTGGCAGATGCCTGTTCACAGGCACTCTCTACCCTAGTTTAAAGCTCTCCACCAATTGAAGATAATCGTCAGATAACTTTTTTTAAAAAAAAGCTTTGCAAACAAATCAACTAGTTCTGCCAAACTGTGCTATATTAATAAATGGGGGGAGGGGGCAGAGAAGACAGCCCTTTCCATTACTCCTTAGAGGCCAAGAACTGCTTAGGATTAAAAAAAAATCACAAAATCCATTTATCATCCCAATAGGATGGAGCATCCGTGAAAACGAGACCTGTAGGGTTGTGAAATGCAAATCAAGATGGTGGTGTGTGTGTTGTTGTTTTTTGAAACTTTTTAGTGATGAGAAATCTGCTTGCTCCTGCCAAGGCAGTTTAGTTCCTATGTTCAGAACACAGAGCAGAGACGCCTATTAAATACATGCTCTGGACACAGGAAAAAAGAACCCAGAGATGACCAAGGACTCTTCCTGACTTCTCACCTCCTCAAATTAAATCAATGGCGAGACCCCTTCTGCAAATGGTGACCTTAATTCCTGACTGTCAGGGCTGTTCGACAGTGGAATGCACTACCTCGGAATGTGGAGGAGTCTCCTCCTTCTTTGGAGGTTTTTAAAGAGGCCGGATGGCCATCCGTCAGGAGTGCTTTGATTGTGTGTTCCTGCATTGCAGAGGGTTGGACTGGATGGCCCTTGGTTCTATGGTTCTATGTCACAGCGAGATGTCTATGGTTCTATGTCACGGCGAGATGTGAATGTTATTGCAAAGGCAACAGCAAACGCAACTGTAGATGAAATCTACCCAGACACATGCAAATGTGCCTCACCCTCCTGTGAGGCAGACAAAGTATATTCCCCACCATACAACCACGCCACACTGTGTCACAGAGAACAGCACATCTTGCTGTGACATACCTCTGAAGTCACCCGCCACAGATGCGGTGAAGGAGCAAAAACTACCAAACCACAGCCACACAGCCTGGAAAACTCACAACAGTCACTCAGTAAATGCTACTTTCCCCCTTTATATTCACCACTATGAGAAATGAATGACATGTTGGCACACAAGGTAAATGTCAACTAAGGCCGGTGTCTGGTTACTTCATAGGTTTCATGACACCAAACCAGTTGACCTTTCCTTGCATTTCTGTATCTGGTTGCACTGCAGTCTCAGTTCATCAGTCTAAGATGAAATGCACTTTAGTCCATGTCTGCATCTCAAAATGAACCTAGTTTAAGCATCACGCCTTCCCTGACCAATTATTCCCATTGGATAGAGGCCCAAGGAATAGTCTACAGCCCTTTTTTCAAAGGGGAATCATTCAAGTGACTGGCACATTAAAATGAGCAAAGCCAACATGGCTGCCTTCTATCACGAACATTGATCCATTGGTTACTGTAGCAGAGTTAAAACATGGGCACATGTATGCACAGCAAACACTTGCATGAGACATGTATACTGGAAAAAGATCAAATGTACTCATCCATTTGTAGTGGAAAGGAGACAGAAGCCTAATCGAAAGAATACCTTTGCCTATAACAACTACCTAGCTATACAAGAAGAAGAAGAAGAGTTTGGATTTATATCCCCCCTTTCTTTCCTGCAGGAGACTCAAAGGGGCTTACAATCTTCTTGCCCTTCCCCCCTCACTACAAACACCCTGTGAGGTAGGTGGGGCTGAGAGAGCTCCCAGAAGCTGTGACTAGCCCACGGTCACCCAGCTGGCATGTGTGGGAGTGTACAGGCTAATCTGAATTCCCCAGATAAGCCTTCACAGCTCAGGCGGCAGAGCGGTGAATCAAACCCGGTTCCTCCAGATTAGATACACGAGCTCTTAACCTCCTACGCCACTGCTGCAGGCAAATAGAAAGTCTCCCACAGAACAACCAGGTCTTGCCTCTTGGAAGACTATGGCCCCTTCTGCACATGCAGAATAATGCGCTTTCAATCCACTTTCACAACTTTCTGCAAGTGGATTTTGCTATTCCACACAGTAAAATCCAGCTTCAAAGTGCACTGAAAGTGCATTATTCTGCATGTGCGGAAGGGGCCAATGAGGAGACGGGAAGAACACAGAGGAGGAGTCAGAGAGAAGCTCCTGACTTTGACAAGGAGTGGCATCCTATCCAGTTAAGAGCACAGCATGCACAATCAGGTTCACGCAAAGAGAAAAAACAGTGCCCCACTCCGGCACCCAAGAATGTCGAGTCGCCTTTACTCCTACACCTGTGTCCCATCTAAGCTGGCTTCAAGACTTATGGGGGTTCTTGGCCTTCACCTGCTCCTACATTTGTCCAACCAAATATATACCTATCCATAATCCTAGATAGCTGTACCTCTAACAGGGAAGGAAAATGCACACGCCCAGAGGCATTTCACCTGTTGCTGTTCACCTAGTGCAGGGGTAGGGAACCTGCGGCTCGAGAGCCGCATGCGGCTCTTCTCCCCTTGCACTGTGGCTCCACGAGCCGAGCCGCAGGCCCCATCCTTGCCCGCCTGCAGGCAGCAGGGCGGGTGCACCAACTGCTCGCGGTCGGCTGGGCCGCGCCGCGGGCTTCCCCTCTCGCCCGCCCTGTTGGAGCGGGGCGAGCGCTTTCCCAGCAGCCGGCGAGGCCGAGCTGCCGGCTTCATCCTTGCCTGCCCTGCTGCGCATCCATGCGCTTCTCAGAATGAGCGGAATAAAAGGTAAAAAAAACCCCAATATATATAGTGTTATCTTTATTTTAAATGTCAAAAATTATTTGCGGCTCCAAGTGTTTTCTTTTCCCGTGGAAAACGGGTCCAAATGGCTCTTTGAGTGTTAAAGGTTCCCTACCCCTGACCTAGTGTGACCGGCAAGCCACTTTTCCACTTGAAACTGGTTTGTCTGCACAGCGGGCTGATTTGGAGACTTTTCACCCACCGGCAGCTACCTGTATGCATCTCCACTCCTATACAATGGCAGCCTAAGACTGCAGGCCTGGTCACTTGTGACGGATGGATGAATCACACACCCCACTGCCAACCAACCTTTATAGGCTCTCTCTGCCTCTTGTCACTTTCCTAGACTTTTTAATGAATACTCTAGAGAAAATAAATCACACCATCACCCTTTATCTTTAGGGAAGACAGCTCAGAAAGACATAGCTGGTATCAACCACCAGCTGTGAAGGGGTTAAATACCGTATTGTCGAAGTCTTTCACAGCTGGAATCAACTGGCTGTTGTGGATTTTCCAGGTTGTGCGGCTGTGGACTGGTAGTTTTAATGACTAACATTTCACACCCATCTATGGCTGGCATCTTCAGAGGTATGTCACGACATGGCACAGTGTGGAGTGTTTTGTGTAGTTAGGGGCTATAAAACACCTAAACCAAAAAACAGGGTACTTGTACAATACCATTTCACCATCCACCAGATGCTACAATTCCTCATCATGCCATGCCTCTGAAGATGCCAGCCATAGATGCTGGTGAAATGTTAGCACACAACCTGGAAAACCTGTAACAGCCAGGATATTGTCTATGTTTGTCTATGTTTGTGTGAGAGCCAGCATGGTGCAGTGGTTAAGAGCAGGTGGATTCTAATCTGGAGAACCAGGTTTGATTCCCCACTCCTCCACATGAGTGGCAGAGGCTTATCTGGTGAGCCAGATGTGTTTCCACACTCCTACATTCCTGCTGGGTGACCTTGGGCTAGCTAGACACAGTTCTCTGGAACTCTTTCAGTCCCACCTACCTCACCAGATAAATTTTCAATGTAACAATATTACATTTCATTGCCTTATTTGTCAATTTCCTTTTCGGTATGCCTTCAAAGGCGCACAGCAAAGCTGCAGGAAGTGAAATGAAGAGCCAGAGGTGTCGGGGCGGAGGAGCTACTTGTGGCTCTTGAGCCATGGGGAAGGAATCGCTGATCTAGGCATTTTAACATATCCAATAAATCCAATAAATGAAAATATCCTGCTCAAACCTTCCCTACTGCTTAACAAGCGCAATGAAAGTCTCATTTAGCTTGAAACCCCAATCTCATCCCCCCAAAATTAATGAGAACGGTGAAGAATTTTTCAGCCTTCTGAAGAGCCTGCATTTCAAATGAGTCAGACAAGAGAGTCTGAACACTTTTGCTTGAAAATGACAACTTTTTAAAAGTCCAGGTGCGAGGACATGAAACAACTGTGTGCTGTCAAGTCGCGACTGATTCCTGGCAATCCCAGGCCCACGGGGCTTTCAAGAAATAAGCAGAAATGGTCTGCCGTTGCTCTCCTCTGCACAGCAACCCTGGTCCTCCTAGGTGGTCTCTTATTCACGTACAACCCTGCTTAGCTTCCAAGCTCCAACACTCAGGCTGCTTCTTACACATTTACCTGCAGGAGGAAAGTTCCAAAAGGCCGTGGGCTGTGCAGTACCCCCCCCCCTTTCTATAATCAGACTTATTTGAGGATTGTGGTTTTACATCACAGAGAGTGTCCTGACATGCTGCCCCTGTGCATGGTTTGCCAGTTGCATAGTGGCAGATAGGAAGGCGCTCCATAGGGTGATTACTACTGCCCAGAGACTTACTGGATGCCCTCTCCCCTCTTTGGAAGAACTCTATAATTCCCGCTGCTTAAAGAAAGTTCAGAATATTCTGAAAGACCCGTCTTACCCTGCATACTCTTTTTTTGAAATATTACCATCTAGGATCATAAAAACAAGGACAACTAGGCTCAGAGACAACTTCTATTCTAGAGCTGTGGCTATGCTGAACTCCATGGTGTCGCGTTGACGTGGCTGTAGCTGTGTAGGGATGGTTGGAAGGGGAGTGTGGAAGATGGGGTGTGAGGACTGCAGAAATGTGCATCGGGGGATGTTTGTATTTTCGTTGCGCATGCACAATGACATTAAAGTGTCTGTCTGTGTGTCTCTGTCTCTGTGTGTCTCTGTCTCTGTCTCTCTATCTCTGTCTGTCTGTCATTTCCCCCTTACCTAGTTCCCACTACAAGGATGTGCCAGGGGTTATTTCAACCCGTTAGGTTTTGTGTACATTTGACTTTCCCACAGTTCGAGGCAGCTTACAAATTCATTTTTTAAAGTACAAAATCTGATGAGACCCAACACAACCTCCACCCCATTAAAAAAAAAATGCCTGCAACCCGCGTGTGCATAAAATGCCATCAAGTCACAGCTGACTTAGGGCAACCCCAGAGGGACTTCAAGGCCAGAGACATCCAGAGGTGGTTGGCCATTGCTTTTCTCTGCACAGCAACCCTGGAATTCCTTGGTGGTTTCCCATCCAAATACTTACCAAGGCCAACTGGGGTTAGCTTTCGAGATCTGAGCCTACATCAAAAGCCCTAAGTAACCTATCAGCTCCACTATAGAAGCCCCCTCCCCAAAACTTCCTCTGCAACCAGGATCAGCAAGCTTTCCTTCCTATATCTCCTTATCAAGGAGGTAAAACCAACCTTAGATGCCCGTAGTCTTACAAGATATGAGGACCACTAGTTTAAATGAACCAGCACAGTGTGGAAAGTCATGCTGGAGTAGTGGTTACAAGGTCACACTAGGACAGTGGTGGCGAACCTATGGCACGGGTGCCAGAGGTGGCACTCAGAGCCCTCTCTGTGGGCACGCGTGCACAGAGTTCATCATGTGATAATAGTGTCATTATTTCAGGGAGATTATTAGCATTAAACCTAAGACCTAGTTTTGGGGAAGCGGTGTAGGTAACCCTGTTAAGCGCTGTTAAACCCTACTGATTTTCATGGGAAGAACTAAAGCGTGATCCTTTACCTGGGAGTAAGTTTGGTTGCTGGCAATGGGGCTTGCTTCTGAGTAAACCCTCCTAGGGTCGTGATTCACCCCTTCGAAGCGTTGCACAGTTGCTTCAAAGCAATGCCACTGACTACCACCAAGCTTACTCCCGAGTAACGCGTGCCTTGGAGCCAACCGTTTTTTCTAAAACTAAAACCTCAGTATTCAGGTTAAATTGCCATGTTGGCACTTTGCGATAAATAAGTGGGTTTTGAGTTGCAATTTGGGCACTCGGTCTCAAAAAGGTTCACCATCACTGCGCTAGGATCTGGGAGACTCCAGTTCGAATCCCCATTCTGCCATAGGAGCTTTGGTGTGACCTTGGGCCAGCTGCTTGCTCACGCTCTCTCAGCCTAACCTACATCACAGGGTTGTCGTTGCAATGATAAAACGGAGGGAGAAGAAAGCCATCAGCTGCTTTGAACTCCCACCAGGGAGGGGGGGGGAAAAGCAGGGTTTAATTGCCTAATTTAAAAAAATGGTTGGCTTTTCAAAAAGATTTATGGAACAGTCCTTCTTCCTGATGGCCCAAAGCAATATCTGTAGGCAGGATCAATGCCAAATGCTGGGTGCCAGGACAAGAGGAAAGACTAGAAAGACCTGTATTTTCACACACTCCTTTTGAGATTCCTGGAGACATCTGGCAGACCGAACTCTGGAAGAGATGAGCCTTGGACCTGATCCAGCACAGCCTTCACAGGGTGAGGCTGGACCAGAACAGCGTCCGTGTTGCCAGCATGTTCAAACAACTCAAGATCCCCAGGGCTGGTTTTATGCCATTTGGCCCGTGACCCCTCCACAAACCGATTAAAGGTAAAGTTTCCTCTTCAGTCATGTTCAACCCTGGGGTACCACTGCAAGCAGTGATTTCATAGGCAAGCCATTTTTGTGGAGTAGTTTGCCATTGCTTTCCCTGGCTATTCTTCACCCCCTAGCTATGTGCTAGGTACTCATTTACCGACCAAGGAATGGATGGATGGCTGAGTTGACCATGAGCCAGCTGCCAGGATATCTGACTCACAGTGGGCTCGAACTCCTGACCGTGTGAGCGGCAGTGCAAGCACTTAACCACTACGCCACGCGGCTCCTTACAAATCGATTACCCCAATATAAACTTAAATTAGATAACCCTAAAACTGGAACGAACCACTGTTGACTCCATTTGCTACCTACGCTTATACCTGACAAGAGAACAGAACGTCTCGCTTGGGCAGGAAGTGAAAGAATAACCAGAGAAGTGACAGTTTAATTTATGGACGCTTTAGACTTGAGTCTTCTCAAGTATTTTTGTTGTAAAAAGCTTGGCTCAATTTTGGCAGTGGCTTAAAAAGATTATTGAGGTCACCCACATTCTGCCGAGGAACTGGCAGTCCCATGCGGCACCCGAACACTGCTGATCTGCCTGCAACTGATAGGCAGGGTTTCTGTTGGGAAACATCGCACCAACGTAGGTGTGAGTTAATAATTTCAAAGTACAGGGTGACACGGCCTGCTGCGAGCTACGGATCGATTACCTGGGACAATAACAGCCCCGCCCCAAAGAGAATGCTGCATCAACTGTCTCTCTCTCACACAATGGGGACCAATACTTTCGGGGCACGAAGCACCGAAGACAAAGCCCAGGTATGAGATACTGCAATCAAAGCATGTGCAATACAATAATAACAATGCAAATATTCCAGCCTCTGCAGGCACACACGCACGCACACACACACACACTCAGAGTGCCCTGGGGCTGTTTTGTCTACTGCCTACAAGAAGGCAGTAACACGAAGCTAGAGATGTGAGCAAGTGTGGAGGCGTGACTTTATGCCACAGACAGGCTCAAAGGGCGGCCTATTTTCATCTGGGTGAGCGACGTACCTGATGCCTGTGCTACCCACAGGCCCCACTCTGTAGGGGTCCCTCCACCTCAGGGGGTCCCTGACCTTTTTGAGCCTGCAGGTACCTTTGGAATCCTGACACGGCATTGTGGGCCCTAAAACAAAATGGCTGCCACGGAATAAACTCTGCAGGAGACGTAGCCAGGCAGAAAAGGCGGCCACAGCTTGCCTTCAGTCACACTGTGAATATTTTATCTACTTTATATTTATGTATATTTTACATTTATAGCCCACCCATCTCCCGAGGGACTCGGGGCAGCTTGTTCTGTGGCGGCAGCTGATGCCAAAGCAATTTTTTAAAACAAAAAACCGACACAGCCAATCAAACTCCAGTAGCCAATCAGAAGCCTTGCTGGGCAAAAGACACTGCTGGCCCCGCACACTTTCTAAAACCACTTGGCAGGGCCCACACTGGAGGCTAAGCTGGGCCAATGTGGTGTGGAGGGAAGAAGATAAGCGTTGTCCCTAGGAGGTGCGTGACTTGAACAAGCAGCCACGCACAAGGTGCATTCTCTGCCCAACCTGCTTTAAATATTAGGAAGATAAATAAAGAATAGAAAGGAGCAGAAGTTGTCCACGAGCATAAATCCAGCTTGCCAGAAGTTTATGAAGAGAACTGCTCGTTCTCTAAGAGGATAACCATACCACAGCCCTAAAACTGACCCCGTAGCCTTTCTCCAAGAAACCCGAGAGTCGTACTCGCATTTATCCACATACACATCAAGGGTCTCTAACAAGATAAAGGAGAGGCTGTGGCCGAATGGCAGACCAGCTGCTTAGCATGCAGAAGATCCCAGAAGATCCCAAACCCAATCCTCAGCATCTCCCACTGAAAGGATCAGGTAGCAGGCGATATGAAACGACCGCTGCGTTAAAGCTCTGGAGAGCAGCTGCCGACCTGAGTATCAAAGACTGACATTCCCACTGTCTGACTCAGCACAAAGCAGCTTCTCCTACTCAGTTTGCAGCACCCTTTCCAAACGACCGTCCCTATTTCTAGTACTTTCGAAACTATAGCAGAATTCCTTACTACGATTCTAAGTGGGAAGCCATGACAGTTAAAACCCAACATAAATTTATAGCTTCATACAGCCTGAACCGCCCCCAGCCAGCGTGGTGCGGTGGTTAAGAGCAGGTGGATTCTAATCTGGAGAACCAGGTTTGATGCCCTACTCCTCCACCTGAGTGGTAGAAGCTCATCTGGTGAACCGGGTGTGTTTCCGCACTCCTACATTCCTGCTGGGTGACCTTAGGCAGGTTGCAGTTCTTTGGAACTCTCTCAGCCTCACCTGCCTCACAAGGTGTCTGTTGTGGGGAGAGGAAAAGAAAGGAGTTTATAAGCCACCTTGAGTCTCCTTACAGGAGAGAAAGGTGAGGTATAAATCCAAACTCCTCCTCTTCTTCTTCATCCTTCCAAAAATAGGCTGCATTTATCTGAATCAGCATGCAAAGAAAATGTTTCATCACTGGCGGAGTTTAGACTACACTTGCTAGGTTTTTTAAACTTTTAAACGGCAACATTACCTTCCAAATGTTTCAGCAGAGCCCGCGTGCTATTCCCGTGAGCAGAGATAAGGACCGTTTTGCCCTTCTTTACCTCCGGCGCTATCCTCTCATTCCAGTACGGCAGGAGTCTGTCAAGGACTTCCTTTAAACTTTCGGCCTTGGGGAGTTTTTCCAAGGGCACGTCACAAAGCTGATACCTGCGATCGTTATAAATTTCATGATAATAAGGATGGGACTCTGTGATGGGGGGCGGGGTGACCGCGTAGCTCCTCCGCCACCTCTTCACCTGCTCTTCCCCGTGGTTCAGAGCCATTTCTGCCCGGTTGAGGCCAATCAGCGCCCCATAGTGCCTCTCGTTCAGCCTCCAGGAAGCCTCTGTGGGCACCCATTCCTGCCCCATCTCTTCGAGCACCAGCCAAGCAGTCTGGATAGAGCGGCTGAGGATGGACGTGAACACGAGGTCGAACTCGAAGCCCAGGTTTCGGAGGTGCTTGCCGCAGGACTGGGCTTCCTTCACTCCATCGCCACTCAGCTTCTGGTCCACCCAGCTGCAGAAACGGTTCTCTTTGTTCCAGGCCCCTTCCCCGTGCCTCAGGAGGACTAGCTTGTACTTGGCCATTGCAAGTAGAACCTCTTCAGCCTGGTGGGGGGAGCAGCATCTAGTGAGAAACCATCTGCACAGAGACGAAACAGAGAGATCAGCAACTTTGGACTGGCGATTTTTCAAAGCTGTGTCCTGGAGTCTGACGAGGCAGGAACGGCAGACGAGCTTCCCTGGAAAATAGCTTGCCTGCCACTATCGATTACTTCTGGCAACACACAGCTGCAGTCGAGCGCTAGCGTGCCCTGGGTCACATTCCCCATTTAAATGGGGCAAGGCAAGCCCAGATGCAATCAGCTCTTGCCACCCACGAACTACAACAGAAACCCAGAATCCTCTGCAATATGTTCTGGTTCCCTGAAGGTAGCAGAAATCTGATAAATAATTGTTCGGGGCTGGGGCATAATTGGGGGCGGCCCCGCAGTGTGCCCCCTCATGATCAGAGGGAGTGGCGTCCAGGGCTCTAGCTCCCCCCACACCCCTCTAGCTACGCCACAGAGTAAAGAGACCATTAGACTTGCCCTTCACTTATTTATTGTTGGACCCTTGCAATGCAAGTACAACTTCTTTTAGCCAAACAATGGCTGTGCCACCCACCTGGCAAAATTCAGTCCTCAGATTAACATGCGCAAGGATCCATGCACTTAAATAGGCCATTTGCATCTTACATATTTATCTTTCAGATTCCCTCCCACGTGCCGATAGAAACCTCACCACCTTATCTCCTTACTAATCCATTTTTCCTCCCTCCCTGTAATTGCTGCTCAGCGCTCATCTGCACAACCTAAAAATTAAGAACCTATCAGGCACATTCTGATGGGGTGCAGTCCCCCCGCAATTTGGCAACTTACTTAATCTCCCCTTTCCCCACAGCAGCTGCCAAACTTCAACCATATGATCCAGGTAACTGCGCTTCACCATTCACAGACTTCCAAATTTTGCCAGATCCCGTTCCCACTGGTGCAGAACAAACATCAAAGGCCGCCCTCTTTAACCACGTTTACTTGTACGTAAGCTCCAGCAAAGTGAATGGGTCTTTTTTCCAATCCACGCAGTAAAAAGTGGGCTGGGGGGCCAGTGGCTTGCACTATCTATTTTTCACATTGCTGGTGCAGACCCTAACTCAGCACCAGGGTAAGCTCAGAAAGCAGAAGGGAGGGGGGAATCTGGCCACGGTGGACAAGGGACAGGGTGTGGAAGAGTGTGACATTCCCAGCTTCCTACCGACACAAACAGTGCCCCGATGCTAGATCTACGTTGGGGCACCGTGGATTCTGTGCAACAGGCTTCCTGAAGCCCCAGTGTCTTAACAATCTTATTTCTGCAGCAATCCTAAAGCTAGGGCAGACTTATGCACGTCTCCTCCTCTCCTAAGAAGCAGTATCTGCAATCTCACCGCTGATCTACAGTATCATGAACAGCTCCTTGCCGCATTAAGAACAGTTCTCACAAGCCAGTAGGACAGACTAAACCCCCCTCCCCACCCACCCCCAAGAGGAAATTCAAGGGAAGAAGAATGCTTTATCCACTGGGGCTGGCAAAATCACATCCAAGGTGAAATTGGACTCAAGCACAATTTATACAGTCTTTATGGCATGATTTGTTTAGATTCCCCCAAAAAACAGGGGTACGGCCGGCACCAATCCCACATACAAGCTGAGCCTAATATTCTCCTAATGTGCTTCAAGGATTTTTGACTAAGCAAAGAACATGCCTGCGTATTCCACGAGTCAAGCAACGTGTCACTTTTAAAAAGGCAGAACGTACCACGTAACACCTGTTGTACTCACCTCAGCCGTTGTGAACGCATTCATCCTATGCAAGTCTTAGGCGAAAAAGGCACGATTGCACAGCCTACCTAAGAGAAAACAACAGGCGGTGAAAACCTACAGCAATTAGAATTGAACAGGATCTGACGGTTGTGCTAAGGTTCGGTAAGGAAGAAAACCTAGGTCCGGACTGCGCCACTTCAGAGCGCAAGTGTGGATTCACATGATTGAATGGTCCCCAAAAAATTCCCTGCACATAGAATATTAGATATATGCTGGAAATGGTTCTAGCACAGCCTTCTCTCCCAATATGCTGTTTATGGGCAGGGGATATATTTGTGGAAAATGAGCCCACACCTGTAGTCTGAAATGGTACAGCCCAAACCTGGTGATAAACCTGTACAGGCACTAAATTTTCAATGCCAGTTTTTCTTCAGAAGCTTTGCATAGTAACTCTACAGGGCCAATGTGGTACGGATAGAGATACCAACTAGTATCTGGTGGACCCTCACATTTCAACATTGCCATGACCATCCCTGGCTGACCCTGGGCAGTCACACACACCCCCTTAGCCTAACAGGCATGCAGTTCTGGGAATATGTGAAAAGGAGAAACATTTATAACACCCTGAGCTCACTGGAAAAGCATGTGTCAAGAACCCCTTCTCCAAGGGATTCTCAGGATGGGCCAGCAACACAGAAGATTACAAAACGCTGGTGTATGAGTCCTCACACGGCCTTAGTAGCTGTTACCAGCCCCTTTTCACTATCCAAACAGCCAGAAGCTGAAGGGATAGTTTCCAATCTTCCCAGGATTAAAGTCAAGAAAATCACCCCTGCAAGGTAGGCCACTTGCAGTGCGAATTTCACAAAACAATTAGCCAGGTAGGTGTAGCCACGTAGGCCTAAGTACTGGAATTAAGACTGTTGCATAAAAGAAGCAAATCACTGCCACGATATCACAAAACAATGCGCTGCCTTTACTTCCTAGTCCAGTATTCTGCTTCCAACAATGTTGAGCAGATAACTCCGGAAGCCTTCAAGCAGAACATGATGCAAATGCACATTGCCTACCGTTCACCTCAAAGCAGTCAGTATTCAGAGATATATTTCTTCTGCACATGGAGGTTTCATTTAGGTGCTACAGACAACAGCAGACTTAAAAGCCATAAATCTTTATAGTTCTTTCTTGAATCAGTGTGCCTTTACTGGCAGTGAATTCCATCATGGTTTTCCCTCCCATTGCCCCCCACATACAGAGACACTGGTCTTGGCAAGGACACCATGGTGACCCGTCCAGACTAGTCCAACGAGTTAAAGCAGCAAAGCGCCAAAAGAGCTGCTTCAAACACCACAGAAAAACACAAATCCTCTTCTCAGAAAATCCATGTGTTGATCTTCCACAGTACCACTGAAACACGTGAAAGAAAATCTGTGCGTTTCTCCTGCATGTAATGTCTGAAGCGATTTTGAGCACCCCAGTTAGATGCCTGGGGTCTCTCTGGAGCTACAACCTCACACAGAAAAGCTTCCATTCCTGGCCAGATTGAAAGCAGTGTCTTGGACACATACTTTGGGGGAGGAAGCAACGCCATCTCTCTCTACGATCCCCCAAAGGAAGGGGGGGGGGAGGGAACCACTGTTTTAATGACCTCTTGCTCCTTAAAACTTTCTACAAAATGGGGAAAGTGCTATGTGGGGGAAAGTAGGTCAGCTGATTATATAAGCTTAACACATCTGTCATACTTGAACGCAACACCCACGGCACTCTTGATTTGCTCAGCCGTTCCTTGATAAAGCCATGCCAACGGGCTCCACAATCTCTTCAAGAGAACGTTTTGCATACAACCTAAACACCCACACATACAATCGTGTATCCCTAGCACCTAGGGCCCACATATTTACATCCACCTTCCTCTCTGAGAAGTGGATTGCAAATTTCAGCTAGGATCAGTAGTCAGTCATTATTATTAGTGACCATTAGTCCTGTCCCACGCACACCCCCAAATTCAAGCCATGTGGCACAGAAAAAGCAGGATTTTGCCTCTCCATTTGTGACCAAGAAAGCCAGAAGGAACAAGAGATTCTTGCAGCTTTCAAATTCCATAACACCTGATGGGAAGCAAGAGAGAGGCAGTTCATGTTTTATGTTTTTATGACTGTATGTTTTAACAGGTTTTTAACCCCATTATTCAAGCTGTCCATCCTGGGACTTCAGTATAGGGCAGGGTATAAATGGAATAAATAAAAATAAATAAATAAATGACTGGCACTTGTAAAGAGTGAGGCAGGTGCACAGTGCCTCGGTCTCTTACCTGAGAGACTGACCCTGCCTCTCCCTTGAATTCTACAAGTGTGCAAGAAGACTGAGAGAGAAGGTGTGTGACGGTGGAGGAGATGAAAAATGGGATGGGGTGATACGTCCCTGAAGTTGGCATATCGGCCATTTACATTGGATTTCTCCCCTGCTGTCATTTCTTTTTGACTTCCTGGGTCAATATTGTTTTTAGAAACTCCTCCTTCGCTGAAGGGAATTGGAAGTAATTTGTGAGTGTGTGTGGCACATAAGGAAAGTCCATGGCCAAGTCCTGTGGAAGCTCGCACAAAATCTGGGGGGGCTTCCTGCATTCCGGGTGCATGGGGGGGAGGGAGGAATCCTTGTGTAAAAGTAGCCACTGGAGCTGAAGGGCCTGTGGGCCAAGCATCTTATGTAACTATCTATTTTTGTAAAATTAATGAGAGGGAAGCATGAGGAGAAATATCAGAAGTACAAGTCAGCAAAAGACAGTGGTGGAAGAAAGAGGAGAGAAGAAAGCAGACCGGTGGTGGGAAGCAATTGGCACAGCAGAGTGAAAGCTTCTCCAGAGACCTATGACTAATATCCAGCAAGGGACCAATATCTGACGGTACTTTTGAGTCATCAAACAATGCTTGGTTTTAGATCCACATATTTGCCTCAACCCTGTTTACAGATGTTATTTAGTTGTTTATGATGCCATTAGTGCTATAAACATGAAAGAAATATGTGTTGGAGCATCCAACACTGCAGAGATGGATAAACATCTCCCCATATCTACAAACTGATAGACCCTGTGTTCTACAATAGTGCCGGGCAGGCGGAAACCTAAATTCAACTGTACATTGGCACGAAGCATCCCAATTTCCGTATTAAATGTGAAAAATAAAGGTCAACTATTACTACAGAAGTGTCCAAATGGCTGTCTCTCCACCTCTCAACTCCAGGAGTTATTCGTCACAACCCCTCCAAACATTTGCACAGCTCTTGTGGGCCTCTTCTGCTAACAATGTTTTTCTCCACCAACACAAGGAGTCTTCTGCTGATGCAAGAGGCCCTCCAGCCAGCTATTGTGTTAATAGAACATACTGTCTCTAGTGATTCAACTAAGGATGTCACTGGACACACGCAGATTCAAAAGGAGGCTTTAAACTCTGAATTAAGTACAATCGGTAATGTTGCCTACAAAGAAAGGGGGGAGGGACTGTGCTGTTTGGTACGTTATTATGTGCACACAAATTGAGGTCTGGTGTCCATAATGTCTGCTTAAAGTCTAGTTTTATTTACTGCCCACTTATCCTACACACGCACTGGGGAACAGGCTTATTACATTATCCATTCTCCTTGCTGGGCAAACCCTAGATCGGCTGTTTGCAAAAACTGTTCCATTTTCTAAACGTATCAAGCTGTAAAAAGGTTAAGCCTGTGCAACCATGGGGTCATAACTGAGCCATGAGGGGACACTTCATCCCAATAATTACTAGACAGACTTTGTTTACAGGGGCTGGGGGGGGGTTGCCATTGCCTTCCACGGTCATCTACCATTTACCCCCCACCCACCCACATAAACTGGGTACTCATTTTACTAACCTTGGAACAATGACAAAGGGAGGGGGAACTGTGTCCGGGGCGTCCTGTGCACGACCTCCACGCCCCCGACACGCCCCCAGCCCTGCCTCCCCACGTGACTGTAATGGCAGCGCCCAGGACAAACTGTCCCAGATGTCCCCTTTGCAGCTACACACCTGCCTTCCAGCTTCAATCAGGATTGAGCTCAGGTCGTGGGCAGCTTGCCACTCTGCGCCATGGGACTCCTCAAGCTCTGGAGTTCCAGCATTTCCCCAGGGCCCCACACCAACTAGTCTACTCCACTGTCAATGAGCCATAATGTTTGGACACACCACCACGGCTGCATTTAACCTCAGAGATAAAATCCAACATCCGCTCCTTCCGAATGTAAGCATCAGAGCATTCCAGATGGCGAACCCTATTGATCAATTTTAAGAAAACTGGAGAACACATCTGGCATTTCTATTGATCAGCATCCACTATGTATCTGAGTAGCATCTTGTTCTTTAGTCCAACTACCACTGCCAAGGGAGGAACGCACAGCCAGTGGAATGCCTGACTGAATACACTGCATGATACACATCTGGGAGATGTCTCTTAATCCTTAATAGCGTTACAGCCATTGAAGCCCATTCATATCAGTGGACTTGGAAGTGCATAAGCCGTTTTAGGACAGCAATGCAAATTGCATGTGGCAATCTGGACCCCATTTCACATGGGATGCCATCATGGCACCTAGCAATCAAATGATAACATCCAGATGGCATTGTTCCCAATATTGATCAACCCAGTTATTATACCACTTAATACCGCAGACATCTGTGTCACCTATTCACATGGTAATGGGAATTTTACTACATAACATATGCAGGTGTGTAAATTAGTCTCTATCCATCCTATATCTGCCTGGTCTCCTGTCCTTGGATTCTCTCCACAGAGTTGTTTTCTGGAACAAACTCTGCTGATAACCATGGAACAGAACTAATGGGTCCAGAACTAGCACACACACGTGTACCTGGGTGCATTCTCTTTCTGAATCAAACCTTTTCCACTGCATATATTTGGCCAAATTCAGAACTTGCCAATTCCGTTGAACTTCATACACAACCCCTTTTTAATTGTTATAGTTCTGAATCCAAACATCCATTGGAAAATGGAATTGAATTATACATATATTTATTTTTTTAGACATAAGGTCTGAATATATCAAAAAACTTTTTCAAATCATAATCCAGTGAGTTCAGTTGTATAAGAGAAAACGTTGTATAAGAGAAAATCCACCACTTTTACATGAAGATTAAATGAAACGTTGTTACAAAGAGAATTAATTGTGTATTACTGTTAGGAAAAAAATTTTAAATATAAGATAAGAAGAGAGGATTACAGGCACAAAGATAAAAAATGAGACCTATTAATTAAAAACCTTTGCAGAAAATCTGATATTAATTAGAAGATCTCTTAAAAGGAATAGAATTATTACCAGCAAACATTTCAAGAATTTGGTAGAGTAGCAGGTTTTAAGATTACTATATAGAAAACAAGGATAACACAAAATATGAAAATATAAGATCAAACAGAGCTGATGAATAAAACAGGTTTTAAGGTAGAAAGGTAAAAAAACCTCGATATGACAAATATGAACTTTGACAAATATGAACTATATGTCACTTTAAAATAATTACAATTTGGAATGAACCTTAAAAGATACCTCAAGATGAAATAAATTACATTTGTCTTTTTTGAGGAAAATATCTGTGATTAAGATTTTTTTTTTACCCAGAATATTATTTTTGTTTTGGACGCTATCTGTTTTAACAACTGATGCACCATTTAAACAGTGGTGGAACGATACATCAAAATTTGTATGGCAAGAGAAAAAACCCAAAAGGAAAGGATGTACCTGATTTGAAATTATATTTTGTGTTTGTTGCTTAGTTTTGGATGAAAGTGTGGGTGTTGAAAAACAGACGGTTACTGGAGTTAGAAGGGCATGATTTGAGATCACAGAAGGAAACAAGAACCAGTTATTTCATTGAGACGGGACATACATGTGTGGCTATTTGTGGTATGACAAGGTTAATATGGACTTTAAAAATCACTGTTAGATGTGTCATTTGGAGAACATGAAGAAAATATAAACTTTTTATGAACAATTATCAGAAAGGTTTAAAAAGGACAAAACAGAAAGAACGGACTTTTTATCGTTTATGGTGGACCTGCAGCAAAGCCAAAAAGTTTTGGAAACAAATTCACTCACTAATTCAGAAGATTCTAAAGACAATTGAAATCAAAGGCTTTTCTTCTGGGACTAATGGACAAACAGCTAGAAAAGAGTCATGGAACTTTATTCTTATATATAACTACGGCAGCAATCCTATTGTATGCTCAAAAAATGGAAAAGTCTGACATTACCCACAATAGAAGAATGGTTGGCGAAGATGATGGAAACTACACAGATAGCCAAACTTACTTCTTTGATCAGAGAAAAGACAATATCTTTATTACTGATTGGAAACCCCATATAGACTTTTGCACGTACCAGAAAAAAATGAACTGATGATTTGTGGATTTGAACATTCATTAGATAATAGAAAAAGAGAGGGTTTTCTCTTACTATAGAATAAGCGTTAAGTTTGTAATTTTGCTTGTATTTGCTGCAGCAAAAATCAGAAGCTTCTTCTTTATATATATCTTCTTTTTAATTTTTCTTTTCTTTTTTCCCTGTCTGACCTTTTTTCTTTTTAGTTCTAGTCAATTTTTAAATTTTTTTAAACTTTCAATAAAAGACTGCAGTACAATAGAGTTTCCAGTATTCAAATTACAAATGCTCCTACAACTGAGGATTACACAGTTCAGCCCTTATCCTTTGCTCTTAGGCCAGTGGTTTTCCCTTTCACAGAGTCTCAGACTCTCTGCATCAGTGTTCTCCATCTGTAAAATGGATAAATATTAGGGTTGGGGGTCACCACAACATGAGGAACTATGTTAAAGGGTCACAGCATTAGGAAGGTTGAGAATCACTGTCTTAGGCAAAGGTTCAACAACAGATGGACCTTTTCTAAGTACCACCTGTATGCTTCATTAGGTAAAGCTTTTCCTAGCTTAGCGAGGAGAAAGGCAAATTAAACTGTATGTAAAAAGGTGTCATGAGTCGAATGTTCACAAAGTGCTGAAAATAGTCGCCCTTCTTTCACCCCAAGTCTCTCAACACTAGATTTTAGAAAAGCTGCACGGAAGGAAACAAGAACCAGTTATTTCCTTGAGACAGGACACACAGACATGGCTAAGGAGTTCCTTTTGTTTCTCTACTGTTGCCTGCCTTTACAAAAAAGAAAACAGAGGGCAGCTTTTCCATGATATTCCGTGAGGCTACTAGGGAGCAAATGAGGACAACTGGATTCAGCAAAGACCATCAGTATTCAACATGCAAATGAGGCAGGACAGCCATCTGCCAGGAAAGTCGTAGCTTTGGAGTTCTTGTACCAACTAAGTGGATTGTATTGGACAGCCCATCAGGCCCCTTTCAAGTGTAGGGAAGATTAACCTCTAGTAAAGTACTAGAAAAGATGCCTGGGCCCTTACTGGGATGGCCCAGACCAGCTGGATCTCATTTGATCTCAGAAGCTATGCAGAGTTGGCCTTCGTCAGTGTTTGGATGGGAGACCATTAAGGAACACAAGGGTCCACAGTTGGTCTAGTCTGCAGGAAGGGAAAAACACCTACTTTGTAAACTGAGTTTTACTGCCGTTGCGTCAGGCAATGTTTCCCATTCCTACGATGATTTACGCAGTTCTTAACAGCCTTTAACACTATCCAGGAATGCTTCCCCATTCAAATGCATCAGTGTTGTGGACCAATGCTCTATTATCCTACAGAAAGGTTTCCATTTCTTAAGACTCATTTATACACAAGTGATGCAGCAAGGAGTGACAAAAAAAAACTGAGGTGCCCCATAGGCCTCTGGGAAGGAGTGATAAATCATGTGAGAACAGAGGAGTAGACAACTATATCCACAGCACACCACATGCATTTCTTTGGGTGAGCTAAAATTAATCTACCGGTATGGATGGTTTTTGGTGACTTCTTTTTCTCAGACTGAAACAAAGCAGTGGAAGTTGTTGCTGTCTTGTCTTTAAATTTTTACAAAAACTATTCCTGAAAAACTATAATTTTCACCTGAAGCTTCCAAGTTCTTTCAAGACAACACTTAAATCACACAATTATATGTCCAGGAGCAATAAATGCTTGAACAGAAATATTTAAGCAGTGGTAGAGAGTGCCATCAAATCATAGCCAGATGATGGCATCCCTGTAGGGTTTTTCGAGGCAAGAGATGAACAAGGGTCGAATCCCCACTACCGTCTTAACCAGGTTTCAGAACACAAACTAACCAGGTTTGAGGGACGACCTCCCCGGTCGAATCCCCACTACCATCTTAGCCAGGTTTCAGAACACAAACGACCTCAAACCTGGTTAGTTTGTGTTCTGAAACCTGGCTAAGACGGTAGTGGGGATTCGACCCTTGTGGGGGGGGGGGGGGTGGGGGGGGGGGGGGGTGGGGGGGGGGGGGGGGGGCAACGGGGGGGGGGGGTTGGGGAAGGGGGGGGGGGGGGGGGGGGGGGGGGGGGGCGGGGGGGGGTTGTGGCGGGGGGGGGGGGGGGGGCGGGGGGTGTGTAGGGGTTGGGGGGTGGGGGGGGGGGTGGATGGGGGGGGGGGGGGGTGGGGGGGGGGTGGGGGTGGTTTGGGGGGAGGGGAGGTGGGGGGGGAAGGGGGAGGGGGGGGAGGTGGGTGGGGGGGGGGGGGGGTGGGGGTGGGGGGGTGGTGGGCGGGGGGTGGGTGGGGGGGGGGGGGGAGGGTGGGGGGGGGTGGGGGGGGGGGGGGGGGGGGGGGGGGGGGGGGGGGGGGGGGGGGCTTTCGGGGGGGGGGGGGGTTCAAACCTGGTTAGTTTGTGTTCTGAAACCTGGCTAAGACGGTAGTGGGGATTCGACCGGGGAGAGGGGAGGGTTTGCCATTCCCTCCCACTTTACAGCAACCCTGGACTAAACAAAGGCTGACCCTGCTTAGCTTCCAAGATCTGACAAAACTGGGCTAGCCAGGCTGTTTAGACAGTTGATATTGCAACTGCAAAGCCACTGTGCATGGTGATTCACGAAGCACCATAAATCAAGGCCCTGCTCGAACAGCCTAAAATAGCCACAAAAACAAAGTGGACGATGCCTTTTATTTATTTCAGAATTTATATGCTGATTCATAGCATGGAATTTAAAACCTACATGAAGAGCTACTGTACATAACTTAATAATGGAATGTGCTTAACAATGCATTTCCAACTGTAAACCACCCTGCCAAACTAGAATCACAGGCAACAGATATTTGGAGGTGCTATTCTGGAATTTCCAGGTTTGAGCTGACAAACCGTGCCAGTAATGTGAAAAGTTCCCAGGAAGGTACACATCTTTAGAGAAATGCATTAAGGGCCCCTTGGTACAGCTTTTTAAAAAAGACCAACCAAGCACCTATTTGGGACAGGCCCAAGAAACCTGTCGGCTACTTGAAAAGCACAGAGAAGGCTGCAATTATAAGACTGAACTACCACTTACACAAACACATGTACAGCACATGGACTAGTCAACAATATTCTTTGCAATAAGTATATTTAACAAAATACCAAGTTTAGGACCCTGGATAAATGGTGGGATTCAGCAGGTTCGCACCACTTTGGCAGAACTGGTTGCTAAAATAGCGTTTGTAAACAACCAGTTGTTAAATTATTTGAATCCCACCACTACCCTGGGGCTTCCTTATCATTGGGGAAATATTTACTTTTCCACTAATTCCAGATGAGTAACCATGTTTGTCTGTGGCGGCAAAACAAAAACAGGAGTCAGGTGACAGGGTAGGTACAGACTATTCCAGCATAAACTTTTGTTCGTCAAAGCTCGCTTTATCAGACACATGGATCAAGCAAACATCTCCATGCATCTGGTGAAGTCAGCTCTGACTCACAAAAAGTATCTGCTACAATAAATTCTATTTGTCTCCAAGATTTCACCAGACCCGCTTTGTTTTATTTTTTTGCTGAGCATGTGTGAATCAAGGCTAAATTCTGATTTTCAAATTACCAGTTAATTCAGTAGTGTGGCTAGTCCTGCATTTTACATGCCTCCTAAGTACATCATGTGGCATTGAAGAAGTCACTCTCTTTTGACCCTTTCTCGACTCAGGATAATAAATATTAGATAATGGGGGGAAGTTGAGCATTGTCTGCGCATCCCAAAGTCTTTTTAACAGCACCACAAACTGTAGAAACCATCTGCATTCCTACCTGCTAAGTCCTGTAGATCAAAGTCCTGTTAAAAGATGTGTGCAGGCTGGTGGGGGGGGGGGGGAATAGGAAGCCCCAATTGACAGAGTTATAAGCACTCTGAATACTCAAAACATGAAAAGTCTTATTGATATGCCGCTTTACAAAACCACTCCTTTGCCAATCTTACCATTCTATGCAGAAGTGTTTAATTAACCGTTAAGGCTGAACCAAAAACAGCATGGCATGGCATGTTAATCCCTGGGCACTTGGGATCAAATCCTCATTCGGGTCACAAGGGAAAGTGACCTATAAGATTGCCCTAGTGACACCCCTTATAGAAGGCTGGCTATCAACGTAGCAATGTGGAAAATAAAAACAATGCCAAGAAAGGGGAACCCGAGCAAACAAAACATTAAACTGTATCCAAGAAGGACGCATCCATTTGCACAGGATCTGCCTACTTCACTACTCTCCCAATCTCAGACTGCCCCAATTGAAATCGACACCCCGAATGCAAACGCTCACCTTGCAACCATGGAGTCCCCGTGCCCAAAGCAACGCTCACCCAACTGGATTTGCAGTCTTACCAGCTTGGCGCCGGCTGCTAATGGAGGAGAGAGAATGAGCGGCTGCTAGAAGGCTCGCCCTGTGATTGGAGGGTTGGCTTGCCACTCACTTTCAGGTCTCCGTTCTACTTCCTATCAGGAAAAACTCTGTCCCGGCCGTGGGGGCGGGGGGATGGAGTGGGTGACCTAATAAATCTCCCTTGGTTTGCACCGCCCCTGATGCTTCACTGGCTAAGATTAGCGTGCTGCTGTGCATCCCAAAAGCAGTTTATTTAGCAGCTTGGACTGCTGCGTGGAGACGCTGAGGAGTTCTTCCCTCCCTTTTGTTCCTTCAGCGCCTTCCGACGTGCAGGTGTACTCGGAAGTGGAAGCGAGTTCAGGGTTGCGGCCATAAAGAAAGGAGAGATAGAGAATGCGGGAAAGTGTTTGCTTGCAGCAGCCCAGATCCTGTGCACACTTACTCGGGAGTATGCCATGTTGATTCCAGGAGGCTTGCTTCTTGGGGCGCATGGAATAGGATCGGACGACTGCTTGGGCTTTAGTAGAATTTGCGGTTTTAGTGAAAAGCAGCAGTACTTCGCTTTGACTAGATTCATGCTCTTCTGCGTTATGCATCTGAACTGGCCGTGATAAACTTAGTACAAAGCAAAATCGAGTCTTGGATTATTTTGGGGGGAAAAAACTTTCAGATTGGCATAAAAATTGCTGGTATTATTTGCATATAGCAATTTAAAGGTAAAGCACGGTTGCCAACTTTTTTTCTGGCAAGGCTCCTGTGCCTTTCTGCAGTTTCATGACAGTCCCACAGCTCAGCTTTTTTTCTGGAATGAAAGCATTGTGTTGCCTACTTTGAAATAATTGTCTCCTCTTCTTCTGTGGGGTTTTTGAAACTTTCATAGAATAATAGAATGTTACTTTTTAAACTTTTATAGAATCCACTGAGTTTTCTGAGTTTTTGTCGCTTTTTCTGCCTTTTATTGTTTCACTCATTTGAAAGCTATTTTGTATATGTTTCTTTAGATGGAATGGAATAAATAAATACATTCTTTGTAGACTTAATGATGTATATGGGGACTTTAGACCCTACAAACTTGTGCTGGTTGAAACTTTATTTATGCATTCTAAGAACTGTATTGTGATTTATTAGCATCCATACTACAATGGACCATTCAAGCAACCATTCCAGATAAATTCATATGGAGGAAATCAGTTGGAATCTCAAATCTGCAGCAGTTCAGTCAGGACTGATTAAGAAATCTCCTGGGCCTGATGAACTACATCCCAGGGTATTAAAAGAACTGACAGAAGCAATCTCACCCTGTTTCCCCGAAAATAAGCCCGAGCATATTTTTTCAGGATTTTGGGAGGATGCTTGAAATATAAGCCCTACTCCAAAAATAAGGCCTAGTTACAGATTCCCTGATGCAGCTGATCTGGTCATGGAAAAAAATAAGACATCCCCTGAAAATAAGCCCTAACGCATCCTTTGGAGCAAAAATTAATATAAGACTCTGGTCAGAACTGCTTGCTATAATCTTTGAGAACTCCTGGCGAACAGGAGAAATCCCAGTGGCCTGGAGGAAAGCTAACGTTGTCAGCCTGACATCAATACCAGGAAAGATTCTAGAGCAGATCATTAAGGAGATAGTCTGTAAGCACTTGGAAGGGAATAATGTGATCACTGAAAACATGCATTCCAGAAAAAAAGAAATGCCAAACTAATCTTATCTCTTTTCTGATAGAGTGACAAACTTGGTAGATGAAGGGAACACTGTGGATGTAGCATACCTTGATTGTATTATGGCCTTTGTCAAAGTGCCCTATGATATTCTTGCGAGTAAGCTGGAAAGATATAAACTAGACAATTGCAATTGTTAGATGGATTTGTAATTGGTTGACTGGGCGAACACAAAGAGTGCTCATCAATGGCTCATTTGTAGATGATATCAAATTAGAAGGGGTAGCTGATACCCTGGAGGACAGGGGCAGAATTCAAAATGATCTAAACAGATTAGAGAGCTGGGCCAAAACTAACAAAATGAATTTCAACAGAGATAAATGTAAGATTATACACCTAGGCAGAAAAAAATGAAATGCACAGATATAGAATGGGTGACACCTGGATTGACAACAGTACATGTGAAAGGGATCTGGGAATCCTAGTAGACCACAAACTAAACATAAGTCAGCAGTGTGATATGGCAGCCAAGAAAGCCAATTCAATTCTGGGATGCATCAATAAAGTATAGTGTCTAGATCAAGGGAAGTAATTGTACCACTCTACTCTGCATTGGTCAGACCTCAGCTAGAGTACTGTGTTCAGTTCTGAGCACCACAATTTAAGGAGGATATTGACAAGCTGAAATGTGTCCAGAGGAGGGCAACCAAAATGGTTAAAGGTCTGGAATTCATGCCCTACGAAGAGAGACTTAGGGAGCTGGGGATGTTTAGTCAGCAGAAGCACAGGTTAAAGGGGGACATAATAGCTATGTTTAAATATTTGAAGGGATGTCATGTCAAAGAGGGAGCAAGCTTGTTTTCTGCTGCCTCAGAGACTAGGACACTAAGTAATGGATTCAAGGTATAGGAAAAGAGATTCCACCTATACATTAGGAAGAACTTTCTGTCAGAGCTGTTCGACAGTGGAATTCACTGCCTTGGAGAGTAGGGGAGTCCCCTTCTTTGGAGGTTTTTAAACAGAGACTGGATGATCATATGTCAGGACTCGGAGTGCCCAATTTCTAAAATCACATGGTTGGCACCAGAAAAGGTGTTGACAGGCACCATCACACTCATTGGCTCCTTCCGCACATGCAGAATAGTGCACTTTCAAACTGCTTTCAATGCTCTTTGAAGCTGTGTGGAATAGCAAAATCCACTTGCAAACAGTTGTGAAAGTGATTTGAAAACGCATTATTCTGCGTGTGCAGAAGAGACCATCTTGGGAATACCTGTTGTACACCTTGTTATTGTTAAGGGGACCCAGAGCATTACTCCCAGAATGGTAATTTAGCCTCTCTTTTTTGTCCTTTTAATTCGCTCTGATTCTAGATATCTGAAGCTTCTCACTAGATTCACAGTCCTCTTCCCGACAAGTTCAGGATCCAGTCCTGTTCTTCATTCCTTGACACTGATTCTTTTATTCAGAACAGTACATTTTGCTTAGGGAAACTGCTAACATCATTTGGGGCCTTTCCAGTCTCCAGGCGTTTCTGACACAGGCTGTTTCTACATCTGTTTATTTGACAGCAGGCATAACAGGCTGGTTGCTATGGCAACAGAACATGACTCCTTTCTCCTGGCCCAATGACTTCATTAGATACAGAAATGTATATAGATCAATAATATAAAAATTCCATCTCCATGCTTCAGCATCATCTCTCATGTTCTTGAAACTAGTATGAACCAAAAACAGGTTGTTCAGTAAAAGCCACTGCGCTTTAACCAACCAATGATATAATTCACTTCCCCACATTTTGAGGTCTCTTTCCAAGGAAAAATTAGCAACAAAAAAAGTATTGACAACTTGAAGCTCAAAAAGATACCTGCTCAGTGTGCAGAGTCATGGTTGTTTTTGACTGCTTAGGGGCCAGAGCTGAGATATGGGGTGGGTTGTGGGAGCAGATTGGCCCTCGGTGATGTAGCTAGAAAGAGTTGGCATATTGACGGATAGGGCTTAATCAATGGCTCAAAGTGTAAGGAAGGACAACATTAATTATTGAATAAACTATCATATAAGATGCCTTTGCAGCCACTAGAGGTCAGGGTTTGCTAGGAGGAAAAGAGAACAGCCTATTTATTCTTAATTGTCTGCGTCTATCTTGAGATATCAGTCCTTTCTTTCTTTCTTCCTTCCTTTTTTTATTTCCTCCATCTTTTTATAAAGCATGGTCCCATTTTCCCCCATATTTTGCCTTTGGGGAAGACTTGAGAATACCCATTGAAAATTGTTAATGTATGTCCGTTGGAGTTTCTGCCCTGGAGACTGTCTTTTACCAAATGTTTCTAGAAGTTACACGGAAGGAATGTTATAAGTGGCTTAAGTGCTTTTCAGGAAACACTTGGTCTAAGGGAGTGTTCTAATAAGGAAAGGCACCCTTTCCCCATTCCTACCGTAACTACTACAGTGTGCTGTCCACATTGGACTGATACTTACAAAGCCGTGAGTCTAATTAAAAGACATAGCCACACCCACCTAAGTAGAAGATGAAAAAGAGCGGCTATAAATCATGTGTAGATATAAATGTGGTTTGTGTACAGTCATGTTCAATTAAAAGACAAAGATTTGCAGAACAAATCAAAATTTGGTAACTATTTGACTATAAAGTAGCATGTTTTGCTATATGATGCCAATAAAGGCTATGCTGCTGTTGACTATAAAGTAAGTTGCTCCACAGCAGGATTGGGCCAATCATCGACATCATAGGCATCCATACATTTCAAAATTAATACATGAAGCGGCCTTTTAGACCATTAGTCTATGAAGAGCAATATTGTCTACTTTGGTAATAGGGCAGGGGTCACTTAGGGAGCAGGGTAGGGGGGAGCTATGAATTCCTTGCATTGTTCGGGGGTTGGACTAGATGACCCTTGGGGGTACCTACCAGCTCTATGTTCCTATGTTACTCTGACTGGAAGGAGCTGTCTGGTAGACTCAGGCAGAGGTCTCACTCATTACCTACTACCTGATTATTTTAGCTTGAGATACTGGGGATTGAACCTGGAGATCCTCTTCCTCTCTAATCCTTTTTGAAAACAGATCTTGCTGTGCTGCATTTTGGTTTTGCGCTGGCATTATTATTTCCAGATAGGCCATGAACCAGGCAGTAAACTTGTATAGACAACTGATAAGAAATCAGCTTTCTTTTACCAACCAGAATTGTGTTAAGAGGAAACAGTGTTAGATCTTCTTGCAGCTAGTTTTCTACAGGTAATTAACATGTGCTTCATATTCCTATTACGATAAAATGTTTTTGGCATCCGAGACACCATACCTGGGACACACAAGGCAATTTGTGAGGATGTTACACACCCACATTTTCTTTGTTACTATTGAATTGGCATGGCTCTTGCTTTTAACACATTCACATCAGTATCTCATTTTCTACAGCACTTTCTGGATGGTGGCTGACCTGGACTTAGCTAAGGAAATGGACTCTGCACATACTCAGAGATCAGTGGCTGTTCTAGAAACAATATGGGAGGTAAATAATGTATGACTCAGGAAACACTTAGAAATCCTTTTTCCAAAAGGAATGTAAATTTGAAAGGTGACTGCTGTTCCCAAGCAGCAATTCCACCTGTAGCTTACAACAGTGTTGATTTGCTGTTTCAAGCGATTCTAGTTGTAATAAGAATGGGAACTGAAGTACTGGATGATCTATAAATCATGACATGGTTGCTGTAAACTATCAGTTACCAAAACAATGGGAATACTTCTTAGTGTATGGATTAGCATTGAGTTTCTGGTATGTAATAAAATCCCCTGTGAGGCCATTTGATAGTGCAGAATTTTCCCTAGAGGTAAAATTAATTGTGATCAGCAGTTCTGAGGTTGCTGCTCTTTAACTGCCTGGGGTGAACTATAGAAGAACCTTGGCATTATCCATGAACAAGATGCAGCCTGTAGGGGAAAAAAATCATGGTCAGAGCAGGGGCATTGCTACATTGCCTGTACAAGGATGTGTGATCTCCAAGGACAATTGTTTGCTTGTGCTGTGGTGCTCTGAATTGAGTACAGGGTGAAGAGGCTCTGTGCCGTGCACTCTCTAAGGTCAAAATTAGCAACCCTGACGTTTGTACACCAGACAATCTTCTGTACAAAAAGTGATGTTCACTTTTATGGTTATTCTTTACTTCACATACAAAGCCTTTATTGGCATGTAAATTATGAAGGGTTAAAATGAATTGGGAGCAGTACAAATTAACGTTACAAATAAAGTAAAACTGAGTAGGAATAGTCCAAAATCAACCATTAAAAATATACAACTTTCAATTCACGGTATCTAATCGCTTTCTGTAAAAACCTTGTGACCAATTCCGTCAATTTGGAATTCTGGTTAGTCATAAAAGATATTTTAAAATCATCAGGGCAAGATGATAATTCTGGCTTCAGGGTCATTTTTTAAAAAAATAGGGCAAGCTTAAGACAGGAATATTAGAATAAAAAACTACAAGTTAGTGAAAAAGTGGCATAGTAAATAATAAAAAAGACTGATGGATCTGTACATTCACTTAATTCTTAGGCATTTCATTCCAGGGTAGCAAACTGTATTCACTTTCACCACACAGTACAATCCAAAGCCAAGTTATACCTCTCTAAATTCATTGGTTTCTTTAGAATCATACGATTGTTATTAGGACTGAACTGTTAGAAGGTTACGCCAGTCTTCACCCTAATGCTTCATTTTAAAAAAAAAGAGAGCTATAGTCTCATTTTTCAATACACAATTGAAAAACAATAATGAAATATAAAACACGTAGGATCAAAAACAGAGAAACCAGGGATAAAACAGGCCAAACAGGTCATCACAGCAACAGTCCTAAAACCATTTAAAAAGCAGCATAAAACTAAATGTACAAGTAATATAAAATTGGGGAATAGAACTAAAACACATACAAAACGACATAAGCATCCGCAGGGATGGCGGGAGGGTTGCTACCTCAGGGTCTAATCCTGAAGCAATAGTATCGTGTCCAGGATTTGCAAGAAAAAAGGCTCTAGAAAACGCCCTTCTGTCCAGGACATGAGCCAGAGGCATGACCTGAATCAAGCAAGCAACAAGTCCAACATTGTTAATGAAAGTAAACAACTCACTATGACGTGCCTCTGAAGATGCCAGCCGAAGGATGTCAGGCGAAACATCAGGAGCAAGAACTACTAGACCACGAGTCACACAGCACAGAACATCCACAACAGCCAAAGTAAACTCTCTTGCTCCAGTTAGTCTATACAGCAAGGGCCATGGATTATATTAAAGGGATTTCTGTTAAAAGAGAAAGTCGCCTATGCCTAGCGCTTGTTGCTGAAACCAGGGGACAGAATGTGAGAAACTGTTCCTCTTTGAGTAGTAGGCCTTAGTAGATTCTGTCTGCCTTGGAATATGTTTAAAGTTCATGTTCCTGTTATAACCTCAAAATACATCAATAATAAAGCATACAGTTGCTGATATATGACTCTAGTTACTTTGGCCAAGCTGTATATTGGCCAAGCTAATATTTCAAGACCAAAGGCAGGATCTAACCAATGGGACAGCTACATCTTCTCCAATAGCGGTCAGCTAATAACGGGCAGTCCAAAATGAACAGATCATAAGTATTTTATTTTAATTCTTGACATATTTTAATTAAGGTAACTACAAGGGAAATTGTTCCCCAAGTCAGACAAAAATGTGAAGCAGTACTACCGGTAAGTGCCAGCTTGGTGTACTGACTGTGTTTGACTAGGCTTGATGAAAGCCAGGTTCAATTCACATAACTACACACTGGAGGGTCACCAGCCTCTAGATCAGGAGTCTCCAACCTGTGGCCCTCCAGATGTTCATGGACTACGATTCCCATCAGTCCCTACCAGCATGGCCACTTAATAGAGCTGATGAGTATCGTAGTCCATGAACATCTGGAGGGCCATAGTTTGAAGACCCTGCTCTAGATGGAACCTGGAGATCTCCCACTGTTACAGCGCATTGCCAGACAACAGAGCTCAGTTCATCTGGCGAGCATGGCTGCTTTGGAGGGTGGACTCTATCACATTGTATCCTGCTGAGGTCCCTCCCCAAATTTCACCCTTTCCAGGCTCCACCCCTAAAGGTATTTTCCAATCCAGAGCTGGCAACCTTGGTGAACTGGGTATCTTTCAGGCCAGACATCCTTTCTCAACCTAATATACCTTACAGTGTTTTTGGAAGCCAATGTGGTATAGTGGTTAAAGTGTTGGACTAGGACCTTACAGACCTAGGTTCAAATCCCTTCTCTGCTACTGGAGCCTGCTGGGTGACCTTGGACCAGCAACACAGCTGCCCGGGGGGGAGGGGCCACGCAAAACTCCGATTTTGCACCAGGTTCCATTTTTCCTAGCTACGCCTCTGAACACATCTCCAGCCTAACCTCACAGGGTTGCTGTGCAGATAAAATGGAGAAGAACAGAATGCTGTAAACCACTTTGGGTCCCAACTCCCTACTGGGAAGAAAAGTAGGGTATAAAGGAAGTAAATAAATTGTGAGGATAAAGTGAAGGAGAGCCATATGTACAACTTTTAGCTCCTTGGAGGGAGGAAGAATGGAGATGACTGACTTTGGAATTAGACCAGCATTTTAAAAAAACAATTTCTACAGCTTAATGCTGCATTGCATGATCTGAAATTATTTATTGCAAATTACCATGTTTTTTACCACCGTTTCAAATTACCAAAGCACTCACTGTACTCAATGGCTGCATTATGTGGTAGATTAAAAAGGCTTTTGTGGATGCTGATAATTTATATCATTCAATTAACCTTTATTGGCATAGTAACACAATATTTATGCACATTTATCAGTGATAATTTAATAATCACCTCAAATACAAATCTTCAGTTGTGCGCATAACTGCCAGTATTAAACAAACACCAGAACTCCCTGTGATAACTCTGTTTCATGGCGGGGGTTTGGTTAGATTTGTTTAGGCAACAAATTTACTGTCGTTATATTTTAACCTCACTTAAAATATTAAATCTGTATGGATTGTAAAAGTGAGATCCTGCTTGTATTTACTGGTTTGGTACCCTTTTATCAAAATATACTATTTTACCTTTCCATAATGAGGATTAGGAAGTTAGAGGCATTCACAGTACCAAGGTGCATCCACATGGGGTTATTCTTTTACATTTCCCCCTGTATTCCCTCACAGTCGCCATTTCCCCCTCTCATGTAACCAGGGGGCTTTTTAAAATAATAGTTATATTGCTATAGTATTATAATATATAGCAGCCTGGATGACACATCGGCTTTCGATCCCTTCTTGGTTCCTGGCCCCTCAATTATGCGGCTGGCCTCCACTCGGGTCAGGGCCTTTTCTGCCTTGGCCCCTGCCTGGTGGAACACTCTCCCTCCAGCTGTCCGAGCCCTGCGGGATCTTGGTGAATTCCGCAGGGCCTGTAAGACTGAGTTGTTCCACCGGGCTTTTGGAGTGCCCAGCCGCTGATTAGGTGCCCCTTCTACTCTATTCCTCCGGTTTTCGGAGTCCCGCTGTCATCTAGGGGACCCACTTTTGTTACTGTCTTGTTCCCCCTTTTTTGGGAGGGTTTAATCTGGGGTATTGCTGATGCCATTTTACTGAATTACTGCTGGGTTTTAAATATTTAAACTTTTAAACTTACATTTTAATTTAATGGGGTTTTGTTTATATACTGTATATGGAATCCATGTTGTACACCGCCCAAAGCCCTTTGGGGATTGGGCAGTATAGATAAAGAAAAGAAAAAAAACCTTCCCTTTTAAAAAAGCTGTCAAAAACTTTACCAATCAGGGGGCAGGTACAAGGAGGTATATTAGAAAAGTGTCACTAGTGTGGGTGGGGAGGTTCAGAAAACCATATCTTCCCATTAACATGTTGGGAAATCCCCCTTTGACATGGATATTTCTAGAAAGATGAGGCCAATGTAAGGTTGGGAAGCATTGGGACATACCCAAGATAGCCATAGTGGGAGCCAGAAGGAAAATGATTGGATGATAAGACGATGTGAATGTTTCAGAAAAATCCCTTCCAGACTGAGCACCAGGGCAAAACAACATGCTCCCATAGAAGCATGCAAAGTCAGCATTATTCTTGTCTTGGTCCAGTATTGTCCTGTTGTCCCTTGACAGCCAGTATTGTCCTGTTGTCCCTTGACAGCCAGTTTGGGTGTTCAGGAGCAGGCCTGGCCATAAATGCATCCAAGTTAGATCGGAGTGCTTTGCTTTCTTTGAGGAGTAGCTAGTCAGGTTTTGCTTGTCTGGTTCCCAAACAAGGACTTCTTTATCCTTCCTCCACAGGTCCCATGAGCTAAACATTTCCAGTGCTAAAAAAAAAATATGGCACATCTCTCTAGTGTTTTGGAGACACTGCCCTGTCTCTTTTTCTGAAGGAAAGTTTCACAAATGATTAGACCCATTTTGTTTAATAGTTGTGGAATCTGATTATTAAAAAGCACCCACCCAATCTATTCTGTTCATCAAATTTGTACCTTGCAGTTTCTCCAGGGCAGGAACACCATATCAGATTTGGACAGAAGATCAAATATATTTCAGTAGGTGAGACAAGATTAACTACAAGAATCAAAAGACCTTCCATTAAGGTATCTTCAATGTTAGACTTCCAACCCCCCAATCCCCTCCTTCAAACAACGTAGTTTAAGATTATTGGCTGCAAATGATTTGTATACTTCAGTGGAACCTTGAAAAATAAATCTGTGCTTCAAATAATAATTACATATGAACACCACAGCCGGGCACTAAGCCACTCCTAGTATCTGGGCCTGGAGTGGATATCTGCATCGGTGGCTGCCGCCAGCTCAACTGGTAAGTGTGTTGTCTGTGCATGTGTAACCCCTATGCCCAGAATGGGTTGGCCCAGAATGGGTTGACCCAGTAAGGGGTGGAGACTCGGAGCAGCAGAGAGGCTGAAAGAGCTCTTTTGCAGAAGAACAAGGCTACCAGACTCGGACCTTGATTTCTATAAGCCCTTAACACCTTGTTAAGGTAATTTCAATATTGTTGGGAACTACTGGGAAGGTAGTTGTTGTTTTGCTGTGTTGTAAATGTTGGAGTTTATTGTTTCAGGGTTTCTTTTGTGGTTGTAATGGGTGAGAGTTCTCCTGGAGACCTTCATCATGTTGCAACCTGTTCATCAAGCCCTTGGAGTCTTCAGGAGCCAGCCAACTTGCAAAGAAGATTTGGACTTGGCAATATCAGTAGACTGTAAATAGAAGGACTTGAAATGCAACCTGAACAGGACCTTGAATTGTAACGTTAAATGTTGATGTTTTAAAAGTGTTAATTGTAAAGAAAAGTAAATCATTTTGTTGTTTAAAAATTGTTGTTGCAACTCATTCCAGGTTCTGCCCCACAGAACCCACAGAAGGAGGTTACACATGCGCAGACAATGTTTTTTTTTTTTTTAATTTGGAGGGAATTTAAACCTCTAGTGTATTTTTTTTAACTTTTCAGAATTTTCTGCAAACCTGGGCAATACCCGAAGTTTGCAGAAAAATCTGTTCAGTGTTGGCATGGTCCCAATTTGTTGATTTAGGTGTCTGCAGATGGGGCCCAGATATACAGTTGATATGCTAACTCTCCCTGCTTGAAGTGGCCCACAAAGTAAAAACAATACATGACCATTCTAAAAGACACAGCATAAGCATTTTGAAACAAACCATAAAAACAAAACAGGGGCATAAAAACACAATATATAACGGTGGGATTCAGCAGGTTTGCACCACTTCGGCAGAACCGGTTGTTAAAATGGTGCTTGTAAACAATCAGTTATTAAATTATTATCTGTTATTGTTACCCCGGTTAGAGGGAACAGGATAAGTTACCCCAATTCAGATTTAGAGAATCAAAGAGACAGACAAAGAAAATGATTTCAAGAAGTTAGTAAGTTTATTAGAAAGGAACAGGTTGCAATAGCACCCTGGGAGGAAAGACTCAACTTCGGCTTTGGGGACCGTCCCTTTTATAGAAAAGCATCACACGCTAAGCCATTAAATTCCTATACATCACAGAATTCTTGACACCTTGGCACCATCTCAGTGCCCCTACCTTCACCCTTTAGATGGATGGCAAAACACAGAATCTGACAGGAGGAATGTACTGAGAGAGGCAAATGTATTCCTAACTGTAACCATGTGTCCCCTTTGGCGGTTTCCCTTTCTCCGACCTTGGTTCAGTCAGGAGGATTTACTGCTGAAGCGCTTTGGCTAATGTATTGCCAGCAAAGGCCTCCTTTTGTTATGTGTTAGGGGGCTTCTTTTTAGGCTATGTTTGACCGATGCCTTTAGAGTCTGCTGAATCAGCAGAAAGTGTAGACATCCATGTTGTCTAGCTCTCTGCCATCCAGCTCAAGTTGAGAGCTGAAGGCCTTTCCACAATGAGCAACTCAAAATAGCTAGTATAACATAGGAATAAGCATAGCATAATTATTGAATATAAGTGAGTAATAAATGCCACTAAATATGACTAAATGTGATTAAATGCAATTATACTTTCAGTGCTAACATTATCTGTTAAATTATTATCTGTTATCTGTTCCCACCACCGGAACCGGTTATTAAATCATTTTAATCCCACCACTAGCTATAACCATAAAATAGTCCTCAGCCTAAAAACAGCTTTAACAGCCCCATCCAAAGGGGGGTGGGGGTGTCAATGGAACTAATGCCAAATGGAACCATTGCCAGATGCACTAGCAGATGGGCAAACTGAGAGGCAAGACCTCAGTGGTGCCTGACCAGGAAGGGACGCCCAGGTTCCAGGCTGGGTTGGTGTCCACTTGGATGCCAGTGCGGGGGGGGGGGGGCACAGACTGGGGCATCCTTGGGGGTAGAGATAACAAAGCTTTTATTGGTTTACGGTCTTAGCTGAGCTGCAAAGAGTAATATCCCACGATCCTCGGAATCTTACAGGTGAATATCTCCAGAAATAAGAGCATGACACTACAGCAGCAAACTCTCGTGTTCAAGTTTCACGCAAGAGAAATCATGAATTTTAACAAAACTTTGAAGAAGGAAAAGGGGGGGAAGGGGAGAAGACAGCAGACCGGATGGCTTCAATTCACACTGTTCTTAAAACGCAAATTATAAAAGGTTCCTCATGTTCCAGAATGGTTTCCTTTCCCTCCCATCAATTAATCTTAACACAATTTTTCCACGGCTTAATTTTTTTTTAATTGCACAACGTGTCTTTTGGAGCGGCCCGTTCTCTCCCGCCCCCCCCCCCCGGCCCCTTTCCTTTTGATGGGCGCATTTTTCATCGAGTTGCGCGTTCTCCAAAGCCCCGTTTGCACTGTATTTTGCTTTAGGAAGTGAAATATTCACGGGAAGCAGTCACACCCTCTGCAACCCGCCATCCTGGAGCAAATCCCGTTGACCGCAGCAGATGCACGCCCGCGTCAGCACGCACGAGAGAGAGACAGCTCTCCATGCAACCCACGAGCTCCCGCCCGCGTTTGCAGAACAAAGTGCCCGGTCCCAAAAGACCCGGGGAAAGATGGGTGCCGAGAAGACTTTTTCTTTAGCAATGCAGAGTCTCCCCCCGAGTTCCACCCTGGCGCCTCCCGGGGCGTGGCCAGATCTAATAAAAGGGGATTGGGGGGCGGTGTCACTTGCTTTGCTGCTGCTGCGTTTTTCTGGCCTAACGTGGTGTTGCTGAGAAGCCATGGCCAAATACGTGGAGCTTTACACCAAGGCCAAGATGCCCATCCTGGGCCTGGGCACCTGGAAGGTGGGTGTTTGCAAGCAAGGGTGGTCGGATGCGGGTTTGGGCAGGGGTGCGTGTTCTTGCATCTGCCGTCCGCTTCTCTTTCCTCCTGCCCTCCAATTGCATTTGCGGATCTCTCTCTTTTTGCCTCTCGCTCTCTGCCTTTCTGCAACTGGCGCTCGGTCGACACAAAGCTTTCGATTGTGTCTGCAAAAAAAGCCAAAATAATAGCACCCTTTGTGCATGCAGGGCGAGGCGCGAGTGGGATGGCTTCGTTGCTTGCAAGTTGGGGTGAGCTCTGCTTCCGCTCCTGGATTACTTCTCCTGCGCTTATGTATGGTGTGTAAAAGTGTGTGTTCCTGTGCCTGGAGTTATTAGGGAGAGAGTCGGCGGAGAAGAGCTGGGAGGGAAAAAATAATAACCACCTTTTGGTGTGCTGCTTAGATGGTCATTCACATCCTGCTTTTCAGCAGTTTTATTGCCGCAGCACAGTTGGACAGTGGCAGAAATTAGATTTCATTACATCGTGTCGCCTGGCCTTGTACTCTTTCCTTTTTATAGGAAAAGGAATGATAGGGAGTAATAGGATTTACATTTAACAGTTAGAATAATAGGATTTTAATATAATTTTAAAATACCCTGCCTGTCAGCTCATGCAAAGGCCACCGAGGGGGTTAACAGAGTGGAAACTTACACAATAAAATAATTTTAAACCAACATAGACACAGTATTAAATGAACACCAGAACTAAAATATGCAGACCAAAACATGAAATCGAGTAAACTAGTGGGCAGGAGAGAAGGGTCTCTGAGAGAATGTCACAACAACATGCTGTGGAAAATGACAGCGGGAGAGGATAGACAGATTTTCCTGTTGACTATTGGTTGCTTAAAGGGCTGATAAAGGACCCCTGTTTTGAGGTTACCCTGCACTTTCCTAATCTTAGAGAAGCTCATTCCGCACTTTTATGCAAGAATGAAATGCACTTTCCAAGCTGCGTTTTAGGTGCTCTTTGAAGCAGTTGGCGGAATGGCAAAATCCACTTGCAAATGGGTTGGCCAGAAGGTGGTTTAAGAAAATGCATTATTTGCCTGCGCGTATCGCAGAAGGGCCTTTAAGATGAATTGGAAGTTATCTGAAGCAGGCCCTCAAAAGATTATTGTTGGATTCCGGATTAATGGTTTGTTGAAGTAAGCAAAATGCGTGGCTTCAAGTATTTAACTGAAATCTTAGTTCAGATTGGTTGTGGTGGGTTTTCCTTGCTGTGTGGCCGTGGTAGATCTTGTTCCTAACGTCTGGTAGATCTTGTTCCTAACGTTTCGCCTGCATCTGTGGCTGGCATCTTCAGAGGTGTATCACAGAGAGAAGTGTCAGTTCAGATTGGTTGCCTTGAATCGGGGAGGGAGCATATTTTGAGAGATGCTTCCAACTTTTGGGGCCTTGTCAAGACTGCATTCCCATATGTGTCTCCTTGAGGAGTTGTTCCCTTTTGAACTTGGTGAAACTTGCTTCTAAGTAAATGTGCAGAAGGGGGTTGATGATAAAATCTTTTCCCTTTGAGGCTTTCGTTCTTGTCTGGCTGGATGTGAAGTAGTTATGTATAAGCAACAGACGTGCACACGCCCGTCATTTGGAATAAAATTAAAGCACCCCCAGGAATATAAATGTAACCACAATAAACTCTCTGGAAAACTTTTATCTTTCGTTAACCAAGCTGCTGTCTGAACCTGTAATTCACTGTTTGTTCCAACTGTTCCACATTTAAGTTTTTAAACGAAAGAATTTTTCAGTCACATGGGCAAAGGGAACATGAAGGGCTGTTTTTAAGTAAACAGTTTCTTTACACAGTTTAGATTCGAGAAATGGTTCTGGCCGCACTCCAAGGGTAGACCCTGAATGCACCATCATGTTTATGATGGTGTTTATGCCAAGGAGCGAGCATAACGCCAGAGTCAAATGCAAACTGAATTGCCTTTAAAAAAAAATTTCAGTAAGCATGAATAAATAGAGTTGCAATTGAGAAAAGGGAAATTTCTAGAGATTTGGGGTTGGGTGAGGTCAGGCATCTGGGAGGGACACTGATACCATCTGAAATTAGAAGACTGTGGCGGGTTGCCAGAGGTGGCACTTCAAGAAACCCTCTCTGTGGGCATTGCAGGTATCGTGCTGCATCTAGGCCAGCCTTGGCTGCTGGAGACTTCGATTATTAGCATTAAACAACACCTAGTTTTGGGAACGTGTAGAGGTAACTGTTAGCGCTGTTAAAGCCTATTTTCATGCAAAAGAACTAAAGCATGATCTTTTCAGAATGCTTCGGTTACTGGCAATAGGGATTTCTTCTAGGTAAAACCTGCAGGTGATTTAGCAGCGTTGAAGGTTGCGCATGGTTGTTTTCAAAGCAAAACCACTGACGCTACCACCAAACGCCAGAGTAATCGCCTCCTCGAATCAAACGAACTTTCTAAACTAAAACCTCAGTATTCAGGTTAAATTGTCGTGTTGGCACTTTGCAATAAATCAGTGGGTTTTGGGTTGCAATTTGGGCACTCGGTCTCGAAAAGGTTCACCATCACTGGTATAATGCCACTGAGTTCACCCCTCCTAAGAAGGCTGGCAGTCCTACTGCTTGGAACCAGGCTGTGCGGCTGCCATATTGTCCTTTTGGTAAAACACACACACCATACAGCTTATTAATTTAAATAGCTAACATCCTTTTTAATTACCAGATTATTTTCGAGAATATTGGGTTGTTTCTCCCTACTGTTTTTGAAACAGGAAGAAAAAAACGGATCGTCCTTCTCCTACAGTATCCCATATCAGCCTTGCTTGGCACACCTGTTGCCTTGAAGAATCTACCACAAAAGATTCTCTTATATGAAGAATCCCCTCATAGTGGAGCATCTCGATTTTCTTCACACTTACCTTGCAGTGTTGCTCATTTTGGACTTACTTGTTCTTCTGCGACTGCTTGCGCATTTCAGTTCATTCAATTTTGTCGTTTGTATTCTGTTACTACATTGCTTTTGCCTTCTGTTTGCCTTGCTTTGGATATGTGTTTCCTCTGATTCCTTAACTGATGTTGATGCAGTAGTCTATTGTGTGGTTGTGCTTTGTGTTTTGTTGTTGTTTGTTGTTGAGTGCTAGCCAGCCCTTGTATATTTAGCAGGAGGGGAAGGAGCAGCAGTAACGTAGTGGTTAAGAGCAGGTGCATTCTAATCTGGAGGAACCGGGTTTGATTCACCGCTCTGCCGCCTGAGCTGTGGAGGCTTATCTGGGGAATTCAGATTAGCCTGTGCACTCCCACACACGCCAGCTGGGTGACCTTGGGCTAGTCACAGCTTTTCAGAACTCTCTCAGCCCCACCTACCTCACAGGGTGTTTGTTGTGAGGGGAGGAAGGGCAAGGAGATTGTAAGCCCCTTTGAGTCTCCTACAGGAGAAAAAGGGGGATATAAATCCAAACTCTTCTTCTTTTTCCCTCTCAGCCTTCCAGGTAGCAGGCACAGAGGTTCACTCGTGGCTTTATTCTCCTTTGTGGCCCTGTTACTCTCATCTCCATGGATGCTGGGATGAGAATGCAGATGGTGCGGCAGCCGGTTTTCCACGGAGGATCCTTTCCATCCCTGGCCCAGAGCCTACAGCTCAGGGTGATTTGCAGCTTACCCCACCCACCCAGCCGCAAGCCCTACTGTGCACTAGCCCTGCCTATTTTCCTGGAACATGAGAGAAGTACCACATTTGAAGGAAACTACTCAGAAGAGCCACAGGTGACTCACATGCCAGTGAGTGAGTATCTCTGGCCCTCTCAGCAGCCAGAGGAATAAGGGATGCCAAGAGGTTTGACTTGGTCACTTCCTCAAAGAGCATCATGGCTAGAAGCCCGGTTCAGCCATTAACCAGAAATGCAGCCATTTCAGGAGGCTTTCTTCCCTTCCCTGCTAAAAAGATCCCTACTTAAACTATGGCTCATTCCGCACATTCAGAATAATGCACTTTCAAACTGCTTTCAGTGCTCTTTGAAGCTGTGCGGAATGGCAAAATCTACTTGCAAACAGTTGTGAAAGTGGTTTGAAAACGCATTATTTTGCATGTGCGGAAGGGGCCTAAGAGTTTCTGTGAGGCTAGAGAAGCAAGGGGAAAGGAAAGGCTGTCCTTTCTCACTGGCCAGGAAGTTATAGGGTAGATGCACCACTTTCCAACCAGGGTCAGCCTTGATTAATTCAATTATAAGTTCTCGATGTCCAGCTGATTTCCCTTCCTCTCCCTTTTTCCTGCACTTTCCTATTCTATGTCGTTCCTTTTTTAAATTGTCCGCCTGTCCCTTTATTAATGTAAACCACCTTGGAGAGACAATTGTCAGAAAAGTGGGCTATAAGTGTAATTATATAGTGTTGGATCCAACATGTTTTTCTGCTGGTGAAAAAGAGAGGAGGGTTACCTTAGACCCCTCCTCAAAAGGCTGTGCTACAGATCATGGGTCCAGAATGGCTAAAAGTCATTGGGCACATGGGAAGAAGGAGAATTGGGGGGGGGGGGAGATTAAGATAAAAAGCTGGCTGGATCCAACTCGGAGAGGTGGTACTTGAATTGTCAAAGACTAAAAAATTGACAAACAGAGCTATTCTGGAAGAAAAGAGACCAATATGATCATGAACTAAGGGAAAATTTATATGGGCATGGAAGGGCCACCAAGTAAAAAGGGTCATAAATAGGGAGACGGTCTCTGGGCCAAACTCGGATGCATTGAATGGCTTTCCATGGGGAAGGTTTATGAAGGTGCATGAGCTGTCCTTCAGATAAACCCAGCTGTTGTTCTCAGGAACTTCTGGTTAAAAATGTTGGCTTTCCCCAAAGGTTTCAAAATAGCTTGAAAACCGTTGATGCAACTGTCACTTCCTGGTTCTTTTCTTATCGTTTCTTTCCCGCTAGGCAGATGGCACGGGTTTCCATGTGAGAAGCACAGCAGACAAGTTGCCCATGCTTCAACCTGAAAAGTATTTCTTCCTGCAAACTGGAATCTTTTCTTTGCTATTTGTTCCTGTTAATGAATTAGAGTCGCAGATCATTCTCAAGAGGCCCATAACAGTAATTAGCAATGATGATTAAATTGACTAGACAGTCTCTGGCTGTAGGGGCCATTCTGTCCTCATCAGCGTCTACTTGTGGTTCTTCTGTCTCCCAATAACCCTCCAGCCTTCTGCTTTTAAAGTTGTGGTCTAGACATCCT
The DNA here is from genome assembly GCF_021028975.2 of Sphaerodactylus townsendi. Taxonomy (NCBI): domain Eukaryota; kingdom Metazoa; phylum Chordata; class Lepidosauria; order Squamata; family Sphaerodactylidae; genus Sphaerodactylus; species Sphaerodactylus townsendi. Next base: position 22,587,145 of record NC_059430.1, read on the forward strand.
TTATTGAATGGGCCTGCGAAATAATTGCTTTTGGTTGTTTAGCCAGATGCCTGGTGGTATAACAAGACTGGCCTGGACTAATACTTGCAGCAAGAATTCAGTTTTTTGAACCTACAGAAATAACTACAGCTTTCGGTATCACCCCTGGAAAAGAAATGAAAAAGTAATTCTAATCAAGCCTCATCCTCAAAGGCTTATGATAGGTTTATGCCATGTGATCTGGGCTGTGTGTATGTTAAGTGCTGTCAAGTTGTTTCTGACTTACGGCTACCCTAGGAATCAACGTCCTCCCAAATTTGCTCTTGTTTAACAGCCTTTCTCATGTCTTACAAATGGAGGGCCATGGCTTCCTTTATAGAGTGAATCCATCTCATCTTGGGTCTTCTGCTTTTCCTGCTGCCTTCAACTTTCCCCAACATTATTGTCTTTTCCATGACCCTTGTCTTCTCATAATGTATACAATGTACGAAAGCCTCAGTTTGGTCATTGGAGCTTCTAGGGAAAGTTCAGGTTTGATATGATCTAGAACCCACCTATTTGTCTTTTCGGCAGTTCATTATATCTGTAAAACTCCCCCAAAACCACATTTCAAACAAATCTACTTTCTTCTTGTCAGTTTTCTTCATTGCCCAACTTTCACACCCATACATAGGGCACTTCCGCACATGCAGAATAATGCACTTTCAATCCATTTTCAGTGGCCCTTGCAGCTGGATTTTACTGTGCAAAATAGCAAAATCCACTTGCAAACAATTGTGAAAGTGGACTGGAAATGCATTGTTCTGCATGTGCAAAATTGCCCAGAGTAATACTATGGCACAAATTAACTTCATTTTGGTCGCCAGTCCTTCCATCTTGGTCTTTACACTTAAGAATCTTTTCTAGCTTTTTCATGGCTGCTCTTCCCAGTCTCAATCTCTTTCTGATTTCTTAGTTGCAGTCTCTCTTTTGGTTGATGATGGAGCCAAAAGAAAAGAAAATAACTCTGGGCTTCCTTTTTTATTTTTCCACGCATTGAATACTCTCCCACAAAGCCTGTGTGATGCTGCCACACCCACTTCTTAAAGATCCTCAAATACCCTTTTTTCCTTGATGTCTTTGGCCCCATTTAGCCTTTGCTGAAGCAAATGAACATGTGCTCCTTCACATGTGTTTATCCCTGCCTTCACCGTTTTCTTTTCCTATCACAGGAACACTGTGCTGTAAAATTATGGCAGCTGTAAAAAAGGCAAACTCTATGCTGGGGATAATCAGGAAAGGAATTGAGAATAAAACTGCAAAGATTGTCATGCCCTTATATAAAGCCGTGGTGCGACCGCACTTGGAGTACTGTGTCCAGTTCTGGTCGCCGCATCTCAAAAAGGATATTGAGGAGATAGAAAAAGTGCAGAGAAGGGCAACGAGGATGATTGAGGGATTGGAGCACCTTCCTTATGAGGAGAGGCTGCAGCGTTTGGGACTCTTTAGTTTGGAGAGGAGGTGGCTGAGGGGGGATATGATTGAAGTCTACAAAATTATGCATGGGGTAGAAAATGTTGACAGAGAGAAATTTTTCTCTCTTTCTCACAATACTAGAACCAGGGGGCATCCATTGAAAATGCTGGGGGGAAGAATTAGGACTAATAAAAGGAAACACTTCTTCACGCAACGTGTGATTGGTGTTTGGAATATGCTGCCACAGGAGGTGGTGATGGCCACTAACCTGGATAGCTTTAAAAGGGGCTTGGACAGATTTATGGAGGAGAAGTCGATTTATGGCTACCAATCTTGATCCTCCTTGATCTGAGATTGCAAATGCCTTAACAGACCAGGTGCTCGGGAGCAACAGCCGCAGAAGGCCATTGCGTTCACATCCTACATGTGAGTTCCCAAAGGCACCTGGTGGGCCACTGCGAGTAGCAGAGAGCTGGACTAGATGGACTTTGGTCTGATCCAGCTGGCTTGTTCTTATGTTCTTAACACTGTGTGCATTTTCTTCCAGAAAAAAATGCCTTCACATAGTTCTTGAGACTCTGATGACTGATTCCTTGCAGCCGTGGAACAGGGAACACCGCCCAGTATCAATGCCAAATAAATTTTGTTGTCTCTTCTGAATACTGCAGAAGTGATAAGGAAAGCAATTAACCAAGTATTCTAGTATGGAAACTTTTGTTTCTGTTTTAATTCAGCCTGTGATCATCCCTAAGACATGGACAAATGTAATAGTAGTCCCCATTTATAAGAAGGGTGATTCTAGTTGCCTGACAAATTTTGGACCAATCAGCCTCCTGTCAGTCGAGGGTAAGTTATATGCCAAATAACTTCTTATGAGGCTAAAGTCTTGGATGTTCCTTCAGGGAGGCAACGCAGAGCTTACGCTCTCACTTGCTTTAACACTATGCCATCTGCCCTACTCTCTGGAAGATTTCGAGAGTAGGGCACGAATTAACTTCAACTGTGACTCCTTTTAATTATCACACTGGACTGTACTTCTAGAACAGTGGTTCTCAACCTTCCTAATTCCGCGACCCTTTAATACAGTTCCTCATGTTGTGGTGACCCCCAACCCTAACATTTATCCATTTTACAGATGGAGAACACTGATGCAGAGAGTCTTAGGCGACCCCTGTGAAAGGGTCGTTCAACCTCCAAAGGGGTCCCGACCCACAGGTTGAGAACCACTGTTCTAGAAGATTCCAGAGAGTACTGTATGCAAAACGAGTCTGCCCTTGTGATTCAGCAGTTCTTGAAACAATACAACATATTTTATTTTTCTGCTCATTCTGTGCTAGGTTTGGGCCAAGTTCTTAACCCCTGTTCTAGCACTGAGAACAGACTCTTCTCTTGAAGCTTTGACGTCCTTCTTATTAAATAGCCCTTCTGCAGATCTGTGCGAGTGGGTAGCTAGTTTCCTACAGTGTGCCATAAACCTTTGCCTTGTAAGGAACAAGGGACCATAAAATTATAACATATGCATTTTAATAATTCTGTTTTTTCTATGTTTTGTATTGCTTTTTAATGTTAAACAACTGTTTAAACAAAAGTTAAACAACTTTTAATTATTACACTGGATTGAACTTTTGATGACAATAAAGGCTTATGTATGTATGTAAATTACATTCAGCCTGCAGTGTTCACAAGGTTTTTTTAAAAATATATAAATCTTGAACAAGTGACTGGCATGTTCTTTGGTACAACTCAATATTCTTAGCTTTGTGTTCTTAGGGCCATTTCCCCGATTACATTGCAAAGTTATACAGGAAGGTTGTATGGCAAGGAACACAATAAAGGTGGCCTTTTTAACAAAGCAGGTGGAGAAGTCTAGCCAACTTTCTTCCCCTTATATATATTTTTATCTACTTTATTTATAGTCCACCTTGATTGGACATGCTGGTACTTGTGCTGTGCTTCAGTTCTTTCTGGTGGTTCCAGATGTCTAAAATCCTAATGCATTGGATACTGAATGACCCATTTTGTTGTTTGTACTGTATAATCTACATCGAGTTGCTGTGAGAAGGGCAAAGTAGAAATAACGTAGACAAAAATGAATAAGTAAATACATTTCATTTATCATGTTAATTGCCAACTGACAGCGCAATCCAAAGGGGGAAGGACGAATCCGCCTGGGTGAGTGGTGTTGGGAGAAACAGCACCTTGTGTGTGTTTCCCCATTGCACAATGAGCAGAGTGCACTGTGGGCTAAAACACAGCAGAGCTTACCTGCGCGCGCGTGTGTGTGAGCTTGCGAGAGAGAGCTTGGACACAACAGAGTCATTTGTAGTTTCTAATCTATTAAAAAGAGTATTTATTAGTGAACTCCATTCTGGATAGAAAGGTAGGTGGATAGCTAAGTTATCCTATTCTAGCTGGATGGAGATGGATGCATGGAGCACCCATCCTCCCTCTAGGCATGGTGAAAGAAAGATGGAGAAATCTGAGAAGAAGGAAGGAAGGAAGGAAGGAAGGAAGGAAGGAAGGAAGGAAGGAAGGAAGGAAGGAAGGAAGGAAGGAAGGAAGGAAGGAAGGAAGGAAGGAAGGAAGTCCCTGAGAGTATCAGTCTAACATCAAAGGGATAGAGCCAGCATGATAGAGTAAAGGGGTCAATCCCTAGGTCCCTATCTAGTCACTGGCTATCTAGTAAAACCCTTCTCTTCCAACAAGTGGCACTGGCAGATTTGCCTTCCCCGGACTTGCCCCTGTGGTAGGGCGAAATTGGCAGCATGTGGCTGCCAAGCTGCTCCCCAATAGTGGGTGTGCCAGACCGCGCACAACTATCCCAGGGTCCTTGCCGCTACCAGCGTAGCAGGAGCAGGCTGGGGCCCGGGGAAGAGCCAACGTTAGTTGGCTTCCTCCTGGCCATTCCTCGCATAACACTAGCAGCTGGGGACTTGAACTTACTCCACCAAAAAAGGTGTCTTGAGTCCATTCAGCCCAATGGGAGCTTCTTGGCGGCAGGGAGGCTTTTTCTCTTGTCAGGCCTCTTTTGTCAGGAAGTCTCCACGGGAGCCACACCTGGTCTCTTGGATGGAGCTGCCCATCAGTTTTGACTTTTCTGTGCACGTGAAGTGGCCCAGTACAGAATTAGACCATCGATCTGTCAAAGTCAATATTCTCTGCTCTGACTGGCTGCAGTTATCAAGAATCTCAGGTGGAATCTTTTGCATCTTGGGCTACCTGGGGATTGAACCTGGGACCTTCTGTATGCAAAGCAGATGCTCTTCCTCTGAACCAGGGCACCTTCAAGGTTCCGTGCCTGGACTAGGACTATTATGAAAGGCATAGAGAGAATGAGTTAGACAAGATAACCAAATGAGATGTTTGAACAGGGTTTTCTTGTTTGTTAAGTCACCCCCAGGGAAAGTAGCGGATGCTGTGAAGAAGGCCATCGACGTGGGATATCGCCACTTCGACTGCGCCTACGTATACCAGAATGAAAACGAAGTTGGCAGTGGAATCCAAGAGAAAATCAAAGAAGGGGTTGTGAAGCGGGAGGACCTCTTCGTTGTCAGCAAGGTATTGTTCTATATTATTTAATTCCACGCCCCTTCACTATGCTGGTTTACTTGCAATGCGGTCCTAGACAGAATTAGTCTGTAGAAGTCAGCTCTTTTTAGGATTGTGCTGATAAACGCTTTCAAAAACAAGATCTTCAAGGCAGCTCACGAAGGCTAAAAAAGCACGATGCAGGATGAAATCATAATAAAGGCTAAAAAAGCAGGTTTGAAGTGAAGAGCCCCTCGGGGATGGGGCGGTATAAAAATCTAATAAAATGGTGGTGGTGGTGGTGGTGGCGGCGGCGGCGGCGACGACGATAATAATAATAATAATAATAATAATAATAATAATAATAATAATAATAATAATAATAATGGAAGCCAAATGAGCACAATACCAAAACGGGAAGAATCCATTCTGCTGAAAGGATGTCAGGCACAAAACCCTGTCTGGGAAAAACTCAAAATGACTTGCAGCAAGATGCAGCACTGAAAAACCTACGCTTTGGAAACAGCAGCCGCATTTTAAAAAATCAACAAACTTCAAGGCCACAGAAGGCGTAATGGGAAAAAGCACTTCTCTGTGGATGCCTAAAAATTGCCAAGGCAGGACTGATAGATCTGGCTGTCGATGACAGTCCAGTCCATAGTGAAGGACATCCTCTCAGTGACACCCAGTGCAGCAAGGTCTTGCTTATGCGTAGGTATGCGCACGTGCACTATGTATGCCTATAGGCCTTCTCTAAAGTAACTGTGGAGGTGGGAAAAACCACATGGGTTTGGAATGTAAAACCATGCTTTTCGTTATGACAGCGTGGTGTTTCATGTTATGCCTAAAATTAGAGAGTGTGAGGAATTCCTTTAATATGTTTGTTGCTCTCAGGGTTGAAGATTTTCTAAAAAGCAGGTATGAAGTGGAAGCAAATGTTTGCCCCATAAGGCTTGTGATTATCCACTCAGCCATGAGGTGTGACAGGGCTTTCTGGGTGTCTCTTTTCAAGACCACTCCGACACAAAGGACTCCGGCACAAACTCCTCTGCATTTCAGCTCTGTGTTGTCCAGACATTTGCAGTTTTCTGTTTCCTAAAATAAAACATAATTAAATTGAGAGACAGTGTGGTACAGTGGTTAGAGGGTCTGGCTAGGATCTGGGAGACCAACGATCAAATACCTACTCTGCCATGGAAGCTCAGTGCCATGCTGGCAGGGGCTGATGGGAATTGTAGTCCATAACATCTGGAGTGCCAAAGGTTAGCCACCACTGCTCTAGTGCATAAACTTGATGTGGTATCTACTTCTCGTCCAAGTGTGCATGGCAGAAGAGTCAAGGTATGGTGCCCTTGGTCACAAATTCATATTAGCAGCTGGTCTTTCCAAATGGAAGCAGAGAGGCGGCCCTGTAGGGAATGAAAGGAGTGGGGCTCCGTACTCCTAAGCTGAAGGTTGAAATGTTGTATGGATAAGACAGTGTGCTCCAGTGACGTGTTCACATGCTAGACCTTTCACTCAGGATGACTTGGTGGAATAGACTGGTCTTGTGGATGTGAACAATTGTATCTCTCCTCCCACCGCAGCTTTGGTGCACATTCCATGAGAAACACCTGGTGAAGAGTGCGTGCAAGACAACCCTGGCATCTCTGAAATTGGATTACCTGGACCTCTACCTCATTCACTGGCCTGTCGGATTCAAGGTATAGCAAATGACACCCCTTCCCTATCTTACAAAGACCTTGACCTGCTGAACAGCTTTCAGGTTGACCTTCTCTTCTGGCAAGATAGCACTAGAATATTTCTTGCCTTTTCTCCTTGGACTCCTTCCATTGGTCCCCAGAGATGATGGCTGAGTTGCCTTTAAGCCCTGGAAGCTGTCGGTCACAAATTTTGGTTGGCCCTGATGGCACCCTTAAAGCACACTAGACTGGGGCAGATTTTTGTCTATGCACTAATCTGCTCTGGAGCTGAGCAGCACCCTGTGTGTGGCATAGGTCTCTCCCAGTAGTTCCACAATTTGTCTGAGCCACATAGTTTGCAGAAAGAGTTGCCTTAAGAAAAGTTTTGTGGGCCACAAGTTTGTCCGACCCCATCGGGCCTCAATAACATTACTGCAGGTGGTAATGTGCTAAAAAGTCTGAAAGAATCCTTTAAATTTCAAAACAAGCCTCGTTATAATGAAACCAGCCGTAGAGTTAATTCCTCAGTGTACTGGAGATTCAGTGGGATCTGAAATTAAGTTTTTACCAAGATAGTATTTCTAGCAGGGAAACACTTGGAAAACTCTGAGTAATTCTTTCTGCTCAAGTGGTTAGAATGAGGGAGTCTGGTTGACTCTTCTTTGGCAAGAGTCTGCATTTGACATAAGTCCCAGCTACTGTTAGGGATACCGCATGGCTGATAGCTTAATATTAGATTTCTAGATTGTCTTGGGGAAGAGTTCTGTGGTGATTCTGCCAGGTATGTTAATGCTAAATAATGGCAGCTGTGTTAATGCAAATTATTACAGCTATTCCAGTCTCATGAATACTTACAGTTGGCAGTTTCATGTCTGTTTCAGCTGCCTTCTGGATTTAAAGCACAAGGGTAAAATGGCTGGTTGGTTGATCAGCTTTATAGCTTACAGGTCAGAAGATCACTGGTTCTTTCCCTGTGGTTGGAGGAAGTTAGGTAGCTGTTCTTGCCCAAGTAAGGCCGTAGCAGAGTGGTAACAACCGCTGTATAAGACTGCAGGGTCACGCCTTAGTATCTCTTTAAAAATGGTTCCCAGTCTTTTCAGCAATCGTGTGTGTGTGTGTGTGGTGTGTGTGTGTGGTGTGTGTGTGTGTGTGTGTGTGTGTGTGTGTGTGTGTGTGTGTGTGTGAGAGAGAGAGAGAGAGAGAGAGAGAGAGAGATATTTTAATGGATCCTCCACATGGTAGCTGTTGTACTATTAGTGTCCGTTGATTGAAAAAGTATTTGACAAAAAGATCAAAATAACAATACTGAATGGGCCTACGGATTCTTAACCCCCTTACAATAACTGCATACCCTCCCCAGCCCCCTATGTACGAATCACACTGTCTGAAAGGACCTTGAATAGTCAAACTGGGAAAGACTACTAGTCTGACTTCGTGTAAGTACATCTTCATATGTTTACGGTAAAACACACTTAAGTCTGTGCTTTGTGTTAACAGGCTGGTGACAATCTGTTCCCCGCTGACGAAAAAGGCATGATCATATCCAGCAACACAAACATCCTAGACACCTGGGAGGTATTTCAAAAGTTTCTGGTTGTTTTGTGTAATTGTTTGCATGTCTGGTTTTGGTGTAGCTTGCAACTATTCTTTACAAATGTTCCAGATTTGTGTTGGCTAAGACTGTATTGTTTACTCTGCTTTGGTAACCAACCAGATCTGAAGTTTCCCAAGAAATCAAACGTCAGAATTAAGCTGAGGAGGAAAGTACCCACTTTGGCCTATCTAGAATTACATATATGGAAAGCAGTTCACTTCTAAATTTGGAAAGAGGCCTCAGTCCACACACTGCCTAGGAAAGACTAATTACCCTCTGAGAGGGATTGCTTCCTCGTAGGGAGACTTCTCCATTGTGTTCTCATTTGCATTACTTCAGTGACAACAGAGTTTCCACACAGGGAAATGCTGCATGGTATCCCCCATTCCTGTTTCCTCCCGCCATCAGTGCTTTTCACTGCCGAACCAGAGCAGACACCAATGCAGAGAGCCTGCTGTTTTGAGGGATACATCTTCTGTGTGTTAATATCTGACCTTTGATATGCTTTCAGGCCATGGAGGAACTGGTGGATGCTGGGCTAGTGAAAGCCATTGGCGTTTCCAATTTCAATCATGGTCAAATTGAGAGAATCTTGAACAAGCCAGGATTGAAGCACAAGCCAGCAAATAACCAGGTAAGGTGGTTACCGTGCAGCCATCCATGGAGTTAAAGCATTTTACACCTGTTGACTTCAGTGGATTTAGAAGGGTGTAACTGTGCTAAGGATTGCATTGTTACTTGTACAAATCCGGTATTCTTTGGACATCATAAAGGATAGGTTGTACTTAAAGCTACTTAAAATTGGGTGGTACCACACCTGTAGGGAAGGTCTGGATGCACACCTCCACTGCTTATCTAGAACTGTTCTTTATTCTGTCTGTAATAGTTTTCAGTATAGAAAGTACTTTGCAGTTCTTACACCCGATGTTAATTCGCTCCCAAAATTAATACTTGGCACCCTGCAAATCAGCCACGCTGATTTGCTCAAGACCTCTTGGTGACTTTCCATAGCTGAGCTGAGATTTACAGTTCTGTCGATAGAACATATCTTGCTGGCTAGAGGTAGTAAATCCAGGTGGGCTTTTTGTGACTGACAGTGCTGGGCCACTCGCTAGAAAAGAAGTGTGTCTTGTTGCATCAGCAGGAGGATGTGTGTACAGTGCTTCTACAAACCAAGACATCTTTCCCAGTTTACACCAAACAAATTCTGCTGTGGGTAGGAGGAACTGTGCCTGGGCAAAACAGTGTTCTTCATTGGGAGATGCAGACTATAACCAGGTGTCACACTTCTCAGTCCACCAGACTGAGAGTGTTGAACTTATTTGTTACGAGGGCTGGATATTGCATACATGTGACTAAGTCGGATCAGGCCCTGTGTTTGTGTGTGTGGCAGCCTCAATTGGCTATCTCCCAGCAGGTACCATCAGTGACATTGGGCCTACATATCTGAGGGATCGCGTCTCCCCGTACTGCCCTACTAGGGCCCTCCGCTCTACGGAGGAGCAGTTGCTGGAAGTCCCTGGCCCAAAAAAGATCCAGCTGGCCTCAACAAGGGCCAGGGCTTTTACTGCCCTGGCCCCTACCTGGTGGAGACAGCAGGCTCCCCTAAGGAGACCAGGGTCTCCCTGCGGGACTCTTCATAGAGTTTCCACAGGGCCTCGCAAACGGACCTGTTCCGCCTGGCTTTTGGCCAGCCGGGATGACCATCTGACCCTCATACCATCTAGCTCTCCCGTGGGCGGGAATGGGGCTGGGATAAGTCACCATCTGCAAATTTTAAATTCTATGGATTTAATATTGTTATAGATTGTTTTTATATTTGTATGTATATGATGTTGATGTACACCGCCCTGAGCCCTCCAGGGGAGGGCGGTTTAAAAATGGAATGAAATAAATAAAGCTCAGTTTTGCACTGGGGATGGGTGGCTACCTTAGCTTGAGAAGCCTTATCAGGCCTGTGAGCCAGCTCTCATGAGCCAGACCATGGATGATGAGGACTCTGATGTAGACCCTGCAGACACCATGGATCCAGAACTAACTCCTCCCAAGAAGATGCAGGCAACAGAGCAAGCTCCAAACCTTGCCCTACCACCGAGGCAGAACCTGATGCCTTGTAGCTGGGAGAGCCATTAGGAGCCTTAGATGAGCTAACAAGCCAGCTGCGTGAAGGAGACAAAGACAGAGGCTGCAGCTACAGCGTAAAAGGAGAAGTGCCTGTATTGCTGCTTGGTATGGCAGAAGGCTCTGGAAGCTAGAGACAACTGCGTCCAAAGAGGACTAAGTCTCCACAGGAGCATGGTCCCATTGGCAGAGATCTCCTACTTAAGCCTTGCCTTGGACTTGGCTCAGCCAGGGTACAATGAGTGCACTTCCTGGTAAGTTCTACTTACCTGGTCTTCCCCTGACCTGAACTCCGGCTCTCAGCCTGTCTGCCTGACCTGCTGCCTGTGCCTTGACTCTGACTGCCTGACAACAGCCTAGGTAATACCTGGCAGCAACACAACAACCCTCCCGCCTTGCCCCAGATCAGAAGCAGGGGTGAGGGCTTGCTTCAGCTGACTGGTAACCTCTTGAAAAGAGCCAGATCCGATCCCAGGGCTGCATGCTTGACACCCCTGCACTAGACATTAGTGAGGAGTCAATCTCTCCAGCTTTACTAAGCATGCACATGCATGATTCATTTTACTGCTGCCACCACTAGAATAGGAGTTAAAGGTTAACCTGCATAGTCTTCTGGAATTTTGTTGTCATTTCTTACATTTAATCTTCAGATTAAGGTTTTTCCAGCCACCCACTCCACATTATCCTGGATATTGCGGGAAATCTTGGAAATTTTGCTTGCTCAAGTAATCCACATCCAGAAGGAATCTGTATATCTTCTCTTTGCTCTTTAGTAAGTGTGGGCTGTGTTAGGCCCACAGACTGCTATAACACCAGTTTCGTAAAAGGAAAACATTACCTGTTTTGTCCTTCTTTACAAAAAGGGCACAAAAACACAGTTGAACACAAAACGTGTAAGAAATTATTGAACAAGGAGAAAATGAAGCAGCAAATAGCCCTGTCTCCCTAATCCTTAAACTCTGTGATAGACAAAATAATCTGTAAATCATCAGATTTCCAGTTGGGGTCCCATTTGGGTCTCTTTCCCAACCATTCCTCCTGTTCTTGAAGCGTTCCCGTTCTAAAACCCAATGTTCTCCTCCTCTTTAAGTTTTTCCCTTTCAAACAAAAAAAACCCCCCAGAGTTCTTCTATTAAATTCCATCGTATTGTTTCCCATCGTACTTGATGGAAAATTACTACGTTCTAGGCAGTTTCCTGAAACTGGTGCAACAGGAAATGTTCTTTGGTGCTGGTGGCTATATGTATGTATCAGATACATATCAGCATCCTGGCACACTGAAGGCTAAGTTTAAAAACTTGATCTACAACCTTTTGTGTCCTTGTGAAGGTGGATTTCTGTTGACCTCTGAGCTGGTCTAACATCAGACTAGCAAAGTTACATTTTTTCACATCTGTGTTTAACGTTTCATTTCCCCGCATGGGGCAACTGGGCTTAAGTAATCTTCTAAGTAGCCTCTGGTCAAAATTTTTGAGTCTTTTGAGTCTTTATCAGCTCCCTAAGTATTTCTACCCTGCAGATTACATTTTGCATTGTACATTTACATCCTGGCTCACTTCTTTTGAATACCCCTCCCACCTGTCTGGGGCTCAGGCAGTGGTGGGATCCAAAAATTTTAGTAACAGGTTCCCATGGTGGTGGGATTCAAACTGTGGTGTAGCGCCAATGGGGCTGGGCGGGGCACGATGGGGGCATGGCCGGGCATTCCTGGGCGGGGCTGTGGCAAGGACGCAGCCGCTGCGCCGGTCCTTAGGCGGGAAATGAATGCATGCAGGCTGCCACGCACGCCGGTGCACCTCCTGCTAAACTGCTTCAAGTTCTGCACGCTACTGCTGAGAGGTGGGGCGTAACTAAGGCAAAAATCATGTGGCAAAATCCCCAATTAGTAACCCCCTCTCGGCACACACAAATAATTAGTAACCTACTCTTGGGAACCTGTGAGAACCTGCTGGATCCCACCTCTGGGCTCAGGGATCTCCGTTTCTAATTATCTGACAAAGGGGGCTTTGACTCTCAAAAACTTAAATACTGAAAATTTTGTTCATCTTTTAGGTGTTACTGGAATCAAATCTAGCTCTTCTATGGCAAACCAATACAGCTGCTTACCTAAAACTTCCTCTGTCCAGTGTATGACACTGTTCCTCAGGTTGGACAATACTTTCCTAGAGTCTTTCAAGCCATAAAGCGCCAAGGAATTACTTAGAGATGTGTCTACTTTGAAACTGGTTCCACTGTGGTAAAAATATTTTCTCTGGTTTCACCCTTAAACACAATTGGATCCCGTCAGACAGTGTAATTTCATGGGTCTCAAACCATAAGTGGATTATAAAAATAGCAATAACCTGTAAAACTTGGCATCTGATTACCTAATTATGCATTCAAAAGGGTGGTTGAAATGTGTGAATGGGACAAGTAAGCCTAATTTTTGTGCCCTAAAGAGCAGGCAAGCCAAAATTAGAGTATCATGTGACAGGCATCGGGATGTTCCAAGGATAACATTCTAAATTTAGCTTGTAAGACCTAGATTCACAGCTGTGCACAAAGGCCATAACACCTAGCCCCGTTTATTTTCCTTCACTCAAAAAAGTGACTTTCTCCATGCTGTTGAAGCAAAGTGTCGTACCGGATTTTGTTCAGTCATGTCCGGGCATGAACTGATGATTAATATTTGAAACATGTTCATGGGAGTTCTGGGAAGCTGCCCTCTCAAAAGAGCCCCACAGCATGGCCTAGAAATAAATTTTAGCAGCTCTGTAACACTATCCATTACAGATCGGCTTCCTTGCTTGCTTATCACCAAGACAAGATAGAATCTGACTGCAGGCTGGAGAATGACACTAGGTTTTTTCAATGTGTTAAAAGAAGAAAAAAAAGGGTATTATTATCCCTTGGGGTGTGGATATCCCTCTATTAACAGGATATCACCACAAGAGATGGCAGTGAGACAGGCTATATTAGGGATGCCCAACTCTGGCACTTCAGATGTTCATGGACTACAATTCCCATGTGAATATCAAGGCAGTCGGTGATCAGAGGACAGATTAATGAAATTCCTCATTCTTTTCCTTCAACTCTTTCTTCGTTTCTTCCAGCTGTTCTTATATTTTCATTCAGTTCTTATGGTGAGGATAGTTGCAATTGAGTAGCTGTGTTGGTCTGGCTTTTTCCCCTCTTTTTGAGCCGCCTGTCACTCCAGGTTCCATGAGCAGGACAACTCATCCTTATGCAGCTGTCTGTCGCAACACCCCCTCAATAAAAACAACAGGAACCAAACTATATCCTCACACTCCTATTACACCCCTACAGCTACAATCCTGACTCTCTGGGAGGCAGCTGGAACCTGCTTTTCCTCCCCACTGCCAATCCTGTCACCCTCCCCACAACCTCCATTTCCCCATTGGCTTTAGTGCTTTTCCAAAATGGCTGAAGAAGTGCTTTTGGGTAGAAGTGAAGGTCGGAGAAAGGAGGGCACGGAAGGGAAGGAACTGAGGGGATGAAGAAAGAGAAAAGGAAGGAATGAACAAGGAAGGAGGACAAAGAGAAAGGGGGAACTTGAAAAAAGAAGAGTTCAGGAAGTAGACTTTAGGGAACATGAGAGCAAAAGGCACCACAGTGTTCCCAAATGCTGTGTCAGGAATCCCTTGGGGGAAAAAAGAGATAATTAGTTGAGGTGCTGTGTGGTTTCCGGGCTGTATGGCTGTGTTCTAGCAGCATTCTCTCCTAATTAGCTCATTCGAAGCATTAAGATTAAGAACAATGAATATGTTGTCATAGGCACACAGTTCACATCTGATAGTGTCTGTTCCGTACCTAAATGGCAGCAGCTTATTGGAAGACGCTGTTAACAAGAACAAATTGCAGCTGCTTGGTCTGTTAACTCTGTCTAATGCTAGACTTTCAGAAGAATGGTCCTGCTGTCCAGCCCAGTCACAGCTTCTTAATTCTCAAGGCTTCTTGTGATCATTCCAAGATATACAACCGGAACAATCCTGTCTATAGATATAGTTGGCTAGACTATTTATTAGTAACTTATAACACTTGTCAAATGCAAGATTGGGTTTTCCCCCGGTATACCATCAGAAAAGAGCATTTGCAGACAATTTACAGTCATGTCCAATAATATATTGTTGTGTGTATTCAGGCATGTCTTTCTTTCGAGTACATATGACTCAGCAGGCTCCTGTGTTTTTGACAAACCCTCGGTTGCATGTATTTAAGAGTACCCTGGTTTTGGCCACAGTATCATTGTGCCTTCCTACGTGGAGAGAAAAGCACCACATCTTTAGACTTCTGACAATGGTGTAGTGGATAAGAGCAGATGCACTCTAATCTGGAGAACCAGGTTTGATTCCACACTCTGCCACTTGAGTTGTGGAGGCTTGTCTGGGGAACTAGATTATCCTAGATCTGTGGTGGCGAACCTTTGGCACTCCAGATGTTATGGACTACAATTCCCATCAGCCCCTGCCAATTGGCCTAGATTATCCTGTGCACTCCAACACATGTCAGCTGGGAGACCTTGGGCTAGTCACAGCTCTTTGGAGCTCTCTCAGCCCCTCCTACCTCACAGGGTGTTTGTTGTGGGGGCGGGGAAGGGAAAGGAGATTGTAAGCCCTTTTGAATCTCCTTACAGGAGAGAAAGAGGGGGTATAAATCCAAACTCTTCTCCTCCAATTTTATCTTCACAACAACCTTGTGAAGTAGGTTGGGCTGAGAGTATATTACTGGCCCAGTGTTACCCAGCAAGCTTCCATGGCAGTGTGGAGAATTGAACCTGGGTTTCACACATTCTGGTGTGACAATCTAAGCACTACACCACACTGGTTTCTCAGTGCCTGAAGGGAAAGCTGTATGAGCAGCCCGAGAATTGGAAGGAATTTTTCCAACGTAGGCTTTTTCCGCATCTAAAAGCATTTAAAATGTCTGGCAAACGTTTGGGGAAAGTTTTGAAAAGAATCGTTTTCTTGGTATTTCTCCACATAGCATGGAAAACTAAAGCAGTTCTTTACAAAAACACACAGAGATGCATCTTCAAAACTACAGAGATGCAAAATCTGCACAGCTTTGCCAATTCTCATGCTGTGTCTACCGTGTTTCCCCGAAAATAAGACAGTGTCTTATATTAATTATTGCTCCCCAAGATGCACTATGTCTTATTTTCAGGGGACGTCTTATTTTTCCGCTCCACAGCTGCATGCTCTGGTGTTCTGTTCGACGGGCATGCTTCCAAACAAAAACTTTGCTACGTCTTACTTTCGGGGGATGCTTTATATTTAGCACTTCAGCAAAACCTCTACTACGTCTTATTTTCAGCAGAAACAGGGTATGTAGCATCGAATCTCCCGCACAGGAGGAAAAAAAGTGGCTGGCAAAACTGAATTGATTAGTGCACAGTAATGACGGAATTAGTGCGCAGATGCAACGTCAGATGAGAAAATGTCCTTAGGAAACTTCAGCAAATGGTGGACAACACAGAGACATACTGCAGCAGAAAATAGTGGGCCACAAGAGAAATGAAAGTGAAAGCTTCAAAATTGAGCTAGAGAAATAAAATGTTTCCTGATCTCTGCACAGCAACAGCAAATGTGTTGAAAACATTTTCAGAAAAAAGATCGCCAAATAACCTTAACCAAATAAAACGGTTTCAAGAAGAAATAAAATGTTTTGGGGGGAAAGCTGTGTGGAACTGCTGCAGGAAATGTTTAATTAACCTTTTTCAAAACATTTTATTGGGGTTGTGCGGAAAGGGCCCAAACTCCTAAACAGCCAAGCCGTACTCCGCTGTGAAAAGTGGCTTGCCTCTTTGACGGTGTGTTTATTGGAACTTGCTGTTGGATGTCTGGCTTGTCATTTGCCTGAATGTCCGTCTTGTTGTTTGTGCTTACAGATTGAATGCCACGTGTATCTCACCCAGGAAAAGCTGATTAGTTACTGCCAGTCCAAAGGGATCACCGTCACTGCATACAGTCCGCTGGGCTCTCCTGACAGGCCATGGTGAGAATGTTTGGGAGACTTCTTCTTTTAACACTTGGCAAAGTGTATCTTGAAATTAGCACTCCCCGGTTTTGATTTGCCTCCCTTTACCCATCCCAGCCAGGTAGGTAAACTGATGATGAAAACAGGTGGAAGGGTCACTTACCTGTGACCAGCCCTTCTGAATATGTACAAGCATGTTTGTAAAGTTGTGATGAAGGTTGGGCTAGTCTGAATGGGAGGAATTGATGCAGAGTATTATAGGGCAACTTAAGATAACCCTTGTGGCGTTTTCAAGTCAAGAGACGAGCAGGGGTGATTTGCCATTGCCTTCCTCTGGACTTCTTTCGCCGTCTCCCATCCAAATCCTAACCAAGGTTGATCCTACTTAGGTTCTGAGTTCTGACAAGACCAGAGCATCCAGGCACCTTGAATAGCTGTATACCGGAAGGAATTCCAGCATGGCTAGTTTTTCCTGAACCAGAGAGAGGGTCATCTGATCATCAGAGTGATTTTATACATTTCCCCTACCTTGTTGAGCCTATAGGCCAGTGATGGCGAACCTATGGCACGGTGCCAGAGGTGGCACTC
This sequence comes from Sphaerodactylus townsendi, assembly GCF_021028975.2. Taxonomy (NCBI): domain Eukaryota; kingdom Metazoa; phylum Chordata; class Lepidosauria; order Squamata; family Sphaerodactylidae; genus Sphaerodactylus; species Sphaerodactylus townsendi. Next base: position 22,604,068 of record NC_059430.1, read on the forward strand.
AGAGCCCTCTCTGTGGGCACGCGCGCACAGAGTTCGTCATTTGGGGGGCGGAAAATCACACACACACACACACACATCTAGGCTGGCCTGGGCCACTAGGACGATGGGCCTGGTGCCTGTGCTCCGGGTGGCTGCTGCCCGAGGTGGGGGGGGGGCGCAGAGGAGGCAGAGATGCTAGAGACACAGAGCAGTGTGCGCGGGACTTGCTGGAGGCTAGAGCAGGCTGGCCTCTGCTCAAGCAGGTGGGGCAGAGGAAGAGGGAGCCAACCAGTTTTTTCTAAACTAAAACCTCAGCACTTTGAGATAAATAAGTCAGTTTTGGGTTGCAATTTGGGCACTCGGTCTCAAAAAGGTTCGCCATCACTGCTATAGGCAGTCTTTCGGATGTTAAAAACAAGGAATGGGTACCACCGTAAATTGCCAAGGTGGGTTGGGTCCATTTGCAGCCAACCATAGAATAGCTGTAAATGGAGCTGCGACCAATCACAAACATGGGAACTTGTCAACTCAAGCATCCTCTTATATTGGAGGCAGGTGTTGCCCCACAAGTGTCCCTTGCAGATACAACAGTGACACCTCCTGGATGCTTGAGGCAATTGCTGCTCCAGTGAGGTGGGTGAAAACCAAGACTGGCAGTCTGCTTTAGGAAGAGATATTTTGGGGAGGGAAGAAGCGGGCTTCAGGAAATATAACTATGGTACGTACTCAGACACGATGCTAGGGAACACCATCTTACACCATTAATTACCTAATAAATACAAGACTTCCTTATATCCACCCCCTGTCAGGTTTCCTATTTTTAATTAACTGTTGGGGGATTTTTTGGCAGGGCCAACCCAGAGGATCCGTCTCTCCTGAATGATCCCAAGATCAAAGAAATTGCTGCTAAACACAATAAAACTGCAGCTCAGGTGTGTTTCTTTGAAGTGTGTCTGCATACTCAAGTGATGAAGATGTGCATTTTGTCCATCAGATTTCCTGTATTTTTTTTCTTGTCAGTTAGTACGTTTTGTGACTCAGGTAGGAAAATATACTCCATTTCGACTTGTTTTGGTTATTAGGTCCTGATCCGATTTCATATCCAAAGAAATGTGATTGTGATACCCAAATCTGTCACCCCAGCGCGCATTGAGGAAAATTTTCAGGTAAGAATGGAAGTAACATTTGCCCCCGAGTGGATTAGTTGGGAACCTGATGTATTCATTTGTGTGTGGCACTTTCTCTGTGCAGGGATAGAGGATCGTGTTTGTCATCTTAATAGTCAAGGCCAGTTATTAAGGAAGCAGAATTGTAATTGACTCTTCCCTTCTGCAAGATTATTTGTCCACATTCCCTTTGATTTTCTTTGCCAGTATAGGAAAGGTTTTGTGAAACAAAGGTAGGGAAAAGTAACAGTCCTGTTTTCCAGATATCAACACATGAGCACACACATCCCACTCTTTCAAATATACTTTGAAACCTGTGCTAAGCTGAAAGAGCACCTAAGAGGAAAATGCATTAAACAAATAGGGAGGGACTGTGGCTCAGTGTTAGAGCATCAGGTTGGCACACAGACAGCCGCAAGTTCAATCCCTGGCATCGCCAGTAAAAAAAGAATCTGGCAGTAAGTGTTGTGAAAGAAAGACCTCTATCTAAAACTATGGTGACCTCTGCCAGTCAGATTAAACTCTTGATGGACCAGTGCTCTGACTCAGCGTAAGGCAACTGCCTGTATGTGTTCAGATATACTCCCACAAGTCTTACGAACTTTTGTGGAGTATTTGGAATTAATTAGGAATTCTCCCGACCAGGTGTTTGACTTTGACCTGTCCAAGGAGGAGATGGAGACCATCCTTAGCTTCAACCGGAACTGGAGAGTGTGCGCCCTGAGCATGTGAGTAGCAGTGCTTGAAAACTCTTTCATAGGGCAACACCTTGGTTGTTGACTTAAAATTGGGCTACAGTGGGCTACCATGTCTAATCAGTTAAGTGAGGAAGAAGAGTTGGTTTTTATACCCTGCTTATCTCTACGTGACTTACAAGCTCCTTCTCCCTTCTCCCCATAACAAACACCTTGTGAGGTAGGTGGGGCTGAGAGAGTTCTGAGAGAACTGTGACTAGCCCAAGGTCATCCAATAGGCTTCATGTGGAGGAGTGGGGAATGAAACTCAGTTCTCCAGATTAGTCTGTTGCTCTTTACCACTGATCCAAAGCATTTTTGATCAATTAAGAAGTTAGACAACAATAATTGATAAAAGCTGCCTTAGAGGAGGCATTCTCCTTCCCTTCTTAGAACGATTTATTTAAGTTTTTAATACATTGTGTTACCCTTCCAGTGTAACTCGCCCTGCTATGACAGACCTGTTCATCCTCTAGAGCACAGGTGTCAAACTCACAGCCCTCCAGATGTTATGGACTACAGTTCCCATCATCTCCTGCCAGCATCATGCTGGCAGGGGATGGTGGGAACTGTAGTCCATAACATCTGGAGGGCTGCGAGTTTGACACCTGTGCTCTAGAAACAAAAAGTGTTGTTTTAAGAGATATTGCCAAGAAATACCAGAATACCATGTTTTGAGGTGCTGTTGATGGACATAAAAATGTGCTTTGGCAAATTGCTTCCTGTATTAGCTTTTTCCCCCCTCATCAAGTTGCAGGTGATTTACGGTGACCCTGTTGGGTTTTCAAGGCAAAAGTGGTTCGGAGGTGGTTTGCCATTGCCTGCCTCTGCGTAGCGACCCTGGATTTCCATCCAAATATTAACCAGCTTCTGAGCTTCCAAACTCTGACGAGATCAGGTTAGGGCAGCACAATAGTTTAGCAGATGTAAAATTTTGATTCAAGCTTCTGATGGACTCTCTCTTTCTTTAGGTGTGCTAATCACAAAGAGTATCCTTTCACAGCTGAATATTAAAGCCCTGTTCTCCTGCAAGCTACGGATTGGGACATCCATCCACACCATCTCAGCTTGTCCATCTGTTCTCTTTCCACTGCATTTGGAAACCTTCACATTTCCAGCATAGGTTCAGTATGTTCTGAGCAACAGAATTTGAAGGGGGGGGGGGGTATTGAGTTTTTCTCCTTATTAAGCAGAAAAATCTTTGCCCTAACTAGCCACTGGACTACTACAGAGGTGAACAATAACTAACAATAACTTCTGTGTCATCACTTCTTTTGACTGTTCCTGAAAATGAGGCAGGTGGTTCATGTCTCTTTGTGTGCTGAAATAAAGGTTACGTGTTTTTCCATTAAAATTATTGGGTCATACACTCAACTGCTTTTCTGTTAATGAAAGAGGGATAATTTTCCCTAGTCCTCTTCCAACCCAGAAAGCCTTTTCTTTATAAAGACCCTCTTTTCCTAAGTAATGTCTTTTCACATGTCACATGAGGAGGGAAAGATTGTGTTGGCAAAGCAGTCGAGGATATAACTCCATGTTCTTAGACTCCACATTGAAACTGGGAGTTTTCGTGGTTACAGGTATGTTGTTTGTGTTCAATTAGCTTATGGCTTGGTTCCCCAAAGATTTTGGAATGGTTTTTCAGACAGTACTTCTAATAAAACCTGTCTAGTTAGCGTGTTGTTTGTCTGTTTCTGGTAATAAAAGGTGCCATAGATACATTATGCCATAGATCTCTGTCTAACCAAAAAAATTCCACTTTTCATATATATTAAAATTCAGCAAGTTTACTTTGCATGCAACATCTCTCTAGAAAGGGTTAATGTAGAACTTCTGTTAAGTAAGTTGTTAATCAATTCAGGGTCCTTGGATGTCACACGGTAAGAAAGATTCGATAAACTTTCCTACAGAGCTTGAATGGCTACATTTAAATCTAGGTTATTCAAATCATGACCAAAAAAAGAGACGCCAATTTAAATCAAGTATTTTCCAAACAGTAATGCTGCTTGTTTCTAAACTACTGAGAAATGTTGATGTACTTAGGGACTGTTACATTCTGTGCTGCTTAGTTAATAGTGGCCATTGTTTATTATGCATTTCAGAAGGGCTAATAGTTACTGAGTAGAGCAGCTGATGAAAGTAGAGGGTTGAATCCTGCACAGAATTGCACTTGCATTAAAGCTCAGTCACAGACAAATGCAAGAGACTTTGTTAGCTGCTAGCAGAAAATCAAAAATAGTGCAGCCCCCATTTGTGTTTCTGCTTGTGCAAACTCTTGTACATTTCTAGGCATTGTAATACATGGGTTGGACAAGAGCTTGTGCAAGCAGAACTGTGCTAAGTCTGTTAACGTTGCTGCTTGCACATCTTTGGGTCCAAGCCACCACACTGATTGTGTATTGTGGCACACTCTAGTTCAGTGATGGCGAACCTTTTCGAGGCGGAGTGCCCAAATTGCAACCCCAAACCCACTTATTCATCGCAAAGTGCCAACATGGCAATTTAATCTGAATACTGAGGTTTTCGTTTAGAAAAACGGTTGACTCCGAGGCGTGTGTTACTAGGGAGTAAGCTTGGTGGTAGTCAGTGGCTTTGCTTTGAAGCAACTGCAACTCTTCCAACGGGTGAATCACGACCCTAGGAGGGTTTACTCAGAAGCAAGCCCTATTGCCGAGCTTACTCCCAGGTAAAGGATCACGCTTTAGTTCTTCGCATGAAAATCAGTGGGGTTTAACAGTGCTTGACAGGGTTACCTACACTCTTTCCCCAAAATTAGGTCTTAGGTTTAATGCTAATAATCGAGCCCAGCAGCCCAGGCCAGCCTAGATGGGGGGGGGGGGGGCTCTGTTTGCGCGTGCCCATAGAGAGGGCTCTGAGTGCCACCTCTGGCACCTGTGCCATAGGTTCGCCACCACTGCTCTAGTTAATGTGCATTCGCTGGAACCCGAGTACCCACACACAGAAAACGAATCTCTAACTTCATTCAGTCTGGAACTTCTCAGTCTTCTCTCTGCCTCTTTCTCTTGTGCACACACACAGCCTTCATCCCTTCAACTTAAAAGTGCTAAAACTGGAGAATGTTCTATCCAGTGGTGGGATTCAAATAATTTAACAACTGGTTCCGGTGGTGGGATTTAAATAATTTAACAACTGTTTGTTAACAAGCACCATTTTAACAAGTGGTGCGAACCTGCTGAATCCCACCACTGGTTCTATCCTATGAGATGTGATTTTCAGTGCTGACACTAGAGGGTCCCAAACACACAATAAATCGATTAAAATTATTCTCCACAGGACTACTGTTTCTGCTTTGCTGTCAGCCTTTCGAGGACTTTGACAGCCGAGATATTTGATCCACTCTTGGTTGTCATTCTTTTGACTGGATAGCTCCCGTTTTTGCTTTTTCTCCCCAGAATACCATGGGCCCGCTTGGGTTAGAATTTTGACGGGCAGCCTCCAAGAAATAACCAGGGTGGTGACATGGAGGCAGGCAACGGCAAACCATCTCCAAATGTTTCTTGCCTTGAAAGCAGTCTGGAGTCACCATGAGCCAGCTGTGACTTGGAGGCAACCCCATAGGGTTGTCAAGACAAGAGATAAGTAGAGATGACTTGACATTACCTGCCTCTGCATCATAACCCTGGATCTCCTTGGTGGTTTCCCATCCAAGTACTTGTCCCCGTTTAGCTTCTGAGATTAGGCTGCCTTGACCGTCCAGGTCAGAACACTCTTAAGCCTAGATATCTTATAATGTTATACAAATCAAAATACTACTCAGCTGCTACCAGGTAGAAAGTTGCTGTCCAGGCAGAGATTTGGAACTAATTAGGTAGATTTGATTATTCACTTTTGGGGTAATACAGTAGAACAGGGGTAGGGTACCTGCGGCTCGAGAGCCACATGCAGCTCTTCTGCCCTTGCACTGCGGCTCCACAAGCCGAGCCGCTGGCCCCATCCTTGCCCGCCCTGCAGGCAGCAGGGCGGGCGCACCAACTGCCCGCAGCTGGCTGGGCCGCGCCGCAGGCTTCCCCTCTCTCCTGCCCCGTTGGAGTGGGGTGGGCGCTTTCCTGGCGGCCAGCGAGGCCGAGCCGCTGGCCTCATCCTTGCCCGCCCTGCAGGCAGCAGGGCGGACGCATCCATGCGCTTCTCAGAATGAGCGGAGTAAAAGGTAAAAAAAACCCCAATATATACATTGTTATCTTTATTTTAAATGTCAAAAATTATTTGCGGCTCCAAGTGTTTTCTTTTCCCATGGAAAACAGGTCCAAATGGCTCTTTGAGTGTTAAAGGTTCCCTACCCCTGCAGTAGAACATGATAATTGAATCTGATAACTGACCAATGGAGTGATTGGTGGGGCTGAAGTCTCGGCCTTGGAGATTAGAGGGCAGTCAAGATAGAAACTGCCTCCTCCCCACCCCTGGACTCTTATCTCAGATACAAAAGGTTGCAACTTGCTGAATCTCAAGCAACAGGATAGTTATTTTCCAATGTAAACGTTTCTGTGGTAGGCCTGATGTGTAAGAGAACAAATAGTCTTTGGGGAGCCTTCTATCAAAGTTTTTAGCAAAAATATAAATTGGCAGAACTGCAGCTACCCCAGCTGTGATTGGAGCTATCTGAGAGCATGGCTCGCCAAGATTCTTCTTTAACTGTAATGTATTAGTTCATGCCGGAGGCAAGTATACGGCTAGTAGTTCTGTTACAGCAGGAATGATTGCAGAGAAGGGCAACCATAATAAACCATTTTCCTGTGCCAAATATCCCTTTCAGTCATTTCTCTTGAAAGGATAATCTTTGTGATTTCGGCACCTGCAAGGAAGGAAGAGCTTGGTTTTAACCCTTATGCATGAGTTTGCAATGGGTAGTCAGGGGATGGGTAAAAATACTTACCTGTTGCACTTACCTGTAACTGCTGTTCATTGAGGTCTTCAGTGCAGACACACATGTGGAACTGTATGCCTCCCTATTGACGGATCTCTGTCTGTCAACATGGGAGTTTTCTGCCCAACATCATGTGTACCGGGCAGGGTGTCCCACGATCCTCAGTACCCAATTGTAGCCGTAAGCTCAAGCCTCATATAACCAATGAAAGGTGCTCACAGCAGGGCAACGGAGAGGGTATGTGTGTCTGCACTGAAGACACTGAAATCTTTTGGAGGGAAAGGGTATAAATGCTTCTGTTTTAGGCTGTCAGTTGTTGCCTGATAATTTTGTTGGCTTTCTGGCTATTACCAGAGATGAACAATAATTCAATATGGAATTTCCTGTTTGGCTGTCATTCCAGAAGAAGGCAGCCTGGTTTGATTCTGCAATAGATTCTTGGTGGATGGGTTCCTTTTTATTTTTTTGTAGTTCAGTGAATACTTAGCGAGCCAAGAAGACACTTACTCATTTAGTGCACAGATCCTGTGTCTCCTGTTGAAGCTGAGTAGAGTTTCCATTTCTTTTTGGCTCAGTTCAAAGTCAAACACCTGAAAAGTTCGAGGCGAAAGATGTAACCCACAATGGGTCAATAATGGGAAGTGACTCTCCACTCAAATGATCAGTTCTGTATTGTTCTCTGCCAGAATACAACCCTGCACTTTAGATGGAAGGAAGAACTCAAGCAATATAAACATAACTGGAGTTCTAGTAGTCATGAAGAGTTTGGGAAGAGGGGCCAAAATGACCTAGCAGAAGGTTCTTACTTTTAAAGTTCCAATATAAAGTTCATTTTCAAATTGTACTTAGCAATGAAAGAATTAAGATAAAATGCTTGTTTGGTCAAAATGAGATGGTGGCTGTGGCATAGCTTACAAATTGCATCATAGTCACTAGATAGGGTTGCCAACTCCAGGATGGGAAATTCCTGGATATTTGGGGATGGAGCATAGGGATGGCAGGGTATCATGCAACAGAGTCTACCCCACAAAGCATCCATTCCTGCATTGCAGGGGGTTGGACTTGAGGTCCCTTCCAACTCTATGATTTCCTCCAGTACAGCTGGAGATCAGTTTTAATTCCAGGAGATCTCTAGGTCCAACCTGGAGGGTTGGCAACCTATTACTAGATCAAAATAAAGACTGCCATTGCTCCAGACTACTCTGGAACACTTGACTACAAAGTTTGCCTCATCGTGACCTGGATGTACGGTGGATTCCCTATGATTTTTTAAAACCATACACAAAACTATAATCCAGTCTCAGAGGAAGGTGTATTGGTAAGTATGTCAACCTGGCTGTGAGCAGGAGTTATTGGAAGCGGATCCAGTGTTACTTCCAAACAGGGCCATGATCTCAAACATTTTATAGCAACACTCTATTTGTTGATGTAACCAAGTCTGGCCAACTACTGTAGTTTCCATTCTATGCGATCATGTAATATCTGGTTAAAAATCAAAGTTAGCTGTTTTAAAGTGAGCTCCAAAAAAGAAAGATTTTTTAAAAGCCAACAAATGTTAAATATAAAGCTAAGGGGGAAGATGTGTTCTGTATGTGCTTCTAGCTTTAAAAAGTGTTTCTATCCCTATAAGTTGAAATCATATTAGAACCTTTACCTGAAAATTCTCTTTAAGACGATGTGGAGTAATTGATTTGGGGATGACAGCAACATTCCTTTGAATCTGGAAACGGAGCAAAACCTAAGGAAGCAGAACATAACAGTTAAGCATAAGAAGAGCCCTGCTGGATCAGACGTGGCCCACGGAGTCCAGCATCCTCTCTCACACAGGGCCAGCCAGTTCCTCTGGAGATCTCACAATAGGGCACAGAGGTCCAAGCCTTCTTCTGATGTTGTCTCCTGGCACTGGGATTTCACACGTTTACAGTCTCTGGATTATGGAGGTTCTCTTTTATCACCATGGGAAGTAACCACTGATACAGAGCTCTGCTCCATGAATTTGTCTAATCCCTTTCTGAAGTTGTCTGTGTCCATCACTGCATCCTCTGCCAGTGAATTCCACATTTGAATCATTTTCTGTGTAAAAAAGTATTTCCTTTACAGGCAGAGCTGCTTCTCCATCCAAATGGCTGCTCAGGGAAAGTGCAGCGAAGAGTGAGCCGAGAACTGACTCAGAATCTGGCCTCGTTGCTCCACATCACTAACATGGCTGGAAATGACAGACATGTCATCTCCTGGACCTTTGCCACCTCCAGCCAGGTGTGCATGAGGCAAGTGCTCCAACTACTGCCTAGTGCCAGGGTGGCGAACCTTTGGCACTCCAGATGTTATGGACTACAATTCCCATCAGCCCCTTCCAGCATGGCCAATTGGCCATGCTGGAAGGGGCTGATGGGAATTGTAGTCCATAACATCTGGAGTGCCAAAGGTTCGCCACCACTGGCCCTAGTGTAACAAAACAACTTGAAGCAACCCCAATTAACATCTATAGAGGCAAAATAACATGAACCAATCCCTTTTCACTGTCCTTTATTAATATGGCTCCAGTGTTGATTCTAGTTAGAATATATTTGTAATACCAAACAGAGAGGCAGGATTACAGGCTTGAAAAAATCGTCTCTCTATCCTAGGTCAGTCCATCCTTCAGTGAGGAAGCAGTTTGAGCCTACTCATGCTAATGCCCTATTCAAGTATTATGCCCAGAGTGGAGGTCTTGTTCTCTGTGTGGCAGGGTTAAGCTTGACTTTTTTCGCACCAGTGGCAAGTAAATCCTCACCTCTGCACCCATTCTCCACCCTTGAGAAACTTAAGAGGGGGGAAAATGGCCCCAACATGGCCTCCACAGTGACACTGTAGGAATTGCCCCAAATCTCTATGCCTTTTACCAGAGAGATCATAGGAAATTCCTAGAGCATCACGCAGAAGGCATTTGCCGAGGTAGTACTGACAACCCTAGGCAGGGTAGATACTGCTGATTCCCCCCAATCTTGTGCAGAGAGAAGATCAAGGAGTCTGCACATGGTGTTGGGATTCTGTGAATGCATAATTTTAACCTCAGAAGCAGCCTGTGGAGTTCAATATCTATGTTTTCCCCATACCAGCTTTTCCCTTGCCAGCTCTTGTAGGTGGAGGTCTGCTGGAGGGAGAGTTAAACCTCGATCTCGGCACCTCATACGTCATCCATAGTTGCTTTTTGAACTTAAATTGCATGGTTGGAAATTTGGTCACTGACATCTCATTCATGATAGAAGACAGATAACAGGTATCTGAATGTTGGCACAGGGAAATGTCAACTGATAAAGAATTTATATTAAGAGGAGATACCTGAGCTGAAGTTTTAGTGTGTTTGGCTGCAATTTCTTTGACCTTGGGGTCATCCAGTGGGAGAGGATCCTCAGGTTTAGCCCTACAAAAGGAGAACAAAGATTTTCATATTTAGTGACTGTTTAATGATTGGTGGTGAAATACTTTTGAAGCTTATTGTTGGCAGCATTTTTGATCCATAAGAACCATACTGGGTAATGCGTCCAGTTAAAGATATTAATTTATTCAGTAAGATAAATTACTAAATAGAGAGGTTTAATTTCCTCACTACGTGGCTCACAGGGAGAAAAGAGACAGTGGAAGGAAGGAAGCCTGAGAGCAGCATTGTGGGGTCAAATAAGGTAACAGCAATGAGTAGAAAGAAGTGGAGCTCCCATACCTCCATTTGACTAGTGTCCCCATCTGCCTCCCCCTCCTCCACAGGAATTTCTTCTACGTACAGAGACAGCACTGCAAGTGCCCCTCCCATGTCTCCACCCCCAACCCTCCCACCAATTGCCATGCTCCACCAGGTGATCCTATGGCTATGGGTTTATTCCGATATTACCTTTGGTTACGTTTTCACCCATATTTGTCATCTACTCAGGTAATCAATATAGTGAATGAGGCAAGAGGTCTTGGATATCCACCACCCCAATTGCAATGTACTCATCTTCAAGAAAGCAAAACCAAAAAGAAGAAAAGAGATTGAATTTATACCCCACCTTTCTCTCCCGTAAGGAGACTCAAGGTGGCTTACAAACTCCTTTCCTCTCCCCACAACAGACACCTTGCGAGGTAGGTGGGGCTGAGAGAGTTCTGAAGAACTGTGACTAGCCCAAGGTCACCCAGCAGGAATGTAAAGTGCAGAAACATCTGGTTCACCAGATAAGCCTCTGCCACTCAGGTGAAGAAGTGGGGAATCAGACCTGGTTCTCCAGATTAGAATCCATCTGCTCTTAACCACTACTCCACACTGGCTCTCAAGGGAGCCTCCAGGAAGGCTCTGGAATTGTCTGAGAATTTCAATTGATCTCCAGAGTGCAGCCATCAGTTCCTCTGGAAGACACGGCATCCTTGGAAGGCAGACTCTATGTATGGCATCACGTCCCCACTGAGCTACCTCCCCCTCCAGATTCTACTCTCCCCAGTATGGTTGTCAGGTACCCCATAGCAACCAGTGGAGGGAAGGGGGAGTCAATAGCAGGAAAACTAGGCCTAAGCCTGCATTGGCAGCACTGGTGCTCGTGTTACTTCAACGGATATAGCAAATTGGGCTTTTTCGATTCATTTTTTCCCACTTGTTTCCAAACAAATGTACAACCATAATAAATATAAACATTAACAAATACTTATGAAGCATCACAGAGCATACTTACCATATCCAGTTGGGAGCTCCAAGAGGACAATAGACAGTGACAGAAATTCCTTTGGATTTGCAGAAATTCACCAGTTCTTCCTGAGGCAGGTATGGGTGACTCTCAATCTACAAACACCAAGCCTCAGGTATATATGGGGAGGGAGTTGCAAAGCACTCATTTGCAAAAACTGCAACAGTATCTGGCATTTATGTTCTCTCCACACTTTTTTTTTGGCTAGTTCACATGAACCATCACAAGAAATTCTCTTTAACTCTGACACTGTTTTCAGTGAGAGCAAGGTTAAAGTACATTAGAAGTATGTTGCTGCTGAACCGTGGGGTTTTCAAGGCAAAAGACTTTTGGAGATGATGTCAAGATCCTAAGCCAAGAGTGAGTGTGGCCTATATTAATGTAGCTAGTAGGCCTATGTTTCTCTGGCCTTGTGACTGATAAAAAGAGGATTTGGGGGTAAAACTAGGATCAATTAGGGTGGAGGGGGTGCTGCTGACAAGAATGCGTAAAGGGTCTTGCCCAAAAAGTAGGGTGGTTCACACCTACGGAGCATGGCTAGGGAGAGGTTGCTGCAGATGGAGGGATCCCTCCCCAAGGAAGGGGGGAATAGGATTGAAGCCTAGTTCCAGGAGACAGCTTAGAGATGGTAAAAATAGGCATGTTAGGGTTTTTGTTTGTTTGTTTTCTTGCTTTTTCTGATCTCACCATCCTATATGTGGTTTGAATCATTGTTATCAAACCTGTTTAATCAACCTGTTTGTTATTCCGCCTGGTCCTCATGCCTCATTTGGTCACCTAGCAGGTGTACCTTGTTGGGAGAAGAAGCAATCAAGGAGGACCCTCCGGAATTAGGCCCACACCAGAGTGGTGGCAGCCAATAAAGATTCCCTTTCCTCCCCCACGGGACAGATGGGTTGCCATTGCCTGTGTCTGTGTAACAACCCTAGGCTTGCTTGCTGGTCTCTCATTCAAGGCCCCTTCCGCACATGCAGAATAATGCACTATTTAATCCACTTTCAATGCACTTTGCAGCTGGAGTTTACTGTGCGGAATAGTAGAATCCACTTGCAAACAATAGTGAAAGTGGACTGAAAGTGCATTATTCTGTATTTGCGGAAGGGGCCCAAGTACTAACCAAAGATGACCCTCCTTAGCTTCCAAGATCTAATGAAATCTTTACATGTCTGGCCTATTCAAGTCGAGGTGCGATTACTGTACTAGTTCAGAACACCACCTACAAATTCAGATACCCTCAAAAACATGGTCTTTGGACAACAGCACTATGTCTAAGCAGCATACCTGATTATTTACTGGCTTGTGTCTTAATCCTGGTTTGTTTAAGAGCCTCTCTATCTGCTCATGGTTGAAGTTAGAAATTCCGATGGATTTCACCAGACCTGCATCCATCAGGTCCTCCATAGCCTATGGAGACAAGAGACAAAGGCAAACTCAGCCATAATACATTTAGAGCAGAATGCTTCACAGGGGTCTAGTGCCTGCCTTCTCCCCCCCCCCCCCCCCCCCGTCCCAATTGCAATTCTCTGGGAGTATTTTAAACCTTATTTAAGTGCTGCTTCTGTAGAAACTATTATTATCTGCCCCAGGAAACCAGAAAAGCCCCCTCACCCCCAAGCAATACTCCTGAACCTATGCCTTTTTGAAAGTTTATCTCTCCATGCTGGCTTCAAAATATTTGGAAGTTCCTCAGAGTATTTGGCATCAAGATTAAAGGCAGGCTGTAATCACAAATGAGCAACTTAAAATTTGGAAGCTACAGGGAATCCTCCTCAGACCTACCTCCCATGTGTCCAGAAAATCTGTATTGCTGGGCAACATCAAACCATTCTTATCTGTAGGAAACAATTGTTCTCCAGCCTGTCATGAGAAACAAGAAAGGTTAACAACACCTGCCTCTTCCCAGCAGTCTCCAGATAATCTGGATAATCTGGATTCTTCACTTAAAACATTTCCTCAGGAATTGCCATTTTATCATGTCACGTGGAAGCAAAACACTGCAACTGATTTTAAAATGCCAGTGTCTAGTGGCACTGCACATTTTTGGCAGTGGTCTCAATACATAGAAGATGTTTCCTGCTGTGATTTACTAAAAGCAAGTTCTTGGCTTCAAGGGGCTGCCTTAAAGAGAAATATATTGATCCGGGTACTTGGTGCTTTTTGCAGACTGCTGTTTTAATATTTGATCACTTTGACTGATTTTTGGGAGATAAGCTAGGAATACTAGTTGTTGTGGGTTTTCCAGGCTGTGTGGCCGTGATCTGGTGGATCTTGTTTCAAATGTTTCGCCTGCATCTGTGGCTGGCATCTTCAGAGGTGTATCATAGAGGGAAGTCTGTTACACACTGTGTCCAGCCATGGTGCAACTAGCCCCTGCCCCCAGGATTGCACTGCCTGAGTTCTTATGAATGCACTGTAATGCACCCTGGTACGTAAATAAATAATTAGAAATTAATGTAAGAAGTTCTATAACCATATGGTAACTTTACTAATAGCTGTTATATGTTGTAATAATAACAAAGTCTTCTAATTTTAAAAAATGCAAAACAGTCCTGTTTCTCTCCAGAGTCTCCTTGGTATCTTTTATTCCCCATAACTGTATCATGTGGCCACATGTAGTCAGCATATGCTGCTACTATAGTTCTTCTCTGCTATTGTTGTACCGCAACATCCACTTCCAGTTCAAGTTGGTATCACTTCCAGATTGCTAATCCTGACTTGCACTCCTGTAACAGAAAGCGGAGCAGCTCTCTTATGAGTTCATGTCCTTCTAGTTTAACCATCATTTAACAAACTTTTACCATGTTACCTAACACATAAGTATGACGCATGACTATGCTGCCAATGATTACTAATGGGCCATGGTCTTATGGAACCAAAGAATATGGTTCCATAAAACCTCTGCTATGGCTTTTCTGAAATACAACAGCTAAAAGCGGACTCCAGTGATATTACCAAGCCTATTGCCTTCATAAGAAGGGAACAAAAGTCTGCTTGTATACAGAAGCCCCAATCAGATGAACAAATCCTACAAGAAGCTGAAATTCTCACCCTCCACTGGACAGGACAGCTGATGCAGCTTAAAGAAGAAATAATCCAGACCTTATAATGAGAAGAAAACTAAGTACCTTGAAACCCATGGGCCAGTGCATGAGGTAGAGATCCACATAATCCAGCTTTAGAGATGCAAGCGTTTTTTCACATGCTCCCTTCACCATGGATTTCTCATGAAACGTAGACCACAGCTGCAAAATGACAAGCATGTCACTCGAACAAGTGCCTCATAATGACTTCAGGGAGGTTCATCCAACTAGCCCAGGGGTAGGGAACCTGCGGCTCTCCAGATGTTCAGGAACTACAATTCCCATCAGCAGCCCCTACCAGCATGGCCAATTGGCCATGCTGACAGAGGCTGATGGGAATTGTAGTTCCTGAACATCTGGAGAGCCGCAGGTTCCCTACCCCTGAACTAACCTGATTCAGTTTGGTGCAAAAGGCCTCAGGAGATCCATTGACAGACTTTCTCCATTGGGTGTGTGCAGAGGTGGGATCCAGCAGGTTCTCACAGGTTCCCGAGAGTAGGTTACTAATTATTGTGTGTGCCGAGAGGGGGTTACTAATTGGTGATTTTGCCACGTGATTTTTGCCTTAGTTATGCCCCTCCTCTCAGCAGTAGCGCACAGAACTTGAAACAGTCTAGCAGGAGGTGCACCGGCGTGCATGGCAGCCTGTGCCTGCGTGCATTCGTTTCCCGCCCAAGGACCGCCACAGCCCTGCCCAGGAATGCCCCACCCCTGGAATGCCTGGCCACGCCCCCATTGTGCCCCACCCCGCCCCATTTGCGCTACGCCACAGTTTGAATCCCATCACCATGGGAACCTGTTACTAAAATTTTTGGATCCCACCACTGGGTGTGTGTTTACTTTCTGCTTCCATTAAAGAAAAACTTTTCTATCTTTTGCACATGTGTAGGCAGTCTTGTTGTCTGATGCACCCTCAGAACTCTTGTTATTAATTTTGCATTGAAGCAGCAGCCCTTCCCATGCAAAAGAACTTGCGCATGCAAACTGTTTTTTCCTGCTGAAATGAATGGAGCATCCCTTGTAGATGGAAAGCTCTGCATGCCCATGGGAGCGTAATAATCAGACACATAAAATAAGTCTCATAAGGCCAGGACCTGTAACAAAAACTGAGCAATTTTCTCCCGAGGGAAAGAATCAGCACCGTTCAGAAGCCACATGACAGTACAGCTTAAAGGGCCGCTAGTCTTAGATAAGAGCGAACAGCCATCTCTAAACAGAGAATATTTTGGGCAAATGAACAAAATGTGTTCAAGAGTTTCAACAGAAATCAAACAGTTTGTGCAGACTGTCCAACTGGAGTATGATCAATCTATGCCAATAAGGGTTTTGTTTGTTGTTGTTGTCATATTCAGAGCGAAACATTTAAGGCATTTCCCCTCCCCAATAATTTCCAGTCTCCTCACGGTTCTACCTTACTGACGACAAATAGATCCTCTCGTGCCACAGCCCGTTCTTTTATCTTTTCTTGGATCGCACCCCCTATTTCCCCTTCATTCTGGTACACGTAGGCACAGTCAAAATGGCGGTATCCAATGTCAATGGCAAGTTTGATTGTGTCTCTCACTTTCCCTAAAGGAGACTGAGAGGGAAGATAAATTAGTGTCAGGATTTCAAAACATACTTTTCAATTTCCTACTAAGCTTGGATGGGAGAAGAAAATCACTACCCCACAGTGTCCTACAGTCCCCGGACCGCGTTTCTTAAAGACACTGCTTTTGCCCTGTTTTGGTGCAAAAATTACACCCCTACTATGTGGCTGCCTCTAGCATATCAAATTTGGCCAAGAGAAAAGAGCTAAGAATAAGCTCGGGGTGGAGCTATGGCTCAATGCCAGAACACTGCATGAATAAGCTCTTAGATTCCATCTCTGACATCTCCAGCTAAAGAGATTGGCCAGTTATATGAAAAATCTCCTCCTGAGACCTTGCAAGTTAAAGAAGACAAGGATGACTTTGATAAATTAAAGGTCTGATTAAGCATAATGCAGGTCTGTGTGTCCATGAGAAACCCGTGGATCTTTCCACACTGGAAATTCTTGTTTCTCTAGAGCAAGACTCCTAAAGGGCTGCCAGAGAGACATGAAGGTATGTCCTTTCTCAGTGAGACTCCTGGTAGTTATAAGGAGACATTCTTGGCAGGATTAAGGACAGCCACATAATAGACCAGTGGTGGAGAACCTATGGCACAGGTGCCAGAGGTGGCACTCAGAGCCCTCTCTGTGGGCACGCGCAGACAGAGTGTCCCTGTCCCCCCCACATCTAGGCTGGCCTAGGCCACTGCGCTCGATTATTAGCATTAAACCTAAGACCTAGTTTTGGGGAAGCAGTGTAGGTAACCCTGTTAAGTGCTGTTAAACCCCACTGATTTTCATGCAAAAAACTAAAGCGCAATCCTTTACCTGGGAGTAAGCTCGGTTGCTGGCAATGGGGCTTGCTTTTGAGTAAACCTCCTAGGGTTGTGATTCACCCATTGGAAGTGTTGCTCGGTTGCTTCAAAGCTAAGCCACCGACTACCACGAAGCTTACTCCCGAGTAACACACGCCTTGGAACCAACCGTTTTTTTCTAAACTAAAACCTCAGTATTCAGGTTAAATTGCCGTGTTGGCACTTTGCGATAAAGAAGCGGGTTTGGAGTTGCAATTTGGACACTTGGTCTCGAAAAGGTTCGCCATCACTGTAATAGACAGTGGTCTGACAACTTTATGCTAAATTGTATGGAAAGAGGAGGGCAGTTGAATGCCTTGTGCAGGAAAGTGCTTCCGGCTTGCTCCATTAAGAACTCCTTCACTGTGTTATAATCTGCCCTGACCTAGAAGAGTTGTCCCTGGCTAGTTCTTGGATAGGAGACCACCAAGGAAGTCCAGAATCGCACACAGAGGCAGGCAGGCCATGTCAAGTCACTTCTGTTCATCTCTTGCCTTGAAACCTGGGTCTAGGTCACTGTAAGTAGGCTGCAAGTTGATGGCATTTTCTGCCACCAGCTGTGTTACATGCTGTTACTTGCCTTGTTCTGTTTGACTGGATCTGGATCTTTTCCTGATTCTATCTGACCTGGTCTTACCCAAGTCACAGCTCCTTCGCCTTCACTTGCTCCTTCCCCTGTTTAACTCCTCTTTCTGCCTAATAATCACATTGAAGAAGAGAAAAAGAAGAGTTTGGATTTATATCCCCCCTTTCTCTCCTGTAGGAGACTCAAAGGGGCTTACAATCTCCTTGCCCTTCCCTCCTCACAACAAACACCCTGTGAGGTGAGTGGGGCTGAGAGAGCTCCGAGAAGCTGTGACTAGCCCAAGGTCACCCAGCTGGCGTGTGTGGGAGTGTACAGGCTAATCTGAATTCCCCAGATAAAGCCTCCACAGCTCAAGCAGCAGAGCGGGGAATCAAACCCGGTTCCTCCAGATTAGAATGCACCTGCTCTTAACCACTACGCCACTGCTGTTCCTTGAGTTGCCTCCTCTAACAAAACCTTGCAAACACTCCATGGTCCAATTGTGTCTCTTTTATTGTTCTGTTACCAAAACAGGAGAGACCTGAACCGCAAAACTCTTGGCTTATGACAACTGTTACATGTTACTGCAGAACGGATGGAAGCCGAAGGGCTCCATGAAAAATGTAAACAGTAGGTTCCTCTGCTCCACTGTTGAGAGAAAAGCATTTGGGAGGAGACTGCAAAGAACTGTCATTATATAACAGTGGCTCAGAAAGACATAATCCTTGGCATTGAATTACACTTTGTTCACTACTGAGCATTCCACATTATTGAGAACACGGCAATGAAAAGAAAACCCCTGTTGTTGTGCATATATGTGAAGGAGGTAAAGGAAGAATTCTCATGGGTATAGTTTTGAATAATCCCTAAGCATACAATCATAAAGTAACAGCACTGGAGATGAACAACAAGATTTATGCTTTGGAGCTTAACAATGCAGTCCTATTCACAGTTATGATCAAACTCATGGTTTAAGCTACAGTAACTCTGCAGAGCACTATGTACTTAGAGATCTCATTACTGGATTCAGTAGGTCACAACGGTGCTTCGTTTTGTTTGAAATGGTCATCAGTTTTCTGCTCTTCTCACGGGAATTTTTGTTATTCTCTAAACTATTTGCAAGGTTGTCCCAAACTACTGCACCTAAATGAGAACCAGAGCGGAAATACCAGAAGTAACAAGGATGGGGGTTTACCAACACCATTTCTTCCCCTATCCAAAAACAAATTTTAACTTGTCAATTGTTAATTTGCAAAAGTTTAGCCAAGTGTCCTAAGGGAATGGTACCTGGCTGGCACACCCCTTTAACACCTGGAAACAGTTTATAAACAAGAACCACAATGAGCTAAACCATTCTTCCCACAATGTTCTATCTGGTAAACAGTCTGCTATGATACGAGTTCATACAGAATGCCACAAATCCTGCTGGTTACCTGCCATGTGCCTAATCCTAGAACAGGCATCTTGGTCTTGTTGATGAGCTTCAGGTAGTTCTGCATGTCTCGTCTGCTGTATTCCCTCTGCAGAGAAAACCAAGGCGGGATAGCCGTCCCCACCCCTGTGCGACTTGTATTTAATAGCCTTGTATCCAAACTACCTGACGATTGGCTGTCAGTGAGTGACAAAATACAACCAAAGAGGGAAAGTGCCTGAAAACGACAACTTCTCTTTGCCCCTCCCTATCCTCATCAGGTTTCCTTTCATGAAGCCCAGGTAATTTCCTGACAGAATTGTTATAAATCCTTGTGGCAACTCAGTAAAGTATGTATCAGTGACAAGAAGGGAATTATCATCTGCCTCAGGAGCTTTCTTGTTTACAGACGGAAAACAGTGAGCGTTAACTGGTTATACTTTGGGGACAGTTTACTAATGTCTGTGAAAATTGTAGACCATTTTACTGCATTCTTCGTTGTCTGATGGTGTTTTGTTCTACTAATTTTGTCATCTAATTTATTGCATTTGTTGTCGCCATGGCATTGTTATTGATTTTGCAGTCTGCCTTGAGTCTTAACAAGAAATGTGGACTGCAAATGAAGTAAATAAATAACATGTAGGTGACATGGCCCAGGCTAGCCCAATCTCATCAGATCTCAGTAGCTAAGCAAGATTGGCCGTGGTTAGTATTTGGATGGGAGACTATCAAGGAAGTGCAGGATTACTATGCAAGGGCAGCCAATGGCAAACCACTTCCACTTGTCTCTTGCCTTGACAGTCTTATGAGGTCACCATAAGTTGGTTGAAACTTGATGGCACTTTCCACCACCATCAGGTGACAATGTCCCAAAAGGGCCACATGGGAAAAACCGATGGAATTCTGGAGTTGCATTATGTTTCTGCAGTGGTGGGATTCAAATCATTTAACAACTGGTTGTTAACAAGCACCATTTTAACAACTGGTTCTGCCGAAGTGGTGCAAACCTGCCGAATCCCACCACTGTGTTTCTGTCTACAGAAAGAAAACTGTAAATGAAAGTGTACTTTAAGAGCATTGATAACAACGAATGTGAAGATGCCAATGTCCCAAAAGGACAAAAGTTGAGCAAAGCTTCTCTGTTTTACAAGAAATTGTAACTGGCATAACCAGTATGACGTAGTTTGTTTCATTCAACAAAATGTAAATCTCATCTTTCTGCAGGGCTGATAAGGTAAGCATGCATGACATAAACTGGCATGTATATTCCAGTATAATATCCTTGACTGCACTGGAATACATGACCTGAGGCGGATCTAGGGAAAATGTAGCCTGGTGTAAAATCTGAGTTCCCCCTCCCTCCCCTGGCATGGGCGGCCGCCCTCCTTCACCATATTTTTTTTAAGTCAGTGTATGGACCTAGGGGGAAGGAGGGGTGCCAGAGGCGTAGCCCGGGGACATTTGACTGCCCATGTGTCCCCCTGGTCAGTACGCCACTGTACGTGACATATTAGATCCCCTTCTGAAAATTTGTTTTGTTATCTTCATTATGGACAAATTTAATCCTTCTGTGTAAAACATATTAACACTCTAATTTGTGCACAACACCGTTGAACTTTCAGTTGAGATAATTTTTTCAAATGCCCATGCATGTAACTGGATTTGATATTGTAAGTGAAACTGAATTAATTCTACTGTTGTAAACTGGATTAAATCAAAATTACTAATTGGTTTTTGTATCACTACTACAGTACACAATAGGTCTAACCAGATGTGAGAAAGGATCAGCATTGGCTGCCCAGGCCAAATGTGTGTGACTGGCATCCTGAAACAACCCAGAAGGGATTTCATCATGCCTGGTGCTGTTCTAGCATTCACTCAAAACTCTATGGTTGCTTCATCTGGCAACTCGTTGCTCGGTCTCTGTGCATCCTTAACAGAGGCTAACCTGGTGAACTCAAAACAGAGGGGAAAATGTATACCTGCTGGACAGTGTTTCACATACTATGAATAGCAAAGAAATAGAATTTTCATGTATGCTTGTTTGCTTTGGTTGTTATCTTACTTCCATGTCCTGTTGCATTTCTTTTGCGCACGCGCTGTAGGATACCTGGCTTGCTCACTCATCTTTTGCCTGCTTTGGCACTTGCACAGTTCTGTATTGTATACTTGCAATGTTACCTATCCCAGCCGCTAGACTGGTTTAAGGGTGAACTGGATGAAATGACCAATGATTTTGAAACATCAGTAATTCGACAGTCTCAACAGCAACTGCCAGTGAGAGTAATGGTGGTGGGGAAAATAACAAAGGATACGTAGCAATAAAAGGTGGCAGTTTTAGGTGAACGTTCTTTTCCCCAATTGACTGCAGGTGCTTCTGCAGGACAAGAAAGAGGACCACCCCCACCCCCCTCACCAACACTTGGCAAGGAAGCCTGGAGAAGAAACAGCAGCACCTTTTGTTTGTACATTTTTGCTTCAGGACCATGGTTGGTTGATGGTCCATGTTGTGGGAAGGAGGCATCTCTGTGCCAGATAAGTAACTTTCCTCTCCGCCTCTTGTTGCTCTTTCAGTGGATAAAGTTCACATGCCAGTTCACAAACCACTGGTGTGGAGGCGTCCTATAGTTCGGGTGCAGGAGGGGTGTTGTGTGGAAAGGGAAATGTGTCCCTACCAGACATGGTATCTCACACCTTTGTGGTGGAATCAAGGCTATAATTGAAAATTATACTAGAAACTACAGAAGTGAGGGGCCATGCTAAATCTAATCCATTTTGCAAGGTATCCACAACAAATTTACATTTGGTTGAAGGGGAAAGAGATCCCTGTACAGAAGTGCCATCAGGCTGTGAGGGACGATGCACACACGCAAAAGCCAATTGTACACGTCTGCGTGCATGCATTGTGCACAAGACCTGGCCTGGGAAACTTTCATCACACTTCTTCTGCAACAAATCCCTTATAGGAAGCCTCTGAGGATCACAGGGAGATTATTTTAAAGACCAGAAAAGCCCTTTAGTGTGTGTGGAGGTAGGAATAACACCACTGGACTAAGACTGTGGGCACAGGATCTTCAAAAACCCTCTTTCCCATCCACAGTGTCCAAGGGCATTGTCTGCCATCCTCCTTCCGCAACCCCCCCTACAACAAAGTGGGAGGAGGGACACAAAAACAGGAAAAGAAAACAAGAAAAGCATCCAAGCATCCAAAAAGAGGTGCGCAGGAGGGAAGCCAAAGAGAAGAACAGCCATGTAGAAACAGCCAAAAGCAGTTCAGTTTGACCACTGGCAACAGCCAGAAGGGTGCTGCTGCAGTATGATTTCCCTGTTTTTGCCCATGGTAGAGAATGTGCAAATGGATGAGCCCGAGGCTGTTTCCGCACGGGCGGAATACAGCGACCCAGGGACGCTAAAAATAGCGTCCCTGGGGAGGGGTTCGCACGGCTGCCGCCGCTGCATTGCAGGCAATCCAGCATACCCCCCTGCATATTGTTGAGATGAAAGAATCATTCCCCCAATTTCAGTCTGGTTTGTTGCACAAGACCACAGTTTGTTCAGAAATTTGGTTTCAGTTAATAAAGACTTCCGAGGGGCTGCTGTCTTTCTGCCCCTAGATGCAGACAGGTTCAAAACCACTTCACTACAGTCAATGACCAGTGGGTCTATTCTTGACATGTTCCTTGGACTGAGGCCCACTGATTTCACTGGCAAGCAACTTCCATGCAAGTCTGCATAGAGCTGCAACCTGAATCTCTTAGAAAGCTCTTAGAAAGATGAGCCTGAAGTTACTTCTTTCTTTTTCTTTGATTTTTTTTTGCAATAACAGATACCAAGAAAGGCATATTTCCATAAAATTATTTTGCTGTATTGAGAATTTTATGAAAATAAGATACTTGACAGCACTATGGCTGCTGTCGCAATAAGTTATCATTCCATTTCTCAGGCATAATTCATATTAAATAAAGTATTATTGCCAAAAGACTCAAATCTTCTCCATAGCCCCTCTCAATAATGAGAGTTTTACACAGATGTGCAAGATTACACAGTGCAAGATTACATAGAACTGGATTTCAAACATTTGAGTAGATAAAATATAACAATGAGCACATATGAAACTCCTTTCTGTACTGGCAAGCAAGAATTGAACCACTGTCTGCTCAGCCATATGCAGAGATCGCTCTTGTGCATTGCTTTGCACCCTAAAAGGTAGCAAATGTCTGGAGGAAAATGACGCTACCTTCCAGGGGCAGAGAATGGAATGATAACATTAGATGTCCGGTAGTACAATTCCTTTGACATCCATGGATAAAGCATAACCTTTTAAAT
Organism: Sphaerodactylus townsendi; assembly: GCF_021028975.2. NCBI lineage: Eukaryota > Metazoa > Chordata > Lepidosauria > Squamata > Sphaerodactylidae > Sphaerodactylus > Sphaerodactylus townsendi. The sequence continues at coordinate 22,627,326 of NC_059430.1, forward strand.
TCCTTGGCCCGTTAAGTTACACAGGGGCTCTTAGAACAAGATACCAATTGAACATGTGGATATCTGCTGAGACTCTGGAAGAGTGGGTGTGCAAAGTATCATAAGTTGCAACCAACTTATGGTTTTCAAGAGACTAATAGAGGTGGTTTGCCATTGCCTTCCTCTACATAGCAACCTTGGTATTCCTTGGTGGTATACCATACCAGTACTAACTAGGGTTGACTCGGCTTATCTTCTGAGTTTTGAAAAGATCAGTCTAGCCTAGGCCAGCAGTGAAGGATAGGGGTAGGGCAGGGGTCTACAACCTGCAGCTCTCCAGATGTTCATGGACTACAAATACCATCAGCCCCTGCCAATTGGCCATGCTGGCAGGGGCTCATGGGAATTGTAGTCCATGAACATCTGGAGATCCACAGGTTGCAGACCCCTGGGTTAGGGTTACCAGATCAAAGTGGGGAAACATCTGGAGATTTGAGGTAGAGCCCGGGGAGGACAGGAGCCTCAGTGGGGTACAGGACCACAGAATCCACTCTTCCAAAACATCCATCTTCTCCAGGGGGTTTGGTCTCTGTCATCTGGAGATCAGCTGTAATTCCCAGGTCCCACCTGGAAGGTGGTATCCCTAGCCTGGGCCATCTGCATCAGGGCCTAGAAGAGTAGAAACTGTTTGATAAAAAGGTTAGTCTAGGGTCCATGTGGGTAGAGCTGGCCTGAAGAACCTGAGGGCAGTTCGATTCTACCAATAACCTGGTGTAATTTTCCTTGCCTATTCCAAGGACATCCTGGGACCTAATTGCATGAAGGGATAAACCTCATAACAGAGTTCTCAGCAGACTAGCATCTCAGGATTCTCCAGTAAAAACCTTGTAACTCTCAAGCAGCGTAAAACCCATCCAAGGTTGTATGGTAGCCACACCCTGAGAGAAGGCCAGAAGGTACTGTTCAGAGAAGGTGTCGAATTGCTACATTTTGTTCTTGGTCCTGTCCTTTTCTGCAGGTGAAATGATGCTTCAGCTGGAAAGGCGGGCCTCTGGAAACCAGGATTGCACAGCTGTCCTAGACCGTTTGCAGGGGGAAATGCTTCATGCTCCTCCTGAGCATATTCACACCAGAACCATGCAAAGTTATCAGCGCACGATGAAAGCTTGTGTCTCAGATTGCAACGGCTGACTCTTTTTTCTGATAAACCAGAAGATAGGCGGTTTCACTCCTGCAGGAAAAAAACAAGAGTACGTTCCAACCAGTTAGCACACGGGTTAGGCTACCAGAGTCCTTAAATTAGTCTCCTAGAAAATATGTGAAATGGATGGCTGATAAACACTGACTGCATTGGAAGACACTGCTATTAACTCAGCTGCGAGTCACACACTGCATAGCAAGAGTGTTTGTGGCTGCAAGTCATCTAAAACATACACAGGGATAAGGGAAGCCAGCCAAGAAGGGCTCAAGCCCATCACAGGTTCCCCTCTCTTTGGTAAACCTGCACCTTTGTGTTCAATTTATGAGCAGTACTTCTGCAAATGTGGGGCAAAACCCATTCACATGAAAATCAGCTCTGAACCCAGCCACATAAGAACGCGGCTTTCCAAGGGAATTCTGTATGACTGCCCTTGCAAACAAATAAGCAAAGGCCAAAATAAAAATTAAATAACTTTGTTTTAAAGCTGGGCGTGACTTCCCAAACCTCAGAATTTAAACAGCCAGATTCTCGTACAAGTAGCCAGAACGAAGAGTAGCAGGCAGTCAAGGTCCCAGGGTTGGAGCGGAAAGCTCAAATCAAAGGATCCCTTTGGATTTCCTGGTATGGCCAAGGGCAATGCAGCCCACTCATGGCTATCCCCCTTTCTCCTCTGCCTGTCTGAAAGGTTAAAACAGGATTTTTGCTTCTTTTACCCCTGTCCTCCCATGATAGCCGAATCTCTATACTAACGGTTGACCATACCTCTGAAAGACTACAAAGAGCCACTCGATGGGACATGTTGGAAAGGGGAGTGAAGTAGAGGACACTCAAAGGATGAAGAACATTAAAAAAAATGCCCCGAGGTCATGTCAAACTGCTTTTCTAAATGCCACTGGGACTCTATTACACATATTATATGTCGTCAGCCCCCCCCCCCCCCAATCTCATTCTGTGTGATAAACTACGCCCATTTGCCACTTGCGGAGCAAGGTGACGTAGAAGTATGCCAGCCACATGACTAAGAACACTGGCCCTTGCACTGAGAAAGCAGATGGCCCTGCTTACCAGCGGAGACCTGAATGGCCATAGGTACACCTGACGTCATCCCAGGACACCTGCAGGATAGAGAGCACAAATGGCACAATTAACAATGATTATCCAAAGCACTGATTCATCTTGTCAATACACTGAACAAAGATCAAACTTTTTCCTGTAAGAGGATTTTTAATACATTTATACTAATCGTGGTCCTGACCCAGGTGGTGCAGGCTATCCCGGTCTTGTATGATCTTGGAAGCTAAATGGGGTGGGCCCTGGTTAGTACTTGGTAGGGAGACCACCAAAGAAGTCCAGGGTTGCTAGGCAGAGGCAGGCAGTGGCAAACTGGCTGTCTCTTGCCTTGAAAACCTTACAAGATTGCAAGGTAAGTTGGCTGTGCCTTGATGGAACGTCCAACCGCCATGCTGATAACAGCCTGGATCCAGCGATTCAACATCCTTGCATAAGCACAACTTTACCATCCTCCCAGCAGCCACTTCCAACCCTGGGAAAGGAGTCTGCAGGACCCTCGTGGACTAACAGACATGCACATCAGTGGGCTCTTAATGAGGCTGTGAAGAGGAGACAGGAAGAAGTGAAATTGTTCCCTCCTCCATCCTGATGCCACCAACCTGAATTGCCACTAGTTAATTTTATCCTACAAAATTTATAGCCTGCCTTTCTGCTCTCATAAAGGTCATCAAGGTAGCTAATTAGTTAAGAACGGAAATAAGAATCATTCAGATCAACAAAAACGCATGATGAAAACAATTAAAACCGAGCTAAAACGTACATTCCAAACACATAAAAACAGCAATTAAAACACTGGGCAGGAAGGAGGCATATCTGAGTGAATGCCAAGGGGGGGGGGATTCTTCAACCTCTGTATTACTCTATGTAGGTCCTCCTACCCTGCCAATCGAGGGAAGGGGAGATTCTTGACCATCTGTGGATTCTGCTGATAGATCACTGGATCCAACCCAGTGCACGAATGCAAGCTGCAGTCTTTTAAAATAAACCAGGTTAACTCAATTTATGTTTGGAAATCAGTCCACTCAATTAAGGTCTGACCCATTGTAGAATTCAGAACATGCATCCCAGAGAGGATACATAACAGTGTAGCAATTTGAACGGTACACGTGTCTTGGCATGTGTCTGAATGTCTATCATAGTAACACCATTATCAAATTTGCCGATGACACAACGGTGGTGTAAAGGATTCAATGGTGTTGATGGTGAGGTAACCTTGAGTGCATTCCACAGCCCGGGCGATGGGCCAGATGCATCGGCGGAGACTTTATTCCATGCTGAGATGAAGCTTCCTGTTCTCATGTAGCTATGAAGGCATGGGGCATCTGGCATTATAACCTGTGCTTCTGGCGGGAAGTGTCATTCCTGCCACTGCGTGTACTTGAGCTTTCTAAGATGTCTTAATAAATGGACTTTTACTCCCAAAGCCTTTTATTTCTGCGTCTATGGAATTCCTTACAGGTGGTGGGGCTCATCTCTGGAGGGGATGAGTCTGCCTATCGGAGTGAGGTGGACCGATTGCTCTCATGGTGCAGGGAAAATAACCTGGTTCTTAATACTAACAAGACAAAGGAGCTTATAGTGGACTATAGAAGGAATAGCTCAGAAATTCAGTCCTTGACTATAAATGCTGGGAGAATCAAGTAGAAGCCGGGTGGCTAGTTTTTAAATTTCTGGGCGTTAGGATTAAAGAGGACTTGACACTAAATGCATACAGACTGCCAAAGCGGGTGGTTAAGAAGGCCCAGCAAAGACTGCACTATCTGAGACTTTTAAGGAAACAACAACTGAATGGAAAACTCCTGGTGTCCTTTTACCGCTGTGCTATAGAGAGTGTCTTAACCTACTGCATCTGTATATGGTTCTCCAGTTGCACAGTGGCAGATAGGAAGGCAGCTCCAAAGGGTGATCACTACTGCACAGAGGATTATCGGCTGCCCTCTCCCTCTCCTTGGAGAAGAACTCTCTATAATTCCCTGCCTCTAAAGAAAGCCCAAAATATTCTGAGAGACCCGTCTCATCCGGCACACTCTCTTTTTGAACTGTTACCATCCGGCAGACGATAGAGGTCTATCAAAACTAGGACAAAGAGGCTTAGAGGCAGCTTCTACTCTAGAGCTGTGGCTATGATGAACTCCGTGGCTTCGTGTTGATGTGTTTGGGGCTGTGTAGGGATGGGTGGAGGAAGGGGAAAGTGAGGATGGGGTATGAGTCTGAAATTGTGTGCATCGAGGAATGCTGCTGTAAATCTCGTTGTGCATGCACAATGACAATAAAATGCTTATGCTTATATGCTTAATGGCTGTCTACCTTTTCATGCAATGAGTTATGTCTGCACATCATTAGAAGTACACTAGGGGCATTGTCTATTCTTGTTTTTTAACTCTTTTTTGGTAGATCTTGGGATGTAGGAGTGGGAGAGCCAGAACAGATTTGGATACGGTTCTGGTTTCCTCACCTGACAGAAGCTGGAGTCATTGAAGCAATACCACTTCTGTTCCGTGAAACTCCAAATGTATGCACAGTAATGGCCATAGCTGGCTGATCCCGAGTGTGCAACGACTGCAGAAAGATCATACAACCCACTGCCCTGCAAAAAAGCCATACAGAGAAGATGTCAACACAACCACAAAACAGCTCCACACATTTCCAAGAAGGGAGGACTATATTCACAGAGTGATTAAACTCCGTATCAGAGTTTAATCAACAATATCAATGCTTACACTGCATCCTATCTTTAAAAATTTTTAATTTCTCTTCTGTGCTTCTTCCCGAGTAACTTTCTGTGCTGCTCCTTGTGGGTTTGCAGCACATCTCACTAGCGGATCCCTAATGCTACAGCTCTGGCAGATCAGTTCTGCTTCTTGGAGACGTTTTCCTCCAGAGCAGTAGCGTTTCAGATCACGGTAAAGAATTAGCAAAGGAAAAGAATACAGAAACAATTAAGAACAGAAGAATTGAAAAGGAGCAGTCTCATGCCCCCACAGAGGCTTTTGTTATTTCCCCATTGAGATTCAGTTAGATTGGTTTTAGTTCATTAAGTCTTCTAAGGGAGGGTATTTTAGTTAGCCCCTGTCCCTTTAAGACATTTCCCAAGAGGCAGCCTTCCTTCTGTACCCAGCAATCCCCTGTTTTAGCTCTAGCCAGTCAGAGTGAGGTGCCAAGGGTAGCTGGAGACTGGAATATTTGTGACGTATATGGTGGTCCATAGAGGACAAGTTAAGATTAACAGAAATTAGAACCAGAAAAGGACTGAAAGAACTAAAAGGAAGCAAGATACAGTGGACTTTCCTAAAGCAACCAAGAGAAGACACAGTCTACAGCTCCAAATCTGCTCAAGACAAGCAAGTATTGAGATAGACCCAAGAGAGGAGTTAGGGTCTTGATTCTCTTAAGTAATAAACCTATTGTTGAACTGTTGAACCTGGCTTCTGTCTCCCCCACTCTGTCCTAGCCAAGTACAGGGCACCAAAAACAGATTCACATGGGGGCAGAACAGTCACGAATATTCCAGTCTCCAGCTACCCCTGGCACCTCGCTCTGACTGACTAGAACTAATACAGGGGATTGCTGGGTAAAAAAGGAAACTGCCTATTGGGAAATGTCTCAAAGGGACAGGGGCTAACTAAAATACTCTCCCTTAGAAGACTTAACAATGAACTAAAACCATGCTAACTATGGGGAAACTGAATCTTAATGGCATCCAAAGATATGAGTGGAACGGTAACAGCCCTTTTGAGTTTTGACCTGCAGCACACAGCCTGTGCCTTCGAATGAGCCAGCCACTGAAGGCAAGCATTGCTTTTGTTTAGTTTTTCATTGGTTCATTTACATAAGTCGATTACCCACCTGAGCTCTTGCACATGGAGGGACCAGCAGAGTGGAGGGGCAAGAAATCTTTTCCCTACATGCTTCCTCTTTGCAGTGTACCGCGAGAGGAGTGGTGCTGGGGCAAGATTTTTCGTCCCAGTGTGCTTCTTCTTGCCCCGCGTGTGCTTCTTGCTGTCCACAGGGAAAGCAAGAGCATATCTGGCACGGCTTTTCACACCGCAGCAGAGCAGGTGTGGGAAACAGCCTGCAATGGGTAATCAAGCATAGTGTTCTTTACTACGGTAAAGGGCTCTGGGTCACTTCGGAAAGAAAAGCATGGGAGAAATATCAACACATTTTGTCCTAGCGAATTAAGCTAGCTAGCCCATGACCCCCTGCTCTTCAGGAAAAGCTAGGATGGCCATAACACAAGAGTCTATTTCCCAGCATGCACTGTATCTGGACAACCCTGGGGAGGCCTTCCAGGTGCATTCTGATGCCTCTGGCAGTCTGGTTATTGGCATGCTTTTAAAGGGGTGGTGGTGCGCACATCAATGGGCCAACAGCTGGGAGGGCTCTGGTTAACTGTGGGATCTCACTTTCCTGGAGTTTTTCTCCATCCTGGCTGCAGTTTATTTGTGGTGTGACCTATTTAAGGACAAGCACGCTCTCTTTTGGTGCGACAACCAGGCAGTTGGTCAGGGTTATTAACTGCCAGACATCCTGCTCCAAGCAGGTCATGCATTTAGTCCAACGCTTTGTTGTTATATGCTTGGTTCATAACATCTCTTTCTCAGCTAAGAATGTGTGACTGCAAGTTGTCCCATGTGGATTTCACACTGAATGGGAGTCTGGGTCCAGGGTTCCCCAGCCTTAACATATACTGCATTCTTAGATAGAATTATGATAATAAAAGTTCTCCACCTCCTCTGGAGAATCTGGCTGATATTGTTCTGGAGTCAGGATCTGGCTGAAATCTAGATTCTGAGGGAAGGACAAGTAATGGCCAATCTTCTGAGTCCAGTTGCTGCGCTTGGAACAGAAACGTTTCAGGTGCATTGTCAAGGTCTGAGGTAGACAGGTAACTTTCATGCCCTGCAAGTCAGCAGACACAAATAATTAGAATAGGGGAACGGAATGCTGAGCGCGTAGAAAGAAAAATAAATCAAAGTTGGAGACATATTAGAATGCCGACGTCAGGCAGGCTGGGTGAGATGTGCAGTGGCAGCATGAACAACTGACCTCAAAACCAGAATTAACTGTTTTGGATCAAGGCATAACCAGGTGTAGAGAAAACAAAGGCCTGGCAAGCTAGATCAGGGCATCTGGATCCCTCATGCATCAAATAATTAGTTGGTCTCTTTCACAGTACTTCTTTGGAAGCAACAAGCTCACCTTAAAACAGAAAAGGCCATGAAAATGCTGAAGAGGAAAGGTTCTTCCACGGTCTCATTTTCTCCCCTTTCAAGTTCCTGTTTCGGGAAGTGGGGGGAGGGCAGTATGTTTTGCTCCCTCTAGTGGTTGATCCAATGTATCACACAGGTTTTAGTTTAGCGTATCTTCCTGCAGATTTAAACTGCAGGATTTTATGCTGGACTTAAAACTTGTGTTACATTGAACTGACCCTACCAGCGAAGAAACAAAAACTTGGAAGTGAGGAAAATGAGAATGCGGGAAAGCCCAACATCTCTGGTGATGTCTGCAACCCTTCCCATGACTCAGAACTTGGGATTTACCTGCAGACACGCCGTTTTCTTGTCACACTGTTCACAAGGGCACATACTGTTCTCTGTCAGATGTTCTGGTGCAAAGAAGCAACGTAGCGCATCTTCCTACAAACACAGAGGGAGGACTGTGTTAGGCAAAGAGCACAGCTAAGATCCCTGACTCCACTTTTCTCTTTCTTTCCTTTCTTCTATACATGCTGAATGGGCACAAAGAACTCCATGACGGATCACTAGCCTTACCAAGGTCCTGATCCGATGAGAATCATAATCGAACATTGGAAGGTGGAGCATCAGCACGTTGCTGTTGACCTTTGTCTCCAGACAGCACTCCTGACAGATCAAGTATTCTTGCAAGCGGATGGTGTACAGATCTGTCAGACTTTCAACCTTAGAGTGAAAGAGGGGAGGGAGACAGCCAGGAACTCAGCAAATGATGCTATAAATGTCTGACAATAACTGCAGCAGTGTTGGTTCTTTTACTACCCCCCCCCCTTTTTTTACTAGCATGGTAATAGGGAAAGCCATGTATGGGGATACTCTCCCTTCTGCAGGTCTTTCCCAGGGTCTGGGCCCTTGGAAACAAAAGATTATCAGTGGGAAAGAATCACTACGATGAGCCTAAAGAAAGCCCAAAATATTCTGAGAGACCCGTCTTATCCAGCACACTCTCTTTTTGAACTGTTACCATCTGGCAGACGATACAGGTCTATCAAAACTAGGACAAAGAGGCTTAGAGACAGCTTCTACTCTAGAGCTGTGGCTATGCTAAACTCTGCGGCTTCATGTTGATGTGTTTGGGGCTGTGTAGGGATGGGTGGAGGAAGGGGAAAGTGAGGATGGGGTATGAGTCTGAAATTGTATGAATTGAGGAATGCTGCTGTAAATTTCGTTGTGAGTGCACAATGACAATAAAATGCTTATGCAATGCTTATGATAGCAGGGGTCCCCAATTCAGCACCCACACCTTTTTTCATCCCTCCCCCCCAGGGTTTTTAGAAAGGGGGGGGGGGGGGGGGCTCTACGTGAGGCTTTTTCCCAGCAAGGCTGCAGATTTTTTTAAATCACACAAAGATATCCACTGTGCGACTGAAGGTAAGCTGCAGCAACCATTTGGTGGCTTTGCGCATCATGCTATATCAGCATTTGAAAGATGGCCACAGGCTTAAAAAGGCCGGGCACCTCTGCTATATAGTACAGTACCCCTTAAGGTGCAGACAGCTGCAAACAAAGCTATAACTTTCAGGAAGCCTATAAAATGGGTGTTGAAATCAAATTACCAAGGAGAAAGAACACCAATATTACACAGAACGTAGGCCGTTCAGAACTCCTAAGAAGGTTCCCCTTTGCAAAACCAAGAACTTACCAGATCTAAATTTGTGATTTGGCTCTTAATTAGGTTCCAGAGATGCAGGAAGAGTTGACAGGCATCATAGAGAACGAACACTGGACGAACAAGAGAAGGTACAGTTTAGCATAACAGATCTTTGTTTCCTCTGCTGCGGTTCCCAAATTCCAACATTCTACCTGCTTCCTACACTTGATCCTCCCCCAGCATCCCAACATTCACCGAACACAGACTCAACTATAGTAGTTTGCTGCCACCCAACCAATTGCATTTCCCCCATTCTTTGGTTACATGGAGAAGAAGAAAAGCAGCCACGTCCCACCAGATGTGGGGAAAACCCCTCCAGTTGCTATTTACATTTGAGCCCGTGCTTTGAAAGGCAGCTGACAAGATGCATTGGATGCACCGAGCTGTGTGTGCTCCGCTGCATCTCCTCCAAAAGCAAAAGCATCTGGTAAGGGACGCTCTGTTTCTGCTCCACAACGTCAAATGGCACTTGGATCCTGCAACAGAAAAAATGGGAGCCATGACCAAAATGTCAGGTCAAACAAAACCCAGACCTCATCTTCAAAGGCTGTATTCCTATCTGTAACTTGCTTGGTGGGAATGGAAATTATTTGGACTAGCTTCCAGGTAGGCATACTTAGGAACCACACTCTAAGCCACAGGTCAGCAACCTTTACCACCCAAAGAGCCGTTTGGACCCGTTTTCCACGGCCCTGAAGATCTACTGAGCCGGTTCGGCCCCTCCACTCACCTTTCCTTCCAGCGCTGGGAGACAGAGGTACCAGGCAGGGAAACCCCCTCTGCCCGATGGAGCAGAGGGGGGATGGCATCTGCGGCCTGCCTAGTGCTGCCGCATCTCACGCTGCGGGAGGCAGCGGCGCCGGGCAGGGAAACTCCCTCTGCCCGACAGAGCAGGCAACCTACTCTGTGGGGCGGAGGGGGGATGGCAGCTGTGGGGATGGCAGAGGGGGGATGGCGGCTGCTCTGGAGGGACACAGCCACGCTACTGTCCGACCTCCAGTGGTTGGAGGGCAGCATGGGCGTCCCCCTCCAGAGCAGTGCTGGAAGGAGAGGCGAGTGGTGGGGATGCGAAAGCGGTGCCCTCACGCACAGAGCCGCCTCCGGTTCGGCCCCTCCACTCACCTTTCATTCCAGCACTGCTCTGGAGGGCTGGAGGGACATGCCCACGCTACCCTCCAACCTTCAGGCCACACAGAGCTGCAGTATAAGGCTGAAAGAGCCACATGCGGCTCCGGAGCTGGTTACAGACCCCTGCTCTAAGCAGTGCAAAATTAGTTAATGTGCTCCGTTCTGACCAGTTTCCACAACTTAAACAGATACAAGTTATCAGCAAATTCTTTTTTGTCTCCTCTGAAGATGAGTGACAGTGTCATGTACTGGTTAGAGCATGAGACTAAGATCTGAGAGACCTAGTCTGGAATTCCCCTCTGCCATGGAAGCTCTCAGGGTGACCTTGGACCAATCACACACTCTCAGCCTAACCTACCTCACAGAGTTCTTGTGAAGATAAAACAAAGGAAAGAACAATGTACACCACTCTGGGTTCAAACTGGAGGGAAAGGTGGGATATAAATGAAATAAATAAATAAGATAAACTGAGGGCAATTTCTACAGTGGGCTTGCCTAGTTAAAAAAATGGACTTCTGTGTATAAAGAGATTTAAGTCATTCTGAAATTTGCATTTAACTGATCACTGAAGATTTATCTATTGAATGACCAGGCCCCTAGTATAAATTGGCCTCAAAAGTGTCTACTATTTCAATTGGTCATTGTGGTAGGAATGGCACTGGAATGCAATGCACCATGGAAGGAATATATAGTCATTCATAAAAACGCTCATTCATTGAACCAGCGGTCGCTAGAAAGCCTACGGAACTATCCAAATAATCGTAAAATAAAATGACACAACAACCTTGTAGAGTGAATAAGTAGACAATTTTATTTATTGATATACACATTTGTTTAATGATATATGATGGTGCTGGTTTGAATGTATAATTATATGAATATTTGCATGCATTGATAAGGATATTATAGACCTTGCTATTATATATACAGTTGTTTTTGTATTTTTGGGTGATTGGATGCCCACTTCCTTTTGCAGTGCATAGAATAGAAAGAGAAGAACCAGCTGGTGCCATCCTTGGGACTACGGGTATACAAAGTGTGGCGCACATCGGCAATTAACAAAATAGCATCACATGGATATGTGTGGGCTTGGAAGAAGAAGAGTTTGGATTTATATTCCCCCTTTCTCTCCTGTAGGAGACTCAAAGGGGCTTACAATCTCCTTGCCCTTCCCCCCTCACAACAAACACCCTGAGAGGTAGGTGGGGCTGAGAGAGCTCCGAGAAGCTGTGACTAGCCCAAGGTCACCCAGCTGGCGTGTGTGGGAGTGCACAGGCTAATCTGAATTCCCCAGATAAGCCTCCACAGCTCAGGCGGCAGAGCTGGGAATCAAACCCAGTTCCTCCAGATTAGATGCACGAGCTCTTAACCTCCTACGCCACTGCTGCTCCTGGAATAACTGCAATTGGAATAACTGCAAACGTTATCGGAATGCACAGTAACGGGTTCTGGAGTTCGTACTGAAATGAATATTTTTTTTCATTTAGTTATTTTGTGGTGGCCCAGACGAGGATAGCCAGGGATAGCCCAATCTTGGCATATCTCTGAAGCTAAGCAGGGTCAGGCTAATATTTGCATGACCGACCTCCAAGCGATCATCCATGCGGTGAATAGCTCTTATTTGGGGGTTTGCCGTGCAAAGCCGGAACCGCTGGAAACATGTCCAGCCCATGCACCAGTCACAAGATAAGAACAAGCCGCTAGCGTACAAGAATGAAAACACACTAGGGACTTGATGTGCAGTTCTTAAACCGAACTCTATGCAATGAACATCTAATCCTCAGCTTAAGCTTGAGGTAGTCGAGGTCACCTCAGTGATCCCAACCGAGGGACAAACAGAGACGTCTGGTCTTGCTCACCTCCGGAGGATCGCCGTGAAGTGTCTGTTCATGAAGAAAACCTGCAGCAGAGAGTTGAGGCAGCAGCTGAATCCAATATTGGACAGGCCAACAGGTTCTGAAGGCAGACAGAAAAACAAAACGCACAAATTGTGCAAACGGCAAGGAAAACAAAATGCTCATTTAACCAGCTGCGATACTATCCATAACTATACCAGCCGGTGACACTATTTAGGAATCTATCTACAAATCTTAAGTTATCTGCAATGCTTACCAATATGGCTAATTTAAGGCCTTCAGAGAGATGAGGATTCCCTTAAGATGGGATAACAGATTGGTCTCTCCCCCATTTTATTCTCAGAACAACCCTGTGAGGTAAGTGAGGCTAAGAGTGTGTGACTGGCTCAAAATCACCCAACAAGTTCCCAGATTCGAATCCGGGACTCCCAAATCTTAGTCCAACACTCCAACCACTTCACCACATAGGATTCTGTGCCAGTGTCCAAGGGAAACCCTGAAGTCCACAGCTGCAGATTCAAAGGAAAAGGCAAACGCATCTGAGAAGACACTCGAAGAAATACACAAATAAATATGGCATCATGATGCAAAATAAGGACTCTGACCTGGATACCCCAGGTAAGCCCAATCTCATCAGCTCTTGCAAGCTAAACAGAGTTGACCTTGGCTAGCATTCTGAAGTGAGACCACTATGGAGCACATAGTGGGCGGCATATAAAACTAATAAATAATAATAATATGGAATACCAGGGTTGCTACACAGAGGAAAGCACTGGCAAACCACATCTGTTAGGCCCCATCTGCACAGGCAGAATAATGCTCTTGCAATGCACTTTGCAGCTGGATTTTATTGTGCTTAATAGCAAAAGCAGCAGCGGCGTAGTGGTTAAGAGCAGGTGTACCCTAATCTGGAGGAACTGGGTTTGATTCCCCGCTCTGCTGCCTGAACTATGGAGGCTTATCTGGGGAATTCAGATTAGCCTTACATTCCAACACACACCAGTTGGATGACCTTGGGCTAGTCACAGTTCTTCTGAGCTCTCTCAGCCCCATCTACCTCACAGGGCGTTTGTTGTGAGTGGGGAAGGGTAAGGAGTTTGTAAGCCCCTTTGAGTCTCCTACAGGAGAGAAAGGGGGATATGAATCCAACTCTTCTTCTTCTCTTCTTCAAAATCCACTTGCAAAACAATTGTGAAAGTGGATTGAAAGTGCATTATTCTGCACATGCGGAAGGGGCCTGAGTCTCATGACTCGCCTTTGCAGGCTTCTGCAGATTCGTTCCAACCTCTCAATGGCTCTTCCGCAAGTTCCCTTACAAGCATTTAAATGGAGCAGGCATCTGACCACAAGGCCAGAAAAGAGGAATATAAAATGGAGGAAAGAGAACAAAGTAGGCTTTTGACAATTACTGTTCCTCAAGTCGGCCAGTCCACATATGGCTCTCAACTTCCGGCTGTGTCTCTGTGCAGCTTCCTTGGGATGTTCTGCCGCCTCCACCTCCTCCTCCTCCTTCATGGTCTCGGCAGTCATGGTCTGATATTCTTCCAGCCTGACGCTCTTGATTCTCTCTGGCCACCCCATTCTCTGGCCCATCAACTGTACTCTGCAATACAGGGGAACAAGTAGCCACTTCTTTTATGTCATTCAACAGCTTGTTTTTTTATCAGTTGAAAGGGGTTTTGCTTTTTGGGGGGAGGAGGAGCATCAGGGGGAGGAAGTCCTCCTATGGATTAAAAACTGGTTGAGGAACAGGACACAAAGGGTGGATATAAATGGGAAGTTCTCACAATGGAGAGATGTAGGGAGTGGTGTCCCCCAAGGATCCGTTTTGGGACCAGTGCTCTTTAACCTATTCATAAATGACCTGGAAGTAGGGGTGGGTAGCGTGGTGGCCAAGTTTGCAGATGATACCAAATTATGTAGGGTGGTGAGAACTGCAAAGGATTGCGAAGAGTTCCAAGCGGACATTTATAAATTAGGTGAGTGGGCTAAGAAATGCAGTTCAATGTAGCAAAATGTAAAATGGTGCACACAGGGGCAAAGAATCCAAACAAGCTACAGGGGTCAGTGCTATCAGTCACAGACCAGGAAAGGGATTTGGGCGTCTTAGTTGATAGTTCCATGGGAATGTCAACTCAATGCATGGCAGCTGTGAAAAAGGCAAACTCTAGGCTGGGGATAATTAGGAAAGCAGTTGATAATAAAACTGCAAAGATTGTCATGCCCTTCCATAAAGCAGTGGTGCGACCGCACTTGGAGTACTGTGTTCAGTTCTGGTTGCCACATCTCAAAAAGGATATCGAAGAGATAGAAAAAGTGCAGAGAAGGGCAACGAGGATGATTGAGGGATTGGAGCACCTTCCTTATCATGTTGCCTCCCTTCCTGTTAAGGAATGTTTCTGTGAAAACAATTATGCTAGTCAGTGGGGAGGGTTACTTTTGTTTTATGATACAAATGATGAGACCTTGAAAAATGCACAGCTTGTTCCCAGGGTCTTTGCTTTGACACGTAAAGCAGAACCGGATGGAGAAGTTAAACGGTTTAATCCTTTCCTCCCTTGTCAGCTGTCCGTTCAGCACTACTCAATCTTTTTACATTTTCCCCTGGAGAAGTAAAAATATTCAGATCCCCATAAAGCAAAATACTGTTAGATTTGGGGGGGGGGAGGGGTTTGCAGGTGTGTGTGTGTCTTCATAATGTACGTACTACTAGAGTTAAAAGTCACCCAGTGGGAGCTGGAATTCTCCAGTAATCTCCAGGCTACAGAAATCAGGTGTACTGGAGGAAATGAGGGCTGCGGAGGGTAGCCTCTACTATCACATTCCACTGAGATCCCTTTCCCAAAAACATAAACTGCATGTTACAGCTTTCATTGGACCAACCAAATTATCAACCAAAAAAAAACACCTATGCAAGCTTTTGATTCAAACTCCACTTTCTGAGGCACCGCCCCAAGCCTCCAGAATTTTCTAAGGTGCTGTCTCAGGAAAAGACGTCTGGATTTCCCACAAGCAATCAGGAACTGACGTACATTGTACTTCACGCACGAGAAATGGATTGTCTACGAAAGGGCTGCCAGGGAGAGGCCGTGACAATAGAGAGCCCGCAAACCAGCTGCCGCCGGCAGGAAATTGCCTGTTAACATTATAGGTTTCTGGACAATTCCAAATACTTAGCAATTGCATCTCTGCTGCACCGCTGGAGGTGAGGGGCCATTTGCGTGGGGAAAAGCAGGGGTTATTGGCTTTGCTGCCTGTTATACGGCCCCTCCCCAGCACTGCTGTCCCTGGTGAAGTTCCAGACTCACATCTGCAACTACTGAATCAAATGGGTCCTTCACCATGAGAGACAATTATAAGCAGCCCTATTAATAACCCTGGTTCTCACACTGCAGGGAAGCCAATTACTCCTGCCCCACCCAGGTCTCCAGGTTTGATTCAAGGGGGCCCTGAAGAGGAGGAGGAGGAGGAGGAGGAGGAGGAAGAGGAAGAAGAAGAAGAAGAAGAGGAAGAAGAAGAAGAAGAGGAAGAAGAAGAAGAAGAAGAAGAAGAAGAAGAAGAAGAAGAAGAAGAAGAAGAAGAAGAAGAAGAAGAAGAAGAAGAAGAAGAAGAAGAAGAAGAAGAAGAAGAAGAAGAAGAAGAAGAAGAAGAAGAAGAAGAAGAAGAAGAATGTGGGAGTGCACAGGCTATGGCATATGTGGGAGTGCACAGGCTAATCTGAATTCCCCAGATAAGCCTCCACAGCTCAAGCGGCAGAGTTGGGAATCAAACCTGGTTCCTCCAGATCAGAATGCACCTGCTCTTAGCCACTGCCCTTAGTCACTACGCCACTGCTGCTCCCTGAGTACTATGACCTCCCATGGATACCCCTCATTCATGCAGACTCCCATGGGTGCGCATGCATTTATTTTATTTATTTATTGTTATATTTATAAACCGCCCTCCCCTGAAGGGACCCAAAGGTGGTCCCAGAGGAGGCCCTCCCCCAAAGGGACCCAAAGGTGGTCCCAGAGGAGGGTGCCATCAGCCGGGTGCCATCTCCCTCTGCTCTGCATGCCACTGCCTCCGGTCCCGGCTCTCTGGCCATCTCAGAGAGGGACCCGGACAATCAAGGGGGACCTTGATTGTCTCAGTCGCCCTCCTCCTCAGTCGTCAAAAGGGGTCTCAGTCGCCCTCCTCCTCTCGTCAAAAGCAGCAAAGCCTTCCTGGCAGCTACTGAAGCAACTGCAGCGCATGTATGCTGCTTGCAGCAGGGTGGGACTGCCCCTCTTCCCCAGGTGCCCCTCCCAGCCAGAGGTTGCCCCAGAAGCCTTTGCAATTCTGAGTCTTTGTTCCGTCCCTGCCTGAGAGAGGCAGCAGAGAATTTGCTTCGAAAATCCCCGCTATCTGCTCTTTAACCATGATCCTGATAACTCAGGCTGCTAGCCCAATCTTGTCAGATCTCAGAAGATTTCAGCCCTGGTTAGTATTTGGATGTCAGTTGTCTTGGAAACCCTAAGAGGTCCCCATAAGTTGGTTGCAACTTGATGGGGGGGGTGTCTTCCCCATTTGGCAGGTTTTGAGGAGCAGGTGGAAGGCCAAACTAGAAGTGACGAAGATACATGAAGCATTGGCGGGTGAGGTTTTCCTTTACTGAAACGCAGTTGTGGTGGGGTTAGGGGGCCATTCCTCTGCTCCAAGTCACTCGTCTCAGCTGGTTTACATACAAAATTGTCTTGTCCCAATTCAGACCAGTGGTCCATCAAGGTCAGCAAGCATCATATTCTCTGGGAAGAGCTCTCCAGGATCTCAGGTTAAGACCTTACCTGCTGCCTAATGTGATGAAAGGAGTTTTGACTCTTGAAAACTTGTACCATGAGAATCATGCTGCTCTCTGAGGAGGTACCGGGCTGAAATTCAACTGTAGACCAACCCGGCTACTACAGACCAACCAGGCTACTCTCTGAAACAATTAATCCTTGTAGCTGGACTGAACAGTGAAATGGCTGTACTGCCAGTGAGTCAAAGCCTTCCTGGAGAGCTTTTCTACTCAGAAAAAGGATCCCCACATCTTTTCCTCTGCAGATAAACAGCAACTTAAGGAAGGGATTTTGAGCAAGGTGTGGAATCCTAAGGGGCAGGGGGAGAGAAAGGGTTTTGAATACCTGCATGATGCACCCCACAGCCCTCGGCAGCTGTATGTCAGTACAAATAAAAATTGGGGGACGGCTCTCGCACCACACTCCAAGATGTGGATGCCCACGTTCACCACTGTTCTAATACAGTCTTACGCATTCAGCAAGGAATTACATCCATGAAATTAGATGCCGGTACAACCTTAGAGACCAATAGGAATGTTGGGACATAAGCGTTTGAGAAGAAGGGAGTTTTGACTCTCAAAAGTTTATGTCCCGAAATTCTTGCTGGCCTGCAAGGTGCCACGGGATTCATATCTAGCTGTTCTTAACAGCAGACAAAAACAGCTTCTGAAACAACACACAAAATTGTGTGTAAGTGCAGTCAGCTATTAAAGACGACATTGATAGATGGGAGGAGGAAGTAGCTGGAAAAGACAGACAAGTTTTAAAAATACAAAGAACGCCAATTTGCAAAAGACAAGCAAGCGTCAAGACTCTGGGGGTTTGTTCAGAAGGAAATCTTATTGGCACGCATCTAAAACGCCATCACTTTCTTGCGTGCTTGGCCTTGATTCAATAAGGGATGTCAGGAAAGAAAATATTATGCGGTGCGTTTCCTGATGCTGACACAATAACTCAAACAGAACACCACTATTTATAGGCAGGGCTGCATATGTCATGGGTGGGGGGGGTGGATAAGCTGGAGTTCCATTAAAAAATGGCTGATATGGGACCTCCCATCTTCTGCTATGAACACCCACCCCCAGATGCAGTACTGGTAAGAACCGCACATTATTTCCACTCCTCCATATAAGTTCCAACTCGCAGAAGCGTTGTTTGCACAAAAGAGCAGACACAGCATCCTTCGGAGCATAGGATCAGGGCAGCTATGTACATACATGACTACATTTTCAAAGATGTGGCACAGAAAAGACAACCGATTTAAAACTGTGACCCACTTTTCTGTGAACATGCAGAAACAAGCTCAATGTGCCACGACAGCTCTTTGGGGTGGTTTCATCTGGGAAGCATAAATCATTGTTACTGCAGAGTCCATCAAGACAACTGGGAAACTAGATACTTCCGAATCGATTTGAGTCCAATCGCTCCTTAAAGACCAGCAAGGTTTTCAGGGATAAACTTTCCACAGCCAGTGCTCCCTTTGTTAGACAGCATCAGCTCTTGAAAGCTCATACCTCAAACATCTTGTTGCTCTCTCCGGGGTTCCAGATTCGAATCTGACTGTTCTACGGCACACCAACACAGCTACCCTCTGAAACTAACCTCCAAATCAATATGTCTGGAAAACCCAAACCTACTCAATGCAACTTACTTCCCTTCCCAAGTCTGGTTTGCAACCTTACAACCCTATACTATGTATGAGGCTGTCTGTCTCAATGGTGGAAGGAAGACAGGATTATGAGCATATACACAATCCTACACTTTACTCTCAATGAACTCACTGGGGCTTATCAGTGAATAACAGGACTGGTAATTTTTTTGTATCTAAAAGCAACAGGTAGAGATCTTCACCATGTTTACTAGCCAGTGCATTCAGTGGGCTTACATATGAGTAAGTATTCAGAGGCTCAGAAGTAAATCCAGGTCAATTCAGGTGTTGCAGAACAGTTCCAATTTAATCAACTTTTATTCCATAGTGGACTTTTATGGACTAGCATCCACTTTAGAGGTATTTTGTGCAATCCAAGGATACTTTCCTTGGAATAAGCCCCAATGATTAACATGGGGCTTATTTCTAAATATACCTGCTGAACTACCATTTGCCAGAGAGAGTGCACCTTACCCGAGCCCACAAAAACATGCTGGAATAGATTATATCCAGTCTCTTTAAAAGTACTCAGCATTTATTAACCTCGATGAATAGCCGTAACGTCATTGACACCAAGAAAAAAAGAGAGCTATAATTCCCAAAGCCAATAAACGTTATGTTTGAGTATTTCTTATATGGGGGAAAGAGACACAATTTCAACAGGAAAAAAATTAATAATTTTTTGACAACATCCACATTTTTTTTAATTTTGCAACACAAAAACAAAAAATCCCCTACCTGTTTTGCTTACCTATCTCTGCAATCTTTCGCGCGATGGGTTGGCAGCAAACCCCCACTGCGCTCCCCCGGGAAACAAGGGCTGAAATGCTGCCTGTTACACTGCACGGAGTTTGCTAAAAGAAGTTTCCTAAATTCTTCCCCAGACTGTCCCGACCTGATAAAGATCTGTCCCAACCAGACACCGCTCAGCCGGCCAACGGAGGGGTCCTTGCAGAACAGCCCAAAGGCGCCCACCTCTGCAGCCAGGAGATGCACGGCTGGAGACTTGCTGCCAGCGAAAGGGACCGCTGCTCCGGCTGCACGCCCCTTCTCCCGCGCGTCTCTGCTTGCCTCTGCTCCGGGGCGGAGTTTTGATTCCTCGCCGCCCAAGCAGCGAGAAAGGAAAGCGAAACTTAAGCGCAGGCCACAGAGAGCGCTGCAGAAAGGGCGGAGCAGTCGTGTTTGCACCAGGTTGTGCAGAGCAGGGGTGGGGGTGGTCTTGCCGTCGCCCCTCCAACTTGTGCGGGTCTGCTTTGCGCTCACCGCTGTTGCGTACAAAGCTCCGATTGCCCCACGTGCGTCGTTTGCCGAGTTCGACAACTGGACTTATTTCCAGGCAAATGTGCATCGATTTTTGCGCATAGCAATTGTGCGTAGCTGGTGGAAGGGAAGGGTGTCTTCCAGCATGCACGGAATGATTTTTTATTTTTGCACAAAGCAACTGGCCCTACCTGCAAAAGAGGGAAGGGGGTCTTTGAGCATGCACAGATGCCTCCGAATGTTGCACGAAAATGAACGGGAGAAGGGCAAAGGAAGCGCAGTGGTCAAACGCCAAACTCGTCCTCCGGTGGATTTTCACTTTCTCCCGCAATTAGGTGAGAAGCCCGGCCAAGAATATGAAGATAACGAAAAACAAAGAAAGGGGAACTTTGTACATGCTCTGATATTCTCTGTGCTAGAATAAAAGGCGGAAAGTGTCGATCCCAATTGACTCATAGATAGTGGGGATCCGTATGGTCCATTTCAGCATGAAAAGACCCCGGACAATTGCAGTGCAGTCCTTAAGAGAGTTACAGGTACCCATGCTAAACCCACTCAATTCGATACTAAAGTAACTACATAGGTTTTCTTTTCTCGTCGAGTTTTGCAGCCGACTTTGGCATCGTGCAATAAAGCTGAAATTGAAGTGCAGAAATAAAGTGCAGGTCTTGGGATTGCCAATGTATCGACAACCAGCACTCCTGTGGCTTTAACAGCCATGTTGATCGACAGACGTGAGCAGCTGGACATCTTTGCCCCATATTGGGTAAAGCTTCGACTGTTGATCATGTGCTTCCAGACGGGTTTAGGATCGAAATTGAGGGTGATATTTTTTCCAAACAGAGATTTACTCTACAATTCTGCTTGTTTGGTATAAGCCTGCAATCTCTATGATTTTGCTGGGTTCCTTAGTATCACTTATATTTATTTTTATTTGTACGCCCCCCTCCCCATCATTGGCTCCACATGGAGATTTCATGACATCTCCAAACTGTCCTCTTTCTGAATTTAAATAATGCATTGCTGCAATCTACCCTGTGTGCTAAGTGTTGTAAAGTCACAACTGATTTGTGGTGACCCCACAGGGAAGGGGTTCCCAACCTGTTTGAGCTGGCAACCATCTTTGGAATTCTGACGGGTGGTCACAGCCAGAAAATGGCGTCTGCAGGAGGTGGAACGAGCCACAAAATGGCCGCTGTAGGTTACCTTCAGTCATACAGTGAAGATCCTTGTGTTGTGGTGGCAGTGTTTGCCAAAGCAGTGTTTTTGAAAAATTTGCACAGTCAAATCTCCAATGGCCAATCAGAACTCTTGCTTGGCAAGAGTATTCCTAAAAATATTTGGTGGACACCAGGAAAGCTGTCAGCAGTTGCCCTGGCAAACCATGTTGGCTAACACAAACACAAGTGGTTTGCCACCACCTGCCCTGGACTTCCTTGGTGGTCTCCCATGCCAATGCTAACCAAGCCTGACCTTGCGTAACTTCCAAGATCTACTCAGCTCAAGGCAGCCTGGGCAATCAATGTCCCGGACACAATCAGCTGGCACCTCATAATTGACAGATGGCAAGTTTCCAAATGGGGGGGGGGGTGCCAGATTGTTATTCCACTGTAGCTGCAAGGAGAGCTACACAAGGACAATCGTTGCCTTGAAAAATATCCTGTATTATTGTTACATATTTTGTTGTCTTCACT
This sequence comes from Sphaerodactylus townsendi, assembly GCF_021028975.2. Classification (NCBI taxonomy): domain Eukaryota; kingdom Metazoa; phylum Chordata; class Lepidosauria; order Squamata; family Sphaerodactylidae; genus Sphaerodactylus; species Sphaerodactylus townsendi. The sequence continues at coordinate 22,648,868 of NC_059430.1, forward strand.
CTTATTTGGATCTTGGTGACGGAATTCATCGTGTGAAAATGTTATTTGACAGTGCTTCACAATTTCATCCAGCACCAGGGCGAATTTACACCCTGGGTCCTCTCATCTCATGATCTTCAGTGGCTGGACCCCTGTTCTGTACCTACAGCGGCTGGTTTGTGGTACGAAACTGACCTAAAGTAGCCACTCCCAAAGTTTCTTTGCTGCTGAGGATGATCACTGAATCAGAAGAAATGAAAGTTTGAAAAAGAAGTGCGAGGGAGAAAGGGGGGAAAGGAATCTAAAATGGTTCTGGGGCTGTTGTGCATGTAAATCCCACAACAGCCTGCTAGTCTACAAATGTTGCCAAACAAGGTAATAACATTCAAAACATGCCCTAAGATTGAAAGAGGTAATAGCAAAGCAGAAGATCAGCATTGTCAAATCCATTGTTCCTCAAGAAGAAGAATCCTGTACAGTGGTGGGATTCAAAAATTTTAACAATAGGTTCCGATGGTGATGGGGTCGGGTGAGGCGTGACGTGGCCTGGGCATTCCAGAGCTGGGTGGGCAGTGCTGTGGCAGGTGCTCAGGGTCTGCGCACCCCAGATACAGTTCCCCCTTGCTTGGGGGGGGGGCGATTTTGCATCCCCCACTTGATGAGATTTGTTGTACCCAGGGACAAAGATTACCTCCTTGTCCCTAGTGGAGTTAATCATTAACAACCGGTTCTCCAAACTGAGGAAAATTTTAATAACCAGTTCTACCAAATAGGTGTGAATAGGCTGCATCCCACCTCTGATCCTGAAGCACCTGAAGGACAAACAGCTTTAAAATGTGATCTTATGTGTGCTCTATGCGGTTTAATGAGAGACTCTGAGTGTAACCTACAGTTTTATTACAAATGTGAGTTTTCGTGGTTTAGAAAATGGAAGAAATTCAGTCTGTACATCTCTATGGGCAGATAAAAGTTTGTATTAAAATGTCTTCTGTCCTAGAATCTCTCTAATTGATTTTTTTATTGATTTATTTAATCTCAGAATTATACACGGAATGCAGGAAGGGCCCCCTCCCCATTTAAGTGTGAACATCCATGCTTTCTCATCGGACATTGTTTTCTTCACTTATTTCAGCATCTCCCTTCCCTTGCTTTTATGGTTCGTGCCCCAGTATCATTATTACTGTTCTTACTACAGCCAAATTTATCCTTCAGTAGATGTTTCTCGGGTGCTCACTTGTAGGGCATGATGGCTGCTTTCTATTGTCCGTCACCAGAATCTCTTGCTCAGAGGTATGCTACCTCTGATCATGGAAGCTTCATTTACTTATTGTCATTATAGGAGGGGGGTGTCAGTCCAGGGGAGAAAGTGATACCACAAGCAGTGGGTAAGCATTTGGGCTGTTAATGAGTATTGCCAACTGATCAGGAAAAATTGCATGTCCTGTTCTTGTGCCTTTTCGGCTATTTAAACTTGAGAAATCAGCAAGTTTTCAGGCCATGGGAATAAGGATTATAACCTGCTAATGAAGGAGCCCCGTGGCACAGACCGGTAAGCTGCAGCACTGCAGTCAAAGCTCTGCTCACAACCTGAGTTCAATCCCAACAGAAGTCAGTTTCAAGGTTGACTCAGCCTCCCATCTTTCCAAAGTTGGTAAAATGAGTACCCAGCTTGCTGGGAATAAAGTGTAGATGACTAGGGAAGGCAATGGCAACCTACTCTGTAAACAGTCTGCCTAGTAAACATCATGACGTGACACCACCCCATGGGTCAGTAATAGCCTGGTGGTGCTTTCATCTTTGCCTTTTTTAATGAATCCTGGCTATACAACTGACTAAGGCACAAGAAGAACAGTTTAAGTCTAGATGCAATCATATGCCGACTTCTTTTATTTTAAAACGTGTTAGCTGCCTTTCTACCGTAATTTAAAACCTCAATTAAATACAGATCAAATGCAGTGCTAAATAAAACAGACTCCAACTGTCTCCTGAAGATTGAAAGTGAGGGAGCCAACAGGCTGGGAGAGAAATATCCTATCCCTTCTAATATTACCTGGTAAATAATATTCTCAAGAAAGGTCTATTGAAGGGACAAGATTTTTTTAATGCAGGCAGCTCCCACCTTAGTTGGATTCTGCCTTTCACCAGCTTCAAGATGCTCTATTTATTTATGCTAGAGACTGTAGAAATGAAGAGATCAACACTGCAACCTTTGCCGCCCATCAGAAGTCCAAAAACTACCAGGAGATTTGCCTCTTGATTACCAAAATACCTCTGTAAGGGGGATTGCTTCCCCTCTTCAAGAGTGCTCCTCAGGTTGCTGAAGGACTGCAGAAGTAAGGGGACACACAGAGAGTTGCCCACAGGCCTGAAGAAAGATTAACTATTCCTTGAATAGAGGTTTAATGACCAGAAATTAGTGGCTGGAGCTTTTCTTTGCATGAAGGTAAATAACATCACTTGATAAATAATGTCACATCTTTTGCCCTGCCCTGGATGGAACTAAGCTAGTCTGATCTCATCAGATCTCAAAAGTTACGCAGGGTTTGTGCTGGCTAGTACTTGGATGAGACCTCCAATGAACACCAGGTCACTGTGTAGGAAAAGGCAGTGCCCCCCCCCCCCCACACACACACCCCGTTCCTTGCCTTGAAAACCCTATTGGGTTTTGTAAGTTGGTGGTGCTGTGATGGCACTTTGATGTGATGTGATGACACTTTAAGCACAGATGATAATCTTCTCCAGGCAGTTGGCAACCCTGGAAGAGTCATTCTGGCTACTATCAGCAGGCCAGAGGCCAAGCTGTAACCAAATAGCACTTTATAGGCTGCCTTGAAGAGTCTTTGTGAAATGGTAAGGAATAAACATTTAAAAGAAGTCTACATATTAGACCTTTGCGCAATGAAAAGCTGAGAACTAAAGTGTGGGGGGTGGGGAGTTCCTCCTTCCAGCCGCTTTGTTTTTCTGCCTTAAGTTTTATTGCTATACAAACAAAATCTCTTTAGCACGTTCGTTCTCTGGCTTCTCATAAGTTTCGTTTCAGCAGTGGGATGTGGTGTCAAATGACAGCATGCTGCTATTCTGGCTCTGCATTTTAAGGTGGGGTGATTTTCATGTTGCTGTTTTAGTCATAGGGCGCAAAGATACAGGTTGGTCCAAAGGAAGTCTGCAGGAACTGCAGTTGAACGAGTAATTCCAGGGGGGCGGTTGTATGAGGCTGTTGCAGCAAAAACTAACAGGGATCTGATGGGGATTTTGAAGACTAGCAAAATTGGAGAGGTCCCCAAAGATCCCTGTTCAGTCCTCAGTTATCTACAGTTTGGAGGCACAGTGGAAAGAACGCACCCTGGGAAGACACAAATTTTAAAAGTAGATGGTACAGATCTTGCTAGAATGAAGGTCTAGCTCTATGGGAGCAGACAAAAAAGGGGGAACAAGCTTAACCCTACGAAACTAGAAGGGAACTTGCTTCATGTGAAGTTCAGCATTTATTACAGTGTTAGCTTTTGTAGTCCGGTGTCAGCTCTTTGTCAGATACAGGGAATTGATCCTCATTAGGCTAACAGGTTTTGCGAGGATCGCCAGCACCTGCAATGAGTGATGAATTCAAGGCAGAGCCATAAGTTTGCCAAGAACTTGGAAGAAAAAAATGTCTTGGCCCTTTAACACAAACTTAATGAGATGTCATTTTCAGGTGATGTTATTTACTTAACGTACCATGAAATTTAGTTCTGGACACTAATCAGGGATCTCCAACCTTTCTGAGCCCGTGGGCACCTTTGGAATTCTGGCACACAACACTGGGCATGGCCACCACACGTCTGTTACAGAATCTAAAGCCAGTGGCTAAATAGCTGCTGCAGGAATTGCTGTCACAAAGCCAAAGGAAGCTCAAACACAGGATTTTTTTAACAAAATTGCTGGGAAAAGATCATCTTTCTGACTGGACTGGTGATATAGAGATGCAAGGGACGTCTGAGGGGGGATATGATTGAAGTCTATACAATTATCCATGGGGTAGAAAATGTTGACACAGAGAAATTTTTCTCTCTCACAATACTAGAACCAGGGGGCATCCATTGAAAATGCTGGGGGGAAGAATTAGGACTAATAAAAGGAAACACTTCTTCACGCAACGTGTGATTGGTGTTTGGGATATCCTGCCACAGGAGGTGGTGATGGCCACTAACCTGGATAGCTTTAAAAAGGGCTTGGACAGATTTATGGAGGAGAAGTCGATCTATGGCTACCAATCTTGATCTGCCTTGATCTCAGATTGCAAATGCCTTAGCAGACCCGGTGCTCAGGAGCAGCAGCAGCAGAAGGCCATTGCTTTCACCTTCATGTGAGCTCCCAAAGGCACCTGGTGGGCCACCTCGAGTAGCAGAGCACTGGACTAGATGGACTCTGGTCTGATCCAACAGGCTAGTTCTTATGTTCTTATGGAAGCAGGTGCTGGGTTTTGGGATCCCACAAGCAGACAGCTGCACTAAAGCTGAGATGAACCCACGCACGAGGCACCCAAAGGTTCAAGGAAAGGGACTGAACCCTGAAGAACTCTTAAAGCATGTGTGTGTATATATATACATTCTACAGAAGTGTAGACAGCATTCTCAACACCTCTCCAAAAATCCAAACTCTGCTAGTGTTTTACTAGGGACAGCTAGATGAGTCCAGTAGCATCTTAAGAGACCAGCCATATTTTCAGAGTATGAGATTTCAAGAGTCAGAGCTCCCTTCAGAGCAGCGGCTATTTTGCAAGTACAGCCAGAACTGGTGTAGGATTCAGTATTCTCAATTGAATTAGCTCAAGTAACTAATGAAAGAATAATTGACTCTAGAAGACGCCTTCCCTGAAAATATGGTCAGTCTTTAAGGTGCCACTGGACTTGTAACTAGTGGTTCACTGCAATCAAACATGACTACCCTCTGAAACTTATTAGGGACAGGTACTGAAATTAAAGACTGCTGCTAAAACATAGGGATACATTAGCACTCTGTGCCCCTTTTAGGTACGCTACAAACTTCTGATTGTGGAGCCAAAGGACTGGGCTGTTGCCCATAGGGGCGTCCTGGCTTGATTGTAACTTTTTTGGCCTGAATGTCAGGACATTGATGACACTGCCTACCTGGGAAGATGTACGGTGCTGGAAGATGAAAGGTGGATGAGGATGTCCTTGGCCAGACACAGACAGTAGTCAGGTGAATTCCCAGGGCACTGCCAGTGTGTTTGGGCAAGCCTTGGGCAGAAATCAAATGTGTGATTTGGCACACATACCTGGGACTGATTGCCCATGATATATTGCCTGCTGTGCTTTTACTTGGACTGCTGAGTATGTGCCATGACTTGTTTCCTCGTGATAGATAAGATAGGCAGTAGTTAAAATTGTTTCTCACACAGATGTTCTATTACTGCAAGGGTGAAGCCTGGGCTCTCTCAATGCTTCTGCCGTGTATCTGCCATTCAGGTCTCTCGTGGGAGCCCTGCAAATGAATGCGAGGTGCACCGATAAGAAGCTGGTGAGTGTAGCCCACTGGAAAGAAAATCTGCCAAAACGCCTTCAGGCACAGTCAAGACCAAACTGTATTTTAAAATTCTTCCCCGTCATTTTCCTCCTCGTAGGAGTCCATTCCAACTTCCTCATAGTCTTTCTCCAGCGCAGCCAAATCTTCTCGGGCCTCGGCGAACTCTCCTTCTTCCATGCCTTCACCAACATACCAGTGTACGAAAGCACGCTTGGCATACATCAGGTCAAACTTGTGGTCCAGTCGGGCCCAGGCCTCCGCGATGGCGGTGGTGTTGCTGAGCATGCAAACAGCTCTCTGCACTTGGGCCAGGTCACCCCCAGGGACTGCAGTGGGAGGCTGGTAATTGATGCCAACCTAGAAATGCCAAGGAGAAGGGGGAGGGAGGAGGGAAAACAAGAGTGGGAAGAATATAAAATGATAAAAGGTGTCATAAGTGATGGAGGAATGCAGGGCGCAGCTCACAGCTGATCCTATCAAAAGATATAAAACATTTTATTTTTAAAAAATTATTCTAACCCAGAAATCACATTAACACCTTTTCTGGCACCCACCTAACTGTTTTTAGAAACAGGTGGGATCTAATGGGGCTCCTCTTACTTATTGGCTGTACAGATTAAAATAACATGGTTTTGGCAGCAACCACAGTAGTTTTTCCCTCTCTCACTGCCAGAGGCGTTCCTCCCATTGGGCAAAGTGGGCAGTTGCCCTGGGCACCACCTTGTGGGGGGCGCAAAAACTGCAGGTTCATTTGTGGGATTTTTTATATTTTCAGTTTTTCCATTTTGGCCTGCAGAGGGCGCAGTTTTTAGGCTAGCAGCACCAAAATTTCAGGGATTTTTCAGGAGACTGTCCTGATGATATGACCCAGGTTTGGTGAGGTTTGGTTGAGGGAGTCCAAAGTTATGGACTCCCAAAGGGAGTGCACCCATCTCCCATTGTTTCCAATGGGAGCTAATAGGAGATGGGGGCTACACCTTTGAGGGTCCATAACTTTGGACCCCCTGAACCAAACTTCACCAAACCTGGCTGGTATCATCAGCATGGACTCACAAAGATACTCTGAAATTTTGGTGCAACTATCTTAATAATTGCACCCCTGACAGCAGGCATTTCCCCAGATTTTCCTTTTAAATCCACCCCCTTCCTGCCAATGCTTGTTTTCTTTATTTTATTCTCTCAATGCCTAATAACGGTTATTATTATTATTAAATCCACCCCCTTCAGCATGGATTTAAAAGGAGAATCCGAGGTCCCCAGTTTAAACATTGAAAGTGATACTGTTTCAGGGTGGGAGATAATCCACCCCCAAATAACATCACTTTCAATGTTGTTTAAACTGGGGACCCTAGATTCTCCCTTTAAGGTGGATTTAAAAGGAGAATCTGGGCTCCCTAGTTTAAATACCATTGAAAATAATGCTGTTTGGGGGTGGATTCCAGCATCACTTGGTTAAACTAGGGACCCCAGATTCTCCTTTTAAATCTACCTTAAAGGGAGAATCTGGGGTCCCCAGTTTAAATAACATTGAAAGTGATGCTGTTTCCCGCAATTGGGGGACTGGATACAACACCATAAAATGTTTTCATAGCAGTAATAAAACATTTTGAAAGCATTTTGAAAATGTTTTCAAAAAATATTTCTGCTGTGTTCAGATTTGTGAGTTGGGGGATGTTCTATAATGTGATGGTGACCTTGAAACGACCTGGTGGAAAAAATCTTTGTTTGGTCACGGTGGGGGAGGGTGGCTGCCCATGGGGGGCGGGGGCATCAAACTCAGGTTTTGCCCAGGGCTCCAGTTTGCCTAGGTACGCCACTGCTCACTGCTTGTTCCCATTGTATTTTTAAAAATTGCTTCTCTTGTATCTTGTAATCTGGGCTTCCTCTGTGTGTGTGTGTGTGTGTGTGTGCGCGCGACTCTGCCGCAGCCATTTTGTAATTGGTCCCGCCTCCCATGGTGGCCATTTTGTGCTTGCGCCTACTGCCCTGTGTCAAAATTCCAAAGCTGCCCACAGCCTCCAAAAAGGTTGGGGACCACTACCCTGGCTCCCAAAATAGTTAATGTTTCAATTAGATTTTACAATTAAATCACTGTGGATTTTCTACCTGGATATACGTAGTCTCACTGAATGTAATGGGGCTTAACATTGTAAAAATACTATTAAGATTCAACTCCTCTTTTTAGCAGTTATTTTAAAAAACCAGGAGTCTATATATTTCCATCCAGATTCTTTGAGCATAAGAAATTCCACTGAATGCAATGGCATTTGCTCCTTAGTGAGGAATCAGGATGCATAAGAAAATGCTCTTGGAGGAAGGGTGGCATCCTCCAAATATTCCCTTCCTTAGCAGACAGCAGAGGTGAATTATTATTTTTAAAATTCCCAAAACAATAAACAAATTGTGCAACTATTTTGGCTTTACCAACTATGCAGAACTTTCCAATAAAATGGACCTCCTGAAATGGGCATGGAACATTCAGTAATTTCCTCCAGCCGCATGGGGTTTATTTGTGGAAATGCTGCTCTAATTTTTGCTGCAGTTATACAGCATCTTCATTACAGCAACATTTTATGATGTTGTGCCTTCTAAATCAAAAGCCCTGTAAGACAAAGCAAAAAAGTGACTCTCCCCACCTTGAATCCAGTTGGGCACCAGTCGACAAACTGGATGGTCCTCTTAGTCTTGATAGAAGCGATGGCCACGTTGACGTCTTTGGGCACGACATCCCCACGGTACAGCATGCAGCAGGCCATGTACTTCCCATGGCGAGGGTCGCATTTCACCATCTGGTTGTTGGGCTCGAAGCAGGAGCTGGTGATTTCTGCCACAGACAGCTGCTCGTGGTAGGCCCTCTCGGAGGAGATGATGGGCGCGTAGGTCACCAAGGGGAAGTGGATGCGAGGGTAGGGCACCAGGTTGGTCTGGAACTCGGTCAGGTCCACGTTGAGGGCACCGTCGAAGCGCAGGGAAGCAGTGATGGAGGAGACGATCTGGCTGATGAGACGGTTCAGGTTGGTGTAGGTGGGGCGCTCGATATCCAGGTTGCGACGGCAGATATCATAGATGGCCTCGTTGTCCACCATGAAGGCGCAGTCAGAATGCTCCAGGGTGGTGTGGGTGGTCAAGATAGAGTTGTAGGGCTCCACCACTGCGGTGGACACCTGGGGGGCTGGGTAGATGGCAAACTCCAGCTTGGATTTCTTGCCATAGTCCACGGACAGGCGTTCCATCAGCAAGGAGGTAAAGCCGGAGCCCGTGCCCCCACCAAAGCTGTGGAAAATCAGGAATCCTTGTAGGCCAGAGCAGGAATCAGTCTGAAAAGAAAATCACAATTATGTATAATTGGTTCAGATTTCCAGGATTTTTTTTGACCCTATTCCAATTTTGGCCCTATTAGACGATTATGAGCCAATTGTGTTTAATTGGTTTGAATTCCCACATTTATCTTTATATCTGTTCAGTGCCATTTTCAGCTCCTTTGGATGCTGCTCCAGTAAAATCCTTTTTAAAAACTAGTAGTCTACATGATCCAACCAATCAGAAATCATATAGTCCCCATGTTAATGATCACAACACCAAGTAGGAAGGAAAAAGGCAATGTATTGCCCTCGGTTTGTGTGGGTGTCAGAAAGCAAGGAGGCGCAGCAAACACTTTTACCATTAATCTCATGCACACCGGCTCATTTACTGAAAGGGGAAATTTTTCAGAACAGGTGAAAATATTTCCAAAAACTATCCCCATCAATTTAAGTCCCGTGAGCCTGGACTTAATAGGGCATATGAATAGGGCTGGGCTGTGGCTCAGTAAAAGAAAATCTGCTTGGCATACAGAAGGTCTTTGGTTCAATCCCAGGTATCACGTTTAAATGTACTACCTACAGCTCAAACAAGAGGCAGATATCACAACATCCCATTCGAGAGCAGAACTTGTTCCTGTGCAGCGGGCCAACCTGAAACATCGGAGCACGTGCTTCTCCACTGTAAAGATTTTGCGGACTATCGCTCGCTCTATCTGGAAGCCATTTTACAGAAATATCCAGGGAAATCAGAGAAGGAAAAAGTTGCATACTTGCTCAGCAACGTACATTTTCACACCACAGAGTTAGTTGCTAGGTTTTTAATAAAAGCTTTTGGACTCAGAAAGAAGCCCTTCTGTAAGTCTTGGCCATTCGGGTTTTAATTTAAGTGTATACTATTATTATCTATCTAATGTCACCCAAGGCCTGTGTTTTGCATTGTGCTATCTATGTATATTATATAAGGGCAAGAGTAAAACATAGCCACCTAGTTCTGAAAAATTTTATGGTCAATCTGATAAGATAGTATTTGCAACCGCCGGATAGGTTAGATCTGGCAGTATGTGAACGAGCAATTTCTTCTAACTTGAACTGGTGAACATGGATCCATTTGGACTTGCATTGGATGTGTTTCACTAAATTGGTTTGTTTCATAACTGTAATGTTTTAATATGCCATTAAAGGCTTTTGTTGTTTGTTGTTGTATCTCCAGTTAAACAAAGATCAGGTCGCAGGTGATATGAAAGACCTGTGCTTGAGACCCCAGAGAACTGCTGCCAGTCAGAGTAGACAACACTGAACTTGGTAGACCAAGTTGGAAGAGAAGGACCTTGCAGTATCTCTTAGCCTCAGATTCCAAGAGGGGGGCTATTGACTGATAGAAAGGGTAGGACCCATGCATCTCTTCCTTTCTAGTGTGATACTGATCCTTCAATGTTGCTTCTCTCGGAGAATCTTCCTTCCAGCTGACAGCTTCTCTCTCTCCCAACCATGAGAGCAGAATATGCTTTTCTTCATTTCCACCAAGCCTCATTTAGCTAATTAGAATGCTATCTCTGCTCTATCCTGTCTAGAATGGAGTTCTCCACAATAGAAGATTCATATCACTTAGTTTACTAAAATAAAAGTATTTGTACGAACTTCATTTCCCCAAGGAGCAACCTATCACAATTCCACTGTACTGGGCACATTTTTCAAATCCTATCCAATGGAATGGGTGATCTGAAATATCCAGGAAAGGGAATGGAATTATGTCATATCTTTTAGTCAGGCCATTGAAATGACGGAAAACATTGTGCAAGCTTTTGAGTCCTATAGAGCCCTTAGGCGCTAGTCTGATCTTGTTAGATCTCAGAAGCTAAACAAGGTTGGTCCTAGTTGGTTTTCGGATGGATGGCTTCTAAGGAATTCCAGGTTTGCCATGCAGAAGAAGTCAATGGCAAACCACCTATGTTAGTCCCTTGCCTTGAACATCCTATAGAGCCGTGGTGGCAAATCTATGGCACTCCAGACATTCATGGACTACAATTCCCATCAGCCACTGCCAGCATGGCCAATTGGCAGGGGCTGATGGGAATTGTAGTCCATGAACATCTGGAGTGCCATAGGTTTGCCACCACTGCTATAGAGTCACTATAGGTTGCCTGCAAATCGGTGGCACTTTATACACACAGAGAGAGAAAAAGAACCCATTTTCAGTCTGCTTCCAGACCTACTCTGTGTCACTTTTAATAGAATCATTTGTACTTACCAGTTTGCGAACCCGATCCAGGACTATGTCGATGCTCTCCTTGCCAATCGTGTAGTGACCCCGGGCATAGTTATTAGCTGCATCTTCCTTGCCAGTAATCAGCTGTTCTGGGTGGAAAAGCTGGCGGTATATGCCCGCCCGTACTTCATCTGGTAACAACAGAAAATGTACTCACCATAGGAAGCCTGCTGGGTGACCTTGGGCCAGTCACAGTTCCCTCAGAAATCTCTCAGCCCCACCGACCTCACAAGGTGATTTTGTGTGTGCGAGAGGAAGGCAGTTGTAAGCCACTTTGAGACTCCTTATGGCAGGGGTGTCCAACTCTGGCGCTTTAGATGTTCCTGGACTATAATTCCCATCAAGCCCTGGGAATTCCCATCAAGCCCAGGAACATCTGAAGCACCAGAGTTGGACACCCAACTCTTCTTCTTTGACGTGGGAAGTTTACCTCTGGAAGAGCAGTCCTGAGAAACCAACTCAACTGTTGTTGTATAGGGTGGGAATGTATGCATTTTTAAACATTATGCCTTTACCCACAAAGGGACCCAAGGTGGTTTTCAAGGCCACCAAATCAAACAATAAAAACCCACAGATTAAAACAAAAGTGAGAAATAACACAATATCCATAAAAAAAAGCCTTGCACATCAGATGAGCAAAGAATTTGGTTTACATCTTGAAAAGCTTGCGGAAACATCCTGCGTTCCAGCTTCTTCTGAACACTGATAGATCAGAGAAGAGTGAAAAAGCCCAGATGGACTATTATGGTGTCTTGGAGCTGCTATTAAAAATATTCAAGAGTGGGCAGTGATAGGAGGGAATGATCCATAGGCCTTCCTGACAGAAATGTAGTGGAATACACAGGCTCACATTGGGAAGAATGATCTTTTAGCCAGATGGGGCCCAGGCCATAAAAGCTTTAAAGATTAAAAAACAGTATCTTGAGTGAACCTGGAGGTAAAGAGGTGCAGGGTTCTGATCAGAACCCAGATGTTATGTGCTCATCATAACTTACATTGGTCAAGAAGGGCAGCTTCATCCAACCCCCTCCCCCCCCCCCCAGCTTCCTTGCTATATATAGCTGGGGGGAAGCAGTGTTTGCTGTTGCTGTAATCTTTATTACAAAAGACACAACTCCAAAGAGACACTTGGTGAAGTCGCCTCAGGCAATTCCCTCAAGAACTTCAGCCTTGCCAAATAGCATCGCCCCGTCTTGTCTGGGTTAAGCTTCAACATATCTTCCCTCAACTGCTAAAGCACGGCATCCAGACATTGTCCCTGCAAAACAGTAGCTTCGGGAGGCTTAGTTAATGACTTACAGAACTGGTTGTCATCCACATACAGATGACATCACACACCCGAAGCTACATATGACCTCATAAGAAACTTCATATCAAGCACATCAAGCCTTTTCCATCACACCCTTTTATTGCTGGCCCAACGGAAAGGAGTTAAATCACTTGAGAGTTAATCTCTTTACTCCCATGCCATTCCCCAAGTGTCTTAAAGTGGTATGGTAACTGTGTCAAATGCAGCTGACAGATCTAACAGAACGAAGAGGAAGGCAGACGTTCCACCAGGGAGGGAAGGGGTTAAAGGTGCAGCCATCTTGACTGCCTTCACATCTGGTTACTGCAGGGGTGTCCAACTCTGGCGCCCCAGATGTTCATGGACTACGATTCCCATCAACCCCTGCCAGCATGACCAAATAGTGGGAATCGTAGTCCATGTTCATCTGGGGTGCCAGAGTTGGACATCCCAGGGTTACTTCACTTCTGTCTACATAACCAACAAGCATGCAACAGGCTCCTTGGCATTTCCTTATGTTCTCACTGACCTACAACGGTGGGTTCCAGGTCCACCATGACTGCACGTGGCACATGTTTCCCTGTCTGTGTTTCATTGAAGAATGTCGTAAAAGAGTCATCGTCGCAGGTAAACTTCTTGGGATGGTTCTGAAAGGTACCGTCTGGCTGGATTCCGTGTTCCAAGCAGAAAAGCTCCCAGCATGCATTGCCAATCTGAACTCCAGCTTGTCCAACATGAACAGAGATGCATTCACGCTAAGTACAGGGAACAGAGGAAAAAGTCAGAAGCAATAGTAAATGTTTTGCCGGAATTTTTCGCCGTCTACGGTTGGTTTGCTGTTTTAATTACTCTGTTATTGGTATTTATTATTTTACTGGTTTTTATGTTGTTGAGCCCTGCTGGGGAGGGCAGGATATAAATAAAAGTATAAATAAAATAAAATGAAAATAAATGTTATCTCCATTTGTCCGTCCATTTGACTATTCATTTGACTATGTGTCATCTGTGGCAGAGTTTTGCCAGCATGAAATCTGAAAGATGGATTTGGCCATTGTTTCACAGGGGCAGATTCAGGGATGGAGAGGATGAGTGCCCGTAGTTTTCTGGACTTTCCTTGTTGAGAAACCTTGGGAGTTGCAAAGGATTCTGGGTTATATTCCAAGGTCAGCTCAACTGGGATTCTGTAATTGTTATTCTTTGCTAGCTACTTCCACATACAGGTTTTTCTTCTCCTTGGTGTTTAACCCAGAGGACTCTTTTGGGGAAGGAGCAACCAACTGCGCTGAAATAAGCTCTGCTTGCCCTTTCTTCACTCTCTCCCAAACCTTTCCTATTATCTTATTGAGAAAACTACAGTACGAGCACATTATCAAGCCATCAGGACAGGAAAGTGCATATTTTCAAAGGTCCCAAGCACAACAATTCCTTCCACTGGTGCCTTGAGACCCCTGTTTTCTCTGTTGAACCTTTGGGGGGAGGGGATCAATATTTGCTATAATGCTATACCAATGATGTTGAACCTATGGCACCTATACCAATGATGTTGAACCTATATTCACCCGTTGGAAGAGTTGCACAGCTTCAAAGCAAAGCCAACAACTACCACCAAGCTTACTCCCGAGTAACGCACGCCTCAGAGCCAACCATTTTTCCGAAACTAAAACCTCAGTATTCCGGTTAAATTGCCGTGTTGGCACTTTGCGATAAATAAGTGGGTTTTGGGTTGCAGTTTGGGCACTCGGTGTCAAAAAGGTTCGCCATCGCTGTGCTATACCATTTACCAATGTTTAAAAGCCCTCTGGCGGTGTGATGGGGAAAATGCAGAGGGAAAGGTAGTCAATGGAACTTTTCACCTTTAGTGAACAAAGACTTCTACATCCCCCAGTGCAACAGTTTATGAATTACTGTTTTCTCAATATGTGTATAGTTGCCGTCTAATGAAGCTGTCAGTGACAACCAATCATAGCCTTTGACAGATACACCTTCATGTTCCCAATATAGTGCCAGATCAGTATTACTAACCAGTGTAATATACAGCATTAAAGAGTCTGACTACGATTTTGGAAAGCAAGTTTCAAACCCAAATGAACTGCTGTGAAGCTTACAGGATGATCTTGAGTCAGTCACATCTCTCAGCCTTATCTACTTCACAGGTAAGGGAGGCAGATAAAATAGAGGAAGGAAAAACCACATCTGCCTGCCTTAGTTTCTGGAAGGAAAAGTAGGCTAAAAAAATGTACTAAGATAGCCAAAAAGTAAAAGGGTTTGCTTCAAATGCAGTGGCCATCGATATAAGTATAAAGGGAAAGTTTGCAAACTTGAAGAATATCTGTATTCTCTGAATGTCTCCCTTCAGAAAATGTGCAGAGATGGGCAAAGACTCGTCATGCCCTGTGATAGATCTCATGGGAAGGAGACCATGTGCCAAGTGTGTTTATTTTTATTTCTAACTAGGACTTGGCACAGCTAGACTGAATTTCTTCACCTCAGTGTAACTCAAGAAGGCCAGAATGTCTTTTCAGGTTGCAGGACAGACTACAGGCCCTCCAAAAACATTTTCCTCAACCCCTCTGACCATCAAAGCAGCTCAGCTTCATGAATCACAGGAGATTAGTGGTCAATTAATGTAGGAATTGAAATTAAAGTTTTTAAAAGCTTTCAGTTGGTTCTAAATTTTAAGAAATACTATTATCTTCTCCTCTTGACTTGTAAAACATCTAATAAATAGGAGCCAGGGAAGTTAGTGAGAGGAATATAACTTTGTCGCCAGTGAGCTTGAAACCAGACTACAACACCTCCCATAGCTTTCTGCCAGAAAAAGTAACAGCACTAATCTACAATAATAATTCTTACATAAGGCTGCCAACTGGCCTGGAGAAAAAATGTCCTGTCTTTTATTAGGGGGTTCCTACATGGAGCTGGAAAGAACCACATTTTCCTTCCCACATACCACTCTAGCTTTTCTGTGCTCTTTCCCAAAACGTTGCACCAAAACAGTGTTGAGAAAGTTTGCAGTCAAAAGGGGAAAACCTGTGAAGCAACATAATGCTGGGAAATAGTGGAGAAAAAACTTGCTTCCTGGCAGCTGTCCGTGGAAACAACTTGCGCATTAAGTGGCCGAAGGCAAAGAGCAATGCAGGGTTCAGGTCAAAACGGACTGAAAATATAATAAGATTATAGCAGATTCATTGGCTTATATTTTCTATCTATCATTAGAATACAGTGTTTACATATTTCAGTGGATCGCGTTATGATTTAATGCTTAAATGAATAATTTTCAGCCTGGTGTTATCAATTAAACATCTCTTGCTTATATTTATCGAAATCCGTCATAGATATCTGATATTTGCAGTATATGATGTTGATACGTGGTTAAATTCATTGATTTTCTCAGGAGTCTGATAGAGCTCAATGCGGAGAGAGATTAGCAGTAAGCCAGCAGATAGTCATATTCAGTTAGTGTTTCCGAGTTGTCATTATCCTTACTAATTCTAAAACAGCTTTTAGAATGATAAGGATAATGACAAATAATGGAGCACTGAAGAAGGCATCAAAAAAGCTTTTAGTTACTACTCAGCTTCTGCTTGCTGAACTTTTTGCTTGCTGAATACTCTCCCAAGATTGCAACAAGGTTCTTTTAAATGGACTCTAAAGGGGATCAGTAAGATTTCAGCCACGTATCCAGAATAACATCATACTCTTTGAAGAATATACTTTGGTAAATGTCAGGATAATATCCCATGACTATAGTTTTGATACAAATATATGAAAAGCAGGATTAATACGTTGGACTGTTTTGAATGTGCACGAAACTGAGAGTGAACTGTTTTAAGCACGTGCCAAAAAATCCTTGCGCTCCTTTTAAGGAAGTCCACTTGGAATAGTAATATTATAAGCATTGTTGCACTTGTATTTCATGTATTGTAAGATTAGAAATATAAGAGGGTAATACATTGAATGCCACTTTAGCAGCATACGTGTGTCTTGTATTATATTTTCCGGTCCGTTTTTTGACACGTTCTTTGAGACGCACGTTTCCATTCATAAAATTCAATGCAAGGAAATTCCCAAGCAATTGGCAACTCAGCCTGTCTTAACGCTTTGAAAACACCGTCTCCAGAATCAAATGTGATCGCTGAGGTCGCAGCTGGAGAACATCCTACAATGCAAACTCTGTCACAGAAAAATTATTTGTGGTACATATGGTAGTCTTTAAGGTAGAGCCAGTGGCTCACTCTGATCTGGAGAACCAAGTTTGTTTTCCCACTCCTCCACATGAAGCCTGCTGGGTTTTTGTTTTCCCACTCCTCCACATGAAGCCTGCTGGGGTTTTGTTTTCCCACTCCTCCACATGAAGCCTGCTGGGGTTTTGTTTCCCCACTCCTCTACATGAAGCCTGCTGAGAATTGTGTCTTAGTCTCTCAGCTTACACAGAGGCAGGCAGTGGCCAGCCTCCATCCTTGCCTTGAAAACCGTAGAATGTCACCATAAGTCAGCTGTGACCTGACAACACACACACAAGGTACCACAACTGTCTTCTTTTGGCTTTGGTAAAGACACATGGTTACCTCTCTGAAATCTGGATAGCTATTTCCTGCACAGTCCCCACTGCTGCACTCTGGGAGTCACACTATAGTGGAAAACAAACCATGGCCGCAGAGGAATGCTCTCCATTGCTGAATGACTTCCTTTTTGCTGTTCCTTTACAGGTGTGTACAGAGGGGCAGCAACAATTGATACAGGGACTCAGAACCCAGTGGTTGAACTCCATGCCCCACAGACCAAACACCACAACACTAAAACATACTGTTGGAAAGTGAATAAGTAGGGATGCCAGCCACCATGTGGTAGCTAGGGAATCTCTGGAATTACAGCTTGTCTCCAGACTTCAGAGATCAAAAATTGGATATTCTGGAGGATGGACTACAGGGCATTGTACCCCACTGAGATCCCTGTCTTCCCCAGGCTCTACCCCCAAATCTAGATTTGGAATCTAGATTTGACTTTTGATTAGGATCTATTCACCCCCATGGACGTAACCAAAATATTGACTTTTCTGGATTTTTATAACCATATGTCATTATCATTAAACTGGATGTATCTTGCCCTACCCCAGCCAAAGGCCCGGTTCAGGGCGGCTTACACGTAGCCAATATATACAATAAGTACATCTGTACAATGGTCAATGCAATAATAATACAATCAGTACAATAATCAATACAATCCACAAATATTGCATAGTTCAATAAGCAATGTAACCTATATATAAGTAAATAAAAAATAATAAGAGTTCCCACTAAAACTTACTAGGCCGGCTCACCCACCTCCCTTCTCCAAATGCACAGTCAGACCAGATAGATAGATAGATAGATAGATAGATAGATAGATAGATAGATAGATAGATAGATAGATAGATAGATAGATAGATAGATAGATAGATAGATAGATAGATAGATAGATAGATAGATAGATAGATAGATAGATAGATAGATAGATAGATAGATAGATAGATAGATAGATAGATAGATAGATAGATAGATAAAAAGGAGGAATCCCACCTTGCTCCCAAAAAGTCCCCAAATGGGTGCTCTTTGTTGCTTCCCTTTGGCTGCTGTGCCTCAAGTGGCTACCCCCCCGGCCCTCTCCAGGTGTTGCAAATGGGGTGGTGTGGGCATCCAACCAGTTCTCACCACTACTGTAAAAGTGGTTACTAATTTTTTCTGAGTGCTGAGAAGGGGTTACTAAAGCAGCCTCCCTGCCCAATAGGGACTGGAGGTGCATTTGTGCGGCAGCGCCACTGTTTGAATCCCACCACCATCGGAACCTGTTATTAAAATTTTTGGATCCCACCACTGGGTGTGGGGCGCACAAGCCCTCTGGCTGCAATGCAATATATCTATACAATAGATATATTCTCTAACAGGACCTAATTGGACATTATGAGATTGAATAGAGAGAAAATGCACAGGACAGGGCTTTCTAATGAGGACTACGGCAGAGCAGAGAAGCAAGCTACAGAAAGCTGGTCCTGGTAATTATTTTTGACATAAGGGAGTGCAACATGATTTATTTGAATGCGTTGGTTCACTGATTGATGGCATTATTATTTCAGAAAAGTGTGAACAGCACTGAGTGAGTTTCAGATTAGTTAAGAACTGACCCATTGTTTTAAACCCCAGTCAGGAACTTTACACAGAGGAATTTTTGTTGAGTATGTACATGTGTATAAATGCTTGTTAATGATTTTACTTGATTATGATTTATTATACAGATAATTGGGCCAGAAAGAAGTCTTCCCACGAAGGCATAACTAACTGGAGGTAGATAGCCTGCAAAATTGGCCAGCCGTATCTCTGCTTTCAGTGTAGTCTCTTAAAATTTCTTTGAGTTTTGTACGCCCAAGTGGTTACAATTAGCAGTAGCTCTGCGTAGCTACGTTTGATAACCTTTTCGGTAATATTTCATGTTTGTGAATTGTGTATTTAGATATTTGGGGAGTTCTCATGCTTAAAGGAGACTATTAATCCATTTTGTGTTTGCCAGGTAAAGTTTCCCCTTCAGTCGTGTTTGACCCAGGGGTACCACTGCAAGCAGTGATTTCATAGGCAAGCCATTTTTGTGGGATAGTTTGCCATTGCTTTCCGTGTGTGTGTGTGTGTGTGTGTGTGTGTGTGTGTGTGTGTGTGTGTGTGTGTGTGTGTGTGTGTGTGACACACTCATATAAGACACTAAACTATGGTTCAGTAAACTATTTTATTTATTATCAATACATGGCACATAGGTATTTGAATCATATTTGGTGTAGATCTTTTATATTTGTGCCCATCTGGAGCTGGCAACCCTAAACTGGATTGGATCCAGCAGAAGATTTCCCCAAACAGAAGGCCTGGTGCAGACCGACCATCAATTCCCCCTTATGGTTTCTCTGGCTCCTCCATCATCCAGGAGCAAGCATTTTGTGGGGCACTTTGGGCTGCGGTGGGAGGGAGGAGGCAGGAAAACTGCACTGTACAGAAAGAAATCTCTTTTGTCCCCAGAAACCCTCAGCTCAGTTGACTTACTTGCTGCTATTACACATAGCTTGCCGTGGCACAACATTGCACAGAGATGTGCTTTGTGTGTGCACAAGTCTTGGTTCAAAGT
This sequence comes from Sphaerodactylus townsendi, assembly GCF_021028975.2. Lineage (NCBI taxonomy): Eukaryota > Metazoa > Chordata > Lepidosauria > Squamata > Sphaerodactylidae > Sphaerodactylus > Sphaerodactylus townsendi. The sequence continues at coordinate 22,668,369 of NC_059430.1, forward strand.
TGCTCTTGACTTGGTGCTAGGATGGAAGCAGACCAGGCACCTCCAAGCGTTTTTTCCCCCAAAGATAAACTGAGACACAATGATTTGCACGCAGTCCCCAGCTTCAGTTTCTAGTATCTTCCCTTAAGAAGAAGAAGAAGAGTTTGGATTTATATCCCCCCTTTCTCTCCTGCAGGATTTATATCCCCCCTTTCTCTCCTGCAGGAGACTAACAATCTCCTTGCCCTTCCCCCCTCACAACAAACACCCTGTGAGGTAGGTAGGGCTGAGAGAGCTCCGAGAAGCTGTGACTAGCCCAAGGTCACCCAGCTGGCGTGTGTGGGAGTGTACAGGCTAATCTGAATTCCCCAGATAAGCCTCCACAGCTCAGGCGGCAGAGCTGGGAAATCAAACCCGGTTCCTCCAGATTAGATACACGAGCTCTTAACCTCCTATGCCACTGCTGCTCCTAAGAAATCTTGAGCATCATTTCTGAGAATGCTCCTTGCATGTAACCTTGGGGAGCTATTGCCAGCTCAGGGGAGAGACAGCAGAGGCTAGGTGGAGCAGTGGAACATACACAAGAGCTGGCCACTGCCTCTGTTTTACAGCAGATTATGCCCACTAGCACCATAACATGTGCGGTTCTTCAGCTCTTCAAAATGACAGAGGGGCTGGATGTCATGTTGAAGAGGGAGCAAGCTTGTTTTCTGCTGCTCCAGAGGCTAAGACAAGAAGTAATGGGTCCAATTTACAGGAAAAGAGATTCCACCTAAACATTAGGAAGAACTTCCTGACAGTAAGGGCTGTTCAGCAGTGGGATACAGTGCCTCAGAGTGTGGCGGAGTCTCCTTCTTCGGAGGTTTTTAAACAGAGGCTGGTTGGCCATCTTTCAGGAGTGCTTTGACTGTGCATTCCTGCATGGCAGGGGGTTGGACTTGATGGCCCTTGGGGTCTCTTCCAGCTCTGTGATTCCATGATTCTATTTTTAAAGCCCTTCCTTAAGGTGGAGGGGCTGACCCCTGTGCTGGCATAGGTTAGCTTAAAATAGATGACAGCATATAACTGTTTATATGTTAGTAGGTCTTCTAATTCCCTTGGTCTGACTTAGGTTTCTATTCTTTGCACTAACCCTTCAAAACGATACCATTTTTTTAAAAAAGCCTAATGAACACAGAAACTACCTTATACAAAGTCTATCAAGGCCAATATTGTCTACTCCACAGGTGTCAAACTCGCGGCCCTCCAGATGTTATGGACTACAGTTCCCATCATCCCCTGCCAGCATAATACTGGCAGGGGTTCATGGGAACTGTAGTCCACAACATCTGGAGGGCCGCATGTTTGACACCTATGGTCTACTCTGACTGGCAGGTGCTCTCCAAGGTCTTTCGCATCACCTACTACTAACTGATACTTTTAACTGCCAATTCTGGGGATTGAACCTTCTGAATGACAGACAAACCCCTCTGCATAGGTGCCACAGTTCTGATCTGAATTGGTCGCTACACATGCAGGAACTGAGGAGAACCCATGTCTCATACAGTAGGATTGCCAGGTATCCCTGGCCACTGGTGAGGGATGTTCGAGTAGGGTTGCCAGATCCAGCTTGGGTAACACTTGGGCTCATTCCACACACGCAAAATAATGCACTTCCAAGCTGCTTTCACAACTGTTTTTGCCATTCCGCACAGCTTCAAAGAGCCCTGAAAGCAGCTTGAAAGTGCATTATTCTGCGTGTGCGGAATGAGCCATAGAGATCTGAGGATGGAGCCTGGGTTGGACAGGGACTTCAGTGGGGTACCATGATGCCATAGAGACCACCCTCTAAAGCTGCCATTTTCTCCAGGGGAACTGATCTCTGTAGTCTGATGATGAGCTGTAATTCTGAGGGGGGGGGGGCTTAGGTCCCACCCGGAGGCTGGCAACCCTAACATTTATTTATTTACATTTATAAGCTGGTCTTCTGCTTATGGGCTCAGGACAGCTTCCAGCAATATATAAATGAAATATCGATATAAATACAATATAAATAAATACAATCATGGGGGATTATGTTTGCCTGACACAAAGTGGGGAGCCAGGCCCAAGCTGTGAACTCTGCAATGAGTGAAGCGGGGGCTCCATTAAAGGTTTCAGTTCAGACTGGCTAGTACCTAATGTGATGGTTCTCAAATGGCAGAGTGAGGAAATCTTGTACGGGTCAAATAGGTTGATGTCAGGGAATGAAGAAGTCTGTAGATGGCAGGAATCAGAATCAACAGGGTTGCCCAACAGAGGTTGCATCCACATATCATTGAGTATGGCACTATTGCCAAGCTACAGTGATAATTGCAGCTGGATTTTCCTGTGTAGATACGTCAATCCAGATGTGCATGATTGTTGTAACTCAGTAGAAGGCACATGATATGTACATGATATGTGCATGCTGCCAGAGGCAAAATTCTTCTGGATTTATCCTTCCTTAGTGAATCATTTAAGAAACATGGCACAGATATACTGCCTCAATATTTTGCCTTCAACTGTTTAAGGCTTTTGCCCGCTGAACATAGAGTGAAACATTTGCAAGATTGGGATGCATTTGGATAGCTGCCTTGTTATAGCTAAATCATTCCATAAAGAAGAAGACATTTGTATAAATCCATCCTTAAACTTCTTGAGGTGTTCTCATAAAAGAGAGTACCAAAAGATCTCAGACTGGCAGATTTGGATGTCAGTATTTTGATTCACAGGTATTATCTTTTGGCGTAGCAGAATCCATGAAGTGAGGCAGAGAGGTATAAATATGCAAGGGCTTTTCCCGACTTGAAAATCTTAATCCGTTTCTAGGGATCCATAACTCCTTTTGGAAATTACTATTTTGAGTTTAGCTACCTTGGTTTAAGAGCCATGGCCACTCTACTGCATCAGAAATTGGTTTAACTGTCCAATATAGGTGCTCAGTAGTTCAAAGTTCTGAGCCCTTTGGAGGTAGAGCGGCCTATCAAATCGCATAAACAATAATAATAATAATAAAGTCTGGCTTTGACTGAGGAAAGGGGGTGAAGTTTCAAAATCAGAAAATGGTTCCATAGATCAGGCATTAGCATTTGACATGGGCAACTAACCTTGAAATGCCACCTCAGCATTGGACCATGACGTAGGATATTACAGACCGTGGAGTCCTGAACAGAGTTATACTCTTCTAAGACAATTGAGATCAATTAGTTTACAAAGGAATAACTCTGTATAAGATTGCTTTGTATCAGAGCCCCATCTGTAAAATGGGTATCCTTTTACAAGCCTAGCTCCTCTGCTAGGAGAATAAATACAATATTTAACCTTCTCTCCCCAAGCCTAGGAATAGATGGGGAAGAGCACATATAAATGCTTTATTTAAAATGTGCATTTAACATATTGATATGCCCACCTTTCTTCTGTGTTATTTGAGAACCCAAAGCAGATAGGTTAGGATGAATTCCCTACATTTTACTCTGGGATAGAAAGGGTCAGCCTAGTCATTTCTGTATGTTCACTATAACAGGGCTGCATCAGAAAAGGAAAAAGATCTTGCCAAGGAAGTGGGTAAGAATGGCTCAATCTTCTATAATGACTACACAGTTATCACAATAGAGTTGGTAGCTGAGAAATAAACCATTACCACCACCTTTCCCCCTTTCCCATATTCCCACTTACCATCGTGTTCTGGCTGAGTCTCGCTTCCTCTCTTGGTCAGCAGTTAGGCAAAGAAAATCCTGTTTTGTCTCTGTGCTTTCCTCCTGAACAGCTTGGAGCTGCAATGCAGGAGGGGAGCTGGGACCAGCACCAAGCACCTGCTAGTGCCCCTCAGTGTCATAGAGCAGAGGAGGTAAGAGGTCATAATTACCACTCCAAGCACTTTCACACCCTTGCCCACTGACATCACGGGTAACCCTGTGCGTGCCTCTATCTTTCCTGGCAAGTTAATGCCCATTACGAGAGACATATCTTCATTCCGAATTAATGGAGAGATGAAAACATGTACTTAGGTGTTTGGAGGGAAAGACAAACCTGTGCCTATAGATCACTGATAAAACAACAAGGGGCGTGGGAAATGACAATATTTTACTTAAATTTGGGGGAGTTCCTCCTTCCACAGTAACATAACCGTTCAGGCTTCAAAAGGTAACTTATTTGCATGTTAATCCTTTGGGCAAATCAACCTGTGTTGTTATAGCTCCGTTGCATTTTGAAGATAGAATTCAATCAAAGCATAAAACCTATTAAAACTTCAGAAACAGACTTGTTGTGTCTCTAGGTTCCAATAGATGCTGTTGGCAGTTCTGGATGGATGTACTGAAAATATTCCATTACCCATTAAAGGTTATATGTTTAGTAGTCTGGATGACATTCCTCACTATTTGTGGTCACGTTCTGTTTACCAGGAGATTAGATATTGCTTCCTTCTTAACTCTTCCTGTTACTCATGGAAACCCGTGGAAACCCTGAATCACCCTATTAAATGGGTTTATCCTGTGCTATTCTGAGGGCCATCAACTTCTGGCTGAAGGTAATGATGATGGCTTCCGAAAAAAATAATGCATCCTTTCTGGCTATTCAGGAGCCTTTTTGGGCTATTCAGGCATCTTTTTTACAACACAACTTCTTCCAGAAACCCATCAATTGGTTCATTAGCACCTCACTCCCTCACAATGTAGAAATCCTCTCCACTTCTCTCCTGGCTCATTATCATCCTGCATTTAGCTAAACTCACAATTTACTACAATCTACCCATCTCCTGGCTCATTAGCACCTACTGGACACTCAGGTGACTCAGTCCTAAGCCCTTCATTAACACCTCACAGAAATGAATGTCCCACTCAAAGAGAAGGGTTAGATCTTCCTATGCACCTTGGATGCTAGCATTTCCCAAAATGGGAAGATAGATTTTAATATTGCTCCAGTCAGAGAGTAACCCCTACATTCACCTTGGGCAGAAAGGATCCTGATGTTTGGCCCAATAATAAAGTGTGACCAGTGATTTTTGTCCTCAATAGTAAAGATATTGGTGAAAACTGTATACAAATGTTGCTCCAGGATGGAGTAAATTCAATCTAATCCCCAGATTGCTCTTCCACCTGCAGTACTGTTGGCTCATGACTCTCTCTTCCATCTGAGTCCTTCTCCTGTTGCTTTGAATACTTGTTCTACAGGATGTACAAAATTCTCCACCGTTTTCCTGTGACTTGCTGTGGAACAGCTCCTGTTCGTTTCACTGGCAGGAGCTGGAGAATTTCCTGGTGGGGCAATTCCAAGAGGCCAGGCTGTCGTACCTTATTGCCGTGCAAGATAGGTGAGAAACACATATCATTTGTATTCATCACAAACAAGTCCATGAATTGCCCAGACCAGGAAGCACACACAACCCACAAGATCTTCGAGGGCTCAGGGAGCATCAGTGTCCATCTATCAAACACATTTTTTAACCTCACCTTTCCTTCAAGGATCTTAGGATGGTATGCATTGTTCTCCCTCCCCCTACTTTATCCTTACAAGAATCCTGTGAGGTAGCTTAAGCTGACAGTGAGCAACTCATCCAAGGTTGATGAAGAAGCTTCATGGGTGAGAGAAGGATTTTAACCCAGTTCCTCCTAGTTATAGTCTAGGGTTCGCCTTTCCCACCCCTATATCTCATCTGTCACTCTTGCTTAATAGGGTGATGGGGGAAAATGGGGGTGGGGCAGCACAGTATACACAATCAACTTCCCCAAATCTTTATGACCTTTCCCATAGAGTTTGAGGAATTCCTAGAGCATCATGAATGCTATTATGTCACTTCTAGGTGCTCACTAAGTAGTGACATCACATCCCCACAGCAGTACTCCTCCTCCACAGGCTTTACTCTCCAAACAGGCATGTGCTGCTTACCCTACTCTCGAGTCACGTGACTTACTCTGACCAGTCGAAACAAGTAACTTGATGGGCAGAACTGGATGGCAGTAATGGTGAGTCTCAGGCGTCCCCAACATGGGGCCTGTGGGTGCCACGGCACCTGCTGATACCTTTTCTGGAGTTCACCAGGTGTTTTCAAGAAGTGAGTAGGGCCAAGTAGGGTTTTTGCCCAGCAGAACTCCTTGTTGACTACTGGACACTTGGTTAGCTATGCTGTTTTTTTAAATTAAATGTTGCTTTGGCAGCAGCTGCCGCCACCACACAAGGATCTGCACTGTGTTAGTGAAGTTAAGCCAGTGGTGGGATCCAAAAATTTTAGTAACACGTTCCCATGGTGGTGGGATTCAAACTGTGGCGTAGCGCCAATGGGGCTGGGTGGGGCATGACAGGGGTGTGGTCAGGCATTCCGGGGGTGGGGGATTCCTGGGTACCAGCCAGTGGCAGGGACGCGGCAGCTGCGCCGGAATCGCTTAGTGAGAAACGAATGCTGCCCGAGGCGCAGGCTGCCACGCACGCCGGTGCACCTCCTGTTAGACTGCTTCAAGTTCTGCGCGCTACTGCTGAGAGGAGGGGCGTAACTAAGGCAAAAATCACGTGGCAAAATCACCAATTAGTAACCCCCTCTCGGCACACACAATTAATTAGTAACCTACTCTCGGGAACCTGTGAGAACCGGCTGGATCCCACCTCTGAGTTAAGCTAAGGCAGCCATTTTGCAGCCGGCTCTGCCTCCTGCGGCAGCCATTTGGTTGCTGCATCCACTATGCTACGTCAGAATTCCAAATCTGCCCACAGGTTGGGTACTCCTGGTGAATCCTTAACTAACATACCTCACTGGGCCCTTGGGCACAGCCTCCTGGGGGCTTTTGTCACAGATCTGGCTTTTCCCAAATGTAAAGTGCAAAATGAAGAGAGAGGGAGAGCGCTCGGTGCACAGAGAGGAGCAGACTGTATTTTAACTATCCTCGTCATTAAAGGCTGAATCAAACGTGTCAGTTGCCACTTCCTCATAATCCTTCTCCAACGCAGAAAGGTCTTCTCGGGCCTCTACAAACTCCCCTTCTTCCATGCCTTCACCAACATACCAATGCACAAAGGCTCTCTTGGTGAACATTAAGTCAAATTTGTGGTTCAGTCTGGCCCAGGCTTCGGCAATGGCTGTGGTATTGCTGAGCATGCAGACAGCTCGTTGGACTTGTGCTAAGTCTCCTCCAGGGGTAACTGTAGGGGGCTGGTAGTTGATGCCAACCTGGTTCGGATGGAAGAAGGAAGCAAAGTTATTATTATCATCATTATCACCATTCATAAAAATAATAATTTCCTCTTAAATCAGAATGATTCAATTTACTTGTAGGTCAAGGGTGTCCAACTCTGGCCCTCCAGATATTTATGGCAGGGGCTGAAGGGAATGCTGACAGGGGCTGATGGGAATCATAGTCCATGAATATCTGTAGGACCAGAGTTGGACATCCTTGCTGTAGAGAGTCAAAATGGCTTAGAGCAGTGATCCCAGGAGTACTCAGGGGCACTATGGTGCCTGCCAATATGTTTCGTGGCATCCCCTTGCAAAGAGCCAGTCTTGGCTTTCTCCCATCTCAGCGGAGCAGGAAGGCTTCTGAAGACCCCAGGAGGCATCACCTAACAGCTGCCCTCATTTTGGCTTGGAACCTCACAAACGTTTGCGATGGACATCCATGGCAGCCATTTTGTCATTAATCCAACCTCCTATGTCAGCCATTTTGTGATGGGATCCCAGATGAGGAAACAGACCCAGGGAATCACAATTTAGAACATTTATGTGTATTGAGGGGCAACATGTCAGTTTCTGCAGTAGAGCAAACAAAAATCTAGCTCTGGTTGCTTGGTCTCAGTCCATATCAGGCCCTTGCACAACTTGGAAGTTCTGAGCATGGAGTTACCACATCGTGTCCATTGAGAGGACTGGGTAAAAGTGGAGAACCCAAGAATTTTGCAGCATGTGATTAGGCCTGTCCACAAATTAGGGAGCTAGGGCTGCCATGTCCCCCTCTGGCTACCGGAGGGTGCCAGGGGGTTCAGTGGCCAAATTCCAGTTGGAAAACTCCCAGAGATTTGGGAATGGAGCTCTTGCACACTCAGTCTTGTATATATTATTTATTTTTACTGCAGACCCCATTTCACGTGGCTTTTATATATGTAGGCCCCATGAGCTCCAACATAACTCCTTCCTTTTTCACCAGCAGAAAAGCAGGCAAGATCCAACCCCTAGCCTAGATTGCATGTCTGGAAGTCAGAAGAAAATGTGACTCTCCCTCACCTTGAATCCAGTTGGGCACCAGTCGACAAACTGGATGGTCCTCTTAGTCTTGATAGAAGCGATGGCCACGTTGACGTCTTTGGGCACGACATCCCCACGGTACAGCATGCAGCAGGCCATGTACTTTCCGTGGCGGGGGTCGCATTTCACCATCTGGTTGTTGGGCTCGAAGCAGGAGCTGGTGATTTCTGCCACAGACAGCTGCTCGTGGTAGGCCCTCTCGGAGGAGATGATGGGCGCGTAGGTCACCAAGGGGAAGTGGATGCGAGGGTAGGGCACCAGGTTGGTCTGGAACTCGGTCAGGTCCACGTTGAGGGCACCCGTCGAGCGAGCGCAGGGGAAGCAGTTGATGGAGGGAGGCGATCTGAAGCTGATAGAAGAGCGGTTCCAAGGTTGGTGTAGGTGGGACGCTCGATATCCAGAGTTGCGGCGGCAGATATCATAGATAGCCTGCGTTGTCCACCATGAAGAAGCGCAGTCAGGAAATGCTCCAGGGTGAGGTGTGGGTGGTCAAAGATAGAGTTGTAGGGCTCCACCACTGCGGTGGAAACCTGGGGGGCTGGGTAGATGGCAAACTCCAGCTTGGATTTCTTGCCATAGTCCACGGACAGGCGTTCCATCAGCAAGGAGGTAAAGCCGAGGCCACGATGCCCCCCGCCAAAGCTGTGGAAAATCAGGAATCCTTGTAGGCCAGAGCAGGTGTCTGCCTGAAAAGAAAATTCTAATGAAATGCAACTTTCCATACGCAAGATGGTTTGTTTGTTTGGTTCTGGTGGGTTTTCTGGGCTGTGTGGCCATGGTCTGGTGGATTTTGTTCCTAACGTTTCACCTGCATCTGTGGCTGGCATCTTCAGAGGTGTATCACAGAGAAAAGTCTGTTTCTCACTGTGTCTAAGTGAGAAGGGAAAGTTTAGTGTGGTATATTGTCCATGTCCCAGGGTGGGATACCACACTAAACTTTCCCTTCTCACTGGAACACAGTGATGAAACTCTCTGTGTCTGAACCATACCTCAGATGCAGGCGAACGTTAGGAATCTGAATCCCTCAGACCATTTCCCATTAATAGCTACCAAAACTTCAGTTAATCCGACCATGAGAATCAGCCGACAATATGTTTGTTTGTTTGTTTGTCTCTATCCTGGAGGGAGACTTCAAATATGAAATACTTCCTTTGTGTTCATTTTCTCCCTATTATTTCTTTAACTCTGAGAGGGAGAATTCATGGCCCTTTAGAGTGATTTATCTTCATAATTAATTGAGATATTTATGCCCCTCACAAGGACCAAAATCCAATTACATCATTATTCTCCCCTTCTCCATTTTATTGTCAAAACAACCATCCGGAGCGGGATGTGAGAGCAGATAATTGGCCCAACAGCATCAAGGGTTTTTATGGCAGAGACAACAAACATGAGCCTTGCAGACAATTGTTGGACCACTAACCACTATCACATACTAGATCTGTGAGGCAGATGATAAATATTCCCATTTTACATATGATGTGGTGAAAGAGAGAGGGCGCAAGCAGGTACAGAGGACTGGCATAATGTTGTGTACTGATCTGGAAACTGTCATGTGAACTGTGCCAAAACGTGCTCTCCAACTACTTCATGTGTTGAATGAACTGGGCTCTTACCAGTTTTCGAATGCGGTCCAAGGCCATGTCGATCCTATCTTTGCCAATTGTGTAATGTCCACGGGCATAATTGTTAGCTGCATCTTCTTTGCCTGTGATCAACTGTTCTGGATGGAAGAGCTGCCGGTAAATCCCGGCCCGCACTTCGTCTGTAAAAGTAAAAGAAAGGTAAACTCTGAGACCACCAGCAAGGAAAAGAAGAATGTGCCTTCGAGTTGCAACTCATTCATGGAGACCCCATCCACTGAACGTTCCAGGCTTGAGGTGGTTTGCCATTGCCTTCCTTTTAACCAGCATGGTGTAATGGTTATGAGCGGTGGACTCTTATCTACTAAACAGGGTTTGTTTCCTCACTCCTACACATGAAGCCTGCTGGGTGACCTTGGGCCAATCATGGTTCTCTCAGAACTCTCTCAGCCCCACCTGCCTCACAAGGTGTCTGTTGCGGAGAGAGGAAGGGAAGGAGTTTGTAAGCCACTTTGAGACTCCTTAAGAAAAATGAGAAAAGTGGGATATAAATCCAAACTCCTCTCCTCTTTTTCTCCCATCCAAGTACTAAGCATAGCTGACCCTGCCTAGTTTCCAAGTTCTAACAAGCTTGGCCTAAGCAGGACTATTTCAGCTGCTCAAAATAACCAAATGCCATCTAGCCACAATCGACTTATGGCAAACCCAGGACCATGGCTTTTTCAAGTCAAGAGGTGATCAGAAGTGGTTTGCCATGGCTATCCTCTGCATAACAACCCTGGTATTCTTTGATGATCTCCAAGTACCAACCATGGCCAACCCTGCTGAGCTCTAATGATCTCAGGCTAGTCTGGCCTCTCCTTAAATGGCAGCCAGTGTTGCGTAGGGTTCAAGAGAGCCAGACTACTGACTGGGAGAACCTGATTTTAATCCACACTTGTGCCATGGAAGCTCATGGGCCATCTGCTTTCTTGGGTCATTCGCAGGATGAGGATAAACTGGAAGAGAGCAGAATTATGTAAGCTACTGGGTTTCCATTGGGGAGGAAAGTAAGGTCGTTTCCCCACTTACAAAATGTAGGTCATAAGCTGTGGTTTCCTTTGCTGTGGGACCTTTTGAGCGCGGGTTCCTGGTCCCCACCGCAGCCTCCACCCCCTTGGTCCAATGAATGCGGCAGCCGCGTAGCAGCTACGCAGGACTCCCCACGATCCGCTCAGGGGCTGTCCTGATTGGCTGCTGCATTGTGCTGGGGTGGGAATTTTTTTATTGTGAAAAAGACGAATCAACGTCTCCACGCTTTGCCGAGGAATCCACGTAAATTTGAGCAGACACAATATGCCCATGTGCGCTCAAAATGACGTCCAGACGTGGATTTTAAGTGTTTAAAATTTTAAAAATTAAAACCCAGGCTGCGTGTGTCCTAATTGGACGGATGGCTCTTGTCACCAGCAGCGGCGGGAAAATCAAACCCGGAGTCACCCCTTGGGCTTTCCCACTCCCCCGTGCTCAGTGCGGGGTTTTCAAAAAGGTGCTTGACCATCGAGGAGCAGAAATGCCCCACACTGAGGAGGAAGGAGAACGGCAGAATCGGGGTCACTGCATGGTTGCCGCTGAGGTAGTGGGGAATGCGGCAGGCCCCCGCGTTATTTGACGCAAATAGCACGCGGCAAATGGTGAGTGGGGAAATGACCTAAGATATAGGGTTGCCAGCTCTGGCTTGAGAAATCTCTAAAGATTTGCAGGGTGGAGTCTGAGGAGGGAAGGGGTTTGAGGAGGCTTTCAAGGGGTAGCTCCTATTGAGCAGTACAGAATAGCCAGGGCTGGGTGAGTCACACAAGTCAGGTGATAGGATGAGGAATAAAAGACACTGCCAATGTCACTTCCAGCTCACATCCAGAAGTCACATTACTGATGCTGTAGGATTTCACCAGAGATTCTCACTAAAGAATCTCACTGTGTAGGATTTCACTAGGGTCCCCTCTCTTTTCCCTCTGCAACTCATTCAAGCAGCAGGGGCCAAGGACTGATGCCTGATGGTAGGAGGTTGCCTGTAAACTGGTGGCATCTCTAAATGAACCTTTTAACATTGGCAACAACTGGTCCCTACTCCCATGGAAGCCATTTTGCGGTAGACCCTACTACTTTCTCTCAACAAGGTTTGGAACCCCTTTTCTAGACTCACCAACCACAGTTTGCTCCAAATCCACCATGATAGCCCGTGGAACGTGCTTTCCCGTGCCCGTCTCTCTGAAGAAGGTTGCAAAGGAGTCATCATTGTTGACGTTGTGACCATCACCAAAGGTACCATCTGGCTGGATCCCATGTTCCAGGCAGAAGAGTTCCCAGCAAGCATTGCCAATCTGAACTCCCGCCTGGCCAATGTGGACAGAGATGCACTCACGCTGGAGACAGCAAAGAACAAGATGGAGTCAGAGGAAACAACGCAGGCTCCTGTCCTTGCACCCCCATCGCCCCTGGCAATTCCATTTGTCTTTGGTAAGGAACAAAGCAGAACCCTGGATTCACCCAAAAATGTCCAGGCAAACTGAGGTCCAACTGGAAGCAATTGTAGTAATCAGCTGACTCACTTAGGGTTTTAGGTGAGCATTTCTGAAATCCCCACTGCTACATGGGGGGGAAAGATGTTATTCCCACAGAGCATCCTACCATGTGACCCATTGCTGGCATCCCTACCAAGCAGCTGGCAGCCCTACAGTGGTCACATGGTAGGATGCTCTGTGGAAATAACATTTTCTTCTGGAGAAAAGGGATACTCTTTAGGGTGGCCTCTATGGCATTATACCTCATTGAGGTTGCTCTCTTCTCCAAGCTCCATCCCCAAATCCGTAGAATCAACCCTATATCTACCCCTACTCCCACCATCCCCTACCAATGGCCAGGGAAGATCTGGCAACCCAGGAGACAGAAAAAATGTCCTGTCCCTTTAACAGAGGATGAAATGGTATTTTCCAGGTGGGGCTGTTGATCTCCATACCATGAAAAGCTTCAACTGCTTATTTCAAGCCACTAGGAAACAGACAGGACATTTTGTTTCAGGACTCTTGGCATCCCTTTCCCAAAGTGTGTGTTTTTTTCTAATTTGTCCAGATTTATCTAGATACTTTTGTGTTTTCTGAGTGGTTCCCAAACATAATTATTTGGACTATGTCTGCATGTCCACAAATCTACAACTCAGGTGTACCCCAAATGCCCCTGATTTGCAACCCAGCTGTGTTGTGTGCCCTGGATTGACACTGATGGACATGCAGATGAATGTAGGCAGTGCATCCACACCTGTGCCACTTCTGACTGCTTAAAACAAAGTTTTAAGTGAACGGGAATGGCAGGGAAATAAAAGGCCCCACTCACCACCACTCCATCCTGCCTTTGTCCTGCTCTAACCCATCTCAGAAAAGAAGTGGGTACCAACATCTCTCTAGGGTTGCCAACAGGACTGGAGAAAATGTACCCTGTCCCTGGAAGAGAAGTTTAATGTGTGGAAATGGGCAGCTGAAGCTTTTCATGCCATGAAACCGAACAGCACCTCCTATTAAATAACATCCAGAATACCTCTGTTGAAGAACCAGGCCACCTTTTCTCCAGACAGTCGGCATCCCTAGCAGTAATTTCCAGGGCAATACCAAAATTATGCTCTACTAAGCCCACTGACTTCTATAGACTTAGAAGGGAATGACTCGGGGAGGGGGAGGGGGAAAAGGGGAGGAGAGGCCAGTCAAGATGGTAGAGCAGTAGCTGCCTCAATCATAAACCTGATGGAACATCTGTCTTACAGGCCCTGCAGAACAGTTCTACATCCCACAGGGTCCTGGTCTCAGGTGGCAGAGAGTTCCACCAGGCCAAGGGCAGGGCTGAAAATGAGGCCAGTCCTTTGAGCTGGGCATTTCCAAGAGGTTACTTCCAGAGGAGCATAGCGCTCTCTGGGGGTGATATCGGGACATGCGGTCCCTTAGATATGAGAGCCCCAGACTGTTCAGGGCTTTCAGGATTAACACCAGAACCTTCAAGCTGAAGTTGCCTAAGATCATCCTGACCAGAAAGGGAAAACTAGATGATCCCACTCCTTTCCCACACTGTATGAATCTGAGACCCAGCAATAAAGCAGATAGGGTCAGTTTTAGGGACAATAACCAGAATCGAAGCCTGGGATATTAACTCTCACCACATCTTTAGTAGGACAAGCTGGGTACTCTGGAAGAAGGAAGAGGATTGTGTAGGGGTGTAATGAGGCAAACTGGAGCCCTGGGCAAAACCTGAGTTGGATGCCCCCCCTCCCCCCATGGGCGGCCACCTCACCATGACCAAAAATTTTTTTTGCACCAGATCATTGGTGCCTGCAGGGGGGTGCATTTTTAGACATATCGCCACCACAATTTCAGCGTATCATCAGGAGACTGTCCTTATGCTACCCCAGGATTTGTGTGAGGTGTTTGTTCAGGAGTCCAAAGTTATGGACTCGGGTGTTTCCCCATCCCCCCATTGTTCAGGTCCAATGGGCAGGCCAATAGGAGATGGAGGCTACAGATTTGAGGGTCCATAACTTTGGCCCCCCCCTGAACCAAACTGAACCAAACCTGGGGGGTATCATTAGGGAAGTCTCCTGATGAGACCATGAAAGTTTTGAGACTGTGCCTTCAGAAATGTGCCCCCCCCAGCCTGCAACCCCCATTGACAGCAATTCAGAAAACTCAATGCAGAACAAAGATTCTTGGGCAAATTTCTGGGATGTTCCTGCAGGGAGTGCATTTTTGGATGTATCAGCACCAAAATTTTAGGGTATCATCTGGAGACTGTCATGATGGCACCCCCCAAGTCTGGTGCCATTTGGTTCAGGGGGTCCAAAGTTATTGGACCCTCAAAAGGGTAGCCTTAGCAAAGAATGGGGGATGGGGCACCCCATTTGAGGCTCCATAACTTTGGACCCCCTAAGCCAAACTGCACCAAACTTGGGGGGTCCCATAAGGGGGGCATCCTACTCAGGTTTTGCCCAGGGCTACAGTTTGCCTCGTTACGTCCCTGTAGTGCTGGAAGGGAATGTGCCTGCCAGGCGTAGCTCAAAGCTGTTCTTAGTAAATTGCTTTTGCCACCTCTGCATCCTGTTGTGTGCCGTGGAGGTGGGTCAGTCACGTTGCATACAAGTCAAAGGATTGATCGGAAAGGTTACACCCAATATGTTTCAGGGAATGGGATTCTTGACAATGTTGGAAAGTGTTCCTTCCTCTTACACGAGAGATGGAACGTACCAATCAGAAGAGAGTATAAAGCCTCATGCCTCTTAGAGGGAATGTCAGCCCAAGGACTGTGCTTTTTCCTAAAAGATTTTCCCAGCAAGCATGGAGTTCTAGTACAGGAAGGGTGCACATCTATTTCAGAGCCACACCTGTCACAAACTCTTGTCCCCTAAGATGCAGAGGTGGAATTTGACTGGGTGACCTGGGTCCTGTCACACACTCTCACCCTACACTACCTCACAGGGTTGTTGTGAGGATAAACTGGAGTTGAGGAGAATGGTGTAAGCCACCTTGGGTTCCCACTGGGGAGAAAGGTCGGATGGAAAGGAATTAATAAACATTCTATTCTGTATAAAAATGGCTGAGCATCTCAGTCCTGGCTCAAATGCAACTTCCTTGGAAAAGATCAGGGGTCTGCAACCAAGCCCTCCTTGGAAATCAAGGTCCATGTTTTGAAAGCTTGGCATGCCATCAGCATTTCTCTCTTTGAACGACATGTTTAAAACACAATTAGGGAGGCTACAAACTTCAGCACAAACATGAAAGCATCTGTGCCTTCCTCAAGTGTCACTTCCTACCCATCAGATGAGTCTTTTATGTGTCTTGCCCTCACTTCCCGTTGAGAACATTGAGCTAGAAATCTTAGTGGCTACACAGTAACTTTTAGAGTCTCTATGGCTGGCAGTGTCTGCACAGTAGAGAAGGAGAGTTGCCAGCAAATCAGGAGAAAAACGTCCTAGGTCTTGAGTACAGGTTTCATTGGATGTTATTTACCTCCATGCCACAAAGAGCTTTCACTGCCACGCCACGCTTCTATTAAAGGGACCAGACACTGTTCTCCAGGCCTTTTGCCAACCCTACAGGCCCAACCCTACAGACCAATTGCTTAATTTAAAGCACACAGATCAGATTGCTCCTGTCTTGCACATGAGCATCATATGCCAGATTATGCCAGATTAACCAGATATGCCAGATTAACATAACCATATGCCAGATTAACATAACCACCCCCTCAAAAAAACTTTTAAATCTCTATGTCAACTGAATGACTGAAGTGTAGCAGTTAAGAGTGTCTAATCTGGCCTTCACGTGAAGCCTGCTGGGTGACCTTGGGCCAGTCACAGTTCTCTCAGAACTCTCTCAGCCCCACCTACCTCATAAGTTGTTTGTTATGGGGAGGGAAAGGGAAAGGAGTCTGCAAGCCGCCTTGAGTCCCCTTTAAGGTATGGAGAAGCGGGGTATAAAGCCAACTCTTCTTCTATTTTGATTCTACTCTACCCTTCATTTAAGCCTTTCCTCCCTCCTCCCACACTGGCAGGGTTTTCCATATTTTGGGCCCACAGTCCAATGGTGATGTGAACAGGCTCTTTCTAGGTTTAAAATGCACAAACCTGGATTCTATCCTTTCTCTGGACATTTGTGTAGCTGCAGGCCTTAAAGCCTACTCTGCTGTGACAAGCTGTGTGTTCCCACCCTTCATTCTACCCATCCTCCAGCCATTCTAGAAGCCCAGGCTGCCTTGAAGCTGTTCCTTTGGCCCCAGACCCGGAGCAGAGCAGCTGCCCAAAGCCCCATCCTGCTTCCTTGGCCCCGCCTCCTTAGAACCAAGGTCCATTCTTTGCCGGGAGACCCCTTTTTTACCATGGTGCCTGCAGCAGGGCTCCCTCCCCTTCTTGATCAGCCACAGCAGCTTTGGGTGTTGATGTTCCCGGCGCTGGTGCCTTGCTCTGAGCAGTTTGGTGCCAAGAAGCCTAAGCCATCCCAGGGGAGTGCCCTGGAGCATCACAGTGCAGGGGAGGCCGGAGGTCACAATCAGCCCTGGCAACCTCCATTGCCTGCGCCTCTGCATCACTCGCCCACACCCAAGAGGTGGGCTCAGGCGAAGCCTCATGAACACACTCCAAAGATAATGGAATCTTCTTTCATACTTGGAGTTGAAGCCAGAGAGGAAACTTTTCCTGGTCCCGCTGCAAGTCGGGGTTTGAGTGAATTGACCCCTCCATTGAAACCATGTCACATCCTGAGGCTAACCGATGGGTCAGTGAAATGGACCCTCTGTGTCTTTACTGCAACAAACTGTCCCATATTACAATATTGGAAAGGTAAAAGTCCACCTCAGGTGAATCATTGGAACTGAGGACCTTAGAACTCTTAAGAACATAAGAACTAGCCTGCTGGATCAGACCAGAGTCCATCTAGTCCAGCACTCTGCTACTCGCAGTGGCCCACCAGATGCCTTTGGGAGCCCACGTGCAGGATGTGAAAGCAATGGCCTTCTGCTGCTGCTGCTCCTGAGCACCTGGTCTGCTAAGGCATTTGCAATCTGAGATCAAGGAGGATCAAGATTGGTAGCCATAGATCGACTTATCAGTATTGGAACGCATGGCATATAGACAGCAATTGCATATGGCATTATTTTTAGATATTTGGAAAGCACTTTTATAGAGATGTATGTGTACGCAGTTATATTTTTGTCTTTATCTTTTTTTAAAAGATATATACTCTCCTTTTCTCTCTTGTAAGGAGAGAAAAGTAAGCTCAAAGGGGCTTACAAACTCTTTTCCCATCCTCTCCCCATAACAGGGATCTTGTGAACTAGGCGAGGCTGAGAGAGTTCTGAGAGAACTGTGACCGGGCCAAGGTCACCCTGCAGACTTCATGTATAGGAACAAGGAAATAAATCCAGTTCACCAGATAAGCATCTGCCATTCATGTGGAGGAGTGGGGAATCAAACCCAGTTCTTCAGATTAGAGTCCACTGCCCATAGCCACTACAGCAAGTAACATCCAGTACACAGAAAGCTAACAATCAAAATGGCTAAGGCTGAACCCTTCCTTCTGACACTTTAGAAATATGCAGAAACATGCATGGATTCTCCGCCCCAAACACACTTGAGAGTTTTCAAGAATGCAAATGCATCTCTTCTGCACAGCTGCATAATCCCAGAATCCTGGCGACTGGTTGAGCAAACCAGATGTGTGCTACTACAACAAAACAGACACAAAATACAGAGTACTATCTCTGAAGTTAGTAAAAGATTTAAATGTACAATGATTAGTAATAGTGAACGAAAAATTGACATATAGCAATCACTCTCCAGCAGCTATTTTTAAGTTCAGCACACAATTCTTCAGGTCTTCATTACACTTCCAAAGTTGGATTTCTTGGGAGAAATGGGTACCGAATTTTGGCTATTCTATGGAACTACCTTGGCAATACAGTCTTGGTAGGACACAATACAGCCACTGCCCAGATGCTATACCTGCGCTGTTTACTAATCCTCTCCTGGGTCAAGATGCTTTTCCACTAGCCATGCTGGCAGGGGCTGATGGGATTTGCAGTCCACGAACATCTGGAGAGCTGCAGGTTGCAGACCCCTGCACTAGACAGCGCAAGCCACTATATGCATTTGCTCCGAACCCTCAGCAGTAAATGTCTGAACACGGTATTCAAAAATAAAATGTCTTTACTGTACAGATTAAATGGAGAGTTGCAATAACTACTTTAAAATGTCTATTTAAAAATACTAACATCTTTACAAATCCTTCCCCCAAAATGAAAAATAGTTCCTCTTATCAACCTGGTTTTATTGTTATTCATTTATGGAGGGCCACCAATGTGTCACCTTTTCTTTCTGGCAATCTGTCACCTTTTCTTTCTGGCAATATTGTGCCCTTCAAGTGCCTGGTAGGACCAATAGAAAAACAAAGCAGATGAAGATTATTCTTTTATTTTTATCAGCTCTGTTTCATGAAATGACTAGCTGCTGAATTCCTACTTAACACCTGCAGACTGTTAAAGGCACAGGAGCTGTGGCAGAAATGTTTTTTGGCAACCTTAATAATCTTAATGTTCAAAGCGTGGCGAAACACACCTTGCTTTGCTTGATGTTCACCCAAAGTGAGAGACTGAAAATATCTGACAGTTCCCAAGGCTCATTTCCCCAGGGAGCAAAACAGCTCACGACTCTTGAAAGGACAGTACAAGTTTCCCAGCTCACCACTAGGAGAAGTCACAAAACTATAAAGTGACAGAGGTGTCTCCCAAGAGATGGGATTAAACCAAACATGGAGTGCGGGCAGAGGAAACTTGTTCTTGACCTTAAAGAGCTCAAGCATGAAATTGCTGATCTTCTCACTTTAATATGCAACTTATCCCTGAAATCAGGCTCCATCCCTGAAGACTGGAAGATGGCCAATGTCACACCAATCTTTAAGAAAGGATCTAGGGGGGACCCGGGAAATTACAGGCCAGTCAGTTTGACATCTGTTCCTGGTAAATTAGTAGAATCTATCATTAAAGATAAAATTATAAAACATGTAGAAAAGCAAGACCTGCTGAGAAAGAGTCAGCATGGCTTTTGCAGAGGCAAATCCTGTCTTACAAACTTACTAGAGTTCTTTGAGGGTGTAAACAGGCATGTGGACAGGGGTGAACCGGTGGACATTGTCTACTTGGATTTCCAAAAGGCTTTTGACAAAGTTCCTCACCAGAGACTGTTGAGAAAACTCAGCAATGAAGGAATAAGAGGGGAAGTCCTCCTATGGATTAAAAACTGGTTGAGGAACAGGAAACAAAGGGTGGGTGTAAATGGGAAGTTCTCGCAATGGACTGATGTAGGGAGTGGTGTAACCCAAAGATCCGTTTTGGGACCAGTGCTCTTTAACCTATTCATAAATGACCTGGAAGTAGGGGTGGGTAGCGTGGTGGCCAAGTTTGCAGATGATACCAAATTATGTAGGGTGGTGAGAACCGCAAAGGATTGCAAAGATCTCCAAGCGGACCTTGATAATTTAGGTGAGTGGGCTAAGAAATGGCAAGTGCAGTTCAGTGTAGCAAAATGTAAAGTGATGCACATAGGGGCAAAAAATCCAAACTTCACATGCATGCTACAGGGGTCAGTGCTATCAGTCACAGACCAGGAAAGGGATTTAGGCGTCTTAGTTGATAGTTCCATGGGAATGTCAACTCAATGCATGGCAGCTGTGAAAAAGGCAAACTCTATGCTGGGGATCATTAGGAAAGGAATTGATAATAAAACTGCAAAGATTGTCATGCCCTTATATAAAGCAGTGGTACGACCGCACTTGGAGTACTGTGTCCAGTTCTGGTCGCCGCATCTCAAAAAGGATATTGAGGAGATAGAAAAAGTGCAGAGAAGGGCAACAAGGATGATTGAGGGACTGGAGCACCTTCCTTATGAGGAGAGGCTGCAGCGTTTGGGACTCTTTAGTTTGGAGAGGAGGCGGCTGAGGGGGGATATGATTGAAGTCTACAAAATTATGCATGGGGTAGAAAATGTTGACAGAGAGACATTTTTCTCTCTTTCTCACAATACTAGAACCAGGGGACATTCATTGAAAATGCTGGGGGGAAAAATTAGGACTAATAAAAGGAAACACTTCTTCACACAACGTGTGATTGGTGTTTGGAATATGCTGCCACAGGAGGTGGTGATGGCCACTAACCTGGATAGCTTTAAAAGGGGCTTGGACAGATTTATGGAGGAGAAGTTGATTTATGGCTACCAATCTTGATCCTCTTTGATCTGAGATTGCAAATGCCTTAGCAGACCAGGTGATCGGGAGCAACAGCCGCAGAAGGCCATTGCGTTCACATCCTACATGTGAGCTCCCAAAGGCACCTGGTGGGCCACTGCGAGTAGCAGAGAGCTGAACTAGATGGACTTTGGTCTGATCCAGCTGGCTTGTTCTTATGTTCTTATGTTCTTAAACACATTTGAGAGAAAAACACTGCTCTCAAGAGAAGATGCTTCAAAGTAGGGTGTTCGAAGAGTACACAGATTTTAGAAGGCCCACGATGAACTCGTGGGTTACAGCATAGACTCCTCAAGTGATGTACAATTTGGAGGGGGAAAAATCACTGAAGATTGTCTTCAGGCCAGCTACACCATCAGATGACATTCTTAAAGACTTGAAGGAGCTTCCGTAATGCTTGTAATCTTCCCGCCTCACACTGACAGGATTGCTCAAACCAGCTCTTTTCTGTCGTTCAGGAAGCAGGGTTTAATCACTGAGGTAAGAGGCACTGTTGTGTGCGGGAGACACTGCTGAGCGGGCCTGATGGAATAGCTGGGTGAGCCTGTAGAGGAAGGGCAGGGAAGTGGGAGACGCTGAAGAAGAGAAGAACATGCTTACTTTTCCACCTGGACCAGTAAATACCTGGTCTAGCCACAATTGTTAAGCATCACTAATAAAATTTGTCTTCTAAATTCTCATGGAGATAAAATAAACCTTCACCCACAGCTGGAACCCTCACATTGCCAAAAATGGTACTTCCATCAACCAACCCTGGTCACAATTTCTTCATCCTCATTGGCCTATCTATGAGGAACCGCTGGGTGGAACCATCAAATCCCTATTGAATATTCAGTCTCCCTTTCTGGCTGTTGAAATAAACATTCTGGAGCAGCACCTAGCAATCAAAGTAGACCTGCTCCAGCAGGAAGATGGGGAAAATGTCTAGATCAGAAGTCCCCAGTCCTGGTTAGCCTGTGGGAACTTTTGGAACACTGGGAACGGAGCGGGTGTGGCCACAAAATGGCTGCCGTGAGGTGCTGAGGCCAGCCACAAAATGTTTGGCAGTTTCAAGCTATTTTAAAATTGGTGCTGCCTGAAGACTCAGCCGTGAAGCCTCCTGGGTTTGTCTGAATAAGGTTGTAAATCTTTGAAGAGGGGGGTTGGAGACCTGGAATTACAGCTGATCTCCAGACTGCAAAGATCAGCTTTCCTGGTGGAAGTAGCTGCTTCGGAAGGTGACTCTATGGCATTATACTTCACTGTGGTCCCTTCTCTCTTCAGGCTCAACTTCCCAAATCTCCAGAGATTTCCCAATCTGGAATTGGCAACCCCATCTGAAGAGTCTCCTCTTCCAATGAAGAGTTGGGATTTATGCTCCACTTTTCTCCCCTGCAAGAAGTATCAAAGTGGCTTACAAACTTGTTCCTTTCCCCTCCCCACAACAGAACCTTGTGCGGCAGAGAGTTCGGAGAGAACTGTGACTAGCCCAAGGTCACTCAGCAGGTTCCATGTGGAGGAGTGGGGGGGGGGGGGGAATCCAGTTCACCAGATAAGAGTCCACCACTCATTTGGAGGAGTGGGGAATCAAACCTGGTTTGCCAGATTAGAACCCGCTTCTCTTAACCACAACACCACGCTGAGGTGAAGGAAAGCCAGGTCTGATAATCTGATTTTGGAATGAAGCAAATGGGTGTCAGGAATCCCATCAGGGACACTGTGGTGCTCATGGAGCCCCCCGGGGATCGGGCGGTATATAAATTGAAAAATAAATAAATTGAAAAAATAAATAAAAATAAAATAAATGGGTACCACACTGGGGATCACTGAGATAAACCCTAGAGATAAGCAAAGGTGGAAAAACAGATACACAAGGCCCGTGGTGGTGAACCTTTGGCACTCCAGATGTTATGGACTACAATTCCCATCAGCCCCTGCTGATTGGCCATGCTGGCAGGGGCTGATGGGAATTGTAGTCCATAACATCTGGAGTGCCAAAGGTTCGCCACCACTGCACTAGGCAGAAGTTGTGAGGTACGTCAAGCTGCAAGATGGTGACTGCTCCAAGGTCACCCGGCAAAGGAAGCGTTCAAACCCAAGTCTCCCAGATCCTGACATTCTAACCACTACACATCACTGGCTCCAACTCCCAGCTCAGTGGAGGAATACACAACTACAGCTGCCCCAATAGATGGCCATCCAGCTTTGCCTTAAAGACCTGGTGCCCTTCCCCTGGCCTCTCTCAGACCACCGGACCCTAACATTATCTCCTGCTGTCTGCATAGCTTCAACAAGGCCCTGAACTTTCCCACACTCCCAGTCCTCAACAAACATCCCTGACAGAGAGCACACTGTCTAATAAGGCAGCCCCTGTTTCTCAATCCAGCTTTGACCAATTGTTCTCTGTAAGTTAGAAGCTTTAAAAAAATCAGCAACTGCCTGAAAGTGTCTCTCGATCACATACCTGGATCAAGTTTCACAACAATGAGAAACAACATGAAAGCAGCCAAGAGAGCCTTTTTATAGGGGATGGAGCCCAACTGGCTGGCGAAGGACCCCAGTAGTCTGCCCAGCTGCGCCAAGATGGTCAACACCTTCTGGGACACCAAACCTGCAATTTAAGAAGAAAAAGTCATGGGGGAAAGTGACCATAGAAAGGAACCTTTTCCCCAGAGATAGAGTGTAGGAGTCTTTTGAGACAATATCCCATAGAAATTTCACTGGGAGATGTTATAAATCAATTTATTCCACTAAGTGAATCTTGTACAGTTGCTTACGCATGTCCTTATTGCTCAGATATATTATTTACCTATTTGAATGCTGGGGCACAATTCTAGCGCAAGAGAAACACTGGCTGATAGGAATTGTCTGGATTGAATACCTGATAAACTAGGGCCACACAAGACTTTCACAGAGCTCTCTCTCTAAAGGTTTGTAGCCTGACACAAGTATCTCCTAGAAGGCTGGACAGTGGCAAAAAATGCCAGATGGATCAAAATGATTAATCGTCGGAGCAAGGCCAAAGAGAAAAGTACATGAATAAATGGGAAAAGAGATACTGAGAGTTCTATCTCACAAAGTGTGGGGATGGTTTAGGGAGAAAAGCTCCAGGAATACAGTTACCATGAGCTACACTTAACTATTTTAACTATTGCAGTTTTAAGATGGTATGTGATAGTATCATGGTAGAGACATATGCCCACAACAACTTTAAGATTCATGAACATATTTGGACAGCCGTGTGGTTTCCACTGCAGACTTACCCAGCTGAGTCTTCCATGCCATTCCTGCCTGCTCCTTGGGATCTGGGTGTTCACTCAACTGCTGCGACCACTGCTGCCTCTTCTCTTTAATTGTCCTCTGTGCCTCCAACCACTTTTCCTTGCTTAATGCTTTACAGCCTTCGAGCAGATCCTGCGCCTCGGCAAAGTGCCCGAGTGGCAAGAGAATGTGGAAGAGATGCAGTTGAACCAAGAGGCCGTAAGCAGGCAAGTGCTGATTGGCTGAGGCACGTAACCAATCACTCCCAACATCCCGCATCACATGAGGCTCTTTCACTTTGCTATGGAGGAGGATGCTATGGGAAATGGAATAACAAAACATCACTTTAATGCTCTTGTACAGGTTTATTAATGAGAGTTCTTAAAACACAGGACATATTTAGGCCAGCAAGCGAGAAAGAGCAGAAAGTTGGACTCTGGTGGGGAGGCTGCATTTTTGACCTGACACGAAGCTCACGAATTCTCTCACAAGTGTTGATGAAAAATAAGCTATTGCCTGCTTCCCCAAGATGGAAGGGCAGATATGATAAAACATACAACCAAAAGGCAAATCTAGATAAGATCTTACAGGCACAGTGAGAAGTGCCCCCAATTCCTGTAATAAAAATATCTGACAATATTGTTTGACCTAACGTGAGTGCTGTTTCTCCGGTGCTCCAAAAAGGATAGCGGCAGGTAACTTTTGAAGCTGTGTTCCTGGATAGAAACAACTTGGGGAGGAGACCCTTTTCATAACCACAACCCATTCATGAAAAGCAATCTGAAAAGGCTGTTGTTACTAAGTGAGTGAAGTCGGGCAAGGAGAAGTTGGACCACTGGCCATGTAGACCCCGTGAATCACTGAGATTCTTGCAGAGAATGTTGGATTACAAAAACCTTGGAGTCATCCGGCGCGGCTCTTTTTACGTTCTTAAGCACCAGCAGAAGTAATGAAGCTCACTTCATAAGTATCTTGGTAAGAAAATTTCAGTATGCACTTTTGCTTTGCAAATTCAATCAGTAGACTTCAGAGGTCCTGACCTCGTAAGCTAAGCGGGGTAAACCACAGTTAGATGGGAGACCACCAAGGTCGCTATGTAGAGACAAAGGTGATAGCAAACTACCTCTGTTCATCTCTTGCCTTGAAAATCCTAATTAGAAGTACCAGCATCCAGGTGGGACCGGGGATACCCAAGAATTACAGTTGATCTCCAGATTACAGATATAAGTTATCCAGGAGAAAATCGATACTTTGGACAATACGTTCAGGGGCACTGTACCCCACTGAAGTCCTTCCCAGGCCCAATTGCCAAATCTCCAGGCATTTTCCAACCTGGATCTGGAAACCTACTCCCCATCCTCTGCTAGCAGCCAGGAGGAACCTGGCAATCCTATACTGGGTTGCCATAAATTCGCTGGGACTTGATAGCATTTTCCATCACCTGACTTCAGAGATTCTAGGTGGGGGAAGAACAGCCCATCCCCCATTTAAGTAACATTCACCTGGAAACAGTAAGCATAGTGAGGTAGTAGATTTTTGCCTGGGCTCTGCAAAGATCACCAGCAGGCTTTCATGAGCCATTCAAAAATTTCCTGCACGGAGAAAGCTAGTGTTCAGGGAGAAAACTATGCTAGAATACTTATTCCTGACATCTACTTTTCAGCATGAATAGAATCATTTTTTGTAACCTATCATATCAGCCCCTCACCTGCAGTCCAAATGGTACAGCCCAGGCATCGGTTTACCCCCTCAGTAAGAACTAGACTTAGATACAAGAGGGAAACTTACCACAGCTCAAGAACTTTTGGAGGCAAGTGTGCAGGAACTTGGTAGTACTGGAGGACCCAGGGGAGGACTTCTCTCCACCTGTTCATTTCAGCTAGGGCCTGGATTCCCACAATGCACAAGGAGCATCTCAGTTCTTCAGAGCTGGTTCATCAAAGAAGAAACAGTAAACAACAACGGGGGAGGGGAGAAATGTTATTATTGCAAGCAGAATCCTAACCTTGAGGGCAGCTTAACCAGCTCTCCGCACCCCTTCAGTGACTCTAGAGAAAATGTAGACTTCCTGTTTGTAGTTCTGAGAGTGCTGACAAGCTCAATGTCATTTTTATGGGAGTGCTGAAGCTCAGATCTCCCTCCCACTCCAGGGGGGGTTAGATTAAAATTTGAAAGAGTTACAGCCTGAGTATATAATTAAGAACTCTGCCATCAATAGACCCATACAAAATACAAAACACAAAATGCAAAGTACAAAATACAAATCAAGCATCAGATTAACCCACACAACTGAATAAAACAATAATATTCAACCCATAAATAGCTGAGCATTAAAAACAATTAGTGTCCTACAGTCCCTGTACGCAGTGGCATAGGAGGTTAAGAGCTCGTGTATCTAATCTGTAGGAACCGGGTTTAATTCTCCGCTCTGCCGCCTGAGCTGTGGAGGCTTATCTGGGGAATTCAGATTAGCCTGTGCACTCCCACACACGCCAGCTGGGTGACCTTGGGCTAGTCACAGCTTCTCTGAGCTCTCTCAGCCCCACCTACCTCACAGGGTGTTTGTTGTGAGGGGGGAAGGGCAAGGAGATTGTAAGCCCCTTTGAGTCTCCTACAGGAGAGGAAGGGGGGATATAAATTCAAACTCTTCTTCTTCTTCTTCTTTCTCCTAAACACCTCCACTGCAAATTTTGCTACCACCAAGGCGATACACGGACTCTTATGTTCTAATAAAAATTTCATACTAGGCTGTATGGAATTAATGCTTAACCTTGTCAATAATAGAAGACTCCACCTATGTCGCTCATGTACATTGTGATTACAAGTTAAAATAATATGTGACAGGGTTTCAAGCTCCTGAAAATTACAAGGGCATAGCCTGGACTGGTACAGAACCCCGGCATAACTGAGCACTGCACTGAGCATTGGAGACCTTGATGCGTCAGTTCATTTGAGTTCCCACCAAATGTCTGCACACAGCAAGGAACATGAGTCTAGCGTGCTACTGTACACTGCCTTGACCTTGATAGCTCAGGCTAGTCTGATCTCAGAAGCTAAGCAGTCAGCTCTGGCTAGTATTTCGATGGGAGACCACAAGGAATACCAGGGATGTAACACGAAGGTAGGCAACGCCAAACTACCTTTGAACATCTCTTGCCTGAAAACCCTTCAGGGTCGATGCAAGTCAGTTGTGACTTGACGGCATTTCTTCACCACCATACACTACTCTGAAAGTTTCACAGGGATGCATTCATGTCTCTTGCCTATGAAGTCAATCCGCCCTCTCGTGGCAGATGAATATACACACATATGCACCATATCACGTGTGACATAGTACGGATGGGGGCGGGGAGACACAGGCTCACTCTCAGAGAATTAAGTGTGCTAAGGCTCGGGCATCACAAAGACAGCAGTATCTGTAAACAGGTATTCAAGATAATCACAGCTCATTACATCTCTCTAGGGGAGAAGGACTCGTGTGAATAGGACTGAGTCCCTAGCACCCTCTTTGTTTTGGAAAGCAAGCCCTCACATCCAGCCTTTGCATCACCGCTAGCTGCGACGTGGAAGTCTATCTGTGAGCTATGCACCCCCAAACAAGCATCCTCACCCTCTGCCAGACTTACAACTACCAAAATGCAAAAGAAATAACCCTCCTTTTAACACACGCCTTCCAAGCAACGACAGTCCAGCACTGCCTAGTTCTTTGGGCAGGCATTCCCAATTGTGACACCAATTGTGACACCAGGCATTCCCAATTGTGACACCAACAGATACCTGGCAGAGTCTTCATTCTCCAGATCACCCAGGAGGCTTTCGCAGCCTTTCTCACACCGGTCTACAGCAGCAGAGAAGTCCATGTGCACCACCAATAGATCTGCAGCTTCCTCCAGCAAGCAGGCGGCCTGGGACATCACCGGAGACAGAGAGGCTGGCTCGCTGCTCCTTAAGACGCTGCCTGCCCCGCTGGATCCGGAAAAAGCCACAGACAGGTCGTTCCTCATGATCCCGGTATGGAGGTGCCCTGTCCCCCCAAATCAACGCTCCACCTCCGCTCCACCTGTGAAGTCCTTGATAGTAAATTCAATGCACGCTATCTCTCATCGGGGTTGGAAGGGAGGATTTTACTTTTTTCCTCTGCTGATATTACATGTGCCGGCTGAAAAAAGAAGAAAGTGGGGAAGAAATCTAAATTTTTGCAATGCAGAATGGTTTAGAGTAGACTTTGCAACACGCACCGCCTCTCCCCCCTAGCTAACAGAAGCGCTTGAAACAGCCTGTACGCAAGTGGAGGTTTAAAATCCCAACACCAACAGCACGAGGCAAGCGGGAGGTGCACTTTATATCGCTGTAAAGCCTACGAAATGCACCCAAGAGTCCTTCCTTTTCCCCCTAAACAGCATCTTCCTATACAGCCGGCTACAAAAATCGTCCCCTCCTTCTTTGCTACAGAAAAGACGTCCTTCCTGCTCGCGCATAGGACCCTGCGGCGAAACGCATTCTGGGGGTTGTAGTTTTTTGTTCAGGTATCATTGCATGGCTGGAGGAAAGGAAGGAACGCCGGACTGCAACAACCAGGATGCAACTCGCGACAAAAGGCTACTTGAGGCATGGGGCCTGGACTCTTGAATTCCTCTCTCACACTACAGAGTTTGGCAAGTCTAATAAGACTGCCTTCTCAAGTGCTACCAGTTTTGTTTATTGTGTTTGTATACACTTGAATTCCACTGTGCAAAAAGGCACTTGTGTTACCCGCTGCCATGGGCAACTTTAATAGTGATTTCAGTGATTTCAACTTGGCAGCAAATAAAATCGAAGCCACAAAATTCAAATTGAAAAATAAAATAAAGTTTTAATGCGGTCGAACAGAGTTTCGTTCAGTAAGAAGGGAATTCAGCAGCTCGGTCAGCACCAGGCAAGGCGCATGGCCGAGCCTGGCAAAAAGCACCCTGAACACAGAAAAACACCAAGTTCTTATAGTACATTTTTGGAGGTTACAATCATGGATTGAATTATACAGTAATAATACAGGCCCATCAAGAGCCATCAAGCTTCTTCCTCCAAGACATCCAGGTCTTATATTTGGTCAGGAAACACCTCCGGATAGTTGTCCTTGTGATAACGCAGATGTTTGCCTGCTGGCTCTTATGCATCCTGGGTGTGTGTGACAATTACTTGGGGTAATGTCAAAATGCAAAAGGGGTTTGCCTGAATCATTAACTGACTGCATCCTGTTTCTATTGGTCCACCCTTAGCATAATGTAATCATTTTGTTTCAGCAAACTTGTGACTTAGAAAACGGTTTCAGGGAGTAATGCATCTTGGAGCAGGAAGGAAAACTTTACAGAAAATCAAAATAAAACCTAAATTCTACTAACATTATATATCTAACAAAACTATATTTAAAACAAAATAATTATTATATGTGCCCCTCTGGTTACACTTGCTTAACAACAAACTCAGGTGCTTTCACACTCAGGTGCTTTCACACATGCTGAATAATGCACTTTCAGTCGTTTGCAACTGGATTTTGCCATTTCACGCAGTAAAATCCAGCTGCAAAGTGCATTATTCAGTGCCAGGTTTCTGAATCAGTGGTGGTCGTGTATGAAGGTTAAAGCGCAATTGCATTTTAACTGGGCACCGAGATCACAGGGGGAGGCCCACCTGGCTTTGCTGCTCCCATCAGAGGTAAGAAGGGTGGGGGCAGCCGGGAGGGCCTTCTCCACAGTGGCTCCAACACTGTGAAATGCTTTCCCTCCAGAGCTTTGCTGGCCACCTACTCTCTTGGAGTGTTGGTGCTTGGCAAAGACCATCCTCTTCACCTGGACGTTTGGCTGACCTCCTCCTCCTTGGGAAGACCCATTTAGGAGGTCCATATACCCCTGCTTTTTAGTGAGTGGGTGGGTGTGGGAGATTTTAGAGTGTGTCTGGGGTTTTAGAATGGGGTTTTATTGTGTTTTTATGGGGTTTTATTATTGTTTTTTCAAATGGGGTTTTCAGAATGGGGGTTGTATTTTATTGTGTTTTATTGTCATGATTTTAATGTTGTACATTTTATTGTAACCCACCCTGAGACTAAACCCTGAGACTAAATAGTAAACAGAACAGAATAAAATATTTTCTGGCGCAGACTGTAGGGCATGGAAGGGGCTAAGTATTGGCACAGTTTTCTGATAATAGCAATAAGAAAGGGGAAAGGCTGGGGTTTGTCCTAGTGAGCTATTTTTTAGGGAGGTGAATTGATTTATAGTACAATTTTTTTGAGAGTAGCACATGCAAGCAGACAGGGACAGCAATGTATCTTCAGATAACTCCAGCAAGCGAATTAAATCCACAAGACACCCAATTTTCTCACCCTCCTCTACTGGGATAATGATGCAATTTGACCCAGAGATATAGCTGCCAAGCTCCAGATGGGATCTGGTGTTACTGCATGCACCCCTGCAAACAAGTGAACATACATTCAGATTAACAAAGGGAATTAGGTTGTTTCTTTGTGCAGGGCCCAGCAAACCAGAATCTTTTAAGTAAAGAGGAGGCTGTGAGTAGCAAGTCTTCAGCAAGAAAAGAATGAAAGAGACCTGATTCAAAAGGAATATAGACTCTATTGAGGGATTTGGTACAGTAGTTTTTTGGGGGGAGACATTCTAAGCAAATACTAGCTGTCAGTGGCGTACCTAGAGAAAATGTAGCCTGGTGCAAAATCTGAGTTTTCTGCCCTCCCCCCTCACATATGGACAGCCGCCCTCCCCTCCCACAACCAAACATTTTTTTTGCATCAGATCTTGAAGTCAGTGTATGGACCCAGGGGGAAGGAGGAGGGGTGTGGGGGGCAATTTTCTGTCCCCCCATGTAACTACACGGCCGCAGCCCGGGGACATTTGACCCCATATGTCCCCCTGGGCAGTACGCCACTGCTTGCTGTACTAAACCAAGGCGCAAACACATTCCTTAGCCCAATTAATATAGAAACAACTTACAAATATTCAGCAGAGCTCCCCCAATCTGGACAACAGTTAATCTTTGACCAAGGGGTGGAATAGTAGTGGTTTGGAAAATTGGGGAGATAGATCGGGGGATAGCAACGATGACCTGTCCTATTCTATGAAGAAATCAGATGGAAGGAGGAGGGAATCAACATGTTGGGAGTTTGTTCCAGTTCAGTCAGTATCCAGGGTGAGAGACTCTCCTCCCTGGCTCATAAACAAATTTATTTATATAGTTTTTAGTCCATAGCATAAAATGAGTTCTTTTCAGGAAAGAAAAGATTACAACACAGGACAAAGGAGCACTTGAGAGTAATGAGGGGGAAAAATAGAGAACTGACTAGTGGGTACCAGGAAGGGCAGCATTTGATTGAATTATAATTCAGGCTTACAAATGATGGAGATATCAAGGTGAGTTATGTATTTGGCAGGAGCTTTGGGTACAATGGGAAGCTTTGAATAGAGGCTCCAGACTGTCATAGGGCATTTAACAGCTGTTGATAGTCAGATATTGCATATCAAATAAAAGACAATACAGGAACAGGCATGTCTTGCTTTATGTTGCTTTATTGTCAGCATGCCCTGATTCCTCAGAAGCAGTTGCTATGGTTGTCGTCCCAGGATATTCTGCTGTGTTCCCCGCTGTTCCCTGTGAGACACAAAACATGGTAGTTGCTCCCCGTGTTCTGTTTGTGTCTAGTGGGACTTGGTCAGAGTGTTATGCTGGCAGTACATTTATTCAGGAGGGAAGATGTGTAGATGAAAGCAGGGCTGGCACTGGGGAGCTTTCAGAATTACAACTGATTTCCAGACTACAAAGATCAACTCCCCTGGAGAAAATGGCTGCTTTGGAGGGTAGATTCCATGGCCTTATACCTTACTCCCCTTCCCACATTCCATCTCCCCGGTCCCCATTCCCCAAATTTCCAGGAATTTCCCAACCTGGACCAGTCAACACTATCTAGGCAAAAGGGTTTCTTGGTCCTAAATATTGCACACAATAAAAACGGAAGAATTAGTAACATTAATACACCAAGTTTTTCCAAAGAGAATTAGGAGCAGCAAATCTCCAAAGAGAGAGACTGCCCCACAACCTAGAAGAAGAAGAAGAAGAGACAAGTTTTGATTTATATCCCCCCTTTCTCTCCTGTAGGAGACTCAAAGGGGCTTACAATCTCCTTGCCCTTCCCCCCTCACAACAAACACCCTGTGAGGTAGGTGGGGCTGAGAGAGCTCCTGTGAATTGTGACTAGCCCACAGCTCAGGCGGCAGAGCTGGGAATCAAACCCGGTTCCTCCAGATTAGATACACGAGCTCTTAACCTCCTACGCCACTGCTGCTCCTAGATCCTCATTGGATACCAGAATCTACAATATCCAATACTGATGAGGTTGCCAACCTCCAGGTTGTAGCTGGAGATCTCCCAGTATTACAATTGATCATCAGGCAACAGAGATCAATTTCCCTGGAGAAAATGCCCACTTTGAAAGATGAACTCCATGGCATTATACCCCACTGAACTCCTTACCCAATCCTACCCCTGCCCTCCTCAAGCTTCACCCCCAAAATATCCAGATATTCCAAGTCCAGAGTTGGGAACCTTAAATACTGAGCTATAAAAACCAGAACTAAAAAAATTATATATGTACTGAATAGTTGAGTCAAAAACGGGGGGAGGGAGGAGGAGGCAAACTGGAGATTTAAAGCAAAACATTAAAAAACACTGCTGCTTTTAAATAGAACTACAATTCCCAGCATGCACTGTGAGAGAGAAGACAGTTATGCCAGCCTGTACCCAACACAAATTCCCAAATATGGAGAAGGATTTAATTCTGACAGTTGGAATAACAGTTGAAGACTGGTCCCTTACTGTGAATGGAGAAGAGGCAGAGTTTGAGAGAAGGTACATTTCAGGTAAGTGAGAGCCTGCAAACTTTCTCCTCAAACATGTTTCTGTCTGGAAGATGACCAAGGACATTTGTTTGCAGGAACCGGGGAGCTGGGGATTGGTTGCTGTGGAAATTGGTCTGAATTTTGAAAGAGGGCTGTTGTTTCAGGTGGAGGGACGACAACTTCAGGAAGTATATTTGCTCCTAAAATGAACCACATTCCTACTTTTCATCCCCTGCAGCTTCTAGCAAGAAACGAGGGAATTAAATATTACTCAGGCACATCTTTCTGTATAGAAAATATAGACCCTGGGTGTTCAGCCATACATTTCAGTGGGAGAGTGCTTAAGGCAAATGCATGTTTGCTAGACAGTAAGATACACCCAACAGTGGGATTTACTTCCAGATATATAGGATTGGGCTACAAATCTTTCCCAGTTAGGGCTGCCAGCAGTTTGCGGGGAAAGAAGGGCCTGCCCTATTGATAGAGACTTATGAGTGGAAATTAGCAGTTGAAACTTTTCATAGCAAGAAAGTAAATAACACCATCTGGCAAATGACACCACTTTAAAACTTTGCTAAAGGGACAGGACCTTTTTCTCCTCCTCTGTTTGCAGCCCTACTAGATCATCCCAGTGGTTCTCAACCTTCCTAATGCCACAACTCTTTAATACAGTTCCTTCATGTTGTGGTGACTCCCAATCATAAAATTGGTTTATATAAAATATAAAAATACCATTTTCCGATAGTCTTAGGCGACCCCTGTGAAAGGGTTGTTCGACCCCCAAAGGGGTCGCGACCCACAGGTTGAGAACCACTAATCTGTTTTGTAAATCCTATTCCTTAAAATCGGAGACCTGATTTGATGGGGTGATGGGGATGGAGCAGATAAATTTAATGTGTGCTGAGAGTGTTACCGCTGCTGCTCGGGTAACATTAAGTGATTTCAGCTCCGACAACTTAGTGAGGCGTAGGAAGCCGGTGTTCTTCGAAACAGAATATTTTATTCGAAGGTAGTGGCTACAGCTCAGGCAGGGAGAATCGCTCTCTCATAGCCAAGCGCAGGATTTTTATACACAAAGATCAAAAGGGGGCAAGGGGGCAGGCAAAGGGGCAGGTAAGGGGCAGGTCCCTTACCTTGCAACAATAAAGAAACATCAACACATAAAAGAAAGGTACAATTACAACTTTGTGAATGGGACCATGAGATCCCGCTTTCAGGCGTCTTCCCGCGAGATTTTACGATAGCGCAGAAGGGGTAGAAGTGAGGTGGTTAACTGAGTGAGGCGGTTAACGCACCCAGGTATCTGGTTATCAGATGGGCTGCTTCCTTGAATGATGTCCTGAGGCTCCCGCCCTCCATCCCGCAACAAAGGAAAGTTCAAATGGTCCAATGGTGATCTTAGTTTGTTCCTCAGTGGCTGGGACCTCTGGGATGCTGTCATCAGATTCCATTTGTAATCCAAAAAGGGTCTTTGTTCTTTCTAAAGAGATCTACTGGGTGTTGGCCCAAACTGGATTCCTTAGACCTTAATATCAGCTGCTACAAGCTATTGCCTTTACTAACAGATACATATATCTAAAATAACATTTCTAATTTAAACATTAGATGCAATCCTACAGAACTTATAATACATTAAAAGAGCACAAACAAGAGTATCCTAAACTACCATTAATAAACCTTAAATCGACTAGAAAAGCCTAGCTGAGACATAAGCATACATATTGGGCAAACAATAAATACAACACTGAGGGACTTACACTAATAAAGGCAGGGAAGAGAACCATATAAAACATTAGCACAGTTGTATATACACGTCCTTTCTAGACCTTATAGAGACTTCTGGGTAACACTGGTCTCTTTGTTCTGGCCCTTAGCCAGTGTAGTCAGGCGATAGGCTCAGGGAAAATATTTTTCATATTTTCCTGGCGGTAACAGTAGCATAGTGGTTTCATAGAAACCCACTATGTAGTGAGAAAACCTAATGAGCTCACCACTCTGGACATGTTCTGTTTCCACAAAAGAAACACTTGTTTCAAAATACAAATTCACAACTGGACTGAAGGGATATGCAATCATCATCTTTACTGTTGTTTGTTACATGTGCTAGCTACTGATAGGCATTGAATATTGATATTTATTTTTGATAGCCTTTTGCTTGGAGGCAGAGTATTTCAATGATTAACCCTGAGACAACTTTGCTACAGTAAATTTGTTACCAAGACACATGCACATTTCTCTAAGTGAGCATTAATTCACAAAAAGCACGTACCCTGGGAAACGTTGTTGGTTTTAATATGCTACTGGACTTGAATTTTGCTCTCCTGCAATTGACTAACACAGCGACCCTCCTGAAACTGACTTGTAGCAACCCAAGTAAAGCAAGATGAGAGATGAGCAGAGGTGATTTTCCATTCCCTTCTTCTGCCGAGTCTTCCTGGATGGTGTCCCATCCCTGACCTTGCTTAGTTTCTTTGCTTAACTGGGAGGAAGGGCTGCAGTCTAATCTCTCACCTTGTAATCCACCTATGCCTGAAGAAGAGCTCTGTGAAACTTAAAAGCTTGCAATCAATGCAAAGAACATCGGCTATTTTAATAGAAGGCATCACATCACCATCTTTTTATTTCTTGCTCAGGAAACTGTCTGGTAAAAAGCAGTAGTACCCAAAATCCCACCAAGCAAATCTTCTGAGTTCCACTTCTTTCAGTATAAACACAGCCCAGAGCCCTTTCTTTCAGTATAAACACCGCCCAGAGCCCTTCAGGGATTGGGCGGTATAGAAATTCCATAGATAGATAGATAGATAGATAGATAGATAGATAGATAGATAGATAGATAGATAGATAGATAGATAGATAGATAGATAGATAGATAGATAGATAGATAGATAGATAGATAGATAGATAGATAGATAGATAGATAGATAGATAGATAGATAGATAGATAGATAAAAGAGCTAAGTACAAACTTACAACCCTAAGAACCTTGCCTAAGCCTCACTATGTAGACTTTAGTAGGATTCTTGAACAGACCTTCTTAAGCTTGCTTTCTCTATGCAATGGAATCCTATGCAGAGCCCACTGAGTTCAGTGGACTTCCTTCCTTCCTTCCTTCCTTCCTTCCTTCCTTCCTTCCTTCCTTCCTTCCTTCCTTCCTTCCTTCCTTCCTTCCTTCCTTCCTTCCTTCCTTCCTTCCTTCCTTCCTTCCTTCCTTCCTTCCTTCCTTCCTTCCTTCCTTCCTTCTTGTCGAGTTACAGCCACCTTATGGTAACCTTGCAGGGTTCTCAAGGCAAGAGACATTCAGAGATGATTTGCCATTGCCAGCCTCTGCCCAGCAACTCTTGTATTCCATACTGGTTTTCCATCCAAATACTAACCAGTGTT
The DNA here is from genome assembly GCF_021028975.2 of Sphaerodactylus townsendi. Lineage (NCBI taxonomy): Eukaryota > Metazoa > Chordata > Lepidosauria > Squamata > Sphaerodactylidae > Sphaerodactylus > Sphaerodactylus townsendi. The sequence goes on from NC_059430.1 coordinate 22,704,469, forward strand.
AACCCTACTTAGCTTTTGAGATGACAAGATCAGGTGAGCATGGGCTAGCCAGGTACTTAGAAGGGTGTGATTCTGTTTACTCTGACTTGGATAGTTCAAGATAACCTGATCTCATCAGATCTTAGAAGCTAAGCAGGGCCGGCCCTGGCTAATATTTGAATGAGAAACCACTATGGAATACCAGGGTCGCGATACAGGGGCAGGCGATAGCATACCACCTCTGAATGTCTTTTGCCTTGAAAACCTGTGAATGGCCCTGTAAGTTTCCAACTGCAATCAATGAGAAACTACTCAGCATAATATGACAACTGTCTTCCACCAATACAAGAAACGCTGGAAATGATTTTTTAAAAAATTTCTCTGAAGGCCTCTGGGGGGCAGTGTGGAGCTATCAAGAACCAATCTCACTCAAGTTCCCTGAGTCCCCCCTCACAGTATGCAACTTGATAGCAAAGACTTATTTGAATTCTAGGAGGTGACCAGTCCTAATGTGACTGGCAAATGTGTTCAGGCATAAGCACACATTCTGATGGGACAAAGTGTTTTACTTTTGAATCAAATCAACCTGCCCCAGAAACAAAAGTGACAGCGAAAAGTCAATGTCACTGTTTTGGAGGTTGGGGTGATGATGGTGCCTCTTACTTGTTAATGCCCATTAAGATGGGGCAGGTAGAAAACGGCCTCAATTAATCAGATGTGTATTTATGAAATTGATGCACATATTGCAAAAATGTAAAAGGCATCAGGTTGGTGTTATAAGAAGCCCTGGGGAATAATCTCAAGGAACCAGAATTCTGGAACTTTTTTCCTTCTCTGAAAAGCAAACATTTTGAGAAAATTTCACACACCTCTTTCACTGAGACTTGAGGCACAACACAAAATAGAAATAACAAGTTAATCAGGCAGCATTAAACAGCCAATAAACAATGTAATACGACTAGGATAAAGACTTAAAAAAAACACCTGTTTAATTTATGACATATTTTAATGCATTTTCAGAGGATGTCTGTCCCAGCCCATCTTCCCAGGGTCCTTTGCTGTGCTATGTAGTAACACTTAGCAGATCTACAGTGAAATCCTAGGCCAATTGGGCTCAGACCAGAGAAAAAAGGGAGTGTAATTTTACATAGCTTTACAATAGTTGAAGCACATCACCAGCCCAATCCAGAGCTGATGGGTGGATCTGCTTTGGTGCTGCTCCCCCACTCCAAAGGGCTTTCCTGCGGTGCGGGAAGCCCAAAAATATAAAAGAAAAACACCTCAAAACACACACACACCCCCGGTGGTGTGAATACAGATTCACCGTGAAGTTGGTCCTTTTTTCTATCACTCCCAATTTTCATCAATAGGCTCATCCTTAAAAGGAGGTATACTTGGGTTATCTGGACCTAGTTACTGGGGAGGTTATCTGCAAATGTGTGATTACTTTGTTGGATGCTCCTTTGATCATACCCCCCCCCCCCAATCCCTCTCATAGAAAATTAGTATGTCAAGGAGAAGGTCAGGCCAAAGCCTTCTCCCTGATGTTTTCTGTATGCCAGGTTGCTTTCTTTTAAAAATGCCAGATGATCCTATCATGAAGCTGATCATCTGCATTCTAAATTGGAACATGTTGGACACACTTTTGACACCTCAGAACTAGGCCTTAGTGAAGAAGAAATGTGTTTATTTGTGAATTAACACAACCTATGGAGAGCCTTGCTAGGTCAGGCCAAATGTCCACCTAGTTCAACACACTATTCCCAGCTGGCTCAACAATGTTGTCAGGCCTCCACCATCTTGTGGTCATCTGATTTGCTCCTGGCCCTGTTTGCTTCTGCTCCTTCGATTCTCACAAGTGTTTGGGAGCTCCTGTTGGGCACCTTCTGCTTGCCACCTGGTGCAACTGAACAGGGATTAGAAAAGGCCAGCGCCTTTTAGAAAAGGCCTGCAACAAGGCCAAATCGCCTCACACGTTAATCCTGACCGGAAAAGTGCCCGGTCACAGGGCCAAAGGACGGGGTAGGCTGTCTCTCTAGCTCCGAGGCTCTTCTGTGTCAGTGGGCTGTTGGTTTGAGATTAGCAGCACTAAGACGCTGAGCTGGAAGGAACAGAGTCAGAAGAAGAACAGGCCGCCTCAAGTTCCCTGTATGCTACAGGAAAGGCAAGAATATCAGCAGCAGCCCTGGAGTGAACAGAGAGCTGAGTGCAGGGCAAGTACACGTCCTAGAGCGGCATAGTGAAGCTTACAGGCATCTTCTTCTTTTAGTCCCTGCCATTCCCAGAACTGTACCTTGGTGAGAGAGGATTATAAAATGTGTTTAATTCACATTTGATGTTGTACCAGCTATGGTTTCCAGGAAGCATGTTGGATTCATAATATCTGGGGACACTGGCAGCCGTTCTCCTCTACTGGCAAGGAGGGCAACCAGGGATCCCCAACATTATGCCCATGAGGACCCATCAATACCTTTCCTGATGGCCACCAAGAATTTTTAGAAAGCAGGTGGAACAGAGCCATGTGGCCTATAGGGACTTGGGGTCACTAAGCATGGGGGGGACGGGGGGCGCTCAGAGAAGGGGTTGCCTCCAGGCACCATTTCTCCCCAATGCAACTCTGGGGTGGAGCCATGTGGGGCAACTGGAGATTTGTTTGGCTGCACAGATTATAACCCTGTTTCACCTACCACAAGAGGTTCGTTTTATTCTCTCTCATATCTTTTCCCCTGCATTTGGGCTTTCTCTGTGTGTACAGCTCCAATGGCAGCCAGTGTGTGCTTGGCTCCACCAACTATAGCAACCACTTTGTGGTTATGCCCACACTCCCTGTGTCGGAATTCCATAAATACCCACAGTATTAAAAAGGTTGGAGACCACTGCTTTGGGAAGGGGTTGTTGTTGCTTTTTGCCACAGTTTGAATGCTTCCTCTCTCTTTGGCTCTGTTTCAGGTGTCAGTAATAACTTTGGGGCCAGACCTTGATGGCCCAGACTCAGTGGTGGGATCCAAAAATTTTAGTAACAGGTTCCCATGGTGGTGGGGTTCAAACTGTGGCGTAGCGCCAATGGGGCTGGGCGGGGCACAACGGGGGCGTGGCCAGGCATTCCTGGGGCGGGGCATTCCTGGGTGGGGCTGTCGCAAGGACACAGTCGCTGCGCCGGTCCTTGGGCGGGAAACGAATGCACGCAGGCGCAGGCTGCCATGCACACCGGGGTACCTCCTGCTAGACTGCTTCAAGTTCTGCACGCTACTGCTGAGAGGAGGGGCGTAACTAAGGCAAAAATCACGTGGCAAAATCACCAATTAGTAACCCCCTCTCAGCACACACAAATAATTAGTAACCTACTTTTGGGAACCTGTGAGAACCTGCTGGATCCCACCTCTGCCCAGACTGACTTCATTTCATCAGGTTTGGGAAGCGGCAGGGTCAGTCCTGGTTAATATTTGGATGGGAGACCAACAGGGTTGCTATGCAGAGAAAGGCAATGGCAAACCATCTCTTTAGTCTCTTGCCAGAGAAACCCGATGGGGTCACCACAGGTTGGGTGTGACTTGACGACACTTTACACACACACAAAGAGCTTGGAGCGAGGAGGCCTTAGTCTCAATTCAGTTACCCTGTTAATAAATTACCACATTTGGCTGCTTAACAAAAGACATCCAAGTTTCTATTTGGTTACTAGGTATTGCTCAATAAAATAGTATAGTTAGCTTGAAATCTCCTCCATAAACTTAGAATACTACATCTGCCCCTGATGAGAATCTGCCATGTTTTGTGGCTATTTTTTTTGTCTGAAACTGGACATAATCAGTCAAAGAGAGAGCTTTATCTTCTTTTTACAAAGCAAAGAAAGGCAACAGAACGTAAACAGAGTAAACTGTGTTGTATTACTTTGGTTGCTCTTAATAAAAGGTATGACACATATCAGTGACGTAGGTATAGATTTTTATGGGGGGGTTCGGGGGTGGGGCCACACCCCACCCGCCCCTGGGGGGCATAGCCATGCCTCCCCAAGCTCCGCCCCCGGCCTCAGTGCTTATAAAAGCAGCTCTTCGTGGCCAGGGACAGCAGACTCGCTGTCCGCACCCCACCCCCCCTCATCAGCTGGACTCCCAGCTGGCAGTCCCGTCTGCCCTCCCCTCCGGGCAGAGGCGTAGCTAGGGACAATGGAGCTTGGTGCAAAATCTGAGTTTTGTGCCCCCCCCCCCCCGGGCGGCCGCTGTGATGCTGGAATCCACCCCCAAACAGCATCACTTTCAATGGTGTTTAAACTAGGGAGCCCAGATTCTCCTTTTAAATCCACCTTAAAGGGAGAATCTGGGGTCCCCAGTTAAAACTACAATGAAAGTGATGCTGTTTTGGGGTGGATTATCCCCCACCCCACCTGAAACAGCATCACTTGCAATTTTCTGGGGGCCCCCACATGATGAACTCTGTGTGCGAGTGCCCACAGAGAGGGCTCTGAATGCCACTGGTTCACCACCACTGGTGTAGCGTGAGGCGAGAGCAAGGCCTTGTAGAAAGATACCTGTAGAATAGCTACCTCCAGGTGGCTAAAGCTGTCCTAAGTACTACAGGGCTGGCGGGGGGAGCAAAGCCTCCAAAGTTTCTAGTTCATTTCATTTGGGAGAAAATTAATCCAAAAAAAGTTTGTACAGGGCTAATCTGTACAGTTTCCTGTGTGACAGTCTCTGGTTCTTCACAGAAAGTGGGGTGAATTGGGGTTCTTAATCCCAAATGTGCCATAATTTATTTAAACTGTTTTTTAATAAACTGATCCCCCCCCAATTGGTTCTTCGACATGAAATTCACAGCTAGTGTGGTGTAGTGGTTGTTGGATGTAGCAGTGTCTAATGTGCAAAGGAACTGAGATAAAGACCCAGCAGGGGGCAGGCAAGTGGCCAGCTGGAGAGGGCTGTAAAGTTAGTGACCCCTCCATTTTTTTGTGTCACCTCTTGTCTGACCTTTGACTGATACTCTCAGGTCTAATATCCTGCTTCTCCTTGGAAGTTCGTTGCAGAGAATCTTCCTAGCTAGCAAGGTAGCAGCATGCTGTTTTTTCCCCTCTTTCCTATTCCAAAAGTAGTTCCTAATAAACATTAATCTTTTACCCTTTTAATCAGTGTTAGCCGCTTCTCTGTGCCATAAACTCCAACAGTGGCTAGAAGTAGAGGACTCTAATCTGAAGAACCAGGTTTGATTCCCCACTTCTCCATATGAGGTAAACTGGATTTGTTTTCCCACTCCTGCACATGAAGCCTGCTGGGTGACCTTGAGTTAGTCACAGTTCTCTCTGAATTCTTTCAGCCCCACCTACCTCACAAGGTATCTGTTGTGGGGAGAGGAAGGGAAGGAGGTTGTAAGTCACTCTCTTACAGGAGAGAAAGGTGGGGTATAAAAACCAACTGTTCTTCTGAATCCCTGTTTCGGTAGCCCCTGTGAATTAGCTCTGGAACGTTCTGTTGTTGCATAGTCCAAAGGATGAAACAGTTTAAAAACCAACAGGGAAGGTGTATCTGTCCCTCTTGCTGCCAGTCATTCCAGTTACATGAAAGACTGTTTTGCACAAGCTAGCCGTTGTCAGCAGTTGCTAGGCTACAACGTCCTGTACTCAGGAAAGGATCAACTAATTAACGATTGTTTAATTTAATGAGGAAAGCATCTGTCTCAGTGCCTGATTGGTTGGTAGTGGTGTCTGTCCCGTTTCTGCTTGGGGAATCTCTGAGTGAAATCCTGGAACCCACCAGCTGCTTCTGCTCTCTTTTGCTGGGGCTGGTAGATTTTTGTCCACATAGCTTAATATAAGACCCAGCAACTGTGTTCACAAATAAATTCTAGTGGTTTGAATTCTGATGGAATAAATTAGGTTTTGCAGATTTTCAACTCCTTGGGATGGACACACCAACAAGCTTGGAGTATATAATTTGTCTTTTGGAAGTCATGTTTTGCATCTGGACTTTGAGAGAGAGAGAGAGAGAGAGAGAGAGAGAGATATCTGTACTGGGTACATTCCTTTCTTTTAGTGGTAGATTTGTTGCCTCCTTATTGCCCTAAGTCTTCAATCTTAAGAGATCTTTGGATCAAACTGGATACAGGTGAAACTGGGATTTTATTTCTAATTATCTGTCTCTGGGCACCATTGTTTACTTCTTAACGCAAGAAGAAGAAGAAAAGAGTTTGGATTTATATCCCCCCTTTCTCTCCTGTAAGAGACTCAAAGGGGCTTATAATCTCCCTGCCCTTCCCCTCTCACAACAAACACCCTGTGAGGTGGGTGGGACTGAGAGAGCTCAGAAAAGCTGTGACTAGCCCAAGGTCACCCAGCTGGCGTATGTGGCTAAAAAAAAGCAAGGGGAAAGATAACCCAAAGAAATCTAATCCTCACCTTTTCCCCTACTTTTCAACCTGTGAAATCTCAGCTCTGTAGCATAGGAGTTCCTATATCCCTCTAGGCAGGGCTGTGTGTATGCAGCCCATATAACTTCTATGGGAAAACATCCTGTGTTTTGTGCCAAGAGCAGCTGAACACTGCGACATGTCTCAATTACATCCATGAAGGTCATTTGCATATATGCACTTATTTTGCACAGTGTAGATCGCTTCTGCCTGGGTCCAGCACAGGGAAAGAAGAGCACAGAAGATGGAAATCAAGCGTTATCCCAACATGTTTCCAGTCGTGCGTTTAAAGCAGCAACTGTGGGGGTGTCCCTAATCACATTTTCTATGCTTTCAATAAGCCTTTACAAGACCTGGTTTTGGAATACAACCTGAAATGCTTGAGTGTTTTGAGGAGAAGCGGTGGCTGAATGGAAGAGGTTCTGATTTGTATGCAGAAGGTTTCCTGTTTGATCTTTGACATCTCTAGCGGAAAGGGACAGACAACAGGTGATGTAAAAGCCCTTTGCCCAGTGGTGGGATCCAAAAATTTTAGTAACAGGTTCCCATGGTGGTGGGATTCAAACTGTGGTGTAGCGCCAATGGGGCTGGGCGGGGCGCAACAGGGGCGTGGCTGGGCATTCCGGCGGCAGGGCATTCCTGGGCGGGGCTGTGGCAAGAACGCAGCCGCTGCACCGGTCCTTGGGTGGGAAACGAATGCACGCAGGCGCAGGCTGCCACGCACGCCGGTGCACCTCCTGCTAGACTGCTTCAAGTTCTGCGCGCTACTGCTGAGAGGAGGGGCGTAACTAAGGCAAAAATCACGTGGCAAAATCACCAATTAGTAACCCCCTCTCGGCACACACAAATAATTAGTAACCTACTCTCGGGAACCTGTGAGAACCTGCTGGATCCCACCTCTGCCTTTGCCCGAGAACCTAAAGTGCTGCTGCCAGTCAAATTCGACAATACTGGGCTTAATTAACAGATGGTTTAATTCAGTGCAAGGCAGCTTCATGTAGATGTGAGTTAAACTGGAAGATGGGCACAGAAAGTTAGGAAGTCATTTGGTCGTTCTGCTGTGCACGCACCACTGTGTGTTGGAACTGACGCTCAGTCTGAAGGGGCTGGTTCATTTCTGGAATGCTTGTCGGCATTCGTGATCAGTGTCTCCCTGGCTAACAGTCAAGGGACACTTAACTGTATCTGCAAGCAGGAGGTTCCGTTATCAGCCAGCCTCATAACAGTTCATCTTGCAACGTGTGAGGTGACAGCAGGCATGCCTCCTCCTCAGAACTTGGGTACTGTTAATAACACTGAGGCTACTTGGAAGCCACAGAAGCAGGCCCCGGGGAAGGCTTTGCTGGCAGGCGAGATGGCTGTCCTCTGCATGACTCAGATGACCTCTCCACTCGGCTGTTACTTGAGCCAGGGCTTAAGGCTGGAGAAAATTAGTTCTATCAGCGGAGAACAGGTGCATCCTGGGGCAGCTCAGGGACTGCTCTGGTAATACAAATTGTTCAGAACATGAAGCCATGTACCCTCTCTCAAAAGGAGGCCAGGCTCCATGCATTCTCTCTCTTGTTTTCTCTCCAGCTAGGTGAAAACAGTCTTAAAATATCTGGAGGGCAGTGTGGTGTAACAGTGAGCGACTCGTTGAAATCCCACCTCAGGCACAGAGCTCACTGGGGAACCATACTGTATTATCAATTTCCAAATGGGACCTGGACATCTCCTGGAATTACAACTGATCTCACAATGAAGAAGAGTGAAGAGTTTTGGATTTATATCCCCCCCCCTTTCTCTCCTGCAGGAGACTCAAAGGGGCTTACAATCTCCTTGCCCTTCCCCCCTCACAGCAAACACCCTGTGAGGTAGGTGGGGCTGAGAGAGCTCCGAGAAGCTGTGACTAGCCCAAGGTCACCCAGCTGGCGTGTGTGGGAGTGCACAGGCTAATCTGAATTCCCCAGATAAGCCTCCACAGCTCAGGCGTCAGAGCTGGGAATCAAACCCGGTTCCTCCAGATACACGAGCTCTTAACCTCCTACGCCACTGCTGCTCCTGAGGATTCAATGACAGAGGCCATTTCCCCCAAGAGAAAATGGCTATTTGGAGGGTGGTCTCCATAGCATTACACCAAACTGAGATCCCTCCTCTCCCCAAATCCTGCCATCCCTAGGCTCCATCCCCAAATATCCAGGAACTTCCCAACCTGGAGTTGGCAACCTTTCCATATGCCATCCATTCTCTCTTGGCTTGACCTGCCTCCTGGAGTTGTTATTAGAATACAATAGAGCAGGAAAGAAGCATTATGTTTCCCTGGGTTCCTCAGGGGAAAGGCAGGATAAAAATACAGTCGAGAGATAGCTAGAAAGGTCTGTTAGGAAGTTGTGTGTGCGGCTGCTGTGCTGTGTGTGTGGGCAACCATCTTCACGTAATCCCCTAAAGCAGACCTGCGCAGCTTGTTTGACCCACCAGTTGGAATGCCAAAGTCATCATTGTGGCATGGTGTGACTTGTCAAGTTTTGAAGTGCGTCAACCTAAAAGGGAAGATTATGTTGTTTGGGAACTGCCTTATGTGGGTGACCGGCCCCATTTCCGTGTGGTATACCATATTAGGAATTCTGTGCCCACACACTGTGGCCATTCTGCACTTCAAAAACACAAGAGAGGAGAGCTCTGGTTCATTTCTTTTCCCTCTGATTTCCCTACTCAGAAATAATCTCAGGGTTAGTGGCTGTGGGCCAGACAGAGAGGAAAGCAGCTTTAAGAGGCTTTATCCTGTCTGGAGCTGCCATTCACTGTTTCGGTGCCTTTGAGAAACTCTTGACAGGATGCTTTCAGATCTTCTCAGAAAAGAATGAATGCAATTTAGACCACTGTTTCCATTTCGCTGCTTTAATCCTGAAATTATGCTCTGACCTGGGTGAGGTAAATGAAATATCTTCACAGGTGTAGGAACAAGTGTATCAAAATAGTTTTTCTGTGATTCTTCTGACAGAAAAAAATGTAGACAGGAAATTTGCTCCTCTAGTTTTTTCCCCATATTTGAGCGGATGGTTGTAGATCATCTAGGGAGCTTTGTAGCCCATGAAGGGATTCGAACCTAAGTCAGTGACGGCATGGCATTTCAAAAGATTATGGTCTGATGCTGGGTCCCACCTTTTATGATGAAATAATTGGCCAGGTTCTGACACTAGGTTTGTCCACATTAATAAACGTGGTACACGATCTGTTGTTCTAGATGTATAAGGTGTGACTTCCCAACAACTTTTTGAGGTAGACTACAAAGAGAGGATGACTGGCCTGAGATCATCCACTGAAAGTGTGTGGATTTGAACCCAGGTGTCAGTTGTAATCAGACACTTTACTTGCTATACCACAGGGGCGTACCACCCAAGGGGACATATGGGGTCAAATGTCCCCAGGCTACAGCCAGTTAGTGGGGAATCGACTGGAGTTGGACTGAGATATGACTAATTGGGCTAGAGACTGTTTGGAGATATAATTTATCAAGAGGAACTACAGACCTTGAAATCATCACCATCAGAAAACTGGCAGGCTTCAACAGCTTAGTGAGAATAAACTGCAGGGACAAGTATCTGGAAAATCCACGTTTGAATACCTACTCTGCCACGGTAGTTTACTGGGTGACCCTGGGCCAGTCATACATGCTCGGCCTAACTTTACCTCACATGGTTATTGTGATATAAAAATGGAGCAGAGGGGAATAATGTAAGCCACCTGGGCTCCTCACTGGGGAGAGAGAAGGGGTATAAACAACATAAATAAAAAAGTAATGTCTGAGTCCTTGCAGAATTACACAGTGACGAAGGCTCAACTCCACTGGCTTCATGGTAAGAATAATGATTTAAAAGGAGGGGTATAGATGACATAAATAAATAATCAAGAGGATGGTTGTTTTAATGGGTTAAACATATGCAACAAAAGCAAAGTTGTGTGTTTATTGAGATTTCAAAATATACCTCTGCAACTGCCAGTTTTGAGGCGTGAAATGGCTGTTTGCATGAAACATGGTGCTTTAGAAGAAGGAGTTGTATTTATACCCTGCTTTTCTCTACCGAAAGGAGTCTTAAAGCAGCTTACATCCCCTTCCCTTTCCCACAACAGACACCTTGTGAGGCATGTGGGACTGAGAGAGTTCTGAGAGAACTGTTATTAACCCAAGGTCACCCAGCAGGCTTCATGTGCAGGAGCAGGGAAATAAATCTAGTTAACCAGATAAAAGTCTGCCGCTCAAATGAAGGATTGTGGAATCAAACCCAGCTCTCCAGATCAGAGTCCGCTGCTCTTAACCGACACACCTCGTTCATGAGCATCTGCATGAACTTCACAGGAAGGGTGTGCCCATCATTGGCTCAGAGACTGAACTTCCAGAAATTCTGGGGAGGGAGCTGAACTCTAAAGTAAGGCAGCTCAGGATAAAAACAACTCCCAGGGCTGAGAAACAGGGACAGTAGTTTACTGGGGGCTGTCACTGATAGACAGGGAGAACTGAAACACGCATAACTTCTGAGTATTGGTATCTTAGGTTCCTTTGTGGTTTGTTGTCTTTAGAATGTAAAGTAAGCCTGGAGAGGGCAAATCCTATTGTTTGTTGTTTGCACAGCACATTGTTTGTTATAGTGCTTGATTCCTAACCCAAAAATGTCATTCACACGGACATTATTAAGACTAAGCAATCTCACCTTGTGTTTACCAATGATTACAGTCAAATTATTTTTGGTCAAACTCCTATGCATGCTTGTATGGGAATAAGTCCCACCTAACTCAGCAGTATTTACTTCTGGGTAGACCTGCTTAGACTTGCTCCCTCTGTTTATCAAGGCAGTCCCAAATGGGGGGGGGGGGATTTAAGAACAGAGGTGCTACAAGAACATCAGGGTGCCCATATTTCCAGGTGTGAAATACTGGGGGATATATTATAACTCTTGTCCATCAACTAGACCACCTTGGACTGCCTGCTGCCATATGAATGTGTCTTTAGTTCGGAATCACCCTTCTGTGACTCTGCTCTGGTGTGCCCTAGCTTCTGAGGGCAAGGAAGTGATGGCCAAGCACAGGGCCTTTTCAGCGGTGGCACCTTCCCCAATGACACATGCCAGGTCTTTACCTTCTTTCAAGTGCCACAGTAAAATCATGTGATCTTCCTGGATGTTCGGTTGTCTATTGCTTTTGTTCTTCTTGTGCTCCTGCTTGGCTCCCCTTCCTCTCCCTGAATTTATACATTATTTATATTGTCTGTTTTTATAAGGCAGCTTGTAAGGCAGTTTGAAGGCTTTTGAAAAGTGAAAAGGCAGGATGTAATTTAGTTTTCCAAAGGAATATATTGATAATCTTAGTCGAACCAATCCCCAACCCCAGTTCTAAGAAATTCTGAGGTTTCCAGTGCTTATAATGGTGCCAAATTGGCCCTTTGATTGCCTTCCAGGAAAAGAACTTTAAAGTAGGCCCAGCACGAGCTGATAGTGATACAAACAGCGTCGCTTTTCCTGGATGACACAGGAACAAAAAGTCAAGTGTTCTGCCTGTCTCGGTTGCTTTTTTCCCCTTGGAGTGGGTGATACGTCATTCCCACCCCCCACCCCCCGCTGAAACGGCCCTGGAATTAAGACCAAGGGGCACTTTCAAGGCAGCTCCCACCCACCCCAGCATAGTTCTCATATACGCACCAAGCAACTAATTCCTTCCCCCACCGAGGTCTGCTGGAGATGGAGGATCCTGGCAGCTTTGGTCTTTTGTTCCAGGGCATTTCCCTGTTGGCACAGTTCAGGGGCTCTCTGTGCTGAGTGCTTGAACAATCACATGATAAAACATTTGTACAGCTAGCTGTATGACGCCAGAGAGACAAGGCAGAGTCTCTCTCTTGTTATTTTACTGCTCCCAACCTTCCTGAACCAGAAGCAGAGCCTGCTGGCAGGTTGCTTCTCTGTTCCCGGAATCTCTGGCACCTCGTTTACAGGGACCTGGCCCTGCTTACCTGACAAGCCATCTCATATCTTGATATTGTTATGGCCAAGCTGGTTCCGGGGGGGCTGGGGACACCATTTGCTCCTTGTAGAACCTCCTAAAATATCAAAGGTGGGACTGGGAGCCAGGGGCAGATGCCTGAAAACTTATGTTGCCCCATTCGGGAGAAGCAGCTATTTGGAAACATCAAAACTAACCGTAGCAGAAAGCACATGTACTATTTGGAATGGGAAAACCTCGAGCAGACATTCCATGCTCAGCTGGTGTAGCTCATACCACACAGCTACACTACTGCAGTAGATTTCATAGTCTCCACTGGCAGATGTTATAGACTTACAGGAGCAGCAGTGGCGTAGTGGCTAAGAGCAGTGGTTAAGAGCAGGTGCACTCTGATCTGGAGGAACTGGGTTTGATTCCCAGCTCTGCTGCTTGAGTTGTGGAGGTTTATCTGGGGAAGGGCAAGGAGATTGTAAGCCCCTTTGAGTCTCCTTCAGGAGAGAAAAGGGGGATATAAATCCAAACTCTTCTTCTTCTTACACAGGGACTCTTTAGTTTGGAGAGGAGGCGGCTGAGGGGGATATGATTGAAGTCTACAAAATTATGCATGGGGTAGAAAATGTTGACAGAGAGAAATTTTTCTCTCTTTCTCACAATACTAGAACCAGGGGGCATTCATTGAAAATGCTGGGGGGAAGAATTAGGACTAATAAAAGGAAACACTTCTTCACGCAACGTGTGATTGGTGTTTGGAATATGCTGCCACAGGAGGTGGTGATGGCCACTAACCTGGATAGCTTTAAAAGGGGCTTGGACAGATTTATGGAGGAGAAGTTGATTTATGGTTACCAATCTTGATCCTCTTTGATCTGAGATTGCAAATGCCTTAACAGACCAGGTGATCGGGAGCAACAGCCGCAGAAGGCCATTGCGTTCACATCCTACATGTGCGCTCCCAAAGGCACCTGGTGGGCCACTGCGAGTAGCAGAGAGCTGGACTAGATGGACTTTGGTCTGATCCAGCTGGCTTGTTCTTATGTTCTTATGTTCTTAGGTGAAGACCCAATGAATATTGGATGTGATACCTGGAGATCTCCCGTTAATACACTTGATCTCCAGATGACCAAGATCAGTTCCCCTAGAGAAAACAGATGCTTTGGAGGGTGGCCGGGCCAAGAGGCGGCCTGCAGCAGGCTTCTGCTGGCAAGGAAAAGTGGAGCGCGGGGAGAGGGGGGGACCAGAGGTGGGATCCAGCAGGTTCTCACAGGTTCCCGAGAGTAGATTACTAATTATTTGTATGTGCCGAGAGGGGGTTACTAATTGGTGATTTTGCCACAGTAGCGCACAGAACTTGAAGCAGTCTAGCAGGAGGTGCACCTGTGTGCATGGCAGCCTGCGCCTGCGTGCATTCGTTTCCCGCTCAAGGACCGGCGCAGCAGCTGCATCCTTGCCACAGCCCTGCCCAGGAATGCCCGGCCATGCCCCCGTCGTGCCCCGCCCAGCCCCATTGGCGCTACACCACAGTTTGAATCACACCACCATGGGAACCTGTTACTAAATTTTTTGGATCCCACCACTGGGGGGAACCCAGAGCTGGTGTTGCCCGGGGTGCCATTTCCCCTCCCTCCATGCCTCTGGTCCCCTCCCCTCCCCCACATGTGCATTAACCTCAAGGAGATAATACTACCCAGAGCTGGATCGACCAGGCTAGCTGGATTTCACCAGACCTTGGTTCCTAAGCAGGGATGGCTCTAGTTAATACTTTTATGGGAGACCACCAAAGAGTTGCAGAGCCAGGCAGTGCCAAACCATCTCTGTTCATCTTTCTGTTTCAAAAACCCTACAGCATATGTGTCAAACTCGTGGCCCTCCAGATGTTATGGACTACAGTTCCCATCATTTGGCTGTGCCTTGATGGCACTGTCCACCTCCAGATGTGACTCTTAACATGTAGCTTTCTGAGTAGCCTTTTTGCAGTTGCCCCCTTGCATTTAGAGTTGTATCATCATTTGCTGTTAAGGCATTTGAAGTTCTTTTTTAAAATACAGGTCAAAGAAGCCATCTGTTCAAAACACAGTATTATTGTATTTGCCCTCTGAAAGTGCCCAAACAATATAGGATAGCAGGGATAATATCGTGACCCAGCACTCCTCCCTGATCTCCTAGATTTGTAAAAAAAAAATTAAAATGTGAGAGAAGGTTATGAAAATTTAATTCTCCACCTGCAGTCTCAAGTAGTATAATCCAGGGAGGACTTTCTTGTGAGTTTGCTGACCGTGTTGCTTGACAAAACTTCCCTTCGGATCTAAGGAACTTTTTTTAAAAAAATTGAGAGTAAAAATTGAGAGTAAAACCAGCCACAAGAGCCAATGCAATACCATATACCCTTCCACCTGGATTCATAATTTCTGCCTCTGGAAACAGAAACACATTCTCATTGGTACCTAGTCTTTGGATTCAGCACACATGATCTCTTAGAGGGCAGTTCTCTTCCATGCACAATAGAATAAAGTAGAATTGTCAAGTCTAGCATTGGGAATAGTGTGGCCATGTAGTGACTAAAATTTAGGCTGAGGCATCGCTGCCAGGAGAGAGGGGGGGGACAAAATTTGGGAGAGGCAACCCAGCTGGAGACACCCCCCCCCCCAAAAAAAAGCCAGTCACCAAATGTGTTTACTTAAAACCTTGTAATGCAGTTCTGCATTGCAGCCGCTGGGTGCAGGGAAGGCAGAGCACACTAAGTAGCAGTCAATGTGGTCTGTGCTTAGGGGGCCTTTCTGCAAAGATTACTTGCATATCCTGCTGAACTCATCAACCAAGCTAGCAGTGGAGCAAGGCAAGGCCAGCATCACAGCTCATGGGTGCTAAGTCATTCTCCAGCTGCAGCCCCCTAACAAGGTTGCTGTTTTCAGCAGATCGTTTCCCTCTTCCTTTCCTTCCACCCAGTTCTATAATGTTGTACGCTCAGCCAGATTTTTCATGCTGGTGTGTTGTAGAAGATAAAACAACCTTTGGGCTTTTCTTAGTTTCTCTTCCTCTTTTCCACACTTTCCTCTGTTTCATTCTCTTCTGTTCCTTTCATGATATGCCTTCATTTACTCTCGCCCCTTTCTAACCCACCCACCCCCCATATTCCTGAGCTTTGTCTCAATTCCTCATCCATATCCTTGTTGGCAATTTAGAAGTGTTTAATAAGAGTATAGCAGCAAATATGGAGAAAAGTGTGAGGAGGGGAATTGTTATTTCCCCATGATCTAAGTAGTAAAAAGATGCGTTTTCCCCACCCTTATATCGTGGTAATTGAATAGTAATCTAACTTAGTGGTTACACATGTGGAACAGAAATTAAAACTCCCCCCATTAATTATATTTAATTATACTTCAAACATTGGCTGGGCAGAGGTGTTGGTGGGTTGTCTAATATTCCTCTGTAAAAGCCATTTTGTTCCTTTAGACATTAAGCATGTTATATGACAAATGGCGTGGTCTTTGTAGAAAATCAGTACCAATGGTCCCAGGTTACTCCTGCTTTTGTGCAAGATAAAAGTACAAGGGCCAACTTGAATAGACTTCTTACTTCTGTACTTACTAAAGATTTATTGTGATATGAAGTTTTTACGAAGTATACTCATTTCATCAGATGTAAGAAGTCTGCCCAAAATTTATGCACACATGAATGTATGTACAAATATAAAATTACTAGCGGGCCCAGCCACGCGTTGCTGTGGCAATTGTCCTTCTCATCACAGTCTGCACAGATGTCCATGCAGGTCCAATGTGTGTTGTGTGGTAGCAATGGGTGAGGCACAGAGAGTGAAAGTTACCTGTGTGTAAGGGGGGGAACCCCACCTGACGTCTCACACGGCGAAGTGTGTATGGGTTTCACTTCCACTCATATTACTTACCAGTATTACCTATTTACTGGTTTAAGTGCTCATCTCTGCCCACCTGCGCGAACATTCTAAGCCCTCATACCAAGCCCTCAGGCCACAGATAGACAGGCTGCACGAACATTCTAAGGGTGACTGTTAAACACAGCCAGCCTCATGGCCTGGTGCGCCAGGAAAAAGACGTTTTACCTGGCTCAGGTATTGACTTTTGGCGATTTGAAGGTCCGATTACCTGCCCGCAACAGGGAGGGATGTCCTGTGAAAATATGGGGGCGATCCGTCCAGCAGCTTCTGAGGGAGACCATCAGGGACAAACACACTGTTAGAATTTTATATATATAGATAAACATGGCCTGGGTAAGGTTCATCTGGGGGCATGGTGGCTCTCAGCAACCCTGGGCTGGGACTAGGAATCCTCTGGCTTTAGGAATCCACTAAGCTCAGCCAATGCCCCCCCTTCCCCCCCCCCCCGCAATGCTAATGCCTCCCTGTGGCAGATGCTGCAAGATTCACATACGAAGCATTGCAGTGTATGACCGAGCTGTTGACCTTCAGACACGAGTTGAACTGCATTTTGCCAAACATTGGGCCTAGTTCTTTTAAGGCCAGTGGTGAATTTGTTGTTTGTGGGCAGAAGCCAGGGAGATTCCCAGAAGGCTTAGAAAGGACAAAAGAAGATGTGCAGGATCCCTGCTTTTCTGGTCTGTGGCTGCAGAAGCAGAATGTGTATGTCTCTACAGCCGTGCGCATCATCTGTAGTGGCCTGGCAATTGCCACTGGCATTATTGCTCATTCTTCAGCGGTCACAACCTTACGCTTAGGAAATCTGACTGATGAGGCAATTGATGAGAATGCTCCTGCCATTAGCCGCTGTCACTTTTATGCCTGCCTTCCTGAGTGATGGAGCAGACGAGGCCTACTGATCTCATTAACCACCTCCGCATGTTCCTTAGGCCTAGTACGGAGCAGTCTCCGCCAAACAGAGCGCCCAGAGAGCTCCACAGGCAGATTGAAGCCTGAAGTGCAAACCACCTGCTGAAGAACTGGAAGCATTTCTGACAATCAAGGGTCATTTCTTGGAACCGTGACACCCCAACAAACCCTACTTTTGCTACTGAATTCACACTATACTGGGAGACAAAAATAGTCTTACACTATGCTATTAGATTATTAAAAACATAGCTTTTTCTATGTGTGATGTTCACCTTTCAGGTGTACACTTAAAAATAATATATGAATAGGACATGTATGAAAATGCATATGCATGCACATTTTCACAGGAACCCTCTGCTTTTTTGAATATAGCTGTTACTCCACAATGATTCCCTGCAGTTCTGCTCTTTGGTGGGGAGGGGGTTTGTTTGGGGAACAATCTGTTTACCTCCATAAAGAGGGCAATTTGAATGGCATGGTGAGGGGCCCTTTGCTATTGAATATAAGATTGGGCTTGATGATCTGGGGGCCCAAATCCCTACATCCGTGTGAAACTTACTGCAAGACTCTGAGCAAGTGTCTTATCTCTTAGGCCCCTTCTCTCAAGACATCGCATAAAAAAATAATGCAGCTTTTCTCAAACCACTTTCACAACTGTTTGCAAGTGGGATTTTTGCTTATTCAAGAAGACAGCTTCAAAAGAGCACTGGAAAGCAGTTCTGGAAAGGTGCATTATTCTGCATGTCTTGAGGAATGTGGAGGCCTTTACATACTTCACAAGGTTGTGAGGGATAACTGTGCGCTGAGAATTCTAACACAGCTTGTGATACCAAATACCAGTTGATTCAAACTGATGCAGAGGCAAGAAGTCTGGCAGGCCCTTGAGATAGATGAGCTTTTAACTTGGGAGCAAACTATATTGATTCACTTTCCAAATCGGGCTTTCTAACAACTCTTCAGTGTCCTAGGTCATTTTACATACCCTTCAGGGCCCAGTCAATAGGCCCACCTCTTGATATCTTACCTTCTGTGAATGTGTCCTGTTGCTAGGTTGAGAAGATACCCTAAAACGTAATCCTACACAGAGTTATACCCTCTGAAACCCACTGCCTTCAATGGATTTAGAAAGTATACTGGTTAGGATTGCAGTTCTAGAACTAAAGTATATATAACTGTAAGTTAGTCACTTTAAGGTAAGTGAATAATATCATCAAAATTTTATTCTCACAACTTAACTTTATCATCAAAAGGCAGCCTGTTAAGAAGAATAATGAACACTTATACACTATTTTTAAGAGTGTTCAGAGCATTTCACTTGTTAACTCTGGAGGTACACGATGTCTTGTCACCTCTAGCAAAGTATGTCCATCCTCTCCTGGACCCAACCAAGGACAGCACAGGCCCAGGAGGAGATGACAGTCACCTGAGCTGCATGCATCAGTAACCTCTTCTTAGTGTTGCCCCCAAAAGTTGTTTGGATGGCTTGGCCAGAGAGCTGCCCCTGACAACAACCCTGTAAGGTGGGTCAGCATAAACGTCAGGTGGGGAACTGAGACATAGATCATAGTGGCTTGCCTAAGCTTTTTGGACAGTGCGTAGCAGGTAGGAAGGAAATTGGAACCAGGGACTTAGCAAGTTAACTCTTGTAGCTCCTACACTGACTAGATATCATAACATTTTTTTATTTACTTCATGTACAGCTTGCTTTTCTCGCAGCACAAGGCAGATTACAAAACATAATAAGCAATGCAAGAAGACAACATAAGGCATCCAATGAACAATGCCTTAGAACTAGGCTTACATAATTGGAAAACAATGCCAACAACAACAACATCTCTAAGACTTGGTATATTGTAAACAAGGCAGAATGTGGATTACAGAGGTAGAAAACAACACAGTAAAAGGAAGATGGGCATTCCTTTAGGAAAGTGCTGCTCTGAACTGTTTAATTCTACTACAGCTCTAATCTCTTTGTAATTTTTTTTTAAATACTGAACTTTTCTGTTTGGCACATTCTGCAGAATGACAGAAACGTTGTACAAGTTGTCCCAGCACAGTGCATCTTTGTAGACTGAACTATTTAAGTATTTTTTTAAAGCACTAACATTTGTTAGTGGGAATGAATAAAACTGCTGCTGAAGGCCTAGGTAGGAGAAGGGCAAAAAGTTGACAAGCCTAACACTGCAGGAAATTATCATTATTGGGTTGCCACCCATATGAAACCGGCCTGGCCTGCTCATGTACCAGTAAAAGGATCTTGATGCTAAGAAATTAGCAGGAGAGCCTTGCGCAGCAAGGAAGCAACCATTGACACCTATGTCTGTGCATCAAGCCATTTATAAAGGCATAGGCTACCGTGTTTCCCCGAAAATAAGACATCCCCTGAAAATAAGACATAGTAGAGGTTTTGCTGAAGTGCTAAATATAAAGCATCCCCCAAAAGTAAGACGTAGCAAATTTTTTGTTTGGAAGCATGCCCATCGACCAGAGCAAGCAGCTGTGGAGCAGAAAAATAAGACATCCCCTGAAAATAAGACATAGCACATCTTTGGGAGCAAAAATTAATATAAGACACTGTCTTATTTTTGGGGGAACAACAAGGTAGCTACAGCCATTGAACAATTGACAATACCAGCCCATTTCCAGTCCAGTTTCTCTGTTTCCAAACATCCACATAAGTAAGAAAGTTTCTAATTTATTTTCACAGGGTCCTAACAATAGGCCCACCCAACAGTTTGGAGAAAAATGTCCTGGGGAAATGAGCAGTTAAAAGCATTTCAGGACATGGAGGTCAATGAGCATTCTGTTAAGCTTTTGCTAAAGAGACAGGACATTTTTTAGGAGCTGGCAACTTGGTCTCTGTACTCCATAGCAGAACTGCTGTGACTTGTCTCAGTTTATTCCTGGCTGCCTACAACCCTCTGAGATAGCAGCTAAGATTGCCAGCGGGGCTGAAGAAAACTAGAGGCTCAATGGCATAATATTCATGGGGGTGATGCTATTTACCTCCATGCTGCTTTTATCTGCTGGTTTCCACACATTAAGCCCTCTATTAAAGGGATGGAACATTGTTCTCCAGGTCTGTTATGAACCCTGAATCCTCTGCATGTTGCCTACAATTTCAAGGTGGACAAATCATTTGGTGGCTGTTACCTGTGATGGGTACATGGAGTTTACTCATGAGCATGTGCACATATAATTTCAGTGTGATAGCATGGTACTAGGTGTGTTTACTAAGAAGTGAGTCTTAACTGAGCTCAGGGGTTTATTCCCAAATCTACTCATAGGATTGTGGTCTGTGTTTGTTCATGAATTAAAGGTTCATCTTCCTGCTTTGAAGGAAATCTCCCCCCCCCCCTTTCCTGAACTATTTAGATGGTCTGTTCTCGGGTGCCTGCACATTTCTTACAAAAGAAATTATAATCTAATCAAGGTTCAGACTGGTTTTCTGTATAGTACAAAAGGAGAGCTACACTGGATATTCCAGAGTCTCAAAATCAAAGCATTTTTTAATGTTAGCATTTTAAAAGAAAGCAATATTTTACAGTTGTGTTAAAAAATCTGTGTTAACAGTCTCCAATGGCCTCTCCAGAAGGCTCAGAACAAATTTATTTCCTACCTTTGCCTCAACATTACTCTACCACAGGGGACCACATCTTGGTTGCCATGACAACAGTGACGACCAGCGGCCTGCTGCATCATCAGGCCATATCCACAAAGCCCTGATGAGATGGTAGGAGAGCCAGCAGTGGGAGATGTGCTTATGAAATGCCCTTTTCTTTTTGCACCTTGGTTTTCAGCATCTTCTGCGTTTCCAGTCTGGGAAAGGGAAGAAAATGGGACCAGAGGGGAAACCAGTGCAGGGCGGGAAGCTGAGAACAAAGGCGGACGATGAGGCATCAATTTTGGAGCTTGGTTATGGCAGAGGCTATTAAAATTGTGAGTGCTGTGTTTTTCAGCGAGGATTTTTGCCCATGAGAAGGGGGGAAAAATAATCACCGTTCTGTGAGTATTGATCCTTTCTCATGTGTGTATATGTGCATGCTGTAACTGAAATAGCTTTTGTTGTCTTGTTCTTAACTGAAGGCTAGGAGGGAATTTTTTCTGTACATTTGCTGCATTTGTAAAGGTGGTGGGGTTTTAATATCATCAGTCTGGGTAGCCAGTGGAGTCTGCTATGGAGAATTGCTTGGGAATCCTCATCTGAATTGTGTATTTGTACATCTAACACTATCTATGCCCAGTGTGATTCACAGAGTTTCCAAAACAAATGAGACATAGGATTTCTCCAGGGAAATCCTGCAAGGATGTCCACCAGAACTTACACACATGCACACGCACAGAGAGAGAGAGAGAGAGAGAGAGAGAGAGTAGTGGATATATACACACACTGCCATCACTGCAAATAGAGCTGTACCTACCGGTAGTAATTTTAAATTTAAAAAACAGTCCCTGATCCTGGAATGCTTGCAGTCTACATTTTAACAATGAAGGGGGAGAAAGAGAAGGGAGAGAAATGCATAAGAATCACTGGGTAAAATTATACACAAATGCATTTGTTTATTTTACTTCACTTATATCTCACTTTTCTTCCCAACGGAGACTCAAAATAGCTTACATTGTTCTCTATCACATCAATCCTGTGAGGTAGGTTAGATTGAGAGTGTGTGATTTGCCAAAGATCATCCAACAAGCTTCCATGGCAGAGTGCGGCTTCAAAACAGGGTCTCCCAGATCCCAGCTGAACACTCTGACCACTACACTACAGTACACTACCACTCAATCCCCCACATGGAGAAGACTGAGTACCCAGAATCTTATCTTTGCCCAAGATCTGAATGAAAGAGTCTATCAAACATGTTTATCCCCACTTCCCTTGTACAGTGCTCTGGGTGACATAATTGTTTCTAAATTCCCCCATTTTATCCTCACAACAATCCTGCGAGGTAGATCAGACTTTGAGATTATGACTAGCCCAAGATGATCCTTGTGGCCAAGTGTAATATTTTCTTTTACACAGGATTCTAATTGGTATTTCTTTAAAAAAAATTATAGTGAAATTATATACGTTCAGTCTTGCACCTAAAAGCAGTTGTAAGATTTGATCCATAGTCTTCTTCCTTACAAAATGGTAATCTCTTGGGACTTTCCTTATTAGAGCCTGTAGACTTTGTCAACTTCAATTGTCATTTCTTCCTCTGATATTACCAAATGAATGTGTGTGTGTGTGTGTGTGTGTGTGTGTGTGAGAGAGAGAGAGAGAGAGAGAGAGAGAGAGAGAGAGAGAGAGCGCATGCCAAAGCAATTTTATAATGTTTGTCTAATGTTTCATCTGTATCCTCAGGGGAAGCTCTGAATCTCAAGCAAAATTCTGACTCCCTCAGCTTCAGTAAAGCTAAATTGTCCATTTCTCTTTGTAGATCTCTATTTAACTCTTCAGTAGTTTGTTTTATTTATCCAGATTTGATTGTTAGAACTTCTCAATTTCTTAACATCTTCCAACATCTGTTCTTTAATTTTTAGAAATTTTTATCTTTGGTAAATTTTTCCTCCATTTTCTTCTCAAATGACTTCCATTTACTTGTCAATTGCTCAAAATATTTATTCATCATTTCAGATGTAACTGGTTTTTAAGGTGTGATAGCCAAGGATTTTTTCCTAGTATTTGCTATAATGAATAGACTCTAGAAAAAAGGGGGAAAGAGTGTCTTTAATCTGACAGTGCATGCGTCTTCAGCAGCTATACCAAAGTATACACAGAGCTGTAACTTAATCTGTTTACATTTCCATAATCTCCATAGCCACCAGCTCACATAGCTTGGACTAAACAAAAAGAATAGTTCACTTATATCCAGTTTAAACAGTTCACATAACAGACTTTCCAACGTACTTTCATCATAAAAGAAAAAAGAAAAAAACCGTGTAGGTGCAAAAACAAGAAAAAGAAATACCCCTTCTTGTTTTTCTCCCTTTATTCCACTTTGCCAAATTATTTAAAATCCTTTCCCCACCCCCATTAAAGTTCCATTCTGATTTATAGTTTCCCAGAGAAAAGGCTTATCTCACTACTAGGCTGCTTGTCTTTGGCACAGACGAAATCTCTCTATCTTTAAGATAAATTATCCTCCAGTAGCAAAGGAAGGGGGCTCCGTGAATCACCATTGGAAGCACCAGCCAATCAGATTCCAGTGGCCAATCAGATGCCTCACTGGCCTTGCCACTTTTTAAGAACAGCTAGTGAGTGCCAGGGAAGGTGTCAGCTGGCACCATGGTGCCCATGAGTTCCATATTAGGTATCCTTGCTTTAGACAGTGTTATCAGAGTACAAATATAGTCATATCCTGGGGTGTTTCTTTCATTATTCTTTTTTAAAAAGAGAGAAAGACATCCCTCTTTGTATGGCCAAAACTGTGGGAGTGGGCTGTTTTTGCCACAAGGATTTTCTTTGATTTAAGCAAATAGTTCTGATCTTAGACAACCTGTAAAGAACATTCTTTTTGATTTTCTTTTTCTTTTCTTTTTTCTTGCTTACTTCTTTCTTTTTCTTTCTTAGCTTTCTTTGAGATCCTATTTTTTTCTCAGTCTATTTTTTATTTTTTACTTGTTATCTGAGTTGTTTTTATTTTTCGATGTATAATTGAAAACCTAATAAAGTTTTGTACAAAAAAGAAAAGAACACTCTTTTACAGTCTGGAAGCTACGAAGACAAATTTCCCTTGCTCAACCTGGGATATTTGGACTGTGCAGAAACGACCTATGTAAGGTGCAACAGCTACTAGACATTATAATATTTCAACCAACAACCATGGCTATGCCTTTAAGAACAGTTTCATGCAGATGTCAGTTGTTGATAATGTTTATGACTGTACTCTTTAAAAAAAACACCTTCACCTGCAGATTTCTGCACAAAAACCAGCCAACTAGGCAGTTTTTCTCTGGTCAGTTCATGACTGTACTATATACATTATTTGTTTACATAGCTCAATGTACCCAACATTTTAACATAGCCACAAAATCAAGGCCCTGCTCCAAGGAATTTACAATCTATTTTTTTAAGTAAGAGAAATAACAATAGAGGAAAGGGACGAGACAGGGATAGCTGAGAGGAAAGTAAGTTACAGAAATTTAGACTTCATTCCTGGTGAAGTCTAAATTTATTCCTGGTGAGGATGTTTGCCATGAGAGTCACTGTGTAACTTTGGGCCAACCTTTCCCTCTGAGCCTAACTTACCTCACAATGTTGTTGTAAAGATAAAATGGGGAGCACTAGGTACACTCCTTGGGGTTGCCAGGTGGGGCCTGGAAATAAAATTGATCCCCAGACTAGTAGCCCTATCCAGTGGGCTGGGTACCTTAGCACGGTGCTGCAGCTATTCTGGGCTGCCGCTCCCAAGGAGGCTTCCTAGCAGCACGAGGAGCCTTAAAATGTAAAAAGCCTCTCTACCACCAAGAAGCCCCCATTGGGCTTAATGGACTTGCGCCACCTTTTTAGGTTCTGTAAGTCCACAGCCCTAGCCACCACTTCAACAGGGGCAATGGTTAGGAGGAAGCCAACTAACATTGGCTCCTCCCCTGGCCACACCCCTGGCCACATCTGCTACACTACTGGAGGGGGCGCAGGGATGCTGGCACAGTGTCCAGCACCATGACCCACTGATGTGGATGGCTGTGGCGGCTGCCCGCTGACAGATTCACTCCAGAGCAAGTGCCCCAGGGAGAGCAAATCCGCCAGCATGGCCCTGGGCTGTGCAGATTCAGCTCTCCCTTTGAATGGGGCTATGCAAGAATCAGTTCCCCTAGACCAGTGGTGGCGAACCTTTGGCACTCCAGATGTTATGGACTACAATTCTCATCAGCCCCTGCCAGCATGGCTGATGGGAATTGTAGTCCATAACATTTGGAGTGCCAAAGGTTCGCCACCAAGGCCCTAGACAAAATGGCTGCTTTGGAGGGTGGCATTACAGGGCATTATACCTAACTGAACTCCCTTCCCAAGCCATGCCCCCCCCCCCAGGCTCCACCTCCAAAATCTCCAAGAATTTCTCAGCCTGGAGCTGGCCACCCCAATACCAATCTGAGATCCTTCAAAGGAAGAGTGGAATGAAGATGTAATAAATAAATTACCGGGTTGCATGTTCTGTGGTAGAGTCATGAGGTAAAGGATAATATTCGGAATCTGAGGCCTCGACTGACTAGGGCTTTCACCTAAAAACCCCACTTATTGGGCCTGCTTGGAAGAGTTAAAACAAAATCATTCCACTGTTCTTTTATGAAGTTAAAAATTCCATACCCAGAACAGGGCACTGGAGAACTGGCCAGGGAGCACCTGAAGTTGTCATCCCGTGAAACCTGTGAAGCTGCGGCTTCGCTCTGCAGATGACGGAGCATTCGACTAAAATAAGAGAGAGGTTTTCAGATTGTGGGCAGCCTAAAATGGCTTGAGGCTAGACTCGGAACCTTGGGCATAGCCTGAGTTCAGATCGTTGAGGAAGAGAAAGGTCAGCTGCTGGAACAAAAGGGAGATGTGTGCACAAACTCCTGTCAGTGCTAATGAGAGTCACGAGATGAAATTCCCCAAGCACTGCGGACCAAAGCCGCCCCCTCGATGTGCAAGCAGCATAAAGACGTGTCTGTGTGAGTTTTGGCACGGGATGCTGGCAAAGTGTGGAAGAATAATAGACATCAGAAATGAACATGAAATTATTTGTTCATCGTGCCCATCCCCACGGAAACCAGTGCAGAGTTATTCTCTTCTGGCGTGTTTTGCCCACTCAGCATTTAAACAACCGTACGCATACATGAACTTTCACCTATTCTTTTTGAGTTTACTGTGCAGTTCCAGGCTCTGGATTCTCTGTTAAGTTAGCATACCCTTCAAACTAGTCCTTTCATAATGTCTCCAGCTGTGTTTATCTTAGTTTGCAAAATAAGAAAAGTCCTGCTGGATCTGACCAGTGGTCTGTCTAGTCCAGCATCCAAAATCATTCAAACCTAGAGGACCAACCAATAGGACATACAGTGGCCTTCTGCTGATTTTGCTTCCATGTCTCATTTTGTTGATTGTATTGACTCCCGTTGCATAATCTGCCTTTCGTCCCAGTGAGAATGGTGGACTATAAAGAATGCAACTAATTTTTTTAATAGCGGGTATTCAGAGGTTTACTACCTCTGAATATGGAGGCTCCCTTTAATCACCGTGACTAGTAGTCAAGTAATAGATCTCTACATCATGTATTTGTCCAATTCCCTCTTAAAGCCACCTTTCCAGTAGCAGTAAATTACACAATTTAATTAGTTGTTGAGTAAATAAGTATTTCTTCTTGTCTGCCCCAAATCTATTGCCCATCTACTTGATTAGTTCTAGGGAGAA
This sequence comes from Sphaerodactylus townsendi, assembly GCF_021028975.2. Lineage (NCBI taxonomy): Eukaryota > Metazoa > Chordata > Lepidosauria > Squamata > Sphaerodactylidae > Sphaerodactylus > Sphaerodactylus townsendi. The sequence continues at coordinate 22,731,003 of NC_059430.1, forward strand.
AAAGAGGGAGAGAGAAAAAGCACTCTCTGTTCACTTTCTCCACTTCATGCATAATTTTGTCCCCACACTATTCATTGTTTTTCTAAACTGAAAAGTCCCAAACCCTTTAGCCTTCCCTCACAGGAAAAATGCTCCAATTGTTACTGCTGCTGCTGCTCGGGTAACATTAAGCGATCTTAGTTCAGGCAACGTAGTGAGGCGCAGGAGGCCGGTGTTGTTCAAAAGCAAAATATTTTTTATTCAAAAGTGATTGATACAGCTCAGGCAGGGGAATCGTGCCACCGTAGCCAAGCGCAGGACCTTTTATACATGAAGATCAAAAGAGGGCAAGGGGGCAGGTAAGGGGGCAGGTCCCTTACCTTGCAACTATAAAGAAACATCAACACATAAAAGAGAGGTACAATTACAACTTTGTGATTGGAACCATGAAATCTCGCTGTCAAGCGTCTTCCCGCGAGACTTTACAAGAGCGCAGGAACAGGGAGCGGAGAGTGTCCATTCATAAATCGGGTGAGGCTGCTAACGCACCCAGGTATCTGGTTATCAGATGGGCTGCTTCCTTGAGTTATGTCCTGAGGCTCCCGCGCCTCAGTCCCGCAACAAAAGAAAGTTCAAATGGTCCAATGATGATCTTGGCGCATTCTTCAACAGCTGGAGCATCTGGGGTGCCGTCATCAGATTCAATTTGTAATTCCAAAAGGGTTTTTGCTAAAGAGATCTACTGGGTGTTGGTCCAAACTGAATTCCAGGACTAACTTCCTTGGGTCTTAATATCAGCTGCTACAAGCTATTGCTTTTACTAACAGATACAAATATCTAAAGTAACATTTCTAATTTAAACATTAGATGCAATCCTAAAGAACTTACAGTATCATAAAAGGCACCTTATATATGTGAACAAGAATATCCTAAACTAACATTAATAAACATTGAATCGACTGGAAAACCTAGCTAAGACATAAACATAAACATTAGGCAAACAATAAATCCAACACTGAGGGGCTTACACTAAATCTTAGAAGAAATAAAACCATGAAGAAAACCATGTGAAGCATTGGCACAACCACATATACACGTCCTTTCCAGGCCCTATGTAGACTTTTGGGTAACACTGGTCTCTTTGCTCTGGTCCTTAGCTAGTGCAGTCTGACAAGAGGCTTAGGAAAATATTTTTCATATTTTCCTGGCGGTAACACAATCTCTGAATCATTCTGGTTGCCCTCTTATGTACTTTTCTAGCTCTGCACTGTCCTTTTTGAGATACAGCAACCAGAACTGTTCACACTATTCCGAATGGAACTGCACCGTAGCTCTAAACAAGGGCACTACAACATTAGCTGTTTTATTTTCAGTCCCCTTCCTAATAATTCCAAGCACGTACTTTGCCTTCTTGGCCAATGTGGCAGAAGGACTGATATTTTCATCACTACAATACCAAAATATTTCTCCCTCTCAGTCTTGGCCCATTCACAACCCATGTATTTAAAGCTAGGGTTTTTGTTCCAGTGTGGATTACCTTACCTGCACTGAAGTTCATTGCACTGTTGTTGATTGCTCATCAACTTTGCAGAAACCCCCCTGAAGCTCTTCACTACCCTCTCTGGTTTTAACCATCCTGGATAATTTGGAATCATCCACAGACTTAGCCACTACACTGCTGTCCTCCACATAATTTGTGAATAAATTAAATAATACTCGTCTCAGTATGGATCCTTGTGGCACCCAACTGATTGCCTCTCTTTGTTGTGAGAACTGTTGATTTATTCCTGCTCTCTGGTTCCTGTCATTCAACCACTTTCAATTCATAGGACAACCAGTCCTTGTAGCTCATAACTGCTAAGCTTACTCAGGGCGCCTTGGGCGAGCTGCTTTGTTAAAAGTCCTTTGGAAGTGCAAGTTTATAGTGTATATTATAATACATATGACTTCTTTATCATATAAACACCCTTTCTGTTTTCTATGGACCTTAGCACAGTGTATAGGGTTTTTTATTAAGCCTATTAGACTCTCACAGCAACAACACAGTGAGGTCAGTTAGGCTGACAGAGTGTGACTGGCATAAAAGCAACCAAGGAGCCTAATGGGCCAGTGGGGATTTGTACCCAGATCCAAGTGAAATGCTCTCTTCAGATGCAACACATTGCCTGTTATACTTGGTGCTTGGCTAATTGGAAAGCCAGAATAAAGAGACTCGTTATGCAAGCCTCCCGTCTTTGGATCTGAGAGGTACTGACACGTTTCTTTTGCAACTGGCTCCTTCAGCTGTAGACCTTTGTGACGGGGAAATTATTATCTCCCCTCTGTGCAAAGGTTTACCTGCCCCTCCAAACAAATGCTCGGTTCTGTAACACTGACAATTTTTGTTGTCTGAAATGCTGTCCTGGAAAAAGGAGCTGAAATGTTTTCATTGTTGGTTTTATCCAGCTCATCCTACAAAGCATTCAGGGCAGCATATGTGGTTCTCTTTATCCTCACCAAACCCTTTGAAAAGAGCAAGAATCCAGTAGCACCTTAAAGACTGTCAACATTTCTGGCAGGTTTCAAGAGTCACAGCTCTCTTCTTCAGATACAGCCAGAATGTCCCTCCATGGAAAAGAGATTGAATGGAGACCTAGGATTCCTGTCTCATTACCAATTATGATTTTTCAGTGCCTACTACCTGATGTTGACATTTACATGTGGTGACGAGAGCCTGGGCCTTTCCCCACTTACCTGAAGCCCTGCGCTACTCGAGGAGAGTAGCGCGGGGTCCCTCGGCACTCCCCACTGAGAGGGGCGGCGACAGCGCAGCCGCCCCGAAGCTGCTGCTGTTGCGCCCCTCAGCGCGCAGCATCCCAGGCGCTCTTCTTAACGGCGCCTTTTGATGGCCCCACGCAGAGCGCGGGGTCGTGGGGACGGCCGGGCGCGCGCCTGGGATGCTGCGCGCTGAGAGTGGGGAAAGGCCCCCTGGTGCACCACCGTCAAATTTTGGGTGCGTACTTGTTTCAATCCTGACCTGAATAGTCTCTCTTACCATGCTCTTTCAGTTGTGCCTTCCACCAAATGGTTCCATACTAAAGGTAAAGGGGAAGGTACACCCACAATAATAAGAGAAAATTTGTACCCACCAGGCTTAAACCTAAAAATTCACAAGGAATTTTATAGCATCATAGCAGCGTTGAAAGATTATTTCAAAGCAATTTTGTACAATACAGGTACATAGGAACACGGTAAATATTTTTTTCTTTTTTAACACAATAACAGCAACAGCTAGCCAGAATCTAGATAATTACTGGCCTCGTGAAACCTTCAAGGCTGTTAAGCAAAGAACAGGGATTTTTTTCTCAATGCTTTAACATATAATCACATTGGGGTCGCGCTCTGTTTTTTCTTATGCCTCTCGCCTCATCAAATGGTGGCATAGGATTGAAAACAAGTTGAGTGACCTGGCAATAACAACTGATGATATAGCTCTGCTTACTGAAAGGGAGGCATTTGCCAAAATCAAAAAAAGGCTCCTTGATTTGGATTACAGGGAATTGACAAACGAGGCCAATAAATTTTGTTCTCCCTCCCTTTTGGGTATTCCATTGAATAATTCAATGATGGCAGGATATCTGCAACTGTTAATAGAGTCTAAATGGCGACCGGCTATATCACTAGCTCGTTGCAATGTTTTACCTTCTGCTCTTCGACAAGGAAGAAGATTGGGCTCCCGCACCACGAGAGGAAATGTATTTGCGATCTCACCTGTGAAGAGACTGTTTGGCATGTTTTATAACAGTGTCCCTTGTATGCGTCTATCAGAGCCAAGTACCTAGCCCCCTTGATGGTAGACCAAGTTGAGGCAAGGGACGCTCAAAAAACTGTATTTTTACTTAATAACGAGAACAATGCAATGTTGGAGGCCGTAGCAAAATTTCTGGGTGTTGTTATTTCAATATGCTCTTAACCATTCCTTCCTACCAGTATTATTGTTCTGTTGCTTCTTATGCCAATAAAGGTTATGAAAAAAATGACATTTACATGCTGTTGCCATTGGGTGTCTGAATGTACACTCCTCTAATTAAGGACAGATAGACTCAGATTCTAGCTGTATCTGAAGAAGTGGGTTCTGACTCATGAAAGCTCATGCCCTCCCATAAATTTTTGTTAACCCTGAAGGTGCCACTGGATTCTTGTTCTTCCTCACTGTTACAGTCAAAGATGGTTACCCTTCTTGATCAAACACTTTGAGTTGGGGATTGACCGTTGGTTTGGAGAAAAATGTCCTGTCCATTTAATAAAGGTTTAATGCAATGTTATTTACCATGGCAAGGAAAAGTTTTGACTGCCAATTTCTACATATTATGTCTCTATTACAGGGACAGGGCATTCTTTTTGCAGTAAGTTGGGAACCTTACCTATGAGGTAGATTATACTTAGCCAGGGTCACTGGGAGACTGAACATGTGAACCAGAGACCCTCTAGTTAAAGTCTGGAATACTCAGGTTGCCCCTTTAATAAAGGCTTAATAAGATGTTATTTGCCAGGTGAGCTTTGGGTGATATAGAGGTGTTGGTCTCTAATAAAACAGTAAGGTTCAAATCCTGTAACACCTTAAAAAATCAATAAGATTTCCAGGATATAAACTTCCAAGAGTCAAAGCTCCCTTCATCAGATATGGAATTTGACTCTCAGAAGCTAATACCCTGGAAATTTTGTTGGTCTTTATGGTGTAATCAGGTGATACTGTTTACATCTGTGCCATAAAAAGCTTCAGCTGTCCATTCCGAGGCATTAAGCCTCTGTTACTGGGATGAGGCATTTTTTCAGCATGTTAGAAGAAGGAGAGTTGGTTTTGATATCCTGCTTTTCTCTACCAGAAGAAGTCTCAAAGCAGTTTACAGTCACCTTCACTTTCCCATCATCACAGCAGGCACCTTGTGAGGTAGGTGAGGCTGAAAAAGTTCTGAGAGAACTGTGACTAGCCCAAGGTCAGTCAGCAGGCTTCGTGTGGAGGAGTGGGGAATCTAATCTAGTTCTCCAATTTAGTGTCTGCTACTCATGTGAAGGAGCAGGGGATCAAATCTAGTTCTCCAGATTAGAGTCTGCCACCCTTAACCACTACGCCATGCTGGCTCTCAACCAGCAGTCTTCATCTCCACCTGGTGTTCTGTGTAACAGTCAGATGTAAGTTGTAAGTAGTCCTCAATTTCTGCATGTATGGTGCCCAATTTAGACTGCAGCATGTGTGGGGAAAAGAGCATCACAGCCACTGAAATGTCTTTCTGTTTCTCTTCTCCCAGCCCTCTTTCCCATCCTTCTATCTTTTTCAGCCGCAACCCTAGGAATGGGGAATGGGGGAGGGATGTGTGTAAAATGACTACCTTTTATGATTGCCAGCCTGCAGCTTCTAGAACTTTCTTTATGTATTTTCCTATTTAAAAGTTATTGTTGTTTCCTGTCACAGAAGAAGAAGGGTGTCTGTAGAACTTGGGTCACCAAGTTTGAGTTGGAGAATTCTTAGAGATTTGGGGGTACCGGCCAAGGTTTGGGGAAGGAAGGGACTACAGTGGACTATAATGCCGTAGAGTCCACCCTCCAAAGCAGCTATTTTCTCCAGGGGAAGTGATCACTGTAGTCTGGAGAACAGTTGTCATTCAGAGAGAGCACCAGGCCCCACCTAGATGCTGACAATGTTATGCAATTCTAAAACGAGAGCAGCTGTCAATATGGACCAATTAAACGGTCAAAGGAAGTCATCTCTTCTAGACTCTTAGGAAGGTTGAATGTACCTCTACTTTGGATTGAAGTTGCAGAGTTTGTTGTCATATCTGTCTGCTTTGTTTGTTTAGAACTCCCTCCCTAACACATAGGTAATCTTTCTAAAAAGAAAACAAACTTTTGAAGAATAGCATATTTTAACAGTGTATCTATTGGGTCTTCTGACAGTTTTGTCCATCCAGAAGAATTTGTTTTTGAAATGCATTTTGTTCATCAATGTAAAAGATAAACAGTGTTGTTTCCCAAATACCAGTTGGTGTTTCATCCTCTGATTATTTCTCGTCTGTCTTATTCAGCATGAAATGTGTATTGGAACAGTATGATGTAGCATAGCAACCTTTGTCCTTGAGGACAGTGCTGTGTCTTTAACAGCTGTGTGATATGAAGAGAGCTGTTCAGTAGGGGAAGCTTTTCCAATTTATGCTAAGAGAATTGGGATCTGTTCAGTTTCCTCCAATCAATCAGCAGTGAGGTAGAATCCTTAAGAGATCATTCATTGGTGGTATTTCACAAAATATCTGGCGGCATGTACTTTTGTATATTGTGAGCTTTTTAGTTGCCAGAAGATTATTGGTAGGTGTGTTCTTACTCCTGTATCTTGTCTTCAAATGAGAATAATTTGAGCTAGTTAGATCTTGGAATAAAGGGTGGTTTTCCAATCATCTGGGAAGTACTGCGTTAATCCGGAAAGCAAGTTTGCTCGTGTGTTGTGCAAGCATAGTCTGTGTATCTTTTGCCCCCTTGGCTTGGCTTTGAGTTCCTTTAACTTGGATGGCCTATCTCGCTCAGAAGTTCTAGCTCCCTTTACCTCAAGGTATTTTATTGCTGCAGCAGTTAAATAAATGGCACGTGAGAGACAGACCACATGACATTTTACTGGTTTTCTTCTTTAAAAGTGCAAAAAAAGCTGAGGGGAGTGCAGATAAAAGAAAAGATCTAGAGGTGAATTTTTAGCTTGGCATATTGTATAGGCACTAGTGCACCGTTTTATCGCTATGTGTTGGCTTCCCGTTTTTCTGGGGGCGGAGACCATCTTGCTTGGGTTTCTGACCCTCCGTGCAGTTAGGCAGGAACTCCAAACTTAATGGTTACACTTCCTGTCCCAGCTCAAACCTTAAAAACTTCGGGCTACTTGAGAAGCAAACTGTTTTATTCAATTCTGACTAATCAGTTTCTGATGATTCAAGCCACCAGAAGTGTGCTGCTGGGCAGTTTAGTGCACATCTGGAACCAGTTTGGTTGCTGTTTGAGAATTTCAATACGAGATACAGCTTCATGAGCCCTTTTGCAAAGGGGGCTGGAATGAGTTAACAGGCTGAATGTTAGCCCAGCGTTGGGTCTGCACTGCACGTACCAAGTATTCTAGGAGAATGCATGAAAAACAAGCAATTAGAACTTTTACAGTGTAATCCCAAGAAGAGTTACATCCTTCTTAGTTCATTGTCCTTTGTGGGCTAAGAAGGGTATAGCTTTGCTTAGGACTGCATTGTTGATGTCATAATTGCCCCAGCTATTTGTTCTCCCTCATTTTTGTTCTGCCCTTCTTCCAAAGAGCTCACAGTAGCATGTTGTTGCTCTCTTTTTCTCCACTTTATCCCATGAGGTAAGTTAGGCTGAGAGAGAATAACTGGTTGAGCAGTCATTTATAATTGAAAAGGGATTTGTCCTTGTTTGATACCCTGTGGGGTCAAACTAGGATCTGGGAAACGCAGGTTCGAATCTCTGTTCTGCCAAGGAAACTTTCTGGGTGACCTTGGGCCGGTCACATGCTCTCAGCCTTAACCCTGGTAAGTATTTGGATGGGAGACCTCCAGGTAATACCAGGGTCATGATGCAGAGGCAGGCAATGGCAAACCACCTCTGATCGTCTCTTAACCTGAAAATCCCACCAGGGATTGCCATAAGTCAGCTGTGATTGGATGGCAAAAAAGTGAGTATACTGACGCATTTTGTTTTAGTTGAGCCCTTCAAGCAGTGACCTGATTTCTTTTTGATTATTCTGTTTTATCTGCTGCTCTGATTCAGCATAGACTCCAAATAGTTCAGGCACTATTGCGATTAAGGGGAGAAATAAAAATAAACAGGATAGGATTAGTGTGACTCTCTGCTTTGAATTCATCATTGCCTATAGGGCAAACTATGTATTATTCATTTGAGCTCTTCGCTTCTTTCCCAAGCATTAGTTTGTTCCTACCCTTCTGAGCAGCTTTGTATGTTTTCTCTGGTGGAGACATCGTGCTTCTTGGACGTGAGTCATCTAATGCCGTATTTTGATTGCTTGCAAGTGAATCTCTTGAGCTCTTTCAAACTAAGCAACAGTTATGTGTATTTCCAGACATATAAAAAAGCAAGTGCATCTGTCAGACGGTCACATTAAAAGTAATCTTTCTTGTTGGGGCACAAAGGATACTGTGTTATAGGAGATTAACAATAACTGGACTGAACAAATAGACGTGAGCAAAAGAGAGGCAGCGCGAGAGAGAAACGGGGAGAGAATATCTTGTACAGAACAGTCACAGATGTAGTCAGGATCCTTCTCTCTCCATGATGGCAGATTTTGGCTGCAACCTTAATGACACTTTCCTGGGAGGAAGTCCCATTGAATAACATGGGACTTGCATCTGAGTAGACCTTCTTAGGATTAATCCTTTTGAGAATGATATGTTTCAGTGCATCATTTCCCAGCCTGTGATTCAGGACCCAAACGTGTATCTCAAAGTCTATAAAAAGCAGAGTGCAGTTTTATTTATTTGGACTTAAAAAAAAAGAGGACCAGCATACTATGTATATTTGGACTTGTGGGTCACCATACCCACAAGACTGGGAACCAGCGTTTTAGCATACCAAGGATAGGAGGTTGCTTTGTGTGGAAGACAAAGTGCTTCTAGCGATGGGTAAAAATTTATTTATACTCTGTGTTGCATTCTGGTACAGAATTAGAGGAGGAAGAAGTAGAGTTTGGATTTATACCCTGGTTTTCTCAACCACAAGGAGACCCAAAGCGGCTCACAAACTCCTTTCCCTTCCTCTCCCGACAATAGACACCTTGTGCAGCAGGTGGGGCTGAGAGAGTTCTGAGAGAACTGAGAGAACTGAGAGAGGCCCAAGGTCGCCCAGCAGGCTTCATGTGGAGGAGTGGGGAAACAAGTTCACCAGATAAGAGTCCACTGCTCATGTGGAGGAGTGGAGAATCAAACCTGGTTACATCTTCGTGGCCTTCTGTGGAGTCAGCCACAGTACAGAATAGCAGGCTAAAACAGAGTGCTCCTCTCCCTCCCAGTCCCAGGGCAGGCTTTCCCACCCCAAAGGCCACGTGGCTAGGAGGGAGGGAGGAGTACTCCCCTCAGTTCTTCTGCTGCCGCCACGGAAAGCAGTAGCAAGTTTCTATCGCTGTGTTGTGTGGGTTTACCTCAGCCCACTTTTTCATTTTTGTGAGGTAATGAGCGATGTCACAGGAAATATTGAAAGTATCATAATTTTATCCTCCATTATCCTTTATTCTCTCCAGTGTGGTGCAGTGGTCAGAGCTGGACTAAAATCTTGAAGGTAAGGGTTCAAATCCCCACTCCGCTGTGAAGCTTTCTGGGTGATCTTGAGCCAGTCTTACTTGCAGCCTAACCCACAGGGCTGTTGTGAGAGTAAAAATCCAGGGAACGACATATGCCTGAGCTCCTTGGAGGAGGAGCAGGTTAACAATTTACTAAATAAATATTATACCTGGTAACTGTCCTTTGCATCAGAACTGTCCTCTTACTTTTTTTTTTTACTGTATCTGGAAACACCAGTGTAACCAACAGGATTTTCTTAACATAATCTGTCCTGTGCATCCTACAATTTAATCATGCAGTGTCTTCCTGAGATTGAGCTTGAATTAGCGTGTGATGAGTCATTCTAGCAAATTTATTTGGAGAAAGCTTTTTTAGAGCCTTGCCGGCTTAAAAAAAAGGTACTGTGTATCAGCCGATTGTAGCAGTCTTCCTATAAAGAAGTTTAAAAAGGCTTAATATGCCCCCAGATTACCAATAGCTTTCAAATGTTGAAGTAGAAATAGACCTAGAAGCCGTTTGATGGTATCTGGGGTGTGCAGGAATGTTCCTAACACAGGCCAGGAAGAGTCATTCAGATGAGTATCAAAATCTGTTTCTAGACACAGACTTTGCTGTAAAAAGCACTCTTCCCTGAAACCCTTTGCTTTCAAATATTGAGTAAAAAGTACATGCAGTATGCAACACCGAAGAGACTCATAGCAAGCAATGAAAACAAACAATCTGTTTCCTAAACCCTGAGGTCTTTATTACCTTTATTATTTTCCTGGTATCTTTATTAATGAGGGTTTCATCCCATGAACTTCTTGATATATCTTTCTGTGACAACTCAGCAAAGCACATGTTTTTAATCTAAGGTACCATACATTTGTCATTTCCAACACACTGCATTAGATGAGTGCTGAAGTCATTGGAGTGTTGGACCAGGATTGCAGAAGGCCAGGTTTAGATCCCCGTTTTTTAGTATAGCTCACTGAGTAATGCTGGGGCAACTGTGTGCATTTGTGTTCCCCCTCCCTCCCCGAAACTGCAGAACAATGGGGTTGCCGGCATTCAAGTGGGGCCTGGCGATTTCCTGGAATAATGTATCTCCAAATTACAGAAATCCCTTCGCTTGAGAAAATGGCTGAATTCGGGGTGGATTTTATTGATTCCACTGAAGTTTCTCCCTTCCCCAGAGGCATATTGGGGGGAAATGGTACCTGGAAACAACCCCTTCTCTGGACACCCCTCGTGCCCCCCCCCCGTTCTTAGAGGTGTGGTTCGGGGGTGCCTTGCCCCGCTCCCATTGGCCTGCATGGGGGCGGGGCTCAGGGATGTGACTGCCCACCATTGGGCCACGCCCCTGGCCTCGGTGCAGGCCAAGTCCCAACCCCCGGTCTCTGTGCAGGCTGGCAGGGCCAGGAGAGGGCAAAAGGAAGCTGGCCTGCATGGAGGCTGGGGATTTGGCAAGCCCCCACCACCGGCCTCTGTGCAGGCCGGCTTCCTTTTGCCCTCCCCAGGCCATGCCAGCCTGCACGGAGGTCAGGGTGGCTGGGTTTGGCCTGCATGAAGGTCGGGGGTGGGGCTCAGTGGCGGCCTAGGCAGGCGCTGCGGCCATCCACAGCAGAACACCTCCCCCACTCCCTGCAGGCTGGCTCTGGAGCTTGGTGGCATGTGGCTGGGGTGCATGCCTTTTGGTCACATGCACCCCCCACATGACCAAAAGGCATGCACCCAGGGACATGGGTGACTCCATGTCCCTACAGGCTATATGCCTCTGCTCTTCCCCTTTATCCTCAAATCACCAGTAATTTCCCAACCTCAAGTTGGCAACCCTAGGGAAAGCTAAATATTCTGTGCTCCTTGGATCAATGGCAGGATAAAAATGTGTCAGATAGGCCAATACTTGACCGTTTCTAATTTTGCATTGCATTCACTGCTAGGGTTTTACTGATTGGCTTAATACTGTGAACAGAGTTTTTGGTTACCAAATCAAAATTTACCCATTGAATCAGGGAATTTTCCGTAACTCTGGCAGGGGCTGATGAGAATCGTGGTCCATGAAAATCTGGACACCCAGAGTTGGACATCCCTGCAAAAAATAAACCTAAAAAATATCCTTACTTTGTATAAAACAGATTGCACAGTGTGAGCCATTTTGGTGGGCCTCTAATATGAGTTATTCATCCTCTTTACAACCACTTGGTGAGTACCAATAAATAAAAGTGACCAGTATGCCAGACTAATATCCTAAAAAGGCCATGAGATTGTAGTGGAGGAAAATAGGTTCAGAATCAGCAATTAACGTGGGAGATATAACTCTAGAAATCTCTACTTTATACCCTTGGTCAACAGTGCCAAACAGTGGGAGAAGCAGAAACAAGCCTAGAAATAATGATAGCATTTGTTCTTAATAAGTCCTAATGAAACCGCATACAGACGGGAGGTTGAACAACTAGCCTCGTGGTGCCACTGGAACAATCTAGAACTGAACACACTTAAAACCGTAGAAATGGTGGTAGATTTCAGGAGAAACCCTCCCATCCTACCTCCTCTCACAATACTAGACAACACAGTATCAACAATAGAGACCTTTAAATTTCTAGGCTCCATCATATCTCGCATGACCTAAAATGGTTCGCACCTAATATCAAAAAATGTGCATCAAAAAAAAGCTTGCAACAAAGAATGTTCTTTCAATATAGCCAACTCAGGAAGCTCAAACTGCCCAAGGGGCTGCTGATACAGTTCTACAGAGGAATCATTTGATTACTGTCATCTGCACCCTCCTCTATAAGCTTCCTTGATGGGTTTTTGGTTCCTTTTGCACAACCCAACAAGATCGACACAGACTTCGAGAGAATAATCAGAACTGCAGAAAAAAACAATTGCTGCTAACCTGCCTTCCATTGAGGACCTGTATACTGCCACCGGGTCCAAAAAAAAAGGGGCTGTGAAAATATTTACCTGACCCCTCGCATCCTGGGACATAAACTGTTTCCAACTCTTACTTACTCCTAAGCGATTAAGCTACAGAGCACTGCACACCAAGACAACTAGACATAAGGCGGACAGTTTTTTTCCCGAATGCCATCACTCTGTTAAACAAATAATTCCCTACGATGAAATGTTGAAACTATTTTATTATATACCCATTATTATATAATTACTGCACTACTTTTTTCATCATTCCTATTACCCATCTCCTCCCACTTGTGACTGTATGACTATAGCCTGTGCTGACATTTTATTTTATTTTATTTTATGATTTTACATTTTATGTTTTCATTACTACTGATTGTTTCCTGATTGCTTACTAGACCTATATGACAATCATTAAGTGCTGTACCTTATGATTCTTGACAAATGTATTTTTCTTTTATGTACACTGAGAGCATATGCACCGGAGACAAATTCCTTGTGTGTCCAATCACACTTGGCCAATAAAGATTCTATTCTATTCTATTCTTCTAATCGCTCTTCATGCACTTCTGCAAAGTTCAAGGTATATAGGTGCTTTCGTGTTTTCCCCTGCAAGAACAGAAAGAATATATTCTGCATATGGAGACACCCACCAAACCTTCTAACATCTTCAGATCTACTGTTTGTCAGAGTTGGTAGTTCCTCAGGAGAACTGTGCAGGTGACAGCATCAATCTTCCTGATAGTGATGGCGTCCCTGCCCCTTGGCCTCTGTTACTTTCTAGTTTCAAAAGAGGAAACTTGAACAAGAAGTGCTTAGTTGGATGTAGCGGCGACTTTGTTCTGAAGAAATTTTCTGCTCTCTCTAGAGATGCAGCTGACCCATTGTTATCATTGTTATCAGAAGTTGTATAGCCTATTTTCATAGTGCTTTTGCTGCTTGACATTTGCCTATTCTTCTGGTCAAAGCGATGCAGAATTTGATATCGGTAGCGTACTGGGGTGAGGGTGAGGTCTCAGAAATAGAAGTTTTTGCTAACTTATTATTTAACAAAATCTGGATGCTTGCATAACAGAATTCCTAGGGGGCTGCCCCAGCAAATGTGAACTTAAAAGATGTCCCTGTGGATGAGGCACTGACTTCAAAAGATAGTTGAGTGCAGTAGATGAAAAATATTTGCCATCAAAGGATCCCTGTAATTGCTGATACAATTATGCGTTGTTCCAGATGTTTATAATCTGACAGCACTGTTTTCCCCCTGCCCCACCCTGTTTGTATCTCTTCCAAACTTGGCTGTTATCTTCCGAGTTCTATGTATCTCTTGATGCCTGCTGTTGAGTGCAGACAGTCACAGAGCTGATCGCTGTGCTGAGTGTGTTGTTGAACTTGGCACCTGTTGTGTGCTTTAACAGTGTTCGTTTGGGGAACATAGCTTGATGAGAGGGATGTTGTGATGCTCGCAGGGAGCTTTACTAGAATTTTGGTCTAATTGGTTGCATGTAGAAATCATAAATGCCATCTCAGTATATAATATTATCCTCCTCTTTAGATGCCTTCCAAACAAGTAACAAAGTTAAGGTGTAACAGCTCAGGTGGGTAGCACATCCTCTGACATTTTACAGATGAAAACAGGGATATGCTTTTAACCACCCTAACCCCCACCCCCACCCCCACCCCCACCCCCACCCCCCCTCATACCAGAAGTCCCTGCCTGCATATCTCCTCCACTTGCTGAACTCTATTTTATCTGGTGCATATTGGCTTAGAACAGTGGTTCTCAACCTGTGGGTCGCAACCTCTTTGGGGGTCGAATGACCCTTTCACAGGGGACGCTTAAGACCATTGGAAAACGGTCTTTTTATATTTTATATATACCAATTTTATGGTTGGGGGTCACCACAACATGAGGAACTGTATTAAAGGGTCGTGGCGTTAGGAAGGTTGAGAACCACTGGCTTAGAAGAAGAGTTCGTTTTGATACCCTGCCTTTTTCTACCTTTAAGGAGTCTCAGTGTGGCTTACAATTGCTTTCCCCTACCCTCCTAGCAACAGACACCTTGTGAGGCAGGTGGGGCTGAGACAGTTCTGAGAGCACCCAGCAGGCTTCATGTGGAGAACTGCAACTAGCCCAAGGTCACCCAGCAGGCTTCATGTGTAGGAGCGGGGAAAACAAACCTGATTCACCAGATTAGCATCTGCTGCTCATGTGGAGGAGTGGGAAATCAAACCTAGTTCTCTGTATTAGAGTCCACTGCTCTTAACAGCTTCATCACACATGCTTACTCTGCAATAGCCTAGCCACTATTGATTTTAAAGCTGAAACTGTGATTTTGATGAAGATATGTTGTTAACACTTCAAAACAGACCTCGGCAGCTGTGGTGTATGAAATGGTGGGATGTGCGCTGCACAGTGCCTTAGAGTTCATGTGCATGGATGCCCATTAGAGATGGGAGGGAGTTCTTCTGCAGAAGTTTAACTTGGGGAAGGTACAGAATCTCTAAGGTATGGCACTGCTAGTGCCCAGCATGCCCAAGGCATTTTCAGGAAAAAAATAAGGGCAATCATTTCCTAGGGAGTAGTACCAAGAACAGGGGCTGTTGTCCCCAGTAAATAAGAACAGCTGGTCCATATGTGAGGAGATAAAACCATGGGAGCACTCTTACCTCCTCTCTCAATTAGTGCTCTAATTGTTCAGGATTGGAGGTCTCTGGGCCAAATCCAGCTTTTTAAATACCAGTGGGGTGTCCCAGTTGCTGTCTGAGAGGCAAAAGAAATATATGCAAGCTTTGGTGTTTGGGGCAGTGGGGGTTTGGCTGGCCACTTTGAAGAGGGTCTGGGTCTTTTGCTGCCATCCTCGCTGGGCTGTCCAGTGACCAGGGATGTGGAGCTGCTCTGTCAAACTAGGTTAAAGGTGCCTGGTTTTGTTCAAGAGGAGGGGGAGAGAGATATGCTGTACTTAACTGTAGTTTCATTATATTTGGAAGGGGGCTGCCCTGCCTTTCCTAACAAGGCATTGTGCAGTTATCTGAGCACTCTGATAGAAAATGGTGACGCAGATCACTCAATGAAACCCAGCCCACCCAGCAGTCTTCAAAGATCCTGGCTGAACTGTGAGGGTAGCTGAATTTTGTTGTTCATTTTCAGGCTGTGAATGCCAGAGTTCCTCATTTCTCCCTAATGAGAATTTCTGTGGTTTTTATTAACATTTTATATTTCTGACTGCTAGGCAGAGGAGGAGGGAAGAAACCTTTCTTGTGCCATACACTTATGTTGCCGATATGCCTCTCAACTGGTGAAGATAATGCATGCATCTACTCTTGAAAGCATTATTAATTTTTTATTGGGTCTTTCCCCTGTATGTGGTCTTTCTCATCTGCTAGTACCCCTCATTGAAACAATCTGGCGTTTCACAGCAGGGGGTCAGAACTTGAACGCTAACCCCCCCATAATCCTGCGATTAATTACACAATTATGCAGCAATCTGGTCACAAGCGATTAAAAGTGGAGCAGAAGTTGAGCTAATTTAAGGCTGCTTGGAGACACAGTGGAGGAACTGGGCCCTGAGATGGCTGTTCTCCAATGGGATGTCTGGCACTTCACTAGGCTTGCCAACCTCCAGGAGGGGTCTGGTGATCTCCTGCAATTGCAGCTGCTCTCCAGACAATAGGGGCGGGTTCATCTGGGAAAAAAGCAGCTGCTTTGGAGGCTGGACTAAATGGCATTATGTCCCATTGAGGTCCTTCCCCTCCCAAACCTCACCTTCCCAAGGCTTCACCCCCAAATACCCAGAAATTCCCCAATCCAGAGTTGCCAACCGTAGCTGTGGTCAAATTAGAAGAACCATTGACTGCCCATCATACAGGCCAATGAGTATTGCCAACACTTTAATTGGTATAATGCTGTGGGGCTTTTTACAGTGGACCCCAGTAACTGTTGTTCCCTGAAGGAGAAGTGTCTTACCTATAACATTATAGGTAAAGTCCCTTGAAAGAAGTAGGCAGGTGTGCTCTGGCTGCAGCCAGATCCATGGAAACAGGTAACTGGGAGTGCAGTTTATCCCAATAACCTAATATTATAATCTTAACCAAGGAGGGTAAAGCTACTGAGGTCAATGTGGCTTTCTTCTAAGCAAGCATGAATAGGCTCCGTTTGTATGAAGAATTGCACTGTAAATGGTGTAGGAGTTAGGAGTGGTGGATTTGATTTGATTCCCCACTCCTCCACATGAGCAGTGGACTCTTATCTGGCAAACTGGATTTGTTTCTCCGCTCTTCCACATGAAGCCTGCTGAATGACCTTGGACCAGTCACAGGTCTCTCCGAACTCTCTCAGCCCCACCTGCCTCACAAGGTGTCTGATGTGAGGAAGGGAAGGTGTTTGTAAGCTGCTTTGAGACTCCTTAAAGGTACAGAAAAGAAGGGTATAAAAACCAACTCTCCTTCGTTTTTTGGCATTACAAAATATACTATTTCGGGGGTGTCTAAAAAAATCCTGCATTTTCTAATGTCTTTCCACCTTGAGAAGCACGGTTTGTGTAGTGTGAAAAGCTATCCTTTCACAAACTCTGCCCATAACTCTGCGGCGCCATAAAACGTCCACCCGTGTCTCAAAGCGGGACCGGTCCCCGGCACTTCGGTCCCGTCGGCAGTTAAGCCGGATTGCTTTTCTCGGTTCCTGTATTTTCCTTCCATTTATTTTGGGGGCGCTTCGTTTACATTGGCTCGCTGGAGGTCAAGGCCGCTCTTTCTTCCCATGCAGCAGGCGGTGACGTTTGCAGGGCGTGCGCGGCCGCTTGCTGCCTTTCTCCGTCCCTCTCCCGCTTTTCCCCGGGACTTCTCCCTGCACCTGAACCGCCCTTCACCGTTACTCGTCGCCCCTTTAAAACCCTTGCTCCCGAGCCCTGCTGCAGTCCTTTGAGCCTCCTTTGGCGCGCCTCCCATTGGCTGCCCGGATTCGCATCCCTCCGCCTCTCCTCGTCTCAGAGCCAATCGCCGCCCCCGCTTTTTGTAATCATAATTCGGACTGTACCACCGCTCCTTCCGAGATGGGGGGGTCGGTACGGGGGAAAGACCCACGCTTGGCGCGCTGCTTCTCATTGGTTGACTCCCCGCTCGCTTAACGCTCCGAGCCGGTCAAACGGTGTGTGTCTCTTTAAGCAGGCAAGGACGAGCTGGCCGCGGCTCCCTCCCTCGTGTCCAGCAGCGCTGACCGCGGCCAAGGTGTGTGTGAGACCCACTCGCTGTCGCTCCTCGTTCTCCGCCGGACTCCGGGCGCAGAGAGCCTGGGCTGAGCGCGATGCGGAGCTTGCAGCGCGGAGGACCTTGATTGAGCGCGCCTTGGCAGGGACCCGGAGCGAATCCTGGCAACCGCCCACTCGTGCCAGCCTGGCCCCGATGGCTTAGCAGCACCCGCCGAGCCGATCGCCTCCCGGACGGAGCATCGGAGACATGAACAAGTACGGGAAGCTGCAGTGCACCAGTGGGGGGCGGGGGGAAAAGAAGCGCCCGCCCGCTCCCGAGCCCCAGTGCTGGGCATGGGAAGGCTGCGCAGGGGGAAGGCTGGGCGCTGGACCCTCGGCTTTGCTCCGCTGGGGTGGCCTTGCCCTGTTTTGCCGGGGAGGGTGATGATCCCCGCGGGGGACATTGCGGGGCAGCCACTCCAGCGGGGGCGAAAGACACGGGAAAGGTGCCCGATGCGTGCCGTGCAGATTTTTTTAAAACGCATTTTTTTCCTCCTCTGAGTAAGAAACCTCCTTTTCTTTCTTGACCCGACAATAGCGGGCGCAGCGCCCTCCGCGGGTGACGCGCAGAATGCCACTCGTCCGGGCGCGTGTGTGTGGCGGCTGGCTCTCCACCGAGGGAGGTTGTGGAAACGTCCGATTCGGTTACTAGGCACGGTCCCCTCCTAGACAGTAAGAGCCGCTGCCTTTTGCATTTCGGAGTAATTACTCCGGGGTGCAAGAACGTCACGTGCAGGGCCCTTTGCGATGCCTTATTTCTGTCGTTGCTAGAAGAGGATTCGAATCCTGTCCCTCCCGTTTGGTCTTCAGAAGTGCAGACTGCAAGAAAAAAGGCGGGAGGAAGTGTATGTTTTGAAATAGTCGGGGCTGTGTAAATACGGCCAGAGTAGTTGACTGTTTAAGAGTAACTGATCCGCATTAAGTGACCCTCCCTCCATCCTCTGTATGCGTCTGTGCTTTATCTCGTTTTTAATTCCTGAGTAGGGGCGTCAGAAGCCCAGCCCTGGCACCGAGTTGGGCAGCTTGAGGATTTTGTGCGATAAATAACAATGCAGAGGCTCCCTGACTACCTTTTGAGCCTCTCTCCCTTCATTTGCTGCCTTCATTTGCTGCTTCCCCCCCCCCCCTTTCCATCCACTGGCATTCCCTCCCCCATCCGAGGTCGCTGGTGATGCGTTTGGTTACTTAGGCAGGCCCAGACTTGCAGGGATAATACACTTCTATGGAAGCCGTGTGTGTGTGTGTGTGTGTATGGTGGTTGGGGTTGAGGAATGCACTTTGTCCATGCTCAAATACAGTTCCATCTCAGCTACTGCAACATGTTTCAGAAGTGACCCCCTTGGGTAGAGCGCAGCAGGTCCCTGGGCAAAACGTCCTTGTGGAACAGTGCCTCAGAATAAACTGGGATTAGGCACAGTGTTGGGGTCTGGTAGAGAGGAGATTCGCTCCTTGAGGTTAAGAGCAGGTTACGGTCTGCAGAAATTCTCTCCCAGGGCGCTCTTTGCATCTCTTATCAAGTTTGTACAAGAGGCGGAGGGGCTTAGGGTCACTGTTGCAGAAGAAGAGCTGGATCTGCAACCAGATCTAGAGTTTCCTTTATCCAAACAGCTGTGTGGGTGTCCTTGGGCCATTATTATTATTAATTACTCTTCATATATCGCCCAACCTCCAAAGGGCTCTGGGTGGTGAACAATAAGGCCAAAACGGCAATATACAAAATGTAGTAATAAATATAAAACAATGAAAAAATGTTACAATACTAACAAAGCAGCAGCACATAAAACTATTATTAGCGGCGCCCGCTCCCATGCTTAGGAGGGGACGTAGCAAACCAAGATGGTACAAACAGAATCAGCGGGGGGGGGGGGGGAGAGCATGGGCAAACATCCCTGCAGCCCTGTGGGATGTAGACTCCTTTGAGCTTTTTTTGTGGTCTAGGCAGGGCAAAGTGGCCAGCAGAGAAGGTGCTCCCAGTTGACAGGAGCAAGGGAGAGAATATAACTTCGCTTGAAACCAAAGATCTCTGTGAACCTTGTCCTGAACAGAGTTGGGTCTGGGGAGTCGGGAAGTCTATTTTGGAACGGGGAAAGAAAGCAGAGGGCAGCTGGCTTGTAATTTCCAACCACTTGTTGTGAGGGCTTTTTAATTTTGTTGGGGCAGTTGTGTTTTAAGCTGCACTGAGGATTTGGATGTCTGGATATTTTTGGAACTCTTGAACAGTAAATCTTATCCAAATCCTGCCTCATGTTGGACGGAATTCCGTTTTTCCTCCTGGGTTGAGTTTTTGGTTGTTTGCGTGGTGTTTCACTGTTTGTCAGACACAGCTCTTAAGCAGCACAGAAATTCGGGAGGGCTGACACATGCGTGCGCATGATAGAAACTTCTTTTTGCCGTGCATGCATCTAACGTCTTTTCATCCTGCACAGAAGGAGATTCAGCGACCAGAGATCGTTTTGTATTTTTTCACTGAGCTGTATACAATGAGTGTATATTGCCCCCAGGAGGTAGGAAGTCTTTAGTGAGACTCTTTTTATAAGAATCAGTGTAGAAACACTTGTGCTGCCATCCAAGATGGCACATACCAACTTGAGCCCTGCAGTGTGCCTGAGGGATTTTCAAGCATAGTCTTGTTTGAAAGTTGTTCAGAGGAATTACAGTGAAAATTCCTCCTCCCTTCCTGCCCAAAATTTGGTTGGCACTTGGAGGTCATCACCACATGGGGGTTCCAGGTGAGTGCATTCTGGCTCATTCTGTGAGACTGGAATAGACCATATCAAATGCTGCTTGGGAAAAATAAATCCAGCCATGTTTTGAAATGGTTTGTATTCAATCTGAGTTTTCACTTACATGTACAGAAAGGCAAGTTTGCAAAGGTCACATGTGGCTCAGTCTAACACACGCTTATGCCCTCAAACCCTGAAAATAGTTTATTATTGCATGTTTATCCTGGTATCCCTCCAAAGGAATGTATGTGGCTCTCCTCGCCTCCTTTTTATCTTCATGTTAATCCTGAGAGGGAGGTTAAGTTGGGGGGGGGGGGGCTGGCCCAAGAGCACCCAGCAAGCTTCCACGACAAAAGGAGAATTTGAACCTGGTCTCCCAGACCTTTGTCTAAGACTCTAGCCATTAGACCACTCTGGTTGTCATGAACATTAGAGGGCAACTTTCTCTCTGGGTATGAAGGTCTAGGGAAGCGTTTAGGGGGGAGGTCCGTGCACCTTGGCTGGAGGAACTTGGAGGAAACATGATAAAACTATGATGGATGTTCCAAAGTGCTTTCCATTCTGGTCAGCAAAGAGAAGAACCGTCTTGGGAAGAGGATGCAGGACCTGCCCTTCAGTATGAGGATGAAGAGCATAGGCTAGCTAAAGTTTGTGCATCCCTTCAGAACAGAAGTATTCCTTGTTCTGCATAATCTACTTTTTGAATAGTGTGACCAGATACGAGTTGAATCCAACCTACTTTTCAATGTAGTCTTATTTCCCCAGGCATATCCAGATCAAGGTAGCTTTACAGTGGATCAGGGATCTGAACACCAAGTAACTAGCACCAGTCGCTGCATCTTGCTGGTTAAAGTTTGAATATGGTATTTCCATTTTCTTTGGAGTTTAAGGAGGTGAGGAAAGAAAACTGAGCCGGGCAGCTTCAGAGTTTAGAAAAACATCTGGCCCGCCGAGATTTATAGACTGGCAGTGGCCTTCCAGGATCAGAGGCCCCATCACCTGGTCCTTTCAACCGGAGATCCCAGGGATTGAACCTGGGACCTTTTGCACGCCAGCAGATGCTCTGATGTGGATCCACAGCCTCTCCCAGAAGACGTTACCCGAGGACTGTTTATCGGTTCAGCTTTCCAGCCTGTGGGTCTCTACCTTCCTTTGAGCTGTGCCCAGGCCATTGTTAGTGGAGAAGGGGAAAATATTTCCCTTCCCTGTACCTGTGAGGATGTTGATCTTTGGTTGTGTTTTTAGCCCAAAGCACGCAAGTAGGCATTTTTATGATAGCCAGTGTACTCTCCTCTCTCTGTGTGTGGAAAGTGCTGTCAGGTTGCAGCTGACTTATGTTGAATCCAACCTTATAGGGTTTTCAAGGCAAGAGATATTTGGAAGTGGTTTGCTGTTGCCCACCAAGATCAGGTAGCCTGAGCTGTCCAGGTAAGGGATACTTCCTTACCTACTAGGAAAAGCCACGTTCTTTTGATTTCTTTTCTTAGCATTGTTTCTGTTTCAACGCACCCTTTTTTGGTCATACACTGTAGCAAGCAGACTTAACAGTGGGTGCACAGTAAGACAGACTTCATAAGGCATAGAGCTGGAGGACAAAGAGGCCTCCATTGTGAACATCCAGTTTTGCTTAGGTGTTGCACGGATGGTGTTTCATGTGCAGTAATTTTGTTCAGTCTCTTTCTTTGGAATTTTAAAGCCAAACTTGTCTTGCTCCTTAGGGCATTAGGCCAAGGTGTAATAAGCATGAACTGGTACACAAGTGTTGGAGCGTAGCTTATAGGCATGCAGCTTTAAATACGGGGCCCCTCCACCACACGGTGTTTCGTGTTCTGTTAAAGGAAGGCTGCAACAGTTAGCTCATTCAGTTAATTGGTGGTGCATTAACACGAACGGCAAACAGTTATCTTAATGCTCTTTGCAGTTTCTCTGTCTTAAGGGAGTATAAAAAGGGTTTAGCATACTCAGGTCAGGCTAATGTAGTCTTCCCAGGGGACTCCTTATTGTAAAAATATATACCAAAGCCTTGTAGAGCTTGGCTGGTTATTGCAAATCAATGTGGAATTTCTTCTGGGTTCGGGCAGCTGTCTTCTACAGCCACATTATGTTTACCTATTCTTCCGTCCCCTCACAGACATTATCCTTTAGTGTATCGTTGAAGGCTTTTACTGCCAGCATCACTGGAGTGTTGTGGGGTTTCTGGGCTGTATGGTGGTGTCCTAGGAGAAAATGCTACTGGAACACGGGCATACAGCCCGGAAACCGCACAACACTCCATTATCCTTTAGTCTTTTTCTCATTTCTCCTACCTGTTCCATGCATTTTATAAGCCTTTCCCCTCTTTCTTCCTGTGGCCTGCTGTCATTGGAGCCTGGCTCAGGTCCTAGGTTAGTCCTGCTTCTTCATTCTAGATTGTGCTGCTTGCTGTACTCTTCTCTACTTTCTGAGCACCCCAGCCAATAGCAATCTAGATGTTTTTTGGCCTGCCCCCATGTTTCTGTGACCTTAGGACAACCCGGGCATTGCTTCACTGCTACAGATCCTTTCCTGCACTAAAACTTAGCCATTTGTGACAACCATCGTGTTTATATCTCTTGAGAATCGGTGCGGTTTCGAACCACCCTTTTTTGTTACAGGCATGATGAAAGTCGTTGAAATTTTAGAGCCCTGTGGTAGTGGATTGTGATTACAATTGCTCGTTGGCGAAAAGCCACTGACTTTTCTGACATGAGGCTATTTCATTTTAGGGCTTAGATTGTATGGTGTGTCTGACTGCCGTCTGAAGAGAAGTTGGTGAACAAGCCCTGAGGGAATTAAGGTTACTTTTAGAAAGGCAAATGAGAAGCCGTACCAACAAAGGCTTAGGACTCCCTGCCAAAGCTCGTGGTAATTAATTTCAGGAAGATTTCATATGAAGCTTTTGTATAAAGAGTCAAACTGCACGATTGCCTCAGTATTGAAGCAACCAGGAACTTGCAAGAGGAGGACCTGGAATCTTTTGCCCACCAAACAAATGCTCAATCACTGAGCCGTAGCTCTTCCCTGCATCTCATATCTGTTTCCAAGTGAAACTCAGAATTGAAATGGAAGACATCTGGCAGATCAGTCTGTGTTGTTGGCTTGCTTGGTTAACTTCAAACATTAAAGTTAGCTTTATGATTGTTTGTTTTTCCTCTTTACTTCTTGCCATAACGCTGTTAAAATTCTGAACAGTGGATACAGGTCCCTATCGAATGCTTCATTTGGGTTTCTCAATTTAATGTCTGCTGTTGCAATGTGGCTGACCTTGCAAAATCTAGACACTAGTTTTCAGAGGCTAAATCTGGAGCACGGTAGAAATTGGCAGAGGCTCCTCAAAGCAGTCAAAATCAACTTGAATAATGAGGAATTCATTTCAATCAGCCTGGATTGAAATGAGATCCTTTGTAGATGATTGGAATTTAAATATACTGTCCTTAGTGTATACAAATTCAGGCTCTGTGATTATATTTTTTGTTCTCGGTTCTGTAGATACCCAGACCTTCCTGGCAAGGCTTCTGATTCACTGTTGGGAGATTTGATTGGCTGGGAAGACTTTTAAAAACATTGCTTGTCAGCAATTGCCACCACGGCACAAGGATCTGCACTGTGTTACTGTAGTTAAGCTGTGGCAATCGTTTTGTGGCTGGCTCAGCCTCCTGTGGTGGTCATGTTGTTCTAGCTCCCACCATGCCATGTCAGAATTCCAGATGTGCCCACAGGCACAAAAAAGGTTTGGGACTCCTTTCACAAAAGAGTGAATTTACCCCTTTTAATGAGAATGTGGGGACCTCTTTGTTCAGAGGCAATACTGGTATCAGGGGAAGGTCTCGGCCTCTGTGCTGTGTTGCTGGCCCTCCAGAGTAACTCACTGGCCATTCTATGAGAACGCTGGACTACGTGGACCACAGGTCTGATCCAGCAGAGCTTTTAATTGGATCAACTTGTAACTGTGGTGTGCACTTTCCTGATCTGCCCCTGCATAGCATTTGTGTTAAATTAAGAGGAAGGACCATGAGTATGAAGGGAAGAGAGCACTCCAAGGGCAAGCAGGCATAGGACATATTGAAGTTAGAGTGTCGTGGGTTTTTCGGGTTGTGTGCAGTGGTGGGAGTCAGATAATTTAACAACCGGTTCCGGTGGTGGGATTCAAATAATTTAACAACCAATTGTTTACAAGCGCCATTTTAACAACCGGTTCTGCCGAACTGGTGCGAACCTGGTGAACCCCACCACTGGTTGTATGGCCGTGTTCCAGTAGCATTTTCTCCTGACATTTTGCCCCTATCTGTGGCTGGCATCTTGCGGGCAAAATATCAAGAGAAAATGCTACTGGAACATGGCCATACAGCCCAGAAAACCCACAACACCCTAATGATTCCAGCTGAGAAAGCCTTTGACAATACATGTTGGAGTTGCCTCTGCATTAGAAGAGCTGAAAGCTGGCATAGTGTAGTGGCTAAGAGTAACTTCTTCGTTCAGGTCTTTCCTCACTTAGTCTTTGGGAAGCTGCAGTTTCAGCCCCACCCTTCCATGTGCTATATGTGGTTCTGAGCCTGACTTTAAAGTGGTTGTCACAAGGATCTAAAGCTAATTTATGTGAAGTGCTTTGGATACGTGTAATGAAAGCTGACGAGTAGTATCAGGCCACATAGAGCTTTTGGGCTTGTATTCAGTGTTGCTTGTAAACTGCACGTTCTCTTTCTGGCTGTGTTGCTATAAACAGAGAGGATGTAAATCTTGGAGCACCACAGTGAATTCAGGAGAATTCTCTTTCTTGCCTCATGTCACCTGAATGCATTGTACCTGATACACCTATCTGGAAACCTATCTCCCCCCAGCCCCTTGAATATGCCTTGTTAGTTTCCGGGAGTGGAAGCTGTGTTTCGTACAAAGCTGGCAGAACATCTGCCTGTTCTTGACTAGTGTTCTGTCATTGGGTATGCGGAAGCAAAGCTGCTTGTTGGTGCAAAGTAGATCTTCCCTGTGTGGGCGTCCTGAACATCTGTACAATTTTAAAGCTTCTTTTAAAAGGGAAAATGTTCTTTTTTGGCTGACTCTTGCAATTTAAAAATAGGCAGTGCCCCGGGCTGTGGTGTGGCACTCAGAGGTGAACCCTACGGCAGAGGAGATACAAGAAACCTTCAATTAAGTTCAGAGTTGGCCCTTCTTGACCTTGTATGCTGTTGAGAGATGTCAAAATGTTAGAGGAATAGCTGTGATAATCTGTAGGAGGAAATGCGAGTCCTGTGGTACCTGAAAGGCAAAAATAAAATATTTTAAGTCCTGAAGATTTCATGAGACTCTCGTGTGTATTTCTTTTTTGCTCAAATTTATGTCTTCTCCCTTGAGGAAATTTCCCAAAAGCTTAGTACATTGAAACAATGAAGATTCTCATAGAACAGAATCATAAAGTTGGACGAGACCACAAAATCAAGTCCAACCCACTGCCGTGCAGAAAGACAAAACCAAAGCACTCCTGATAGATGGCCATCCAGCCTCAGTTTAAAAACCTCCAAAGGAGGAAATTCCACCATACTCTGAGGCACTGTATTCCTCTGTCGAACAGCCCTTACTATCAGGAAGTTCTTCCTAATGCTGTGATGGCGAACCTTTTTGAGACCGAATGCCCAAATTGCAACCCAAAACCCACCTATTTATCCCAAAGTGCCAACGCGGCAATTTAACCTGAATACTGACGTTTTAGCTTAGAAAAAACGGTTGGCTCCGAGGGGCGTGTTACTCGGGAGTAAGCTTGGTGAAGCAACTGTGCAACGCTTCGAATGGGTGAATCACGACCCTAGGAGGGTTTACTCAGAAGCAAGCCCCATTGCTAGCAACCAAGTTTACTCCCAGGTAAAGGATCGTGCCCAGGCTAGCCTAGATGTGTGTGGGGGGATGTGATTTTTGCCCCCCCCCCCACATGATGAACTCTGTGCATGTGTGCCCACAGAAAGGGCTCTGAACCCATGCCATAGGTTCGCCACCACTGTCCTAATGTTTAGATGTAATCTCTTTTCCTGTACCTTGAATCCATTACTCCGTGTCCTGGTTTCTGGAGGAGCAGAAAACAGCCTCCCTCTTCAGCATGACATGCCTTCAAATATTTAAACGTGACTACCATGTCACCCCTCATTATATTTTATCTATTCTGAATACCATTTCTGGGAAAAGAAGCTCTTGAACTCAAATGTTTACCATGATTTTAAATGTATCATCACCCTGCATAGTATGCTTTCTTGATTTCAGTGGCCACAGGCATGAGACTGGCATCAAGCAGATCATTTGTAATGCTAGAAAGGGGAATTTGAAGATGGAAATCATCCACGGCTCCAGTGTCAGAGAGAAGTTTGAGGGTGCAATCTAATAACCAGCTACAGTGATGGATCGCTTCCATTTTTGCTTCTCCTTCCTGGATGTATCAAGAGCTGAAGCTGATACCAACCAGCTACTAGGCATGAACACCAATCATTTTTATCAGTAAATGTCAGGTATGAGGTTT
The DNA here is from genome assembly GCF_021028975.2 of Sphaerodactylus townsendi. Classification (NCBI taxonomy): domain Eukaryota; kingdom Metazoa; phylum Chordata; class Lepidosauria; order Squamata; family Sphaerodactylidae; genus Sphaerodactylus; species Sphaerodactylus townsendi. The sequence continues at coordinate 22,757,677 of NC_059430.1, forward strand.
ATTTAACCCGAAAATGTATGGCCAAGCGCAGCATGGCATGGAGTTCTCTCTCTGCTTCCTCTTCTGATGCTTTCCATGTTCTGGAGGGCTTAGGACTCCATGCTGCACTGAGCCTGCCCAGCACAGAAGTTCCCAAATCCATGTGGGTTTGGGAAATGGCGCGGGGAGGATTGAAAAAGCCAAATGTTATTTGGCTTTTTTGGGGCCAAAGTGTATTCCACTTGTCACATGCACCTCTTTTTAAAAAATCTTTCAGGGTTTTCTGTGATTTGGGTTTACCAAATCACCAAGCCTACTAGCCCCTGAAGTCATCTTAGCATGCTACCTGGGATGCTGACAAAGAGATTTGAAGATTATAATCTTTCTCCCCCTCACTCCTTCTCCACTTGGGTTTTCAGCATTCAGCCTGATAAAGTGTTCTCGAGAACTCGAAAGCTTGCCACTCTGTTGTGGTGTTTTGCTTGCTCTTACTGAAAGGTATTGTATGGTATTTGTTGTTGGCTTTTATATAATTCAAATGGCTAAGGAGATGGTTTCTCTATAGAGCACACTCAGTTTTTGGACAGCTACAGTTTGCTGCAGTTGTGTTCAGAGGAACAACTTCACATTTTATGAACTCTGTACGGCTTTTCTTTGTTTTCAGCTGTCTCCGGTCTTGTGACCTTTATGGAATTAGCCAGTATTGGGAGTTTAAATGCAACTCTTTAGTTAAGTGTATAATTTAAGATATTAGTGAGCAGAAGGAGCTAGCACTTAACTGTTTTCTCTCAGATTTCTCCCTCTGGCTATAGGGCATAACATCTACTCATTCAGAAAACTCTTTCTTCTTCTAGTCATAGCCAGTTAGGGTAGGTCTTTTTGATCTCTGCACTTTTAAAACCATACTTAGGTTATATTTAAAATAAAGACCTTTTATGGCTGGCTCTTGCAGTTCCTATCTCTCTTGCTTTGACCTGCAGGAAGGTCTTCCCCTTAAGGGGCAGGGTATGAATCTGGAAATGAAATGGTTGTATAGCTGAACCATAAAGGCTGGTATTGGAAGATACAGTCTGAAAGGCCTCCTAAAAAAAGAATGGCACATGTAGCCAGGTTCTGAGCAAATCACAATTCCACTGAGTTCCGTTGAGCTTTATTTATTTCAGAAGAAAACTAGTGACAGTTGCTGTAATTGACCTACTTTGCAGTGATGTAACATTTCTAGAAATATTGAAGTCATAGGGAAGAAAAGTCCCCGCCCCCACAAGAATAAAAAAGAGAAATATTGTCGAAGGCTTTCACGGCTGGAATCACCCCAAAATGAGAAATGCTTTCCTACCAAACCTGAACTTATCTTACTGCATTTACAACACAGCTTTGTAACTCAGCATATAAATTATATTATATGGCAGATTTATGAAATTTAAAAATACAAATGTCTTGCAATGCCATCCTAAGCCATTTATATCGTTGCAAGCCTATTGGCTTCAATTGATCCTGACAGTTTTCTACAAGAAAAATTGCAAAGATGCCTAATACTGAAGAGAGAAAATTGCCAAATGCTGCGCCCTTTTTGCTACCTTGACACGTGTAACTGATTTTTTGCCAATTGAGACTTTATAGTGGTGAACAACTGTGTATTGTGCTGGGAGGCCTGTGAGAACGATAGGCCAACACCTGGTCTTTACAGGCAGCAGAATGAGATAGAATAACAGCTGAGGTGATAAAATGGATCCCACTATTTGAGACTGCTGGCAGGAGAACCACATTTTTAATGTCCCCCTGCTTGAAAAAAATTCTGATGATTGGCAGCTGATATATCAGAGAGAAGGCAGGGCTAAAACTTATCCACAGAGTGGTTTTTTTAAAAAAATGTTTGGAGCATTTGAAAATGTCACCCACCACAGACACACCTGTAGCCCAAATTAGTACAGTTTAGTCTTCCACCTTAAGATTCTGTCACCTCATGCGTAGACTGGATCTCATGGCAGCTTGAAATGACAGCTGAAAACAAGAGAGAGAGGAGCTGAACAAGGTCAGTTGATGGAATGAGGTGTACATATACCCTGGAAATTGAGCGAGGAGTAAGTGAGGTCGAGGAAGCAAATGGAGGATCAAGACTCCGTTTCTCATTAAAATGACAGTAGAATAAATTGAATATTATTGTTATTATTCACCTCTCATATTGTTTTCCTTGAAGGAGCTGTGAATATGTCCCTGTTGTTTTACTGTCAAAATGGCATGTGAGGAAGGTTAGGCTGAAAGGGTGACAGACCCAAGGTTAACGCTGGGAGCTTAATGGTAAGTGTGAAGATTTGAACCTGTACTTCTCTAGTTCTACTTTAGAACCATTGTTTCCCCCTGTGCGGTTGGAGTACGTAAGCAGTAATATATGGACAAGACCATCTTAAAGGGAACTGTTTGTGTGAACAAGAAAGTATTTATGATTCTAAGTGGTCTCTTGGTTGAACTCATGTACCCAGTTCTCTTAATCTGCACGACGGTTGATCTCTCACCTGCTGTAATTGCAAGTGGGCGGCCAGTTAAAACGGGAACAGGAGAATTTCTGCATTCAGATAGAATAGAATGTATTTGGTTTTTCCAACGTATGTTTCTTGAGCTGCTGGTTTTGAGCTAAAACCCAGGAAGCTTTCTCAATGGCAGAAACTGCTAGTGTCCCGTAGAACAGGTTGTATGTATTCGACAGCTGCTGAAGAGAATTCAGCATGAATTTGTTAGTCTTAATAAGTTTCCAGCTCGCTTCAAAGGTAGAGTGCAGGCAGTTCTAGATAGTATCTCTGAAATGAGTCAGTCAGTACCCAGGAGGTCACGATGTGTTTTCCCCAGCCCTGTCTAGGACCCTGCTTTGACCTTGTTTAGCATAATGATTAATCTAATACAGAATAAGCTTTTTGATAGGCCCCTGGGCCACCAGTGTGAAGGAGCTGCAAGATTGCTTTCTGTCTCCGAATAAATGCATTTTTTCCTTCCTAAGGGAGATGGTAGCAGGCTTTCCAGTTGAATTCACTGGTGTATTTCCTGAAATAGGTTTAACCTGGATTATTAATATAAGCTATGGTTTGCCGTGGCTTCATGACTGCCTGGGAACAGCGGGCACTTTCTGTCTGCTTTGAAATACAGTTAGCTTTGCTGTTATCTGCTTGGACGGTGTCATTTGAGGCCTTTGTTTTGTGGCAGGACTATTCTGGTAGTACTGTCACCTCATGGATGATATTCAGCCTAGAAAGGGTGTGAACTTTGCACTGGTTCATCTTGGGGAGCCCTTGGGAGAAAATCGAGTCCCAGTTGTTATGCCTCGCCTGTTGTGTGTATGTGTAGGCAGAGCTGCCTTCCTCAAAGGCTGTGTAACTTTGGCTGCGTCAGCTGTATGTGCAGTTCAACCATTACAGCGGCAGCCTTTGTTCACTTATTCTTGGCTGTTGAATTATGTTGCCCACACATTTTTCAATTTGTGATGGATATTTATAGAGGAAGTATACAGTGACATGGTGTAAACTGCTGTACTGTACTATCAGCAGTGCGGGGTGGATGGGAGCTTGGTAACAGAAGTAGGCAGCTGGGAGCACCTTAGATTCTGATGATCTGGATGCCCCTTTTCTTTTAACCCTGGAAGGGATTTTAAACATGTATTTATTTGATTCATTTATACCGGGGGTTTGCAACCTGCAGCTCTCCAGATGTTCCTGGACTACAAATCCCATCAGCCCCTGCCAGCATGCTGGCAGGGGCTGATGGGATTTGTAGTCCAGGAACATCTGGAGAGCCACAGGTTGCAGGCCCCTGATTTATCCCCTGCATTTCTCAACAGTGGGGACATAAGACAGCGTGCATCATTCTCTTCTTCCCTGTTTTTTCCTCACAACAACCGAGTGAAGTAGGTTAGACTGGGAGAGTGTGATGGGCCCAAGATCACCCAGTGAGTTCACGTGGCATGAATGGGGATTTGAATTTGGGTCTCCCAGATACAAGTCCAACACTCTTAACCGGTACAATACACTGCCTCCGCACTGTGTGCACTGGTTGTGCTTAAGCGTTAGCATCTTTCTGGAAGATGCTCCTGTCGCCTCCCTTTTGTTGTGTGGGGAATATTGGACACAGGGAGATGCAGATTTTCTGTGGAATCTGAGCCAGTACACAAATTACTTTCACCTTTCTAATAAATGTAGACTGCCTCCATTGCACTCTTCAGTCTCTAAACTGGGAAAGAAGGGAGTAGAATTTCTATACTTTAAAAGCTTTGCAGTTCTTCTGTCTGGGGAAATTATACACATTTCTTTGTGCATGTCCCAACTGGGGAATCAGGTTTGGGGTTTTTTTTTTACCATTTGGGAGGAAGGCTAGGAATAATATGAGCACTGGTAATTTTTTTTTAGGACTAGGGAGAAATTGAGAGTGTTAAGGGAAGAGGTGTTTAGAATTATGTTATTAACCGCTGGAGGCTTATAATGCAAATTTGTCGTGACTGGTATGTCTGATTGATATGTTGTGAATTTTTCTCTGCCACTTGGCCCTGAGGACCAGAAACTTGAGTAGCATTTCAAGTTGAAGCTGGTATTTCCACAGCAGAAGGGGGTTTTGAGGAAGAGAAAATCGGTGAAACAGGGTAAGCAAGTTATGTCAAATGATTTTAATTTTTTTTAAATGCCCAAAGCAACCATCTGTAAAACATGTTTTCTGGAAGATTGAATCTTAGCTGTTGGAAATGCGTTTGTAATTGTGACTTAATTGAACTTAATTTCTAATTGAAGTAAATTAGAACATGCTGACTTGCACTTTGACTGTCCCCAATTTTTCTGTTGAATCGTGTAGTCAAGTTGAACCACTACTTTGCTACTTTGGCACACGTTGAGACTTCAGATGTACTGTAAATGCCAGCTAGGTAAGTACAGTTTTGGGGTAAGCTAATCCAGTGTTCTGCTTATCTGCTCTTGAAAAAGTTTATTAGTAGTACACAATTTGAATGGGGTATCCGTGTCTAGACACTGTCAATGAGTAATCTGTTTTACATAGTACTTTCTATGCATGCTGGTACTTGTGGTCCTTTGATTCCTTTTTTCTTTTTTAAGTCATTAGAGCAGATAGCGATTTGTTTGTGCCATGCAGGGGGATTGGAGATACCATCTTGTTTATAATGGGTGTGGGCGGAGCATGCCCGGGTTCATCCATGGGCTGCCAGGAAATCAGTTCAGTTCAGTTAATGAATCTTGCTGATCTTCCTGTCTTGAGGCAAACCCATTCTGTTGTGGCAGCGGTGGGAGGAGAGGTGGAGGTAAAGGAACTCCTAACTTGCTCTGACAAAACACAGGACAAAACACACCCTACCCTTGAAGACCATTGGAGGTGGAGGGGAGCTGTTTGGGGGATTTTGAGGAGGGGAAAAAGCAGTGATGGGATTCAGCAGGTTCGCACCACTTCGGCAGAACCGGTTATTAAAATGGTGCTTGTAAACAACCAGTTGTTAAATTATTTGAATCCGACCACCGGAACCGATTGTTGAATTATTTGAATCCCACCACTGGGGGAAAGGATTAAGCACCTCCCCCGCTGCTTCTCCGCTCCTAGCTTCCCTCATCTGAAGTAAGTTTTTCTTGTTCTTAAAGCATTCTTGGACTATCCATGTATGCTTTTGAGGAGCACATGGTTTACTTCAGGGAGAGAGAGAGATCTATTTTGACCAACTTGCTATTTCTCTTTGTGCAGAATTTGACTCTGATCCTGCATATCCTATACCCCTTATATGAATTTTGCACGATGGACTGTCTGAATCATACTCACCCATGAAATACACATTAGATAGCCAAAATAGTTCCTCATATATTGATGGCTAAACGAGGAAACAAACCCAGGTTTGTTGCTATGTGATATGTGGGTGTGGCCTTAAATGTTTTCTTCCACAAACGACAAACCACCAGTGCTGCGACAATTTAAAGCAGGAATAAAGCCCAGCTGCTTATCATCCAACAGATCTTTCATAAGGAATTCCCATTTAGCCTGCCTTGATTTACCCTTGCTATTGGTTTCCTCTCACTGTTCTGTTAATGGTGCTGAGGCTAGTGGTTTTTATCTGCTCCCTTCATCTTCCTAGCACATCCTGAAGGCTCTTTTTACCACTCTGAGCAGTGCAGAGCGCCCTTTGTGTGGTGATGGGATTGGCTTCATAGTGTGCCTGTTTGAGTGGGAAGATACAACGGCTATCTGGTTACAGGGCACGATGAGGTATTCAACATGCCATTTAGAACTTGGGTCACATTGCTTTTGCTCTTATCCTGGGGGCGAGAACATATCTGTGTTGTGTGACACACATTCATGTCCTTGCAAGGTGAACACTTGAGAAGTTTGCAGTAATTCTGATGCTGCAGATGCATGTATGCGAGCAATATTTGAACAGGCAGCACAGAGAAGAAAAAGAACACACCATAATGGCCATATTGTGTAAGAAATATTTTCTTATGGTTTACAAAGAGGCGATAGTTGAGAATACTTTGCAAAGCCTGAAAATATTGTATGCATTATATCTCAACATTCAAGAAGACATCACTAGAGTGATTCATCTCAGTGGCGTTCTAATATTCTCCATCTTGATTACTGTCTTCTTCAGGAACTAATTCATGGAGCCAATGGAAACAAAGGCAAAATCCAGTCTTAGATAGGACAGGCAGCTTAACCTATTAAGTTAATTAAAGATGAACATTAATCTGGAAACATATTATCTAAGCTGAGTTGCATCTTTCTGCGTGCACTGAAGTCAATAGGATTAAAAGGGTGTTACTCTGCTTCAGCTTGCAGTGCAAAGACTCTGAGGCTCATATGCTCCTTGTTTCTAGTGACTTAAGTACTTAAAATATCATTTAAAAGCTCCTGAATTGGTAGTTGTGAGGATAAATTGGAAGGGAGGTGAACTCTAGGCCCCCACTGGGAAAAACGCAGGCTGTAAATGAAGTAATGCATTTATACGTGGTTTCTTCTTTAAAGTACAAAGTCACATTTTACCTACTTCACACTGTTTGTGGCAAGCTTTCAAAAAAGGTTTGCTGAAAAGCAAACAGAAATTGAGCCAACCCAGCACAACGTCATTGATATCCTGACAGAAGAAGTACCCCAGTGCCCTGCCCAGGTGCTTTTTATCGAAAGAGGGTGATTCTTTGTTGAGTGTGAAATATATGGGATGCTTAAGGTGAGTCCTAGAACAGGAGAGAGGCTACAAAATCACAAGAGTCTTTGGGCACAGTGGCGGGTGTGGGAAGATACATTGTGATCCTGGCTGAATTTTATGGGGGTGATAAGATTGCCTGTATCTTACCAGCAAGCGTTCAGTTTCATTGCATTTTTTGGGCACAGCGTGTCCTTAAGGGCCCTTCATCACTCACTGAAAAAACAGAGAGGCATATACAACACATGTGAATGCGATTCATGCTTGTTTGCAAATGGTGCTCTGTGGTGTGTGTGTGTGGATTGGCTGTGGCTTCCTGGTGGATCAAGTTTGGCTAGCATCTGTGTTTGCCTCTGTGTGATGTGAAATGGGTTAAATGGCAAGCTCTTCTCAGCTCTTGTGAGACTGTACTGCTGAAACTCTCTTTGCATATATTCAAATATTATTATTGCACTAGTTTTTGTGGGTTGTTGGCTAGGTATTTGTGAGGTTCCCCCATGAAACAAAGCTGTGCAGATGGATTTCTAAGCGTTTTAAGTAATGGCCAGGTGAAGTGAATAAGGGCCTGTCACGAAAAAAGTTTAAGTCTTTCATTTGCAGGATTTTTTCTCGGAGCTGCTGCCTTTCTGCAGCTTGCTGCCTGTTTCATCTGGCTTTTGTTTGCACAAAAACACTCCTAGAAACAAGGAAACAGAATTCCTCTTTCTTACATGGTTGTGTTGTTCAGTCAGTTACAGATCCATATATAACAAGTGTTGCTGGTAATGGGCACTGATTCCCCTCCTGGGATCTTTAAAAATGTGCTGCAGTTATGAAATAGGCTTTTTGCAAACTGAATAATTACACGAGGGCCTCTTTTACTCTGTTTTGTTAAATAGAAGCATTAACTCCGAATTTTTAAAAGTAGCATAACCCATCTTAATTTTTTTTCTTTTGCTCTCTGATTTCTGGATGTGTGTGAACTGCCAGAGCCAAAGCTACGCTTAAGAATTCTATACTGTATTAGTGCTTGTGAGAGTGTAGCAGTAGCGTACCACAAAATTATTAATATTGTTGATCATTTACCACTTGGCTATTGTAGGTCACTCAGCAAACATCACATGCATTTTCATAAGATCCCTTTCAGGTGACCCCTTGTTTCCATTTTTAGTACTTCAGACTGTGACTTGTCCAAGGCCACCCACTGAGTTAATCACCAGGTTGAGATTTGAACCCAAGCCCAAACCTCCATCTATTGGGCATCACTGGCTAGATTTATACCAGGCGTATTAGTGTGAGCTAATTTTGAATTAGTCATGACCATCTGTGCGGAAGTGGTTATGAGCATTTGCCCAGTATGAGCTCCGTGGCTTGCTCCTTTGTATACTCTGCCAAGAACTCCAAATTCTGCAACCATTTCTCACTGTATTGTGCATTTTAAATTACAGCTAGGAAGATAGAATATCTAGTCAAAATATGGGCTATGTACAGTCTTACTGTTAAATTTGGGAGAGGCCTGCCTCCTTGAGATCAGTGCTTCTGTCCCACAGTAGTAATGCTTAATAATCAATTCATCATTATTTTTATTGCTGTCTGTTTATATACAGAGCTGATTTTGTAGTGAAATAAATATTGACTGGCTGACTGAATATTTAAGAGCAATAGCCAACATTAGTATAGTACTTTAGCGTGTTTATACCCTTCAACTGGTAATCTTTATAGCCACTCTGCAAGGTAGATCCCTGTTATGTCCCTGCTGCAAGTGAGAGCTGATTCTTTGATGATAATGATTTATCTTAGGCTACGAGTGAATTGTAGCTTTGAGTTTGGGGTGATCCTGTTCCCTGTCTCATTAATTTGACTTGTCTCGTGTATCTGTTTAGAATGAACCTTCAGAAAAGTGACTTGCACCAGCTTTTTTTGGTGTGTGTGTGTGTGTGTGAAATTTTCATGTTATGTTCTCTTTCTTGTAGTTCTGTGGCCATTGTGAGGTTGCCGTCAATCTAGAAGCTAGCATTTAAGGGTAAGTAGCGTGTATGGAGTTAGTACAAAAAGAAACAGCACAGATCTTGGATTCAAGTTCCAGTATAGCCGCGAGCTCTTGCGAGGCTTGTATAATTTGCACTCTTGTCAGCCTTTGTTTCCCACGTATATAAAGAGATCAGTCGTGAGTTGTTGCATAGAGATTTTGCGGAGAAGAGAATTGCTGGTTAATAGATGACAGGGTTTTATTTACGTGCACCCTCAAGGCTCTTGCTGTTTATATTATGGTAATGTAGATTATGACTGAAATTGTCGAAAGGTAATTCTGCGTTTTAAATGCCCAAAATGGTTGAAAGGTCACTGCTTTAAATGCCAGTTCCAGTATGACATGTCTAATTAGTCATAAAAGTTGCTCATTGCCTTCCCAAACAATGAATGTTAAACATTTAGGCATTTAAATGATGATCAAAAGCTGGAGTCTCTTAGGAATTACAGGGAGGTTGATTGGCTTCTAAGAATTAACATTTAAATTTGTACTTTCTTCCCTCTGTTTGTAGTCAATAATTAGTGGTGACATTAAGAGCGGAAGTTTAGCTGAAAGTCTGCCATATTACATTTGTAAAGAGGAGTCACCAGAACGCCTTTGCTGTTTCTTTGATATTGGAATTCTACACTTTACACAAAACAAATATATACACAACAGCTTATTCTTTAATAACTTATTGTATTAGGACAGAAGGGCCTAAAGCCCTGGCTCCTGGCCACTGGAAATGGCACCCCGTCCCTCAGTTATGTGTTCTGGAAGTTCACTTTCAAAGTTGCCTTCAGCACCCTGAGGGCTAGAAAATTGGAAATTCCTGTGCAAATTTTAATCTTGTGTTGGAAGTTGAATGCAAAGTGTTAGAATTATTAGGATGTTATGGGTTTTCCAGGTTGTATGGCCGTGTTCCAGTAGCATTCTCTCATGACATTTTGCCTGCATCTGTGGCTGGCATCTTCAGAGGATCCTCTGAAGATGCCAGCCACAGATGCAGGTGAAACATCTGGAGAGAATGCTACTGGAACACGGCCATATAACCCTGAAAACCCACAACAACCTAGTGATTCCAGCCATGAAAGCCTTCGACAATACATTGTTAGAATTTTATTAATTATAGCTAAAATAGTACTCTTGGCAAGATATAGCATCTGGGAACGTGAGTTTCCATTTTACTAAGGCAGTTCCCTAGAATTTGTGTATACAAAAGTAGAGTTGTGGACAGTGCTTGTTATTACCTTCGTTTAGAGGGTAGCTGAACAAAATGTATTGAGTTTGGGGGGCCCTTTCAACATCTTCCATTTTTTTCTTTCTACCTTATTAAATATATGGAAATATAGACAGCTTTTATACTCTGTATGATGAGGGCTGCAAAAATTGTTCTTGGTATAGAATTGAAATTTGATTTAATAACCACAGATTTCAGAAGCTAAGCAGGGTTGGCCTTGGATCGTATTTGGGTGGAAGAAGATACTCTTGAGGAATATCAGGGTTGTGATGTGGGGTACCTCTGTTGTCTTAAAAACCCTACAGAGACTTCCAGGGAGTCAAGTGTATGCCACCTTGAATTCATTGATGGAGACAAGCTGGGATACAAATGCAAGAAGTAAATAATCATTTTTTTCCTAAAGATTCTGTCTCCTCTATTGGGTTAAATTTATAGCTGTGTAAATCTGTCAACCTTGTCCATCCCAGTCATTTTTTCTTTTCATATTTCTTCCTTTTTGCTCAGTCCTCCTCTGGCATAAATATGTCAATGCCTGCTGTAGTCCCAGTGCATGCCAGCACCTTCACACCAGTAATGCTCTTTGGTTTAGGCTTCCCTGTAGTTATCCTCCATAAAGATATGAAGGACTGAAAAGAAAATGGGAAAAAATCAGTCGGAAATAAATGCACTTCGTCTCGGGTATTTTTCCAACTTTTCCACTGGAAATGTTGAGCAACATTGAGGAATACTGGAAAAACTCCCTTGTGAGTGAAATGTTGGAGTGTGGAAATTTGCATGGCTCTGCCACTTTAGTGGATATATTTGTAATTTTGCTTGTAGAAAACTAAGGCGTTCATACTTTTAAATTTCATAAATATGCCAATTAACACAATTGTATATGCTAAGTAATACATGCTTTTATGATGTTAATGCAGATAGTGGTGTCTGGCTTAAGGAGGGTACGTATTACATAAAATCCACTTGTTCCAAAAATTACTCCCCGCCCCCTCCAGCCTCCTGGTTTGGAAATTTCTGGAACTTTTACAACTGTGATTGTAGGATAGTTCCTGCTTTCTTGAAATATGCAGCCAAATGCATAGCTTGTTCTGTATAAAAAATTGACCTGAGAATGTGTTACTTGAGTCGCACTTTGCTGTAATCCAAGGCTAACAGAGCTACCCCCATGTATACGACAGCAGGATGTATCCCTCCTGCACTGCGAGGCCAGCAGCCCCAGCTGTTAGCATTTAGTGAGGAATCTGTTGAGAGTTCAATCAGACAAATGTTGGAAACCGGAGAACTGGATCATATGAACTACCTTGGAACACTTCAGATATTTAATCTTCAGGATTAAAAACTCTCACAGATTTTAAGAATGAGGATCTAAGCAGACTGTATAGATAGTGTGTTCCTTTGTGCTCCAGAAAAAAAAATTACCTCTGCCAGAATGTACATTTTCTCCTGCAATCTATAAATCTGTTTTCAAATTCAGAGCCAGCTTTAAATAGTCTTCTAGGGCACTTGCAATGATCGTAAGGAAATGAATGGTACAAGATTGGAGTGCGCACGAACATGTAGTTTTGCAGAAAGATAATTTTCAATCTAAATCAGATAAGCTCAGCAAGAGCGGAGTGTGTGGGGGAAAGCTGAAATAAACACAAGTGGCAGCTTTTGAAACCTCTTGTGGTGTTGATGTGAGAACTGTAGTTTTAGTGTACTTAAATGAGACATAAATCGTTGGCTCAGCTGTTGAAGTGTTATGGAATGTTTATGAACATTCCATCTGCTCAGAGGTTTAAGGGGGAAAATTTGTCAGCAACCTGGGCCTCAAGACAAAAGGTCAAGTGCTGGTTGGTGTGTGTGAGAGAAAACGAATGCTACGTGTGTGAGTAATGAGGATATGCATATTGTATTTGTTTGGGGTAAGAGGGAAGGGTAATCGGCATAAAAGTTATTGCGTACAATAGACACACCTGCAAACTTCCACTTGCTATTCTTTTAACTACTTCCTGCTTCCATGTGAGATTGACGTTTCCCTGTTCTAGATTATGAAACAGGTTTATTTGGTCCCACTATATGTTAGGAGGCCACATCTGCATTGAATGTTGACAGCAAAACTGTGCCCTTTTCTAGTGTGCACCTAAACTGTACTACTGACATGAATGCAAGCCTGCAATTTCTTAATGCTGCAGCATATCTGAATAGATGCAGATGTGCAAACATTTGATTGTCAGCCAAGGGAAAATGTTCCTTTCTCCCAGCTGCAATCCAGGTTGCCATGTGGGCCTTCCTCTTCTCCCTGCCTGTAGTCACTTGTGTAGAACAAATGTGGGTTATTACTGTAGGTATGAAGAAAATGCAAAATTGTGGGATAGGGAAACCAGCCTTTGCTCAGTGCAGCGCTTTAAAGACTAACCAAATAAATGGATTAACTTACTGTTGTTTATTATCATGCTGGGCTGCTGCACTTGTGAACTATCAAATCCATGGCTCTGGATCAGAGTGTGACCCCAGCTCTTTTCTGAACCCAGAACCTTGGTGTTTTGCACTTGAACCTAATGTTAATTAAAATCTAGACTGCTCTAAGTCTGTGGAACAGTCCTTGCGTGTACTAAAATTGAATTAAATGATGCATGTACTATTTAAATTAACTTAAATACTTTGCATGTGTGTTATGTGAAAAAAAGCTGGGATCTCACGCCCTTTCTCAGAATTGTAGGGCAAACAAATGCTGCTTTTTAAAAGATTCTGCTTCATGGGGCGGGGGGGGGCGGGGGGGAGGTCAGACCAGGAAATGTTGGTGAATTTTGCATGAACTTGCAGATGTGAGCTCTTTTTCCGGGTTCTGCTGTAGAGGTGTAAAACAGGGATGTGGCAGAAGATGGGCCTGCTGATCAGTACAGCCCAGTTGGGCTTGCCTAGGGATTAGTGGCTGCAGGGTCCTCCAGTATACGTGTTGTATACTGATATTGTGTGTGGCAGGACACAGAGAGAGAGGTTGTTGGTTCTGGGCGGCTGGGTCTGGATTAAGGGAACCAAACAATCGGTTGTGGCCTAGCCAGGGCCATCTCATTTTCCCTTCTTCGGTGCTCTGACTTGCAGCCCTTGGTTGGGGACTGGGGACTGGTTGGTAAATGGTCAGTGCTGCTGATCCAAGGAGGCGACGCAAAACAAGGAGCTGAGCATGTTCTGCCTTCCGTCACAAAACTGAATAACTGCTTTTGCCCTGTAGAAAAATGCCGTGCATCCCTGCCCCAGTTCACTTCCAGACGGGTCCTCCTCCCCTGCCCTGTCACTGTATTCTTGCTATTTTGAACCTGTTTTTAGAACCACCCACGAGTCCATCTCATCCTCTCTCGCTCTTTATGGGGAAGCAAATTGAAGCACACAGGCCCTGCAGGCATCCGGAACGTAAACAAGGCTCTCCGAAGAACTCTTTCATTTGTGTGCTATGTTTAACCTTAAAGCTAGCCAGTCCAGTCATATCTGAGATTCCAAAAGAGCCGTAGCCGATCTGCTGGTGGTGAAGTCTCTTAAGAAGTTCCACAAAACCCAACCACGCTTTGACCTGCTGGCCTCTGGTATCTGAAGGCGATACCACTCTCTGCCTGCGGGAAAAGAAGATGCCTCGCTAGTTGATCGAGTAAACAAAGGAAAGTTGAAGGCTTGTTGCAAGCTGCACAGTCCTTGCCATCTGGGTGAGGCTCAGATATTTGGTTTCCCTGCTGGAGGCATAGGTGTGGAAGAGCCATAGAAAGGTGGCAGTCGAGAAGCAAATGACATATGCTTCTCGAGAGTGAAACACGAGAGGCCATGTTCCTTCTATAAGCGGTATGTGTTGGCAGAAACATGAGTACTGCACTTTACTGAATAAAACCCTGATCTCCCCAAAGCCTTCATTCAACAGTCTTGTGCTTAGTTCCTAATGAAACCTATAGAAAAGATCCTTCTTGCTTACCTTTCTTTTAAATATAGTATACATCCAGGAAAATGTGATGGGTTTTCTAAGGACACGTGGATAGCCTGTAGTTAGAGACATAAGCATTAAACTTGGTTATGGGATTGTATTTTGCAGGGGAGGTTGCTATGACAGAGAAGGTATGGGTACATCCTGTGGTGGGATTCAGCAGGTTTGCACCACTTCAGCAGAACCGGTTGTTAAAATGGTGCTTGTAAACAACCAGTTGTTAAAATATTTGAATCCCACCACCAGAACCGGTTGTTAAACTATTTGAATTCCACCACTGGGTACATCCCAAACCTACAGTTTTGAGTCCTCAAGGCAAACACACCGAGGGACAGTTGTTGGTCCCCCTGAGTGTAGAATAAATTTTCATAACAAAAATGCTCTGAAATGATACAGCCTTCTTGCAATCTGTTTTAAAGCTTGGCTCTAGACCTTGCTGAGAATCTCTACAGCTATTGAAATCTTTTTCTGTGCTATTAAAGTTCAAAATGGATCCTGCATTCTTTTGATTGGACTTGGTGTCTTATGTGGGGAATTAGGTGGGATAAAAAAATGTGACAAATAAATTATTGTAGGGAAAAAAATAAGAGGGTCGAACAGCAGAGGCTTAGGAAATTGTGAGTATAATGAAAGGATGGGAAAATTTCTCTTCCCCGCCCCTCCTCCAAATATGATGATTCTAGGTCACCCACTGAAATTGATTGGCAGCAGGCTGAAGGCAGACAGACAAAAGAAAGTCCTTCCTCACACAATGCATAATTAACTTACGGAATTTGCTATCCCAAGGATGCGGTGGTGGCCACTGGCTTAGGTGGTTTTAAAAAGGATTAGACAAATTGCTTGGATGTGTCTATCAACAGTTATTAGCCATGATAGCTATAGAGTACCTTTATATTCAGAGGCATTTGGACTCTGGGTTCTGGGGGCACAGAGTGGGCATTCCGACCCTGCTTTGTGGGCTTTTTGCAAGCATATGACTGGCCTCGGTTGGAAACAGGATACTGGATTAGACAGTCTAATCTGGCAGGGCTGCTCATAGTTGCTTGCCGTTCATAAAATGTCATGTTCACGGTTCTGGTGTTAACCTTTAAGGCAATGTTTTCCAACCTTTTCGATGTCACGGTACCCTTGACCTCACTCTTCATATCTCACGGTACCCCTGCCATCCTCCCCCCAACTTCCCCTCCCAGTTTCCCTGCTTGCTACCCCCACCTTTTTCTCCCAGGGTGAAGGGAAGCACGGGGGGTGGGGGTGGTTGAGAAGTGACTGCTGACCTTGCAGCAGGCCCTGCCCCCTGGGCCAGCTCCATATCCTTGCTGGTGCTGGTGGGAGACACCGCAAAAGTGAGGGGGGCCAGTAGCATTGCTGCGATACCCCTGGGACATGCTCACGGTACCCCAGGGTACCACGGAACCCTGGTTGGGGATCGCTGCTTTAAGGTCTCGATCATCACATCTATGGGACTGCATCACCCCATACTGCCCCCCAGAGGGCTCTGCTGGCAGTAATATCCTGGTAATCTGTGGCTCCCAAAATGGCTGACTAGCCTTAACCAGAGCCAAGGCCTTCTCAGCCCATGGTGGAAATCTCTGTCTCCTGAGACCAGGACCCTGCGGGATTTACTTCACTTTTGCAGGTCCTGTGAGATGGAGATGTTCCACCCGGCCTTTGGTTGAGGCAGTTATTCCCCCCGCAACTTGCTGACCTCCTGATATTTGCCTTCCCTTCTCCCCCACTAGTGTGTTATATCTGAATTATAAATAGGAAGGGGGATGCTGTTTTAGTTATACTGAGGCCTGTCATTGGAGCCTATTGAAACTTTAAATCTGTCAGCTGCTGTTAGTGGATAAGTGATTATGATGATTAATTTCATTTTAATATATTGAAATTGCTCATGTTTATCGTCGCCATTATTCTATGTGTGTGAGCCACTCTTTGGCTGGGAAGAACGAAGTAGTAAATTTAATTTTAAAAAGCAATGGTCCAGTTTTGTACCTGTTCATATATTCCCATATCGTACAGACTTTTTGCTTCCTTATTGCTTTGTCATCTAGTTTTTAACATGCACATAGTGGGCCCTGCCTTTCCTCTTTTTCCCCTTTTAACCCCTTGCGATAGTCTGCTCTTGATTAAATTGCCTTTTTCTCATTTACACATGATACCTCTAAATACCATAAAAATGAACATCTTGCATTCCTCCTAACTGTAAGAAGGCTTTGCTGCTAGTTTCTAAGCTTTTCTCTCAGTGAGTTTTTTTAAATACAACAATGAGAGCAAGAAACATGCTGTTGTGTGTTTTAATTGAAGTGTATAGTCTCTCTGGGCTCTTACTAGAGTCAGGCTTTTAGGACACATACAACAATACATCAAGAATTTATTTATTTATATTATTCTATTTGTACCCCACCCTCCCCCAAGGGGCTCAGGGCAGCAACAACAGTTAAAACCACATTAAAATCATAAAACTAAATTAAAACAGCAGAAAAAAATGCCTTTTTCTCTTATATACAACATTGGTCCATTTTAATGTGACCAGCAGCAATTTTGTCCTAAGACCTCATAAATAAGCTTATCAGTCATTCTGAAATGTTTAAGGATAGGTTGCCTTTAAATTGGCTTCTATGCCAGTTGTGAAAACACTAGACTAGGTCTTTATATACTTGAGAGGGGGGGGGGGGCTTCCAAGATATGGGGAACAATCTGACTCTATAAAATTCACTAAAAGAAGTATTATCTCTTCTCTCTTCCTACTTCCCCAGCGGCCTTTGATGCATGGAATGTTGAGTTTATGGTGGCCAGGAGGTGGGAGAGAAACCAGTTGGCCCCTTGGAGTTTGCAGAGTCTTAGACAGGAAAATTGCTCCCTTCTCCCAGAATTCCTTTAGGCCCCCAGCTTTATCTTTGAACCCTATATTTTTCTTTAGAAGAAGAGAAGAGGGGGAGCTTGGATTTTTATACTGCTTTTCTCAACTGTAAGGAGTCTCAAAGCGACATGCAATCGCTTTCCTTCCCCACAACAGAAACCTTGTCGGGTAAGTGGAGCTAAGAGAGATCTGAAATAACTGCGTTAGCCCAAGGTCACCCAGCAGCCTCCATGTGGAGGAATAGGGAAACACCAGATTAAAGTATGCCGCTAAAGTGAAGGGATGGGGAATCAACCCTGGTTCTCCAGATTAGAGTCCACCTGTTCTTAACCACTATATCATTCTGGTTCTCTAGACCACTTTTCTGCAGTGTGGGAAATTTTCAAGCAGGCGCCCTGCCCCCTTTTCTCTCAGACTCTCTCTACAGAAAACCACCTGGGCATACTATTTTTGGGTTACTGATCTGTGCCAGTCCCTGCAAACCATGTGACACCAGCAGGAAGTAAATGGGTTGAAAACCCCCGCATGTCTCAACTGTGTAGATTTGGGAGCATTGGAAAAGCATTTCCAAACTTTGCAGCTGAAAGTTTTTTGGGAAAGTGTTCTGATCGCTCACAGCCAAAAATCCATTAAAAGCAACAGCTCAGAGTTGCTTTGGCTACCAGGTGCTGGAGCTTTTCAATGATTTCCAGTATAATTACTTGCAACAAAATATTGTAAGAATTGGGTGACATTTAAATGCTTCCAGTCCAAAGTGCATAATCCAGCCTCTCCTCTATGTATGTGGATCGGTCGTATGTGTAGTTTTAGTAATAGAAACTGAAGCGAAAGATTTAGTTCTCTACACAGGATGGAATGTGTTAAGAAGGTCTAATCTGCCCTGCCGTCCACCCTGTGCGGAAGGAATAGCTTAATTTAGTGCACTGGCCTCGAAGGAAGGTAGCCCAGTTAAGGAGAAAACTTTGGCTAAAGTATTCCATGCCCTTAATAAATGTTCAGCAAGCCGTCCATATTAATGTTATAACAAGAATAATTCAGTAGCGCGAACAGACAACAGTACTTTCCTTACTTTCCTTGGACAGTGTTCTTGTGGAAATGTAGTTGTTGCAAACTGAGCCTTTTCCTATGTGGTTTAATTGTACCTTCTTTATGATTGTGGCTTCAACCCTAAAGTGCAGTTATGCAGTAACTCTTCTGATGGGATGGCTTTTCCATCTGTGGGTGAACAGGGAGTCTTTTGCTGATTCTCCATGTCCCTCTACTGCAGACTCACATTTTTCCCCCCACAATGCTCCTTCAGGACTGTAATCTACAGGTGCACTATTTCAGCGGCAGTAGATGCAGACGTACATAGGGAAGAGGAAAGGGGTGGGGAATTGCCTTCCTCTAAGATGACTCTGGTAGCGTTGCTTAAGATCCAAGGTGGAATCATGTGGTTGTGTATCTGATAACATAGGGCTTTGTGTTTTTTTTTTTTTGCTTCTCATGTCCAACCCCCTTGGATTGTGTAATGACAGATGGAGCAGAACTGCATTAACAAAATTAAACCTCAAATGAGGTTTGATATGTGGTGCAGTCAGTGTACAGATGGCTCCCAGCTCTGCCTTTTTCAGTGGCTCTTAAATAGGCTGTGGATTTAAATGCCGGAATACTGTGTCAGACATCAAGGTCAGTTTGGTAAAAGCTCTTCAGGGTGCCCAGTAAGAAATTCACGTCATCACCTGATACTTTTAACTAGAGATGTCAGGGGTTGAACCCGAGATCATCTGCAAAATGGATGCTCGGTCACTGACCCACAGCCTTGCCACTTTTGTTAAACAGTAGGGTGGGTCCGACTATCTTCCAGGAAGCTTTCTCCCAACCTAAAGAGCCCTCTTCCAACTTGTGGCTAGTGCTCCAATGGAAGACCACTTACGTTGGAGGAAAGTTCCTTAATCTCAGTGAAGGCTTCATACTTTGCTCATTGGAGTGATAAGACAGTGGTAAACTCCATTCCAGTACCTGCATCTGGTGATCATATGGAGAAGAATGAACAAGCTGAATCTTATGTAAACAAGACTGAGATGCTGTTGGGTGTGTAGATGATCCTTACAGTTGTGTCATTCTTCCCCAGAAGTCCCAGGTGTGTAACCGGTGGTCTCCTGGATTCAACCTCGCTTCTGGGTGTCCAAGAGACCGCTGTGGCCGAAAGTGTCTTTGATAATAGCAGCTTCAGTCTCTCCCGCTCTGGCTATAGCATATGCCTGGTTAATGACAGCAAACCAGTTTCAGAACTTTGTATCCACTTTGAGGCATATTCATTGGCTCTCAGTTTGTTTTTGGGGACCAAAACGGGTTTTAAAAATGCAGATGTCTCACTTGGTTTGGGAACATAGTACCTCAAGGATCAGCTTCTCCAACATGAGTTGCTCCATTGCTTCATCTGATAAAGGGAGCTTTGACTGTCGAAAGGTTATATGCTGAAAATCTTGGTCTCCAAGATGCTACTGAGCTGTTACATTGATTAGGTCAGGGCTGTTACATTGATTAGGCGCAGCGCTGGCAGGGGCTGATGGGACTTGTAGTCCTTGAAAATCTGGAGGGTCAAGGTTGGACAGCCCTGGCTTAGGACATCCAGAGAGGTCCTGTTCTGTGTATCTCCTGTCTTCAGAAGCTACATGGGACAGAGCCTTGTCATAGTCAGCCCCACACTTGTGGGATTCGCTTCACTGCAAAACCATCCAGGTAATTTCCCTTTTCACTTTGTAGAGATCATTTAAGACAATTTTGTTTTGATAGTTTTTGGTCCATCTTGAAGTTATTCACTTATGAGTGCTGCTGGGCTGGGTTCTTGATAATTCAGATGGATTTCTTGGCTTCACTGGTTTCATTGGCTTGTTTTAGTTATTCACTTGGCTGGCTTTAAACATTTCATTGACTTGCTCATGTTCTGCTTAATTTGATTTTAATTGATTTTTTCCCATTATTCGCTGCTTTGAGAGCGCACGGACCAAAAAGCAGATCTGAAATCTTTAAAAAATAAATTCTTCAAAGTGAAGTTCTACCTTTTGGCTTAGTTTGGTACATAGGCAGCTCATCTCAAGTAAGAAAAAAAAATCAGACTAAACCACTCTGGCTTCCCTTGCCGAATTGAATTCTAATCCCAAGAATTAGGATATTCTGCTTTTGTGCATCTGTTTGAAGAAGAAACAGCTGTTAACAAAGTGATCGAAGTAAACAAAAGTTCAGAGTGTGGCAGTCTTAATCATCGATTGCAGCTTTGCATATTTCAGTCATCAGCCGGCCGCCGCCCTCTGGATTTCTGTTGCTTGAAGAATTCTCTTGGTTGGACGTGGTTATCAAGCTTGCTGATGCTAGAAAAAGAGAAATAAATGGCCTGGCACACACCCAGAACATCTGCTGCTTTGTATTTCACTGCCTTTTAGAGTGTGTGTGTGTGTGTGTGTGTGTGTGTGTGTGTGTGTGTGTGTGTGTGTGTGTGTGTGTGTGTGTGTGTGTGTGTGTGTGTGTGTGTGTGTGTGTGTGTGTGTGTGTGTGTTGGGCAGACGCCATGTTTGAAGGAGGCACAAAGCTAGCCTCTGTCTCTGGACGATAACTTCAGAGCTGGGTGTGTTGTTTTTTTTTAAAGAGCGTTCGACTTTTATCGCTGCCTGCTGCCAACCTGGTGGAGCTGCTTGTTGTCGTGGAGCTGGTGAAGGACACGAGGAGCTTGTTCTTTGGAACGGGAATGTGTTGCTACCTGGCAGGCACAGATGGCTTTGTGAAGAGGCTGACTTATCTTCATGGGAAAGCTGTTGTGACATTGCAAGCCGTCTTCCATCACAGACTGCAGTGGGGCGTCATTGATCCGGAGCCCTCAGCTGTCATCTCTCAGATTAGTCATTCAAGCTGGTCCAAACACACTTCAACTTTTGTGTTGGGTGATCGCTTTTGAGGAGCATTCCCTCTTCCCCCAAGTTTCTTGACTTGGTAAGGTGGAGGATCTTTTCTAAAGGAAGTCTAATTCGCAACATTTCTGCCTTGAAACACCCTGTTTTGACCCTTGGGCTTCTATCTTGATATAGGTGACAGCTCTGTTGTTAATCAGAGTGAAGTTCATTTAGCCCAAGGATAGCAGGTCCTTTCTTGGGTGGCCGTTCCCCTACCCTCAGGTGACAGAGGCACCCAAAACAGGGCCTCCAAAGATCACTGGAGTGGACAAGTAAGTTCATATGGGGCTGGTAGTCCTTTTGGCTCACTCCCTAATTTGAAATGGTGTTTAAAAGATAACTTTGGGGGTCTGTCCCAGAGCATCTTTGGGTATGGAGTTATAGTTCACATCCACAACTATTTGATTTGATCCAATCTTGGCTCAATTTTCAGCAGCTTAGAGTTCTGTAGACTGAATATTTCTTGGGAGTGCAAGAACTTCATATATTCCTATGTAAATGAGACACATTCTACACATCTCAATAAGTAGTGTAAATTCTAACAGATTTGCACATGCGGTGTGACCCTTTTTTTCTGGTAGCCATAAGCAACTGGGCCAGGCAGTCCCTAACAGTGAACCCTGGGAGATAAGTTACATAAACGAATGAATTATCTTGTGAACATTGTGAGCACCTATCCATTGCTGCTGTGTTCCTGCGGGTCTCTTTGATCAAGCCTTGCTTCCTTCTATCAAGAAGACATATTAGCCCCTCAACATTGAAAGGGAGGAAGGGACACATGAAAAGTGTGAGTAAATGTAAGATTTAACTATACCTTGTATTCTGTATTGGAATTGAATGCTTCGTTGTTACCTGATGCAAAGATCGGGCAGAATGACTATTCCTGGCAGAGGCTAAGTGCAAGGATGTCTGACCAAAGTGCTAATAATTGTGGTAGCTTGAAACTTAATTAAAATTAAAACCAAGATTTTCAGGATGCTGGCTAACATTACAAAATTCTATACTTGCCTGTTACTCACTTGTCGCACATTGCCAGCTTCACTGGGAGTGGAGGAGGAGAAAACCACTCTCACCCATTCTCCCATCTGCCCTTTCTGGTAAGCACCCTATCAATTACTGATGAACAGTGCTTGGTTTTTCGTAACTACACTTGCTCCTTAAACCAATGGTAATACGGTTCATGAAAACACTGGTTTCTTAAAAGCGCCTTCTTGTAGTCTCCTGTCCCTGGCTCAAATTAGAAACAGATCAGGCACTAAAGAAATGTGGGGCAAGGACAGCAGCATCCAGAATGAAGTGTTCTCTGCCAAGTATCAGCTCTTGGGCAACTTTACAAGTTCATTAGTTGATACAGGAAAAAAAAGCACAGTAAAGAAAAATTGCGTATGAACCCCTAACTTTCCTCCAGCAATAAGGTGTAGATCAGGGGTATCAAGCTCATTTATTGCGTGGGCTGGCTGTTACATAGATGTGACTTGGCTGGGCCCTGGCGGAGAGGGGCTGGCCCCAGAACAGCACTGGGGTGGGGTACTGGTTGGGGTGGTTTCCTTAAAGGGGCTTACCAGCAATGGTAAGGCAAAATCAGGAGGGGGCGGGGGGGGGGGTTGCCTCAGCTGACTCACCGGCCTGATAAGCCCCCTCAAGGGGCTGGATGTTTTGACAGCCCGGTACAGATCCTTATGGTAGCATAAAACAATTGCAAAGGTAAACTTTTTAATGGCTTGCCATAATTACAGTTTCCTTTCCATCTTAATTGTCCTTAATTGTCCTTCCTACCAGAAAGGGTGGGGAGTGGGGAGCCCCCCCACTGCCTGTTCATCTCTGCCGATGATATTTCCTCTCTCCTGACTATGGAACCATATCCTGTCAGTTGCTGCCAATATGCTTGACAGTCACATCCTCTTCCCTGAGTCAGAAGACAAAGGGGCAGCTTTCCAGTGAATGGAAGCAGTCGAAGAGGACTGGGGTGCTTGGCAAGGAATCGGATGGAGATGAAGCTGTCGTCAAGGGTGCCTTCTGTTGATAATGTGCAATTGCTATATTTCTATTCATTGCCGCCTCCTCAGTACAGCTGAGTTCTACTTTTCCTCTTTGATCACCACAAATACTCTCCTAAAGTTCCGTAGACTTGCTGGTAGGACTGTAAAAACTTGCCAGTCCATTCACAACTGCCCTCACATTTATGCTGATCACTGACTTGTCTAGCCAGAAATGGTGGTCTGTGGCTGAGGAGAGAACCTATTTTTTCCAGAGTTTTCCAGAATGGTTTTGTTGACAGTCAAATGTAGATAATTCTTACTCTGCCCAAGGAAGTGTCCATTTCAAATCCTGCCTGCCCTTTGAGGGGTGTGTGTGTGTGTCGCATCCTTCTGGTGCCGGATTGTTCCTTTGGTTTTTGCCAGGCAAACATGGTAAGACTTTCATAAATGAGATTTTTTTGGCGACTTATAAGTATATTTTGTATTTGAATTTTTCACTCCCCAAAAAGTAGAACTCTTTGAGCACCTTGGGGAAACTGAGTCTACACTGCTGAATTAAAAAAGAAAAGAAAAAGAATGGCATGTACTATAGAAAAGCACATAACTGTTTTCCATCCAAAAGTTGATTCCACCTTAGCTTGTCACTGTAACTCTTCCCAGGGCCCATCCTTCAAACCCCATCCCAGTTTAGGATCTCAAGCCCTTATAAATCTACGTAGGCAATGATTTTTAAAATGTCTTTCAGTGCTGCCTGTTGGATATTTGCTTTATTCTATTCTTTAGTTTAATGTGTTTTGATGCTTCTGTTTTTAATTATGTTGTCACTGTTCGTTGGTTTTTAGTGTTGTTATGTTGTTCATATTGTCCAACTCAGGATACTGGGGCCTACGCACTCAGAAAAACAATCTCCCTTTATATGAACCATGTGTTCCCCACAACAGTTTCCCCCCTTGAGAATATGATCCATTATGATCTCAGCCCAGACAGGTTTTGTTGCTGTCTTGCTGCCCTCTTGGAAGGGGAGAGGCCGGTATCAACCCTTAGGGTCTTCTAATCAATCTACAAAATGGAATTATTTCAGGGAGCTTCTGGGGCAGTTTATAGGGGTAGGCCCAGGCTGGTTTGCATAATGGTGCCTTAATGGTTTTAATAGAGGATTTTTATATAATATTTTTCTCTGCCCTGGCCCTGATAGTATAAGGAGAAAAGTGGGATATATAAATACCCTAATTAAACAAAAGTAATGTAGAGAGGCAGGATATAAATGTTTTAACTTCTCAGCGGTTGCCCCCTCGGAGTCCATCACTAGTTCATTGGTTTCATGTCTCCTAATCCTTCTGCAGCAAAGAGAATAGTCAGCCTTTTTTGGTAGGACCACTCCTTCCTGCCTGAGGAAACATCTTGATAGGGGTTATCCTGTCACTTGTCAGCCGGTGGTTCAAAAGATGTGCCCATTTGCAGTATTGCAGCTGGTGACCAGCTTATTACGTTTTGTGTTATTTTTCACGTCAGTAGATTCACATGATGGCAGATCTAGGCTGGCCTGCTGCAGTTTCTGGCATCTGTTACAGTGTGCACGTGGGTTGCAATCCTCAGGTTTGTGCTTCGCCTCTCTAATGTTTCAGCCCTTGGTGTGCACATGGCTGTCCAAAAGTGCTCCTGATTAACAGTCCTTCACTGCTGCAGCCCTAGATTGTCCTGCTATTCACATGGATGTTTTAAAAAATCCTCCTTTAAATCTCAGATTCTTGGCTTCTGCCACATCCTGTAGCGGTGTGCTCCATTGTCTAATTGCTTGTGGTGTGAGAGGAGGTATTTCCTTTCTATCAGATTCAGAGGCTCCATATGCAGAGCATGCAACATTCAAGGCTTGGGATGAGTTGGTGAGACTGTTCATTATAATACATCCCATCCTCAAATTGATAGATGGCATCCGATCTCAACCCCAGGAGGAGGCTGGCAAATTGCCAAAGATAAACAGGTGGAACATGGGCATCAGAGAGGGGCGGAACTCAGCGGCCAGCCTCCCCAAAACCCCGTGGAACAGCTCAGTTTTGCAGGCCCTGAGGAACTTGCCAAGGTACCACAGGGCCCTAACTGCTGGAGGAAGAGCGTTCCACCAGGCCAGGGCCATAAAAGCCCTGGCCCGGGTAGAGGCCAGCCGCATCATAGAGGGGTGGGGGACCACCAGCAAATTTGCCTCTGCCAAACGGAGAGGTCGAGATGGGACATAAAGCACATACACAGATAAAATATTACATTGCGTTGGGTAGCATTGTCTTTGCATTTATTTATTATGTTGTTTTTGCATAAATGGATCAGATAACATGCTTTTTTAAATTTGATTTTTGATTTGATATTTAATTTATATACCGCCCTCCCCCGGAGGGCTCAAGGTGGTGCACAACATAGTAATGAACAATACATAATATAATAAGAATAGCATAGTAAATAACAGTACATAATACAATAAGAATTAAGTGAACTAACAATATAAATTGCACAAGCCCCACATTGGACCAACTATTCATCAGGTTGACAACTAACTGCAAATTATTAACTTATCAACATCAGATAACAACATCAGATAACAGCATCAACAACCCTTGACATAATATTGCATACAATAAGAGCATAGTAATAACATAATACAAAGCATAATCACATAACATTCCACAACAACATAATAATAATACAAGAACAGTATCAGTGTAATGTCCTAGACCTAGCACAATTAGCATGACAACCTAAATCCACAATAACATCATTTCATAGCAAAAATAACATCATTTCATTTTGATGGGGATAATCTGTTGCTTTGTTACTTCCAAAGTATTTTAATAGTTCAGAGAGCCTGATGATTCTGATCTTGCCTTTTCCTTGGGACAAGAAGTCAGATATTTCATTCTGGACAAGTAGTTTGGTAAGCCTGTTCACATACTCACCAAGCTTGCTTCAGTTGCATTAGAGGTACTTGCTGAAACAGAACTGTCTTATTGCATGCTGGGAACATAATGTGCTAACCAAATTCTAACTTCTCCAGTGACTCAGCTGTGTATTAAGAAGATTAATGATTGTCTGGTTGTAGATAATTAGTGTGGACTTGCCTTTTGCAACTTGGAGGTGTGATTTCGACAAGGCAAAACCTCTGCTCATAAGCACCCTGTGAGGTAGGGTAGAACAAGAGACAGTAACTGTACCAGGGCCACACAGTTAGATTCATAATTCAACAGGGATGTCCAATTTGGGTTTTGCCTAATCCAAGCCAACACCCTCTTCATTACATCACCTTGTAGGAGCCCTGGGGAATGCTCTTTCATTGAGGGATAGTCTTAATGATGAGAGAAATTCTAGAATTCCCCCCCCCCATTTATGCCCACATGACTGTTGACCACTTACAGTACTTGAACCACTAGTTGCCTGTGAATCTAGGTTGGAAAATAGCACAAAGTCCAGGGGGTGAAAAAGAAGAGTTTCGATTTATACTCTGCTTTTCTCAACTGTCCCATAGAGGCTTACAAGCTGCTTTTCCTTCCCTTCCCCACAACAGACACATTCTAAGGCAGGTAGGACTGAAAGAGTTCTGAGAGAATTGTGACTGTCCCATGGTCACCCAGCAGGCTTCAAGCGGAGGGATGGGGAAGCAAACCTGGTTCACCAGATTAGAGTCCGCCACTCCTAACCACTAAACCACACTGGTGCTGATTTGGTTATGGGTGACCATGCCCCTAGGCCATGTGTTCTCCTGAGTTCCAGTTGCACACGTTGATCTACTGAAGACTGTGGTTGCTCCCCTAAGAGTTGTGTGTCTTCTGTGACAACTAACCATACTCAGGATAATTTTTTTTCATTCAATAACCTATCTGTCTCCTCAATAGGGACCCAAGGTGGCTTCCATTATTCTCCTCACCTTAATTTTGTCCTCACACCAACCCGGTGAGGTAGGCTGGGCTGAGGGTGTATGACTGGCCTAAGGTTACCCAGCAAGCTTTCATGGCAGACTGGGACCCTGGATCTCCCAAACCCTATTCCAGTACTTCTGTCTGCTACACCACACTGGTTGATACCAGACCCAGATAGGAAAAGAACAGGCTTAAACATTTACACTTGGCTCTGGGTTGTTTCTTCCTGCATTTGTAGAAGAAACAAACAGAATTTTTCCACCTGGCTTTAGCTATGTTATAATTCAGGGGGAAAATGGAATGTGATAAAAAGAGATCAGGATTTGGCAGAACTGTTTTTGTATTGGAAATGTCATCATTTCAATATCCAACTTCCCAGAGTGAGTAATGCAAAAATGAGATGGGCGGATTTTAGCATAAACATCTGGCCCTGGGAGCAGCTTGGGATTGGTACTCGAAGCAATTAGAGATAATGCAGCACTTTGTGAGCCCTGAAGCAGCCTGGAACGAGAGTGCAAAGTTTCCCCTGGAGAGTGTATTTTGTGGCCATTATTCAGCCCTGCTTAAATAAGCATTGTCAAATTACCCTGATGCCGCTGTGTATCTTGTTTTGCCTAAAACAGCTAAGGTTAGGCTTTAAAAAAGAATCTGCCCTGAAAAAGAACAGAAGAAAGTATCAATATTAGTAGCTTTTATTAATAGAAATGTAAACTTTGTGGACATTTAGAAACCCATGGCAAAAAAAGAAATAGATGCAAATTATTTCCTTTCAACCCTAAACTTATTTTACTGCTTAAAGAAAATCAACGCACCATTTCTAAGTTAGCATATAAAATTGTGCTGTGAGGATACTCATGGAATTTTGAAGTAAAAATACGTTAGTTTTCTATATGCCCAATGCTACACAGAGATAACTGCAAACTGTCTCCTTTACTACTGTAACATTTGTGTCTTAACTACTGCCATCTGAGAGCGAGGAATGAGTAAAAGTTGAAAATAGGAAACGTGTTATTTGGACAGAATACCCAGTTGCAATAGAATTAGCAGCATATATGGAAATCAGATTGATCTTAAACACAGAAAGCATTACACTCTTCAATACAGTAGTGTCATCATACAGATTATATCAAATCCGTTGTGGGCAAAATTAGTCACACTTGATCAATGAACATATCTTTGGAAATACATTGCATATGTCATGTCTACAGTGTACATGGGAATTGCCATTACAGCTAATTCTGAAGTGGGCCATAGAGTGTGGATCAAAAAATCGACACTGTGGGGCCAAGGATGGGTGGGGGAGGTATTGTTTTGCAAGCCTAAAGCCCCCAGGTTTGCACAAAAATGTAAAAAAAAATACTTCAGGAGTTGGAAAAATCCCAACAGTCATACAAAAGTGATGCTATGTTATGAGGTCTAGGTGGACATTTTGGAGGTTGCTAGGCAACCAACATTGCTAAGTATTCCATGCCTCAGTAGTTAGTGTCAGCATAGGGAGGGGGAGAGAAAAAAGATAAAATATAGGAGGGGAAGGAACGTAAATCTGGTGTGGAGAGGATTAGAAAAGATAAAACTGTAAAAAATGAAGGTCAGGGATGAGAAAATGTGAGCCAGTTGGGAGAGAGACTGCCAGGGAAGAAACAAACAAACAAAAAAGATAGGGAGGTGAGAAGGAGGGATGGGCAAAGAAGATCAACAAGAGGGAATGAGGAACTGTGGGCATGAGATTTCCCCCGTGAATCCTTGTGGCTCCCACACTTGCCATTATTCAATGCAATCGATAGTTTTACTTAATATCCTTCATACTATATATTTGAAGTGAGAAAAACCACATATTTAAAAAATTCATTAAAAAAAACTCATTGGAAACCTAAACTGTTTACTTCTCCCTTCAAGTAGGCACTTCATTCTTTTAAGGAGCTGCAAAATGTCTTCTGACTTTTACACATCACACCTTATGCTACTTTTGTTCTGTGCCCTTTTGAACTCACTGTTTACAACATTTTTCTCCATAACCTACTGAGGATCCACATCATGTATCTGATGAAGCTGGCTCTAGTCCATAAAGACCTCATGGTGGAATAAAACTTGTTGGTCTTTGAGGATAGTGTAAGACTTCTGTCTGTTGCAGCAAAAACCGATGGTGGCTGCTCCCTCTGGAATGTAACATCTCTTGAAGTTAATCTAGAGCAGTAATTCCCAGACTGTGGGCTGGAATAGTCTAATATACCACAAAAGCTCTGCTGGATAAAATAATTAACTAAAAAAAAATAAGGCTTCTGAGGAGTTCAAATGTTTGTCTTCAAAGGGGGTTGCCTGCCGTTTCTCTGCATGGTTGATACTCTAGCCTGGTCTTCTTCCAATCCATCTCTGTGGGGAGTGGGCACTTCTACCACATTCGTGTGTTAAATGTGATTAGGTCATTTAATAACTCCCAGTACAGGGCTGGAGTAGAATTGTCTGTGAGAGTCACTGTTCTGGATATGTCTCCTCTGAGGTCAAACATGGTTTACCTCCAGTTGTCCAGAAATTTGGAAAACCCTGATGGATAGTCTTTATCATCTGGACTCTCTACTATTTGTGAAATAGGGTTGCTGACTGTAGAAGAAGAAGAAAAAGTCTTGCCTCTTTAGTAGAGGTTTAATGGGATGTTACTTCTACTCTATGAAAACCTTTAACTGTCCAATTCCAGACATTAAGCCTTTATTAAAAGAACAGCATATTTTTCTCCAGGCATGTTGGCAACCATACTATGAAAGGTGCTGTTGGAATGAATGAGGCATCGATCCACACCTGTGGGTATAATTAGGGATGCTTTTTTGCCATCAAATCACAGCTGACTTATGGTGACCCTGTAGGGTTTTCAAGGCCAGAGAGGTTCAGAGGTGGTTTTCCATTGCCTGCCTCCAAATTATTCTGGTATTCCTTGGAGGTCTCCCATGCAGATATTAGCCAGGGTCAGTGCTGAGAATGAGTGACTGGCCCAAAGTCACCCAGTAAGCATCCATAGCGCGAGTGGGGATTTGAATCTGGGTTTCCCAGATCCTAGTCTGACACCTTAACCACTACACCACACTGGCTCTCTTATGGATGCATACAGCACACTTAATCAATTTCGTCCTGTGAGCTGCTTTACCTTGGCTAGTTAACTTCACATTGAGTCTATCAACTTACTGGTGTAGGGTTTTGAGTGTTGTACTAGAACTGGAGAGGCCCAGGTTCAAATTTCCACTTTGTCAGTGAAACTGATTGGGTGCCCCTGTGTCTCTCTTACCTCATAGGGTTCTGTGGGTGACCCCGTGTTTCTCCCTGGGGTTGTTATCAGGATGAGCTAGAGTAGGATTTGGAACCTGTTTTCTCCAGATAGCCTAGGGATTGTTAATTTCCATCAGTTTCCTCACTCAGCATGGCCAATTGGCCATGCTGATAGAGGCTGATGGGAATTGTAGTTCCTAAACATCTGAGAGTCAAGAGGTTCCCTACCCCTGAGCTAGAGAATCAGGCTCGAGGCCAGAGTTCATGGTTTCATCAGTTTTCTACCAGCATGCCGCAACAGCCGATAGAGTTTGATAAATCAAATCTCTAAACAGATCGGAGGTTTGAGGTTCCCCTGACTCGGTGCCAGAAAAGCTATTTATACCACGCTCAGCTCCCTGAAGGAAGGGTGGGATCCAATATGATAGATAGCGATAGTTGTTGTCAGATCTCTGAGGTGAACATATTTTTCTGAATAGCTATTTGATGACTTTTAGTCTTGGCAAACTTGGAAGATTTCTTTTGTGCTTCTGTCATATTCCTGTGTGGAGACTGAACAGAAGATTTGTGCGTACGTAACTTTGAAAAGACTGGTTGTAAAGAAAATAGATTGAAATATATCTGGCATTTGTAAGAAGTTCAAATTTGGGAGTGTATAACAACAAACTGATTTATTATACTGGACAGATTTAGAACTCTGAGAGATTGTGTGGCAGATATGACAACCACACTGTGTTGATTTCAGTGCATTATGGGCAATGCATAGTAATTGTCTCAACTGTAATAAAAGTGTCTTGTTTTTCTGTTTACGTCTTGTAGTCTCTATAACCGAGTCATGAGAGAGAAGGAAAAACATGGCAATCTGTTCTAGATGAAAATCTGGTTGGCAGCTTTCTACAAGTGTGTTTATGTGAAACAGATTTCGTGCTTGTCTCTGTGTAGCTTGCAGAGCAATATTAGTCTGGAAGATGCTAATAAAAAGCTGTGATCTAGAGAGTTACATAGTTAGCTTTTTGTGTGAGGCTGCTCTTTGGATTTTCTTGTGTGTTCTAGCAGAAGACCCCCATTCCTCTTAATTCACTTCTGTTGGACTGAGGGAGTGTCAAAAGTAGTTTGTGCACTTTGTGAAGCTGCTGTGCTTCTTGTGCAAAGTTGAAAGGAATCCACATCGCATATATAGCAGTTGCCTTTTCAAATACCTTAAGGCTAAGATTGGACATCCCCCGCAAGTAATTGGGGCCCTAAATTTTCCGGGTCCTGGCTGATACCAATCTTGTGCTCTTTCCTGCTATAAAGTTGTCACAACTACTGCATTTCCTTGTTATGTGAGCAACATTCCTTTGGGAGGGCTGTCCCTTAGTGCCACTTAGGTACTAGCTAGTCTGTGCATTGGAGTACCAGACTCCTCTTTTTCTGTTCTTCCTTACTTTTATATTATGAAAATAGTCTGAATATTTTGTTTGGGCGAATGCCTGAAAGGAAATGAGCCAAGCAGATTAAGTGCGACCAATGGTTAGGCTTAACTGTCCACACAA
The DNA here is from genome assembly GCF_021028975.2 of Sphaerodactylus townsendi. Taxonomy (NCBI): domain Eukaryota; kingdom Metazoa; phylum Chordata; class Lepidosauria; order Squamata; family Sphaerodactylidae; genus Sphaerodactylus; species Sphaerodactylus townsendi. The sequence continues at coordinate 22,789,460 of NC_059430.1, forward strand.
TCCAGTATTTTTCTCCCATGGTCATTCTGTTCTAGGAAGAATTTAGTGGCGTCTTAGAATTCAGCTCTCCAGTGCATGCCCGTGAATCACGTTTACCTCAGGATTCAGTAGTCCCAAGAATCTCTGGTCCTGGTTTTTCCCCGGGATACTTACAATTCATTTCTTTCTCTCTTATTAAGGAGTACCTTAGGATGATGACAGAAATTCATTGTTTGGTGTTTATTTTACCATACTGATTACATGTTAGACTGAGGTGGGAGGGAAAAAATGAGTTCCACATTGAAAACTTGGAAGCATGCAAGTATACTTCTTTCCTCTCAAATTTTGTAACTCAGCTGCTCTTCAGGAAGCAGCTGACTGTTCTGTTTGTTCTCGAAGGGGACCTTTCATCAGATCAGTCAATGACAAGCCAAAAGAGCTATTAAGGGTACTTTTAAAAAATAGCTTGATTAATTTTGCTACTGTGGCCTCTTTCTTTCCTTTCAGTACTTAGATACACATACCAGAGTACATTCCATACTATAGAGTACAGGTGCTAGCATTGTACAGAATTAGTTCAGAGGGACTGTTTTTTCCTACAGAAAATAGTAATTGCAGTATTGGAAAATGACTTAAAATGCTAATTACAATGCACAGACATTCACAAATCAGACATCAACAAATAAAATCATTGGCTTAAGCCAGTGGTTCTCAACCTGGGGGTTGAACAGCCCTTTCACAGGGGTCGCCTAAGACTCTCTGCATCAGTGTTCTCCATCTGTAAAATGGATAAATGCTAGGGTTGGGGGCGACCACAACATGAGGAACTGTATTAAAGGGTCACGGCATTAGGAAAGTTGAGAACCACTGGCTTAAGCAGAGATTATTTCTATATAGGACAATATTAGTGTGCCTGGAGACTGTATCAAGGAGAGCTTTGCCCCCCCCCCCCCCCAAAAAAAACCCTACTTATTCCTCCTTATGGACAATTTCTGTATCTCCTTTAAGATTTTTCCTCTTGGAAATGTCCTGAAAATTTGTTCACACAGTGGCATAGTGGTTAAGAGCAGGTGCGCTCTAATTGGAGAACTGGGTTTGATTCCTGGCTCTGCCACTTGAGCTGTGGAGGCTTATCTGGGAAACTAGATTAGCCTGTGCACTCCAACACCTGCCAGCTGGGTGACCAGCTGGGCTAGTCACAGCTTTTCGGCACTCTCAGCCCCACTCACCTCACAGGGTGTTTATTGTGGGGATGGGTGGGAAGGGCAAGGAGATTCAGTCTCCTTACAGGAGAGAAAGATGGGGTATAAATCCAAACTCCTCCTCCTCTTCTTCCTCTTCCTCCTCTTCTAAAAGTGCATTGTATGTGGGACTGAGACACAGTCTTGCTGGCAAGACAAGAAAATAAAGCTTAGAGAAGGAGGTACCAGTTGTGCACAAGAAGGTGATACTGAAACCAGCTAGGTTTAGGTTTGGCTGTAAAACATCCCCCCTCCCCCCAATTAGTTCTTCAGGGAAGAATCAAAAGAAAGTTTGTGTATTTTTTGTGTATTTAAAGTATTTCTATAATTTTACAGGTGCCTTTTGTCTTAGGTAGAGAAATTGCTCCACAAACAAGAAGTATTGGTTGAAATGTGCATCCACAGTCTAGAGCAGGGATCTCCAGTCTTTGTGAACCTGCAGGCACATTTGGAATTCTGACATGGCAAGGCAAAATGGCTGCCGCAGGATGATTGTTACAGCTAAACTTCAAGTAACACAGACAGATTCTTGTGCTGTGATGACAGTTGTGACCAAAGCAACATTTTTTAAAAAATCTGTGCAACTGATAGAAGCTTTGCTGGGCAAAAGCCCTACATGGCCCTACACATTTCCTAAAAACACTTGGGCAGCAGAAAAGTTGTTGGCAGGAGCCATGGTGCCCCCTGTTGGGGAACCCCTCGCCTAGAGACTCAAAGCTCACCTCAATCTAAGTCTTCTGATTCTACTATATGTTTGGATAATGCATTCCTAGATTAAAGGGCTAGTGCATTTAGGTAAGCCATGGAAGAACATGTGTTGAGAGCCTGAGACTCCTGCCAGGTTGAGATTCCTCCCCACACCCATAACAAATAGCCGGAGGACATCTTGTGGGTGCTTCCCGCCATCCAATTGGGGAGGCAGGAAATTATTTTTCTTTTTTGGTCAGCCGGGGGTAGGAGGCTGCCTAGACTGGTGAGCCTCCAGTAGGCTCGCTAGCCCAGATTAGCATGGAGTGGTGGTGCTACCTCAACTTGAGGGCTCAGCTACTCCAGGGCAGATCAGGAGCAGGGAGAGGTTTTGCCTCAGCTGGCTTGCAGGGCTGGTAACCTCTCTCAGAGACTGGATCCAGCCCTTGTGCTGCATGGTTGACACCCCTGGTTTACTTGTTCTCCAGCGCCTCTGGTGGAGGTCTTTCACGACAGCTACTACCTGATCCTTTCCACTAGAGATGGTGGGATTGAGTCTGGGACATTCTGCATGGAGATAAGATACTCCACCACTGAGCTGCTGCTCACTCCAATTAAATACAGTGGAACCTCGGTTTTCGTTGGTAATCCATTTGAGAAGAATCAATGGAAACCAAAACCAATGAAAACCGAGGCAAACTTTTCCATAGGAATCAATATAAATCCAATTAATCGGTTCTAGGCACTCCAAAAAACATACCAAAACCACATTTTTGGTGAATAAACATAGTGTTTAATGCTGAAAACGGTAACAAATAATAACACTAGGACCAGCTTCAGAGCCAGTGGACCAATGTCACACCAGAAAGCTGTCCAAAGAGGTCTGTTTCTGACGCCTCTTTAAGATGTGTCTGAAATGGGGCAAGACATTGTCATTAAACAAGTTGCAGACACGGCCTGCAACAGCTTTTCTCCGGGTGATTTTTCTCCACAAACTCCTGCACCTTACTCCAAATCGATGAAAACCGAGGCAAATAAATGAAAACCGAGACAAATTTTTCACTGAAAAAATCGATGAAAACCGAAACCGATGAAAACTGAAGGCAATGAAAACCGAGGTTCTACTGTATAGACGTTGTGTGCAGGCTGTGAGAACTGACTACAACAGCACAGTTCTGAAAGCAAAAAAGTGAGTGGCTTTTCTTTTTCCCACAGCCAGTGTTTTTATAGTGCAGTTTGGCTGCTGGGAATAGCTAATTGCCAAGACAGAGGCTCTGGGAGCCTCTTTTGCTTTGGCTACTGTGCTTATAAGCTTGGCCAGAAATGCTGTCCTTGTGCCAGTGAGTGGAAACATGGAGGATGAGGTGGTGCCGTACTTTGTGCTGTCCCCATTCCTCCCCTATTGTCTGAGATTCATTGAAGCATAATATTAAACTAGATGGCATTAGTTTAGCCCAGTATTTGTAAACAGTGCTTGTTCTGTAAATTCCTTTGATGGGCTGCCTCTTCGCCAGCCTCTGCTCCCCTCCCTTCCTGCATGTGTCGTGAACTTAGAATGAATGGAGCCATCTTTATTAAGTCTGTCATACTGTAGAATTAATATTAATCATTTCTCGAGTAATGAGCTTTGGTGGTTGAAGCCACAGGAATAGATTGAGATGGGAACTGGCATCTGTGAACTCTTGCATGTTTTTGGACTGGAGACGATGAGAGATCTGCTTTTCTGGCACCAGCAGAGACTAACATTTTCAGAATTCTCCACTAGGTTTAGTGACTTACCCAAGTGGATTGTGACCTCTAGACAGCACTTTCTATATTATGGTTTGCTAAGTAACTGCAAGCAAACTTCTGCAGAACTACTGCAGATAGCACAAAATTCTGGGGTGAGTTCTGGGATGCATGTGTAATTTATACTGGGCACCAGCCTGGCCGTGTGTTCTTTGTTGCTGCCTGTGAGGAAGTTGTATCTTGTAACTCCAACAGGCAAACTCACACCAGCATGATAGATAGCTTTGATCTCCTGGATGGAGAACTGGAAAGCCTGCCAGAGAACCATCTCTGGGCCATGGGCTCCCAAGACAAAGGAATCAAAAGGAACGTGCTATGCTAAGGAATCTATGTAAGAGGATCTTTTTATTATTTTCGTTTGAAATAAAGCCTTTGAAACTCGGCAATTTGGAGTGTTTTGGTTGGAGAAGAACCTGGAAAGAGATGCTGGATTGGATCCCCCCCCCAACCCCCAAATCTTGATCTGGTGACACTGCTGCACACAAACTGCGCGCGCCCCTTGTAAGACATTCTTGCAGCTTCGTGTTGTAACAAAAAATGCAGAGAAAGATGTAAGCTGTATGTCAAGGAAGTGTGTGTGCCATTTATGCCCATATTATTGGGAACCCCTTGCTGAGTTGGGATCTCAGAATAGAGTTTAGAAAATGTATTGATTTCTTCTGGCTAAATACTTTGACCCCAATTTTGTCCCATATCTTCCATGAATGGCCCAGGCTAACCTGATCTCTTCAGATTGTGGAAGCTAAGCAGGGTTGGCTGTAGCTAGTATTTGGATGGGAGACCACCAAAGAATTCCAGGGTCACTATGCAGAGGAAGGTACTGACAAGACCACCTCTGTAAGTCCCTTCCCTATGCGGTTATCGTGAGTTGGCTCTGAATTGATGGCATTTCACACAGACAAACACATGGAGAAAGCATATTTATTTAGGATCTTTATAATTCCCCCTCCTCATCCACTAGGTCTGCATAAGTTAGTATTGTGACAAAAAGTGTTTTTTAGCTTCGCACAATAAAACAAGCTTGGGAGTATTGCCCACCCTCCAATTTTGCTTCAGAGGTCTTTTTGAGAAGTAAAAGCCCTTAATTGCTCAGTTTCCCTCCATTCACTGTTTTATCAGCTTGCCTGCTTTTCCCAGGGCCTACTGAACCTTTCAAATCCTTTTCATCCCAGCTGGAAGGTTTTTCTGGGACCTATCCTGAAATGGGGGCTAAATTCTCCATTGAGCAAGAGGACATCTGGGTAGTTTGGATCTCCATTCAGGAAGGCAGGGGTTAATAAAAAATTTTCCCGGGCTCCTCCTCTTTCTGAGGTCGGGCTCTTCTCTCGCTCTCCCAGTTTGTTCCCTGCCTCAGGAAGAGCAGGTTCAGTGGCTGTTTCTCAGCCACTGAAGTTTCTTTTTTTTCATTCTTTTTTCATCCTTTTTTCAACTCAGAGCGCTGGGAATAGGACTGGCAGTAGAGCAGCCAGCCATTTGCCTCAAACGGCACAGCTTCTCTCCTGCCCCTCCAGTCCTGTTGGAGAAGAGACTCGGCGTTGGAGGCTTTTTGGCGCCAACGCGCGCGCGCTTTTTTCCTCCCCTCCTCCCCTCCGCAGAGCACGAGGAACATGCCAAGAAACGGGAGGGGAGGCTCTCCTGTCTTCGGAGGGAAGACAGCGAAGAGTTCCTGCGAATGCTCCCAGCCTGGGGCTAGCAGCGCCAGGAGGGCCACAGGCGAAGAAGCAGCCGGGTGCCGCTGCAGGCAAAATGCAAAACGGGCGGCTCCCAGGCGACATGGAGCTTTCGTGCCCAAAGGAGGGAGCTGCTGCAAGAAACGGCGCCCAAAGCAGCCATGGCATGCATTCCCGCTCCGGCCTTCCGCCCAGCCCACCGTACCCTGGGTTCCCGGGTCTGGGCTTTTCACCAGTGGCCACTGTCGCAAAATGAGAGACAAGGGAGGCTCCGCCGTGGAACTGCAGGAGGGCGGTAAGCTCTCGGTGAGAGAGTTAAAATCTGAAGCTTTTGAATCTCTTTAAAGGGGCACGTTGCAGCAAGAAAGAGCTGTTATGAGAGAGGAAATGCTAGGAACTTTTACAGATCCTCAACCACCTGCCCAGCTAGTCCCCCCTACTAGTTCCATAGTAACTCCTTTCCAAGCAAGGGGGGCTTAAAGATAATAAGCAGAGCTTGGCACCCCTCTTTGGCAAATCCAAAGGCAGCCTTAAAAGGCCAAAATTACCATTCCTGAACCCTCCTGGCAACTCCTCAGATTCCAGAGCCGCCCAGTAGGGGAGGAGGGGATGTCCTAATATCAGGATCAGGGAGGATCTGGAGGAAATGAAGGTTACTGCACAATCTTCCCGTCTGTTTCCAGATGGATGACTATCAATATTTGCTATCTAAATCCCAGTTTGCTGCAGCTCTCACCCTGGGGGAAGCACAAAGTGGAGAGTGGTTCTTCTAAGCTGTAAATCCACTTCCATACACCAAGGGAGATGGGGGGAATTTTTCCTTCCAACCCCGATTCCAAGAAGGTTTTTCCCTTCCCAGAATATTTTTGAGACTCGAAGTCCATTAATCAATGGGAAAAGCCAGCTGCTAACAGAAGGTGCTGCCCCATTTTTTGCTAAAATTGTATGATTTACCTGGCATATGCTAATAATAATATTTTACAAGTCCCGATTATAGATGGCTCCAGTAAGGCTGCGTTGCAGAGCTCAGGTCTTGTATCCAAGGGATGGTGGTAGAGGACTTAAATCAAAGAGACACAGAGATAGAAGGGCAGAGCAAATTCTGCAAAAGGGACTCAATGGCTGCTGCCATGGCCATCAGAGCCTCTGCCACTGCCCTACGATTGTTTCCCAGAGCATCGACCGCCTGGGCAAGGAAAGGTGTTGGAGATTCTGCCTCCCACGGAGTATCTCAAAGCCATAGAGGGAGTTAACAGTGCATGTTGAAGGCTGCCAGTTTCGCGGCTGATGCCACCCTAGACTCTGTCACCTTCTCAGCATCGTTCAATCGGCCTCTTCCGTTTGCCACGCGTAGAGCTGCTATGGCTGAGGAAGCGTGGCAGACCGGATCTGGAGATCTAAAGCTTCATGGTCTCAGAATGCGCCTTCCAGGGAGAAAAGTTGTTTCTGTGGGAAGACCTCAAAAGAATTTCTGAAGTGGACCCCAAGGAGGAAACCTCAAGCACCTGCAAAAGCCCTCTGGGGAATCTCTAGACAGGAAACCATCCCTCTCGAATCCTTTAATTTTCGGTCCCCAACAGGGAGCCAACCAGTTCAAGAGAGAGACAATTTTCGAATTCCTCACGGAAACCAAGGACGACTTACCAGAACAAGAAAGGATTCCCATTAGCCAAGAAGAATCCAGCTTCCGATCAAGCTACAACCAGGACAATGCAGCCAGAATCCAAGGCATGACGCCAAGCCCCACCGCAGTGGGAGGAAGACTTCAAAAATTCTGCCAGGAGTGGCGATCCTCTCACACAGGCAGCTTTGGTCCCTGGGAGATAGTAACTTCAGGATATGCTTGTAATAGAGTTTCTTTCTCTCCCTCCAAGTTAAGCTTCATGATGTCCCTCTATTGTCAGTCCAAAAATTCCAGAAAAGAGGTACAGAAAGCTGAAAGCCATCTCACATCTAATAGAAATAGAAGCTGTGGAGCATGTGCCATCGTGGAACAGAGGGGAGACAGGGAGTCTACTCCATACTCTTCACGGTACCCCAGAGAAAACGTGGGAGTGGTTCACCAATTCTTAGATTTAAAGTACGTCAACCAATTTGTCAAACTAAAACATCTTCAGAATGGAAACTCTACGTTCCATTGTTTAACGACTCCCTGCTAAAAACTCCAACCGAAGTTCCCTTCACTTCCAATCGATCTAGCCTAAGCCTATCTTCATGTACCCATATTCGAGGGCCACAGAAAATTTCCTCCGGATTTGGCATGTGAGGAAAAGGTCATTTTCAATTGCAGGGCTCGTTGATTCGGGCTTTGCACCAAGCGCCAAGAGTGTTCCACCAAACTGCTCATCAACTTCTAGTGGTATTGCTCAGTGAAAGAAACATCAGGATCTGCACCCCTACCTGGACGATATCTTAATTCGATCAAACTCTCAGTGTTCTAAGCATCGTTCCAGGACGTTCAGGAGACTCCTTTGCTATGCTTAGAGAAACTATACGGCTTCTTAGTCAACAGGGAGAAGAGAGTTCTTTAGAACCCGGTCCAATCGATTGGAAACATCTGGGTTTCATCCCTAGACACCCAGTCGTGCAAAGATCTCTGGTCCCTCTGGGTAGAAACAACGGACCCTGAGGACCAAGATACAGCAGGTTCTCACCAGAAAACAAATGCTCCGTCCCTCACTCCCCTGGCCAGCCTGATGGGCCTGTTTGGTCAGCGCCTACTCCGAAGCCATTCAGTGGGGACAGTTCTAGATCCAGACCATTACAGAGATTCCTCTTCTACCTTTTCAGGAAATTATTTCCAACAAAATTCATCAGCAGGTTGTAGGTACCGAGGCCGGTCCAAGATCAGCTCTGTTGTGGTGGACTCAGTAACCGTCCAATCTAAACATCGGGAAGACCTTCTGGACGTACCCTCCACCAAACGTTAGATGTTCTCAGGATGCCAGCCTTCAAGGTTGGGGAAGTTTGCTACACTAGAGGCGCATCCCTACTCAGGGACCTGGTCAGCAGCGGAGACTCATCTCCACATCAATGTGTGCTTGGAGCTTTCGCGTGGCAATTCGCTTAGCCCCTCAAAGCGGCTTTCAAACATTTGCTGGTAGGAGCCCATGTTCTAGTTCGATAGACAATACGCCCAGCCAGAGTCGTACTCTGAACAGACAGGGAGGTTCCAGGTCATCAGGCCCTACAGAGGGAAGCCGCCTTGCTTTTTTCAATGGGCAGAGGCTCACATATCCTCCATCAGAGCCGAGGCACATTCAGTGGGGCGAAATCTGAACATTCAAGCGGACTGGCTTGAGCAGACAAAGCATTCACCCAGGAGTCTTAAAATGGCATCTGGAAGGAGGAGATCTTTCAATGGATCTCTCAGAGACTGGGAACTCCATCGTGGACCTCTTTGCTCTCCAATCTGAACAATCAACTTCCCAGATTCATGTCACGCTTCCATCACCTCCTCAAAAGTCGGAGGGACACAGATGCCTTATCCTCCAAAATGGCCTCTCTGAATTGCTTTACGGCCTACTTCTCCTCCCTTTCCGCATGCATCCCCAGGCTCCTGCGTGAAGATCAAGCAGGAACGGTAGCAGATCGTCATTCTTGTGGCAGCCCCTGGTGGCCCAGAAGCCCATGGTTCACTCCCAAACATCTTACAGATGTCAGTACTCAAACCCACTCCAGCCTACCACTCCTCATCAGGGACCTGCTCAGCCAGGGTCCTATATTTCATCCAGATCCAAAGCGCTTTGAAACCTTGACCCGGCGTGGAGATTGAACGGCAACAACTAGTTTTTCCAGAGGCTACTCTACAGTTAGTATTGCCAAACTTCACCATGCTAGCCTCCTAGAAAACCTTCCACTAAAAGAATATATAACACTTCAATGCGATGGAAAGCCAGATCTCGGGTCAGATGAAAAGTGCTGGCGGAAGAAGGTCTCCGGGCCTACGGAGCTCCAAGATTGGTGACATTATCTCTGGCCTTCTTACAGGATGAGCTTAGAGACTGGCCTTAGAACAAATACACTCCGCAGACAGGTGGTAGCGCTAAACCTCGAAGTGATCCTAGAATAGAAGGTTTTTCCCCGTAGTTCTCATCCACACATTGTCAGGGTTCCTTAGGGAGAGCCTCCCCTTAAGGGTAGGCCAATCAACCATCATTTTCCCACATGGAGGTTACACACCTGCCTTTGATTGATCAGCACTCACTTCGGCTCCCTTTGGAGCCCATTATGGACATCGTTCCCTCAAATAATTCTCCAGGAGATGAAGGTTGTCTTTCTAATTGCCATTACTTCTGCCAGAAGAGTTTCTGAGTTGGCAGCCCTTCTCTGATCAAGCCACCAAACACTATGTGTTTTTTCTACAAGGGATAAGGTAGTGCTGCGGACCGGACCCTGACTCGTCATTCCCAAGGTTAATTCCACCTTCCATAGACGTCAGTGAAATTTTTCTGCCAACTTGCAGACCCAAAACACCCCAAGGAGGTGTATTGGCATAAACTTGATGTCAGAAGGAAGGGCCCACAGAGGCATTTTTCTGATTAGGACCCAGGAGTTTAGATCATCAGATCAAGTCCCTATTCATTTCCATTTGCCTTGGCAATCATAATAGAGGCCAAAATTTGTACCAGTCCCCCTCTCATTAGCAAAGTGCCTGAGGAAAGAATGCACAGCTGAGTGCATATCCGGGTACAAAAACTCGACAGTCCCAATTACGGGATTACGCTCATTTCTGTCCTGTAACGCATCCACTCAATGCAGCATTTAACAATGTAATGTGCCTGTGTCTGAAATATGTAGAGCGGCAACGTGGTCCTCTCTTTCCACGCGTTTGTCCTGGCCATTCACAGACTTTGAATGTCTTCAGTGCGGCCGATGCAGAACTACGACCGTAGGGTGTTCTAACTTTACACATCATAGGAGAGGATTTCCGATCCCACTCCTTTAATTTGTCGAGTGACACTGCTAGGGGAGGTCACCCAGATGTCCTCAATTGCTCAATGGAGAAATAACATTGGTCTTACCTGTGAAGGAGACTTCTCCATTGAGCAATTGAGGACATCTGCCCACCTAATCAGTCATACATCCTCTCCACTAGTTTATATAGTCGTTTTTTCTAGAGTTACATTTTCCCAAGGGAACTAATCCTCGTTTTTTTTCTGAGGGACCGCTTAAATTGATTCGTTCTCGTTTTTTTTTTGTGGTTTTTTCCTTCCTGGACTATTTGTACCTTCCCCTGGTTATGCGGAGGCTGTTGTTGTTCCAGTGAATCCTTTCTTTTATCTGCAAGTTTTGGTTCGGACCCTTCTTTACTCAGGCATGCACTGCTTGTTGGAGAAACCAGAACTGGGAGAGCGAGAGAAGAGCCCGACCTCAGAAAGAGGAGGAGCCCGGGAAAATTTTTTATTAACCCCTGCCTTCCTGAATGGAGATCCAAACTACCCAGATGTCCTCAATTGCTCAATGGAGAAGTCTCCTTCACAGGTAAGACCAATGTTATTTCCCATGTTTCTCACCAGACACCTTCACCTAATCATAACAAAGCACACATCCTTGGTTTTTATGGCCATAACTCAGGATATGCCAAAGCTGTTTATCTAGATTCTTTCTGGCAAGTGGTTATTGGCTGATCTGCCTATTTGTCTCCAAAAACATCCAGCCATCTCCTCTTTGCCTCCTCTGTGCTGACTGTTCTGTAGTTTGTATTGCACCTTGAGTCTCCCTGAGGAAGGCTGGCTATAAATGAAGAAAATAAATAATTGTGTGATATCTGAAGCAGCCTGATATTCCATACTAATCCCATCTCACCAAAGTTTGGAACTTAAGGAGGCTTGGGTGTAGTTAGTACTTGGATGGAAGACCAAGGAAGACAGGGGTTGCTGCGTGGAAGAAGCAATGGTAAACCACCTCTGCTCATCTCTTGCTTTGAACGCAGGTCTCCATTACTGCTTTGCTACTTGATAGCATTCAGTTGTTTTTGCGATGTCTAGACTGAGCCAGTGACAGCAGCCTGTTAATCTGTAATTTGTGTGTGCATCAGAGGCGTATCTAGGGAACATGTAGCCTGGTGCAAAAATCTGAGTTTTCCGCGCCCCACTCCCCTGTACGGGCGGCCGCCCTCCCCCACCACAACCAAACAACTTTTTTTGCACCAGGTCTTGAAGTCAGTGTATGGACCTGAGGGGAAGGAGGACGGGTGGGGGGGGGGGATTTTCTCCTGGAGGTGGGGGACATCTTGATGGGTGTCTTACAACCGGATATCAGGGAGACAGGAACTCACTTCCTGTATATCTGCTTGGTCGCCCATCTTGATCCTCAGTATTTTTTCCTGCCTCAGCAGGGAGAGCAGCGTTCTGAACAGGCTCCTCTTGGTTCAGAATTTTTTCCTTTCATTTTTACCTTCCCTTTGTGTGTTTAACCATGGTCTGTCTGTATCTTGTCTGTGCTTCCCTGTCTGTTGTTCCTTCCCAGCCAGGGAGAGAACTCCTCGGCTTTTTAGCCTTGGAGAGTTTTTTCTGCTTCCCGCCAAAACTTGCCTGCGAGATGGCGGCGCGGTCCTTCTCCCCCTCCAAGAACCTCTTTGCTCGGTCCTCAGCTGAGAGGACCAGAGCAGCCTCAAGGGCTTCAGGCCCCAGCCCTACCACCTTCCAAAAAGGCTCCCTCCAAACCCCGCAAACCACTCATTTGACCCCATATGTCGCCCTGGGTGGTACACCCCTGGTGTGCATGTACGTGTGCTGCACTAATAGTGGTAGAACAATACTTTTTAAAAATCTGGCCACAGAGGGGAAAGAGAGGGCACACTGCAAAATTTTTAAGACTGCCTCCCATAGAAAAGCTCAAGTCATCTGCAGTGTGCTGTGTCTCCAAAGGGGTAAAGTTAAGCCACAGAGTGCCTAAAGATAGCCCAGTGATTGTATGTTTGCTGGAGAGCAAAGGACAAAACATTGCCTAGGCAGGCTAACAGCAACCAAGACCCAACCACTGAAACAACAGCAAACCATCCAGGTCCCTTGGCTCTTCGACTTCCTACTCCGTATGGGGTTTGCCATCCCTAACACCCCCTTTCCTCTGCTGCACAGAATTATCAGAACAGGAGATTTCTACAGAGGGGGTGAACAACAGAATGCGGCACCAGAGAATTATCCGTTCAGCTGACTTCTTTTGCCTTAACTTCCTTTAGAGTGGATAGATCAGATGGAAGCTGGGCATTTCTTCTCTTGACTAATTTTCCTTCCTTTGCCACATCACATCCCTTCTTTTAAGCTTCTGTATGGTTTTAGGATGTCTTCATAATATGTTGTAGAACGCAGTTCAAGCATCTGTGCCGCCTCCCCGCCCTCTCTCTCCCTCCCTCCCTCCCTCCCTCCCTCCCCAGACACACTCACAGAAAGATCACTCTAAGGCCCCTTCTGCACATGCAGAATAATGCACTTTCAATCCACTGTCACAATTGTTTGCAAGTGGATTTTCTTATCCTGCACAGCTGCAAAGTGCATTGAAAGTGGATTAAAGTTGCATTATTCTGCATGTGTGGAAGGGGGCTGTAGTATAGATAAGGCCTCAATTCTTGTCCCTCTTGCTTTCCATTCTTTTACTTTATTACTTCAGCCTTTGTCACCGGTTTTAGCTACAGCAGCCGCACGTTGTCTTGACAAAATGCACCTGCTATTTCAACTTGTAGCCCCTGAATAAATGCAAAGCAGTCCTGAACTTCCATTGTTTGACATTTTGATTGCCATAGAAACACTTGCCTGCCGTTTGCAACTGAAGCGAGGCTTTTTTACATGGATGAATTTTGAACAACTGTTTCCTCTAAACAGCCAACTGGACAGTTGGGTGGGCAGGGCCAAATAATGTCTACCAGGGCTGTTCACAGGTGACTAAGTGGCTTCTGCCTATGTGATTGGTTCCCCAGGAGTGCATGACGAATGGCTCTGAATTAACAAGGAAACAAAGAAAAAGACTTGTGTCCCTGTAAACACAGTGGTGAGGGCTGAGCGTGCTCCAGAAGACACAGAGCGCTGAGAGCGGTTCAGGATTTTTTAAAAGGAAAATCGGGTGAAGGAGGAGCACCTCTGTGTTGTCACTTAAGCTGGGGGATGGACATCAGCAACTGCAGTACCTGCTTCCTTAGCTCCGAATCACAGCCGTTCAGGCAATTGTGCCAGACTGCTTAGAGGAGCAAGAATTGGGCATCAAATCTCGGAGCTCAGCAGGGAATTCTACCGTGGTTTGACTTTTCTGCTTCTTCCTGAAGCTGTGCAGACACTCAGTGTCATTAAAATTGCTTGTAAGAATATATAATTAGTGTCTGTGCACATCTTTGTTTATATGAAATATAGACAAGGCCTATGTCAGAAGGCTGATTCTTGTTCGGTGTCACAAAATCTCTTGACTGCCTTTCACGGCAGTGCATTTACAGTATTTAGGCCCACTCTCCCAGTGCTCCTTGGGAAGGTAGCAGAAGTTGTCTTTAACATTTATCCAGGGATTTTTAGAATATTTGTTCAGTATTCCTTAAGGGTCCAGTTAGAAATGGGTGAGTCTTTAGCCTGATGTTGTAGGTGGGACGGCTGAGAGATTTGCAGCTTCGTCAGGATTTGAACTGTGTGCTGTGCACACACAGCTCCATTGGTCTGTTGGCTGCCTTTCTCCATTAGTGCACCCAAAGAGATTTCAGGTAAGCTGATGCAGAGTAGACCAACTTAAAATACAGAACAAGAAGCTTGTGTATGACCCTCCCCCCAATTTTGCGTATTACTGTAAAGGCACAGATTTAAAAGCATGAGTGATTTACTTGCAAAGTTTTCATTAAAGCATCTGAATTGTCCTTGACCCAGTGTCTGAAAATATAGTGCAAGCTGTCATTCTAGTCTAGTATGTATTCATCTGTAAGATGAATGCTATTGAATTATAGACCCCTGGGGAAAAGATCACACTGTATTTAATATCTTAAAGTTCGAATCTTATGAGCACTGTGATTTTAAATGTTTTTAGAATTGGAAAGGTTTGAATCTTAGACAAGAGTATAGATGTTTTAATACTAAAGCCTTGTTGAGAGTTCAGTTTTGAACAAAAATAAAAGCATGTATCGACGTTTGTGTGATTGGATCTCTGTATGTTTGTGTTTATATGTTTGATAACAATTGTTTTAGGTATTTTGTACATATTTATCTGTATTTTAACACTGTTTCAATGGTTCAGTCTCTTGGAGACCCTAGGTTGGGTGGAAAATCAGCATACAAAGGTTTTAAATAAGTAACTATTCTGATTCCACTTTTTCGAAGGCTGTATGAGAAGATCTGGTTAGTAGCAATATGTTTTGTTCGGGAGTGTAGCTGAAGGCTTGTTGCACATACCAGTAATTACCATTTTCTGCATTCAAAAGCTACCTGTGTGATGCTCACATTGAAGTTGCTCAAGAATAGAGACAGCTGTGCCATGATTCTGCAATTAGATGTTAACAGTTGATGCATATTATTTCTAAAACTTGTGGTTTTATACCCCTAACTGGTCTCCTGTTATCCTACAGTCTATTAAAATGCCACTTTGAATATTCAATTGCATCTTGAGCCAGCGTTGTGTAGTGGTTAAGAGCAGTGGACTCTAATCTGGAGAACCAAGTTTCATACCCCACTCCTCCACATGAGCAGTGGACTCTTAGCTGGTGAACTGCATTTGTTTTCCCACTCATACACATGAAGCCTGCTGGGTGACCTTGGGCCGGTCACAGTTCCCTGAGAAACTCTCTCAGCCCCACCTACCTCACAAGGTGTCTGTTGTGGGGGTAGGAAGGGAAGGAGTTTGGAAGCCACCTTGAGATTCCTTAATGTTGAGGAAAAATGGATTATAAATCCAGACTCTTCTTATATTGCAGTAAGTGCTACAATAGCCATCTACAGATCCTATGTCAGAAGCCCACTTTCATGTACTTCCTTAAATAGGAACATTTCAACTATTTTCCTAAAAGCCCAAAAGTGAGCCCGGTTTTATTTAAAACACACACATGAACGCACAAAACCTACTTTTCTTCTTAACCAAAGGAGGAGTTCTAAAAAGAATGCTACAACAGAGAGAACCTAAGTCACAGGTGTCAAACTCGCAGCCTTCCAGATGTTATGGACTACAGTTCCCATCATCCCTTGTCAGCATCATGCTGGCAGGGGATGGTGGGAACTGTAGTCCATAACATCTGGAGGGCTGCGAGTTTGACACCTGTGACCTAAGTCCTCCACACAGTAGCTACACACTGAATTTCAAACGTGAAGCTTCGTGAAGTGGAGCCTCTTCAAAAGACGGGCAAGCGCTGCGTTGTGGGAGGAGGCCACCTTTTCAGAAGCAGCAGCACCTGACGTATGCAACTTTCCTTTTAAGCCATGGTCTTGGGCTGCCAAGAGGGGCCTGGAGATTTCCAGGAATTTCAAGTGATCTCCAGACTTTGGAGGGTGGGCTCTGACAATATATCCTTCTCTGCCCAGACTCCACCCCCAAATCTCCAGCAATTTCCTAACCCAGAGCTGGGTTTCAGTGACTAAGCATGGCTCTGTTAATGTACTCTGCCTGGAAATATGCAGCTAAAGCAGACTTTCAACAGCTGTTTCAGTAGCTGAGCCGACACCTCCCCTTTCCCATTCCATCACAGTAGGTGGTGAGGCAGTCCTTTTGCAATAAAACTACGTGGTCTGGCCTCTGTATATATATCAGAGTTCAGTCTGTTCTCTTCCTTAAAGTTGTCTCCACCCCCACCCCCCATCCCTTGACACCTCCTGCTGCCACTGACCCAGTCTGATAAACACGTTAAGAGCCCAAACTGAAAATGGCAGGACCCTTGTCAGAATAAGAAAGCACATCAGACCTCTTGCTGCTTTTGCTTTGCTGTGACTAGTCTGTCAGAAGCGACTTCTTGATGCTTCTGTGTTTATCTTTTGTAAGAAGGGATGGAACTTGGGGGTAAGTTCTTGGAAGAAGACAAGGCCCTCCCTTCCCTTCTCTAGCCTCAGGCTTGGGTGTTGCAGTTTGCTTGCTGCCCTCTTCTCTTCGTGGAAGCCATGGTGTCACCAACACTCTATAACAGTGATGACGATCCTTTTCGAGACCGAGTGCCCAAATTGCAACCCAAAACCCACTTATTTATCGCAAAGGGCCAACATGGCAATTTAACCTGAATACTGAGGTTTTAGTGTAGAAAAAATGGTTGGCTCCGAGGTGCACGTTACTCAGGAGTAAGCTTGGTGAAGCAACTGTGCAACGCTTCGAATGGGTGAATCACAACCCTAGGAGGGTTTACTCAGAAGCAAGACACATTGCCAGCAACCGAGCTTACTCCCAGGTAAAGGATCGTGCCCAGGCTAGCCTAGATGTGTGTGTGTGTGTGGGGGGGTGATTTTCTGCCTCCCCCACATGATGAACTCTGTGCACATGTGCCCACAGAAAGGGCTGTGAGTGCCACCTCTGGCACCCGTGCCATAGGTTCGCCATCACTGCTCTATAATCAGTCCTCCCTGGCCGTGGTCCAAGGGTCAGTTAAGAGACACGCTACACATTGTCTGCCTGGATTCTCTAGCTACCTTTTAGGGATAAGATTGGTAGCTTTGTCTCTTCTGACGTTTAGCCAGGGATGTTCCTAATCCATCCAAGCTCAATTTGCCAGAGTTCAAAGTGCTTCACCCCCACCCAACCACCGTATTTCCCCAGATGTTCTCTTCCGCTGAAAGGACAAGGACTCTTCACAGCAGAGTACCAATGGTCACCCTGCTCATGATCTGAGTTTGATCGTGATGGAAGTCAGTTTCAAATAGCTGGCTCAAGGTTGACTCAACCTTCCATCCTCCTGAGACTGGTAAAATGAGTACCCTGTTTGCTGGGGGTAAAGTATAGAGGGCTGGGGAAGACAATTGCAAAGCATGCCGTAAACGTAGTCTACCTAGTACAGAGGTCTGCAACCTGCGGCGCTCCAGATGTTCATGGACTACAATTCCATCAGCCCCTGCCAGCATGACCAATTGGGGCTGATGGGAATTGTAGTCCATGAACATCTGGAGAGCTGCAGGTTGCAGACCCCCGACCTAGTAAATGTCATGATGTGACATTACCCCACAGGTCTGTAACGACCTGATGCTTGCATACCAAGGCTACCTTTGCTGTTTAATTTTTTTAATGTAGATTTTAAAATTGGTACTGCTTGTCATAGTAAGGTGTTGAGTTCAGACTTATGATTGTCTACTGGGTTTGGTCACCTCTGCTAAGAATGGCCTGTGGGTGATCATTTAAGCGGTGAGACTTAGCAGTGAGCTGCAAATTGCTGACAAATACATTCAGTGCAGGAATTGGCTAGGAAATTCAAGATATAGCAACAGCTGCCATGTCCTCAGTTGCTCGTGGCAATTTCTGTAGCAGTTTCTTTTGTAAGAAGCATGTTTCTGCTTGATTTTATTTGTAAGATGATTTTCTACATTGCAACCTTCCATGACTCTGTGTGGCTATTGATCTACTACTGAAACACCTCCCGAAAAGCATTAGAATGGGAAGGACGGGACGAATGGTGCTTCCTTCCTCCAGGAGAGGCAGAAACTATTCTTAGAAGGTATTAATCCATAAACACAGAAATGATCCCCATGCTTTTCTTCCTGTCTCTTCTGCAAACAGTGTGTGTAGGTTGGGGAGGGGGGAGGTGTCGCATATGTAAGCATCGATTTCTCTCCCCTGGTGCGTAGGGTCTTGGTTCTCAGAATAGAAGCTGGCAGGAGAAGCCCCAGAAGGTGACGTTAAGAGGGCTCACGCCCAAGATCCCTGTTTCAGTTGAAGCCTTGCCCAGGTCTGCTGCAGAGTATTCCATTTTATTTTACAGAACCTGGCAAGTGTGGTAGACTTGGGCTTTCTCTTTTTAGCAGACTCTTAAATGTCTTGCTTCTGATTTACCCAGTGTACTAAACATAGGCCTGATGGTGATAGAAACTGCCATCAAGCCGCAGATGACTTACGGCGGCCTTGCAGGGTTGGAAACAGTAGGTTATGTGGATATTTCTTTCTCACATAGAGAGACCTCCAAGCTGCTGACGTTATGCGTGCTTGGTAGCGTGGTCCATTATATTGTCTGAGAATATTCTCAGGATTCCTATCATATGTCTCAGGTTTTGGTGTAAAACTGAGGCATTCGTTCAGATTTACCCTGTTGAATAGTTACTAAAAAATCACTATCATGTGGGAAAATCGCTATCATTGGTATTATGGCTACCAATCTTGATCCTCTTTGATCTGAGATTGCAAATGCCTTAACAGACCAGGTGCTCGGGAGCAACAGCGGCAGAAGGCCGCTGCTTTCACATCCTGCATGTGAGCTCCCAAAGGCACCTGGTGAGCCACTGCGAGTAGCAGAGAGCTGGACTAGATGGACTCTGGTCTGATCCAGCTGGCTTGTTCTTATGTTCTTATGAAGCTAGTTTATGGGTCCTTTTACTTTTCTTGAGCCTTTTGCAGAGCGAATGCTCTGTGAGCACATAATGTTGTTTAATCATTTTTTAAAAAATTTTCTCCGTGCAAAGAGAACAACTCTTTAACAGACATTCTGTTTCTAGGTGTTCCAGTTAATAATGCCTACAGTGTAACTTTCCTTGAGCATTTCAGAACAGCCTTTGGTTTCAGATATACATTGAAATATTACTTAAATCTTCCTGAGCAGACAGCTGAAATCTATTCCCCGCCCTGCCAGATTTGGTGCAGTTGATCTTCAAGCACTTTTAGAACTGTGCATGCAGTCCATAAATGAATGGGCTATCCCCCTGCCTTCTCCTTCTCCCTCTTAATTTTTCTTATAGACGCTGTGCAAGTTTAGGGAACAGGCTTGTGTTTTCTGAAGGAGAAATTCCACTGGCCGTTGCGTGCCATTTCTTGGCCTTTGTCCATAAATTCAAACCTCACCTGATTTGCATACTAAGCAGTTGGGGTAGGGGACTTGTAGGGAATCCTCCACAAGGGAAACTTGTAAGAAGGTTGAGTTAATGACTGGTTAGCCCCTTTGGATCTTACCCTTTACCCTCTGAACTGTATATACTTTTATGCCATTTATTTGTCTCCCGATGAAACCTAAAACTGCACCTAAGTTGCATTTTTAAAGGCAAAATGGTATGGTATATAACCGTCATTCTCCATTGCAGAACTTCAATATTTCACTACTTTGTTTTAAAGACCACCGTACTACAATGGTTCAACACTGAGGAGAGGTGTCATTCATCTTCACAAAAAACCTGAAAGACGACCAATAGCTATTGATTAACTTAGACTGAATTTTGGGGATGAAGTAGTGATAAATAATAGCACCATGTGCATATAAAGAGGAAAGATTTGCAGTCTCACAGTTCTCTTTTCTATAGATAACATTACAATATCTTGGATTAAATTAGTGCCTGCCTGCAAACCTTCAGAAGCATTGACTGTTAAGTGGGTGAGCACCAGAGGTGGGGCCTTGTCAAGCCTCTGTGCTTTGGGATTTGTTCCCCCCAGAGACTCATCTGGTGCCTAAATCTTTTTAGATCACCTGCAGAAGATCGTAGCTCAGTGGTTCTCAACCTGTGGGTCGTGACCCCTTTGGGGGTCGAACAACCCTTTCACAAGGGTCGGCTAAGACTCTCTGCATCAGTGTTCTCCATCTGTAAAATGGATAAATGTTAGCGTTGGGGGTGACCACAACATGAGGAACTGTATTAAAGGGTCACGGCATTAGGAAGGTTGAGAACCACTGTCTTAGCTGGTCTGCCTTGTTATTATGTTTAAAGATAAGTCCCCTGTGCAATCATTGAATCATTACTGATCCACGGAGTGATGTCACATCATGACAGTAGGCAGGCTTTGTTTACGAGGTGGTTTGCCATTGCCTTCCCCAGTTGAATACATTTTACCCCCAGCAAGGTGGATACTTGTTTTACTGACCCTAGAAGGGAAGGCTGGGAGCCCCACCCAGAGGGCTGGGTGCTTGGCTACAGTGCCCTGCTATTCTCAGGAGGCATGGGGAGCCAAACAGGCAAATGAAACATCCTGCTGCCAGAAGGCCCTCCATAGGACTACCATGTATAGGCACTGCTGTGGCATGTGCCTGGCTGTTTTGGTGGGTTGCAGCAGCTCCCCATCAGCAAATCCACCCCTCCCCTGGGGCAAGGACCTCAGAGAGGGCAAATCCACTGGCATAGGCCTACGTCACCTCCAGCGGCGAATTCTCCTCCCCCCTCCCCTGGATGGGGCCATGAGTCAACCTTGAACCAGCTACCTGAAACCAGGTTAGGTCTGAATCGAATTTGGGTCGTGAGCAGAGCTTTGATTGCAGCTTAGCACTCCGCGCCATGCGGCTCCTTGTTTAGACTGGGGTTTTAATACCGCTTGCAGATTGTTTAAGAACACAGCCTGTTTAATCTTATGGGTTTGAGAGTTCTATTTTAGAAGTTATGTTGGTTTACTGTATTGTTCTAATGTTTAAATTGTACGTCACCTCAGATTTAGTTTTATAGGGAGGCGGGAGATTATACTGTAAATAATTATTTTTAGGCCCTGTGTGGAAGGTGTTCAAGGGCTGCCTGAGCTTCTTCAGTAACCTCACATCGGTGTGGGTGGTTGAGGCACCTGAAACATGATCTGATCACTTGTCCTCACTTGCCTTGGGGATCAGTTTTTACTGATATAGGCTTTTTCTGTGGGACGTGATAGGTTTTTAATTGCAAGACCTGCTCACTGTCCCAAGAAATAAGTGCGATAAATTTGTAAGTATTCTAGTTCTGTTGTATGGGTAAGAGGAATAGATGAGGGAGAGGGCTGTTCACCCGGCTGATTCAAGCTAATTTTTGTCCCCTCAGCTAAATATTCACTTGGTTCTCTCATAATCTCCAGCAGGGTTGTCCCCTTCCTCATTGAAGGAATTGCACTGGCATAATGTGCTACGCAGAAGGAAATGTTTTCATTTACCGGTATTTATATTTCCATTTCTATCCTGCACTTCAAGATGCCCCCAGGGTGGCTAACAACCAAATTTGACAATTTTAAAATCACATATTACATATAAGTCTTAAAACCATTGGTTTGTGTTAAAATTCCAGTAGTGCCCTTAAAATCCTTATAACAGTAACAGGAGATCACTCAGAGGAGGAGGACAGAAAGGGAAGGGAAAAGGAAAATTGGAGAGCCTTCAAGGTGAGGAGGAGATCTACATGAAAATAGGGTTCCAGACAGTCACCTTCATTTTCCTGACTTGTTTTCAGAAGTCTGGCCCCTTCTCGCAAGCGGCCAGGACTTCGACTTCCAATCTTGGCCCGGGAGCTGACTGATTGGGTACTTTCATCAAAGACTTGCTCTCGAAGCTTTCCTCTAAGCTGCCAGTTCCTAAAAAGTACTTTTAAGTGTTGGATGATAACCATCAATTCAACCTGTATCGTTTCTGAAGTGCTATTGTTTGTACCATGGCTGTAAAGTCCCTCCATGCTTTCTTTCTCAGGTAAAGTTGGATTAGCTTTAAGGCTTTGGGGTACAGTGAAAGGTCATAAAGTACTCTGCAGATTACAAATATTATATTGTGCCAATCTTTGGCCAAGCACACTGTGAAGGAGAATGTCTTTGTCCAGGCAAGCTGAATCTTAATGCTGTAGAGACCCTCTTGCATGGCTCTCGTGCCACAGCCAATTTATGGTGACCTCATAGGATATTTAAGGCAAGAGATGTTCATAGGTGGTTTGCCATTGCCTACCTCTTCTGAGCAACCTTTGATTTCTTTGGTGGTCCCCCATCCAAATACTAACAATGGCTGCCCCTGCTTAGCTTCTGAGCTCTGAGGAGCTTGGGCTAGTCTGGGCTATTGAGACTGCTAAGAGACCCTGAAAGGTTTTCAAAATCTAAGGGAGAGAACCATATGTTCATCTCTTGGTCTTCCAATACAGAGAGGCTCAGAGCACTGGCAAGTGTTTGCCAAACAGAGGTATATTAACAAGCCCCTCCTAAAAGTCATGAGTTCCATTTTGTTTTAATAACTCCCTTGAAGGATCCATCTTGGAGAATGCAGAACCTCCAGGCTGTAATTTCTGCCACCCAAACAACTCTGTTCAAGTCCAGGATTTCCTGAAAAGACCCCATGCTGTGGCAGAGGAGGACCCTACTGGGCGGGGGGTGGGAACTAGGAAGGCAAACCAGACATAGGCCAGTAGAGTCAGTTCCATTTGATAGTGGTTCTCCAAGGTCTTGTGCAGAGGTCGTTTGCCTTCCTTCTATGTGAGATTCTTGTGGAGAGTCAAGAGTATTGAAGTGGGGTCTTCAGTGTGCAGGGTGGGTCCTTTACCAGGGAACTTCAGCAGGGTTATTTGTGCATTGGTGGTACCTGCTTGGCCCCTCCCAATCCAGAAAGGACCTGTAGCGTACGAAGACAAAGAAGGAAATACTTCTAGTCTCTGACGCCACCTAATTAGTGGGAATAATTTCATTTTGCAGGCACACTCCTCGTGATTGATGGTGTCCTGATTAATTTTTTCCGTTAGCTTTTACTGGAGCCTCTTTTATCTAGTTTTCCCAGGAGATGTAGAACCACAAGGCACGTGGGTTGCTTCCTTGTGACTCTATACAGTGTTAGTTTTGTTAGACTTCATGGCAAGCAATTTTATGATGTATGGGCTGTACTTCTCGCACTGTTAGGTAAGCAGCTCATTTGCAGGAATAAGGAGAAAAAGTAATACAAACAGACTTTTTTAGACATTTGTCATTTGTAAGGATCATACCACAATTGAGTCAAATGAAGTGTACTGATTAGACAGCAGGATAATTCCTTGAAAAGAAATAACAGCTCCAGCAAATGAACTTGATATGTCATCCACTCAAAATAAATTTAAATTTTGATCCTATTTATTTGTACATCTGCAAATGAAAAGCCTGAATGTGTCTTCTCTGTGCCTTTTGTGCTCACTTTGCTTGCTGGTTAAATGTGACGGATATTTTTCTGTGGCTTTGAGCACTTCTGGCGGAGCATTACCTTGGTGTTGGACTTGGTTTACCTCTGATGTAATAGCACCCTTTTAGTGTGTGTTTGACTTCCCAATATCTAATCCAGACGAGTCAAGGCCAACCTTCAGATTTTCCTGTTTGCACTAACTACTCCAAAACATAGTGGTGTGGCATGCTGCCAGTTCAGACTGGCATTCTTGGCTGTTCTACTGACTTTCTGAGCTCTAGCCATTTTGAGAAGCAGGCTGGTGGCACGTGTTTTCCACATAAAACAAAATTCCAGAAAGTTTCACTAAGTGGGAAGCTGTCTCTGTTCCTAGAAACCCACCCTCCCTGTTTCTATCTGATGTGAAGTGTTTTGAGAGGTTTTTTACTTTATGTCAGTTTATAGGTAAAGACCCTTGAGCACTTTTGGCACCAGGCTGTTGCTGAAGCAAATCCAACTTAAATTTGACATGCCTTTTCCTAGAAGTGCCCCTCCTTGAGATCCAGTGTGGTGTAGTGATTAAGAGCGGCAGATTCCAATCTGGAGAACCAAGTTTGATTCCCTACTCCTCCACATGAGCAGCAAACTATAATCTGGGGAGCCAGGTTGGTTTCCCCGTTCCTCCACATGAAACATGCCGCATGACCTTGGGCTGGTCACAGTTCTCTCGGAACTCTCTCAGCCCCAGCGACCTTCCAAGGTGTCTGTTGCGGGTAAGGGAAGCGATCATAAGTTGGTTTGAGCTGTTGAGTCATCTGTGAATGGAACTGGGCAAAAAAACTGGAGCTGGCTTTGGAAAGCAGAATTGCATTTGTCTGTTCGCTTGCTCCTAGAAAAAGAGATTCTGCTGCCCTGTTTCCTAAGCATCGCTTGGAGCCCTTGTGAACCAAAACCTTTTCACAGCCCCCTCAGAGTGGTGCAGGTCGAGCAGGTGAGTGAGTGCTGGTGCCTCTGGAAGCAGTGCTTGATGTGTTCCTTGAGAAAGCTGCGTGGCCCCAGCTCCAGCCTCAGGTGCAGGTGAGCAAATTGCAGCTTCCATCTCCTTTCTGATAGAACCTGACTGCCTGACTTGTGCTTTCCAGTCTCCGGGCATTGAGCTCGACCTCCTCTGTGGCATCCCAGCCACGCCTGTCGTCTGGAGGCGAATCCCCCACCCCTTTACTGCAGACTAGTTCCCACATCAAGTGGGAGTCAGGTGTCCAAGCTGAGAGGGGAACGTGTTGCCCGCTTGCTATTTTTAAACACTACAACAGTGTGTGCAAGTACTGTTCAGTTAGAAGGTGGAAATTCTCCCTTGGAGGCAAAAACTGGGGTTCCAGTCAGCTGTCAGTGCTGCAGAATCCAGGTCATCGCTCCTCCAGGGAGCGTGTGTGAGGGGGAGAGATCTTTTGCATAGCAAACGAGAAACTGCTTTGCTTCCTCTTCCAGAGCTCCAGAGCAAAGCAGTCGCTTTGTGTGTTAACAGCCTTTAATAATCTTTCCAAAGAGTGTGGCGAGGGCAGGGGAAGCCGGTGCCACATTTCTCCCATAGGGCAAAGCTTTCTTTTGAAGATTTTGGTTTCTCTTTGTTAGTCGGGGGATGTGGTGACGTGTGCTCGTCTTGGGTGCAAGGCTTCCAACGGAGATCGTGCGAGAAGACAATCTGATCTTTTTTTGTAACGACCACTGGATCTTCTGCCTGCAACTTGTGTGCTGAATGTGCTGCATAGTAGGTTTCTGGGAAGCAACCAAAATCGGAATAGATTGAACAACCAGAATATGGTTCGATGTGGGTGTGTTTAGGGTTTTAAATTTGGAACGAAATAATGCTTTCAACTAGAGTGGGAACAGAACAGAAAAGGACCAGATAGGACTCAGTACGTGTACTCAAGAAGCCTAAACAGGCAAGTTACGTACGTTAAAAGATTCCAAGTCATATACCTGATTTGTGAATAGTGAAACAGAGGTGGTAGTTGCTGTGATCAGCAGTGAAGTGGGAGTGTATATTTTATGCGCAACAGGGGAGCCACATTTTGGCAGGCATTGCCTGTGCAGATTATTTTCCAGGTGTCCTATCACTGTCACAAACTGTCAAGGAAGCCATTTTCTGCCGTGCAGTATTGGGTTAATTATGACAGTGCCAACGTGGTTGCTGTAAAGGCTGCATAGACATGTTCACAGAGTGCTGCGAACACCCTAAAAACTGGTGTGCAAAATATGTTCAGCGAGTAGATTGTAGAGTTCTCAAGCACTTGATGATGAAGGATCTAGTCCTGAAGCATGCAACCAACGAGATGCAAAGATGCCTCTTGATTCCTGATCTGTCAGTAGGTCCACAGCTGGCCAATTCCAAATGTGCCACTTGATTGTCTTTAGATTGCACGCTTCCGTCGCTGCCATTCATGCTTTGTGCAATCAATAACTTGCTAGTTTTTGTATGTGTTGCTGCCCCCTCTTGGATGAAATTAGGGAATTATTCATTATCTTGAAGTGGTGACCTGGAAAATTGATAAAGAGTGTGCAGGTGTGATACTTATAGGGGAAGAAATAAATGTATGCTGGAATAACTTCTTGTAGAGTTACAAAGGCTGTGATGCTGTGTAGAATGATGTCAGAGGAGTCCAAAAAGGTAGCAGAAAAGATGTTCTCTTGTTGTAGAACACTGGCAAACCATTGAGCAAGATACAATAAATGCTTCTTCCTCCGTTATCATACCTAATAGTATCGCTATCGTGATACTATTTTTAACAGTGGCGCACTTTTTGCATGGGTTAATGTAAGTTTTCACTATCTAGTAGAAGAAGAGTTCGGGTTTATACTCCACCTTTCTCTCCTGTAAGGAGACTCAAGGTGACCTACAAGCTCCTTTCCCTTCCTCTCCCCACAACACACACCTTGTGAGGTAGGTGGGGCTGAGAGCGTGGCTAGCCCAAGGTAACCCAGCAGGAATGTAGGAATGCGGAGACACATCTGGTTCACCAGATAAGCCTCCACCACTCAGATGGAGGAGTGGGGAATAAAACCCGGTTCTTCAGATTAGAATCCACCTGCTCTTAACCACTACAGTGTGCTGGCTCTCTGTGAAAGCCTTATTTAATAAGGTTTTATGCATTCAGTTTTCAAGATGCAGCTGAGGATGAATAAGCAGAGCCGCTTTAATCTCCAGGACAAGGGTTTTGTTGGGATGGGTTAAACGACAGTCCCATTACTGTGATTACATCTGTTGCTGCCCCACCCTTTACAGACAACACAGTGGAAAAGCATGCATCAGAGTTCGAAATATATGAGCCAGAACACCTGAACACATCACTTGCCGTGCTGAGGCCGCTCCCTTAGCGATCAAGGAAAAGATGACCTCAGCCTTGTCTGGACTATATAATAATCTGCAGTTAGCGGTCTCTGCTCAGTGGGGCGTGTTCCAGGCTGATGTTGTTGGCGCTGCTGAAGCAACGTAAGGCAGGGAACATACTTGAACAATGCCTACTGCTTCTCTGCCATTGCCTGGAGTGGTGCGACAATTTTTTAACATCTGTTTTGATGGACCTGGGAATTCTGCTATCCTGCCTGGTTGTCCTGTAGCCATGTCCTTGCCCACCTCAACGTTGTGCTAAACAAAAGCCTCTTGAGCTCTCTACTGTAGCCCTTGTCAAGCAGAATTTAGTGTTGCCCCTCCGGGAAGTGCGGTGGTTCGGTGCTTGGCACTCAGAAATTCCCAGCCGTGTTCCTTGATCTCTCCAGTTAAAGGTGCTTGGGTTGCAACCTCTGGGAAAGAGTTTTCCTGCCTGACATCCTGAAGGACCGCTTCTAGTGAAGAGCAGAAAATACTAGCCCGAATCAGTCGAAGGTGATGTCACGAACTGTATTTGATTATCTTCCTCTCTCTCTCTTATACTGATTTTCCCTGCTGTTCCTTTATGCAAACTATCTAGACACACCCTGATCAGACTAACAAACAGCTTCTGTGTAGGTACCTTGTCCCCTTCTGGCTCTCACTGAGGGTAATGCTTTCTGTCCAGTGACTTTCTGTCCAATGCTTTCTGTCTCATTGAGGGTAATGCTTTCTGTCCAAGGGGGACCAGAGGGGGCAGGTGACCCAGGCGCCATTCTCCTGGATCATGTGGGGAGCACATTTGGGCCACCTGCTGGGTGGTGGTGGTAATGGGGCAACGAAATCCGCTTCCCTATATCTGAGTTTCCATGTTTCTTTTTCTAATTAAAAAACAACAACAGCTTGCAAATGTAGAGGGAGGGTGCAATTTGAGAGGTTGCCCCAGGTGCCAATTTCTGGAGATACACCCCCGCCTCTGTCCATGGTGCGCCACTTCAGGCTGCTGAAGAGGCTCACTTACTGCATGATCTTCCTTACAAAATAATTCCCCACACACAGAAAGCTAGCCTGTCATGACAAGCTTAGTCTAGAATCCTTGCGCCTGACATGTTAACTTGCTATGTGGAGGGCTTTTAAAAATATGGAGAAGGTTTCTGTCTCATGAGCCTCTGTCTTGCAGTCTGCCGTGCTACTTAGGTCGTTGTGTTGTTTGTTTTACAGGGATAGCTTATAGCTATCCAGCCAGTATACTTTGCTTTGAGTCATGTAGTGCTTTAGAATTTTCAGAACATCTCACACTTGCTAGCCCAGCATTCCTCACAACAACCCTGCAAGGTAAGCCATTCCTATCATCCCCATGTTACAGAGGATTGGGCTGAAAGAAGGTGTCACTTCCTAAGGCCGCCTAGTATAACTGCAGAGTTGAGACTTAAACTGGGATTTCTAGTTTGCAACTCAGTCCTTTAGCTACTCCTCTATTGAAGGTGAGACACCTGGATTTTAAACCCAGGTTAAAACATTACACTTGATATTCGGATGCATGCAGTGTTTGTTTTTGGTCTTTTGATTGATTCACATGTGCTCTTATAAGGCAAAGTCCAGTGGAGAGAGATGTCCTAACCCTCAGGCAGCTTTTTCTGTTCTTTTTTGGATGCATCAGTGCACTCTTTGTGCAAGCTGTGGTTATGACTTCTTAGTGACTCACTCAAGCTGGCTAAAGTGAGCCCTAGATCACAAAATCCTGCAGCAGGGCTGGCAAAGTTCACCTGTTCTTCTTTGCTAAGGGGAAACCTGATCCGTAGGCCAGCGTTTGATGTGCGTGTGATTGTGGGAAGTCAGGCCGGCCCTGCGTTGTCAACCTGGCCTTAACTGGGATCATTAGTTAAAGAACCTTCTTAGATTTTTGCCATCCAGGATATTAGGAAAGCTACAAAGTTAGTATATTGATTGTTAGTTACTGAGGGTTGAGGCAACCTTCAAGATTCCTTTGAGGAAGCCTATGCTTGATTTCAAGGGCACTGGCTGAATGGAGAACAAGGTTAATATTCAGGATCTTGGGATAAAATTGCATTAACTTTCTCTTGTGGATCACTGGCTCTTCGGTCTTGGTGAAGTATGAAGTATACTTCGCTCTGCTGAAGTATGAGGCGAGATCCCTTTAAGAAATTATGGAACCATAGGGATTGAAGTCAGCCAACCTTGTGGTATCTTATGGAACTCACCACAGGGCGCAGTGAAGACCAGTAGCTCACATTTGTTCAAAAGGGGATCAGGCAGATTCATGAAGGAAAGATCAGTTGGGGTCATGGTGGCTAAATGGGACCTCCTCGCACAATGATGTAAATATCAGTGCTGGAGAAGGGGTAACGGTGGGGGGCCTGCATGCCCTTTCTGTTGGGAGCCTCTTGCCCCTGCAGAAAAGGATGCTGGGCTAGATGGAGCATTTCTCTCAGCCATCAAAACTCTTGTATTCTTACCATCTTTATGCTCCTAAGCCCATGGATGTCAGTTTCTTACCAATTGGTTAGACAGATATTGCCACTGACTTTTTGATTGTCTCTGGGCTGTTCTTATTTGCTTGCTGTTGAACGCAGGACTAGCAAACTCTGTCCTCTCATGCATGCTCCAGTGATCTCATTGCAAAGTGCGTATGTACCAAAAACTTAAAAGAGTAAACTGCAGATATGAGCATGCATTCCAGAGTCAGGAGCCTCCAGGCTGTAGGTCAGGGGTGTTGCCAGTTTGCCACCATGATGTTGCCAGCTTGCGTTCTGCGTATTCTCAGAGGCTTTCTTACCTCACAGAGCCCAGGTCTAAGTTAAGAAGAGACTCTGGGCCTTTGCTGCGATGAGTCTTGGATTAAATTAAGCTTTTATGCTTAACCTGATGAGAGGTACAGGACTTGTGGCCTACCACTGTATGAGGAAATATTTCTGTTGCTAACATAACCAACTGCCATTTTTCAGGGTGTGGACTGGAGGCTTGTTTGAGGGAAGGTGAACTGTTTGGGAAGTTGGAAGAGGATATTTGGTGCAATCCGTCTACCCACGAGGGATTTAGGGCTATGTTGAAGTCAGAGAAAGAGATTTAGGGCTACGTCGATGTCAGGGAAAGGGAAAACCACACCTGAAACACACAAACTATGATCACACCCACACAAAATTGTGGCGGTTTGTGGATCACTTCGCTAATGACAAAACAAGATTACTGCAGCTTTCCCTGCTTTGTTAGTTAAGAGTGAAGGGAAATCAACATGTAAACACACTGGTAATGAGTCAAAACAAAGTTCTCCCTCTGAGCTCGGAGGACATATTTTTTTTCTGGGTCATTCCCACCATTGACCTGGGAGGCAGGAACCGAATTTTCTGCTTCCTGTTGTAGACCACAAAGCCATGAAAATCAAGGGCATGTTTCAACTCATAACCTGCCTGTCTTCTTCTCTAACCTTCCTCTCGAGCCTCATGGGTGTGCTGATATCCAACCAGGAGGCCATCCAATGGAGGAGATTCCATTCCAGGCTGTTGCAGCAGGGGCTTCACCCTTACTAACTCCAAATCTCCCACAAAGTGGAGAAGTCCATCTTGGTACCCCTAACAGTGAAATGTGACCTATCCTGGTGGTTCAAAACAAAGAGCATCTAGCAAGGGAAGGAATTCAGCTTGCCAGTATTCAAGCAAATCACCATAGACGGCGAGTCTGACCGGCTGGAGAGCGGTACGAGAGGGAGTTCCCAAACAGCAACGCTCGGCCTCTCCTGGGTCCAGTTTACATAGAAATCGTCTGGAGCTGAGAACAGTCCTCTTAGCTCTCCAAACATTCCAAGAGCAGATAGTGGGTCACCACATTCTCATCCGAATGGACAGCATGGCAACCAAAAGCTATCTGACCAATTAAGGGGGGCTCAGGTTGGGGAAGCTGCCAAAATAATCACCTAGGGTGAAAAGCACCTGCAATACCTCAGGTCTGAACATATATAGGGAGAACTAAACTGCGAGGTGGACTGGCTTAGTCAGGAGCACCTGTCTCAAGGAGAATGGGCTTTTCACTAGGAAATTTTCCAGGAAATCACATGCCGTCTAGACAACTTCTTTGAATCGCCTCAGAACCACCAACTGCCAAGGTTCTTCCT
The DNA here is from genome assembly GCF_021028975.2 of Sphaerodactylus townsendi. Classification (NCBI taxonomy): domain Eukaryota; kingdom Metazoa; phylum Chordata; class Lepidosauria; order Squamata; family Sphaerodactylidae; genus Sphaerodactylus; species Sphaerodactylus townsendi. Next base: position 22,820,214 of record NC_059430.1, read on the forward strand.
GAGGTTTGACTGTCATCAGGCTGAGGGTGGATGCCCTGACTATGTACTGGCCCAAGGGACTCCTAGTGTGCTGGCTCCTTTCTGGCCAAGGAGACCTTGGTTTTCTCTTCTACCAGGGGGTGGGGGTTGTCAACAGGCCCTCCCTTCAGGCTCCCAAGACACCTGGACCTTCTTCTTGCCCCCCCCCCCCAAGAACTTCTTCTCCAGAGATCTTCTTGCACCTTCATACTGACCAATTGCAGTTAGCCTATGTCCGTGGTGGCGAACCTTTGGCACTCCAGATGTTATGGACTACAATTCCCATCAGCCCCTGCCAATTGGCCATACTGGCAGGGGCTGATGGGAATTGTAGTCCATAACATCTGGAGTGCCAAAGGTTTACCACCACTGGCCTTTGTCTTTGTTACCAAGACTATCTTGGCTGCTAGGAAGAAATCGATCACTTGGACCTATGAGAACTCCTGGAAAGTATCCGTACGCTGGTGCAGGTGGAAAGGCTTCAACCATTTTGAACCTGGACTGGCAATAGTTTTGCAATTCCTCCAGAATGGAGTGGATCTAGGACTGCTATTGTCCACATTGTGGAAGTTGCCTTGATCAATAGACCGGGTCCAGTTATCCACATACCTTCTTGTGATTAGTTTGCTCAAAGATTCATCTGTCAAGTAACCCCCACAGAGACATTGTTTTCCTAAATGAAGACTGAATACTATTCTGACTGCATTAACCAAGCCACTGTTTGAACCAGTGAGGTTCTCTGGTTCAACCTCTGCCACCCTGCATTACCTGAGAATGACAACATTTTCCTAATCATGGTGTCTTCAGCCAGGAGGGTATTCGAACTGAGTTCCCTGTCAGTGGACCCCAAACGGGGTGTGTTTTCCATCTCTTCACAAAGTGCTTCCAAAAACTAACCCTGTATAAGTGGAGAAAACCTTTATGCTCAGAGGCATGATTTCATTTCATTCAAAGTTGTGTTTGGTGCACATCACTACAATTAAAAAAAACCACTTTGCTCATTTTAATGCTCTGCTAATTGTAGATGGTACAAATAATGTGCTGAGTGTTTATAGTTCTGAAAGCTGCCTGGAGAGGTGTAGTCAAAACCAGCCAGGTTTTTCTTGGGTAGCTTTGAGGCCTCGCCCGATGGGAGTGAATATTTAACTGGAAATCTTAGATGGGGAGTGTTCCTACCAGTGAGGCACCGCTGGATTAAAAGGATGCTATGCTATATATACTCAAAACAAATTAATTGCGTGGGTTGCTGAGCTACAAGGGATTTCACAGTGGTGGATGGCTTTGCCTGGCTGTGGAGCGCGTAAATGGTGGCCTCTGTTTGATCCCTGACAGCTTGCTGAAAGTGACATCCCTGGAAAAATTCAGATGGTTTTGGGCTGATTTCCCCATCACAGACTTTGTCCAGTGTGCTGTCAAGACCTGTTCTTTGACCCTGATGCCTGAAAATAAGCAGTATTTGCAGTAGCATCTGTAGGACAGAACACTTGGTAGGTGTCCTCAGCCTTCCCTGTCGCCCTAACTTGTGTTACAATGCAAGTTTCTAAATATGCCATTGATGCATTCATAACTTACGTTTTAAGATGTACAAACAAATGTGGAACGTATGTCTGAAAATGCATGTGAGTTCTTGAATCAGGGCTGGAGGTACGAGCAGTCTGTAATTTAGTGGGAATGCTTTAGCAGTTGCTGCAAAAGGCAGGCATCTTCTAGGGGCTTTCTCATTTCACCCCTTCTCTTGCCTCGTCATGTTATTCTTGGTGGTTTCTATTGTTCTGGGTGTCAGAGATTCTTGAGTAGTGCAGGCAGACATGAGTCAACAAGTGTTTGTCAGTGTTGTGCAAAGTAACACAAGCCCTTTTCCTCCCTACTCCTGTGCAGGCAGGGTCACCCCCTCTCTCCCCTTTTCTCTCCTCCTCTGGGTCCCCCTCCCACCCACTGCAGTGTTTCAGCCAAGGAAAGTTTATAAGTTCTGAGTCAGCATCGGCTGCCTTAAGACAAAAACATACAAGATCCTGCCGACTTGCAGAAAATCACAGGCATGCATACCAATACCTTGGAAACCTGGCAGGCATCTCGGCCTTCCCTTGTAGTCCCCTGTGATCTCTGGCTTGCTGCCCCCAGGTTTGGGTTTTTACAGGACAAGCCATTCCTGGCAAGAATGGGAAGAGGAGGAGGTAGATGGAATTCTGACCGTTGCTTTTACAGAAGGGAGCTTTGAAGCTAGTCCTGTGTATTGGTTAACTCTTGCTTTCTTCCCTCCTCAGGAAGGGCGTGTGGATATAATCCTTACTCATCTGTTTACGTGCACCTAGCTTGTTCCCTTCCGTTGTGAAGCAGTGCAAGATGGAAGGACAGCCAGTGGAAGAACTCACATCATACCTTGGAAAGGCTGGAATGTTGTGGCTGTGGTGACCTGAGACAGTTTTTTTGGGATTTCCCTGTTTTAAACCACCCCAGAATTCCACCAAACCCTGTTTGTTTGTCTGGCAAAATAGGAAAATGAGGAGGAGACCTTGGCGAGCTCACTAACTTCAGCTTGGCTCTGCCTGCAGTATACACGTAGAAGCTGCTCTTGGATTCTATGCTCCCTGTATTATAAAAAGCATGTTTAGCTCAGCAACAGGGCTTATCATGATAATAATTTGATGCAATAAAAAAAGTGGGATTTGGGGAGACCAAGGAACAGAATCTGTGGGAAGATGTGAGACTCGGCACTCTTTACTTTGGATCGGTTTGTCTGGAAGAACGACGGATGCCTTGGTTCTGCACTTCAAAAAACTAGTCAGTAATGTTGACTTTAATGCTTGTATGGGGTAATGGAACAAGTGAGGAAATCACCTTGGCCAGTTTTCTAAAAAAGGGTGGTTAATGTTGCTTCTAGTGAATACTAATTTTTATGCTTGGTGACAGGTATTATGCATGATGGCACTCAATGGAAGAAGGCCAAAAAGAGGTGCTTGCAGAGAGAGATATTTAAGCCTCAGATCTGCAGCTGATTGTATAACTATTTCAGGACAAATTGTACTTTCTGAAATATTCCAGGTGATTTTTGGGATGAAGTTGGGAAGGTGGCATTATGTAAGATTAGAGAAGGTCAGGGGAAACCCACAGGATGTGGACAGACATGCTCCCTTTGCAGTTCACAAGCATTTCCTGTTGTGCATAACTCACCTGTCCAGTGTCTTGAACTCTGGATGTTTTGAGGGAAAAGGTAGATAGAGTTTGTGGAGCTTTTTCAACAAAAGCTGGAGCAAGGCAACCTCATCATATAGATATACATTTCTTAAGCGCTGTAAAGCTGATGTGTCACAGCATGAGGTAGAAGAGGTGCTTCTTGGGTGTCGCTTTTTTGTGATTCAGTAGTGTGGCTGTTGCCAGTTTGTGGTGTTTGCAGCCCTTCAGATGGATAGAGTTGTGTTTAGTGTGCGTGCGTGTCTCTTGGTTTCTTGAGGACTAGCAACCATTGTGACTCCAAAGAGGGTATGCTACAACAAATAAAAATAACCCAGTGGTTTTGCATGTACCTGTGAGAAAGCCCAATATAGTCTGAACTGCTACAAAGACAAAAAACCTGACAATACTTTGTTTTCTTTCAGCCATGGTCTAGCTAAGGATTGTGCACAAAGCAGGATATGAAGGTATTTTTTAAATGTTATAGCTTGTTAAAGAAGTTTCTTTCTTCTTTGTTTATAAGGTGGCGAAAAAGTTTTTGATGGTGTCTCCTTATGCATATCCTTTGACATCCTTAACTAGGGCCAGCCAGTAAATCACGATTTGCAGTGTCCATGTCTAAGCACACCATTACCAGTCATGGTGAAAGAGTCATATTTCTCTTAAATAACATTTGTTATATATATAAAACATTGTAAATGATGAAAAATAGCATTTATTGCATCTTCAATCTATTTCCAGATACGATCTCCGTAATGTTTTATAGAATGAAGTTTCCTCATCCAGATTTCAGAGCATATCACTGCAAGTTAGTTTCATGAATTAGGAATGAAAATCTGTTTGACATCTATCAAAGATGGCATTGCAGATCACAATCAGCATAAAAGCCACCCACAGAAACAATGAAATGTGATCTCACTCCGTCGCCCTTACTTCCATTCTAAAGAATGGCGAGACTTGTTAATACCTCTTGATCTGTGGGCTGATTGGGTAGGGACTCTAGTATTGTCAGTTGCCTTGGGGTATATAGAACCTTTTCTGGGTTTGTGGACATTTGTGATGTCTTTGCATGACTGGTATTTAGGTTGCCAGCAGTTTTCGGAGATGGCAGTGACACACTGGAGCTTTTATGGAAACGGCAGGAACTCACATGGGGCCACTGGTTCACTTCCTCTGGGATTGTCCCTCTTCCAAGAGACTAGGGATTACATGGTGAATGCCGCCATGTGAAAAATACCCCAAGGGTCACTTACCCTACAAGTGAGCCTCTAGCATTCTGCCTGCCCACTGCTTGAAACTCTGAAGAATGACTGCCATGGAGTGTTAAGGAATGCACTGCAAGCAAAACACCAGAGAGCATGGACATACTGGAATGGCAAGAAGCATAAACTGTGAAAGCTCGCCTGGACTTACTCCCTGCCAGGAACAGGAAAAATGCATTAACAAGAATCTGAAGAAGTTGGATCTGAGTTCAGGCCATTGCTTCGTTCCAGTAAAAATAACTGACACACAGAGAGAAAGAGAGACAAAGAAACTGAATCACATCGGTTGACAGGGAGTGTGTGTGTGTGTGTGTGTGTGTGGTGTGTGTGTGTGTGTGTGTGTGTGTGTGTGTGTGTGTGTGTGTTTAAATAGCCTCTAATAGAAGTTTGTGTTCTCTCTGCCCTCGGTCACTGTTGCCTAGCATGTGGTGCTCTCATCCTTCAGAATTTCTTTGTTTACAGTAGCGGAGACAGTATCTGCTCATGAACTAGATGTGGGATGCTGATGGCCAGAGCTGATAGGAGATACTGGCTCCATTTATGGTGTCACAGTGCTAACAGTACATCATCCAGGCTTTGTTCTCCTTTGTTTCTACTAAGAAAGTGTTAAGTGCGAAGCCGCAGACCAGGGGTGTCAAACTGGTTATTTTATATGGAGGTTGTATATGATGTAAATGTGACTTGGTTGGACCAGGGTCGGGGGAGAGGCTGCCTCAGCTTGGCACTGGGGTGGCTGGTCAGCACTAGGGGTGGTGGTGTGTGGGGCTTCCACTGTGGTAGCCTCATGAGCCCAGATCAACACCTCCTCGATGGAGGTGGGATTGGCACCTCAGGTGTGTGTGGCGGGGGGGGGGGAGGGAACTGCCTCAGCTGGGGAGCCTGCAATGGGGTGGGGTGGCTATCTTGACTGGCAAGGCTGCAAAGGACTTGCCGGCCCAGAACAGTACTGGGGAAGATGATCTATAGTGGGCGGGGGGCGGGGGGTGCCTCAGCTGACAGCCTCACAGCAAACTCATCAGCCCAAACCAGCTCTGGTGGGAGGGTGACTGCCTTGGCTGGTGAGCCCTGGGAGAGGTGTTCAGTAGGATCGCCCTCCCAGATTGGCATGGGTGGGTGTGTGTGGTTCACCAGGACAGATTGGGAGTTGTGGGGCCCTGGATTGGACAGCCCACAGCAGAATAGGGTGGCTTCCTGTACTGGTGATCCCCAGATCGGGAGCAGAGTTGGTGGGTGCCTGGATTGGCAAACCCACGGGTGGGGGGTGGGGGCTTTCTGGCCTGCCAAGCCTGCAGTGACTCACCAAGCCAGATTGGGAGTGGGGGTGGGGGGAGAGGTGGGTGCCTGCTAGTGGGTGGGAGGTGCCCTTGCTGCTAGTAGAGGAGCCCCCTGCGGAAACCTCCATGTGTGTAAGAGGGGTTTACATTGAGCTCTGGACTTTTCATGTCTGTTGTATTGGCTGTGTGAATTACCAGAAAGCCTAGCAAAAGATGCACTTCAGAGTAAGTCTTTGTGTGAGGCTAAAGTTTTGTGTAGCTGTTCTGTGACAGAGTTTATAGCTATACAAATGATTCACACATTTGTGTTACTGCATCCTTTTTGTCAGCCTTGATTTCTTTCTTTGGCTTTGTTCCCCCAGCCCCTCTCTATGCAAAAGTATCTTTGCTCTATAATGGGGAATGTTGGGGAAACATTGCCTGTTCAGGAAGTTCCTTATTCCCTTAGTTCTGTACTGAAGTAGTTCAAATTCTGCTCCAAGAACAGCTGAATTCTGTAATAAGTGCACATTTTGCAAATTGGAAATGTTTGAATACTGCTTGCTAAACCTTTGCTGCTACTCTCAATGAGGAGGGACAACTAGTTAGGCATGGCGTTAAAGCTTTCCCTCCTAACTCCTGAAAACTCTTCTTGTTTCTGATTTCGAAGGTTGACTCTCACTTTCCTTGTAATGTACTAGCATCCATGAGGGCTAGAAATTCAGTTTTTTCCCCTCAGAAAAGGGGCAAGCTAGGTATACATGCAGGCTGTGGAGCAATATTTTTTGACTCAATAGTTCTTGGCTGGGTTATGATGACATCTGTAAATCGGCCCACTGAGAGCAGCTCCCTCTTGGCCAGAGTTGCTGGGTTGTTGCAGATTAGATTTGACACCGTTTTTTTAAACTTCCCTGACAGCAGTTCTGTTTGTGTGCTTTTGTACCTCTCCGGGTGCTGTAAGATTGTACTGAACGAGACCCAGCACCATTATGCTAGTAGCATGCCAGCTTTCTCCCTAGTTGGTATTGGCAGGAGCTAAATCTGAGCAGTGCTGCATTTCTGAGATATAAAGCTGCCAGCTGCGTATTACAATTGTAAAGGTTTATCTTTCTCTCTCTCAAAAGCTTTCCCACAGAAAGCTAATGGGCTTTTGAGGTGGCATAATTACCTGATCAGGCAAAGGCCTTGTGATACATCACAAAGTGAAAGCATCTTACCTATTTGAAAATAACTTTGAGAATAGAGATTGAATATATATTTAAACAAAGCTGCTAAAAGAACAGTCCCTTTGGTTTGCCTGTCAGGAGAGTGGTGTGTGGGAAGGGTATCATGTGTGGTATAATGTATAACCTTTTGGAAAGGGTATAATGTATGGAAAAGGATTAGTTCTTTGAATGACATCATTGAATAACAGGATCATTCTATTGCTTAGATTTGGAATCTCTATTCCCTAAAGGGATCTTTAGAGTGGAGAGAGACTGTGGAAAATAACACCAACCTTGTGGATTCCATGCTTCCAGTAACAGCCCTACAGTCGTTTCCCCCTTAATCTTGTATTCAAGCTTGTTCATGGGGAATATGATCTCTTAACCAGGAAGAACATGGGAACTGATGAGATTCTGCTGCTCATTTTGAAGTGTTTTTATGTCCAAATGTTTACTTCATCCCCCTTTTTAAGTAATTTTGTTTACAAGCAATCATAATACTACTTAACATTTGGGCCACTTGTGTTCAAAGCACTTCTCGTAGATTACCTTGTTATCTGTACAACGTCCTGTCAGGTTGGTCAGTAATATTATCGGATGGGAGAGTCCTGAAGCTGAGAAAAAGTTACTTGCCTTTAGTTGTTCACCAAGTTTGTGGCAGAGGTTAGGTTGGAACTGAGACCAGCCATAACTCATTATCACATCCACCAAACCCTACCCCAATCCAATAATGTCTGATTTTATTGGCTGTTCATTGTAAGTTCTGTAACAATTATTATTTCAACCCATTGTCCCACCAGAAATGAGTCTCTTTGCATTAGAAACGTAATAGGAAAGATATTCAGTTAAATATTTTTATCCTGCCTTTCTTGCTATACATATTAGTTCCAGGCAGCTTGCAATGAACCAAAAGTACAGGGCAAAATAATCAACAGCCAAGACATCAATTTCACATAGTTACCATGTTGATAATAAGGAGCCTTCCTTTTCTTCCAGTGACATAGCAATCCACATCTCAATGTTCTTCAGGGGCCTGAATAAACAAGATGGTCTTAACATTGTCTGTGAAACATGGATGTGGTAGGGGCCTCTTTCACAACATGCCTCTTTCACAGCATGTCAGTTCTGGAGAAGGAGCAGGCCATAGGAATTGGTGGTTCTGCCAAGGAGATAAGCTTCATTCATGAAGTCCAGTCAGTCTGCAGGAGTCTTGGGGAAGGAAGGGGCCTGAGGGATGGTACACAAATTCACTCAATGGGAGCAGCCGGCCCCATCAGAGCTGCACCAGGCCCTGAGTGGCATAGACTTTAAAGGTCTAGAACAGTGGTTCTCAACCTTCCTAATGCCGCGACCCTTTAATACAGTTCCTCATGTTGTGGTGACCCCCAACCCTAACATTTATCCATCCATTTACCAGATGGAGTAACCACTGATGCAGAGAGTCTTACGCAACCCCTGCGAAAGGGTCATTTGACCCCCAAAGTGGTCCCGACCCACAGGTTGAGAACCACTGGTCCTAGGAAGACCACCTCCCTTGAACTGGAGGGGGGGGGATCAGTTACCAGGGGAACTGTTTCAGGATGGGAGTAGTATTCCCAGTATACATATATAGAGAGAGGAAGAACAAGCTTTTGAACATGTGGTCAATGTTTTTTGTTGCTCCAGTTCTGTCACTTGAGAAGAAAAAAAAATCCATCCCAGCTCCTTACCTGTACTAAAATGGGTAGCAAATTGGCCAATAGTCGGCAATAAAGATTAAGCAGCACAACGGAGGAGATAGGAGAGTTCATCTAATCAAACACAGCGAGAAACCGTATCAAGGAACCAACCAAACACTGGGAGGGGGGATTTTCTCTTGGCACCTAAAACTTGAAAGACTTGGTACTGGCCACACTGAGGAGAGCAGGAAATTCTGTAACTGATGGGGACAGGACAGCAAAGAGCACATCTGTTGTGCTCACTCACCTTATTTATGTCCTTTTGGTCATATATGACAGGGCCTAATTGAAGGGCAGATTTATGGACATGCCAGCTGTTGAACTAAATCTTATGTCCCCAGCTCAAAGAATTTGTACCCATTGTGAATTCATTATCTGTTACCTTTACCCTCTTAATCCTGACAAAACAGGAAAGCTAATGGAGAGTATGGTTGGTCCAGGATATCTCTGGCTGTGGATGGGCTTACAGATTCATTGCTTGGATATACTGCTGAGCTCTCCAGCCTCCGGTTGGATAATTTGGCACTGGTAGCTGGGAATGCCTTTCCCCAGCTTTGGCCAGCTGCTGCCTTATTTGGGCAAAAAAGGTCTTGCAGCTGCAGTGTATACCTTGGTGACATAGATCTACCACACTGTGCTTTATGTGGGGTTGCCCTTGAAGACTGTACAGTTGCAGCTGCTGGACAGAATGAGGTGGCCAGAATGTGGTGACTGGAGTGGGTCATGTAGGTACCAGAAATGTTTTTTTTCCAGCTGGTTGAAATACCTAATGCAGGGGTCTGCAACCTGCGGCTCTCCAGATGTTCATGGACTACAATTCCCATCAGCCTCTGCCAGCAGGGGCTGATGGAATTTGTAGTCCATGAACATCTGGAGAGCCGCAGGTTGCAGACCCCTGACTTAATGCTTAACACTTTTAATGTTTGAAATGATTTAACATTTGCTACCGTGGAGACCTTGAGTTGGGTAGAAAGGTGGCATAGAAGTGTTTCAAATAAATGAACAAAATAACCAGTGCATTCTCAATCAGGGTGATAGGGGTGGGTTTTTCCACCTTTTCATCCTACCTAGGAACTGTAACTAATGAACTGAATTGCACCGAATGCAAACTCTGCAGGGAAATGTGGAAAAACCACAGTAAGTCCAGTCTTCTAAACCTGGTGGTTCGGACTGAATTGGAATGTGCCTGGGGAATTTTCTTTTCTCTGCCACGAGCTTTGAAATTCAACCTGAAATTCAAACACGTATCCTCAAGCTATTCCCATTTACAAGACTTTTTAACCTCTCTTTTCTCAGCTTTTGTTTCTAGGGCGGCTTCTGGGGTTGCGTGGGTTATGAAGTTCTCCTTTTCCTTGAGCACAGAATTTTGACTGAAAGCACAGTGCATACCCACCCCCTGTTTTTAACAGTGCTCCAACCTGCCAGTGAAAAGTGTGCATGGATTGGTGATCACCCTTTCCTTTCCTTTTCCAGGTTATTATTGCACATGGATTAAAAGAAGCAATTGTTGATGAGCCACGTGGCAGCCAAGAAGTTAGGCGGACTGGAAGGGGGACAGCTGCCAGCAGACCAAGGAGGGCTGGTGGCTAAGCTGGAACTATGGAGGAGAGGAGCAAGGAGAAGGTGAACCAGGCTCATGTCCTCTTTGACCGCTTTGTCCAGGCCACGACCTGCAAAGGGACTCTGAAAGCCTTCCAAGAGCTCTGCGACTATCTGGAGCTGAAGCCCAAGGACTATCGGACTTTTTACCATAAGCTCAAGTCCAAGCTAAATTATTGGAAAGCCAAAGCCCTTTGGGCCAAGTTGGACAAGAGAGGCTGCCATAAAGACTTCAAGAAAGGGAAAGTATGCGCCAACACGAAGGTGAGTAGTCAGCAGAAACCGCTTGCGGTGTGGCATCTGTCATGTTGATTGCAGTTGTGATTAGATGTCCAGCTGAAATTTCCCACGTGCTCTTAGTTGTCTCTGCTGTAATAATGAGAACAGTAATCACAGTTGGTCAGTAACTATTTTGCACTAGATTCGAGTACAGTAGCAGCTTAAAGACCAACAAGAATTGTGATACATCTATTTTTTGCAACGGATACTGAACTTTTAACTGGAATTGCCCATTCGATTGAGCGGAACTTCTCAGCATCCAATCTTTAAAGGGGGAAAGGGCTGCTAGTTGGTTCCCCCAGTCTGTTTTTTTTTCCTGAGTTTCTAGTTGAGATCAAACAACTGCTCAAATATTTATGTAGAAATGTGCATTTTGATTAAGCATCTATTAAGATATTGCAGCGTTACATAGCCTGAAGACTGATTCATGCTTATCTTCATCACTCTGATGCATAGTCAAGTGACGATATGCACATTCCTGTGAATGGGCCATCACAGGAATTCCACCTAATCTCTTGACAACTCCTATGCATTGCTTTTCATTGAAAACTTCCAGTGTTTTGCTGAGTCATCCAATATGGCGTAATCAAGTGATAAGATTAAGTGATGAGCCAGAGGGTGTGAATCAGCCCTAAGAGATTGTGTAGGTATTTAGTGGTTTGCCCACTTAGTGCTTCTTGTATTATTTATGTGAGATTATTGTGGTTTAAAGAACTCTCTGCTTTGATCCTGCATATTTAGTTGAAATCCTTTTGGGTTCTTACATTCTGCTCCTGAGATGTTTTTGCCAGGTTGGAGGTTTTGTGACTGCCCTCCAGTTGACTTCTGAAACCTATTCAGGCATCCAGCCAGATTTCCTGTGATTAATAAATGCAGATTTAAATCTATCTCTGTCATGGGCTCAAAGGTAGCCCTAGGAAAGGGGCGCTTTATTCCAGATTCCTGTCTCTGAGAATGGGAAGAGTGAAGCTCTGTCTAGTTGGAATTTTTGTGAAAATGGGAGGTTAAGGAGCTGGTGCACAAAGTTGGGTTGAGTTTGCGGAGGGGAAGGAGCTCAGTGGGGAATGTGATGCTACGGAGCAGCGTTTCCCAATCTGGGGTACATGTACCCGCAAGGGTACATGCCAGAGCATTTGGGGTACACCAAAAAAAATCACATAATGAATTTGCTAGTACGGGTGTACAGCTTTAGGGAAATCAGTTTCCAAGGGTGAAAAAAGGTTGGGAACACTCAGTGGTGGGGCGGAAGTGTGTGCTTGTGCACCGTTATTTTTTTTGCGCTTGACGCCTGGGAGAGCAAAATCACCCCCCCCCCTGCCCTCCTTCGACCCCACGGGTGATCCTTCATTGACATTATTTTGGTTCCCAACCCCTTTCCTCATTATCTTAGCTCCCTGTTCCTTTTTTTGTAGTACTTTTGAGGCTGAAAAGGTCTAGATTACAATGATTCAGGAACTGCCTGAGGAACTGTCAGCCCCAGGAGACCCTTGGGCTCACAAGGTTCTGGGAGAAGTATAGTTCGTCAGGCAGCTTCTCCTTGAACTGTGGGCTGTGGCCATGCTTTCAGCCCAAAAGTACCGCAAAAAAGAAATAGGAACGTCAGGTAACGTCGTGGGAAGGGGTTGGGGTGTGTGCTGCAGGTGCCGGGGGGGCCATGGGGGCTGACAGAAAAACACTAGCACCAAGCGCACTGGCTTAGCCTTGGCCCAGCTACGCCTGTACCGACCTGCCCCCATTTCCTCTAGGGAAAATAATCACTGTATGCGGGACACCAGGTTCCAACTGGGGTTGATAACCCTAACTAAATATCCCTTATTCATTCTGTCTTCCTTCTTGCGGTATTGTGTGCAGACTTCATGTCGACTATGCAACAGTTATGCAGAAGTGAAGATGGCATATATTTTTTCCAGAAAGGGACAGTTGTCTGTATTCATTGTGGCAATGCTCTAATTGGTTTTGACAGGATGTTTTTTTTAAAAAAATGTGCTATAGTAGTAGTTAAACTGCACTCTGACTTTAGCAAGTCACTCTTAAAATAGAAGTAATAAATAGCTCTGTCTTGAATTACTATATTTTAAACTCCAAGGTATCCTTTTTAAAAAAATATTGCTGCTTCCACTTTAGCCAGGAAGTCATCTAACTATTGTTACCACATTGGTAGCTTTTTTGAAGTGAAAATTTATTTCTACCAATTCACCACTTCCACTTTGCAATGCTCCATGATGTAGGGAAGCTGCAGACAGCTGTGGCTGGTCCTACAGCTTTATCTTGAGAAAAGCACGATGTCTCAAAAGATTACAGCTCACAGTGTGCTTTGCAAAGGCCATCTCTTGTGAACAAGCTTCGTCTTTCAATATTGAGTTCATCTGTCTTCTGGTGGTCTGATAGTTTGGTGATCTCACTCCCTGGGCCTTTGACTCAAAATAGTCAACTGGGCTGAGAATTTGAAGCGTACACTGAAAATGACTATACATGAAACGGTGACTTTTTTTTTTTGCAACCCAAACCCTAGAAATCTCATCTTTATTGCCTAGATATCCTTAAGTGTCTTGCCTGGCCTTGCTTTTCTTCTGCTACATTTCAAGAAGTACTGGGAGGCCGATGTGTGTATGTTTCCTTGTCTTGATTTTTTTTAAAAAAGTCTCCCCTATATGCCAACCTTTGCTGTCTCTCTCTCTTTCAGTGTCTCATCATTGGGGCTGGACCCTGTGGCCTTCGAACAGCCATTGACCTGTCCTTTCTAGGAGCAAAGGTGGTGGTAATAGAAAAGCGTGATGCCTTCTCCCGCAACAATGTTCTGCACCTGTGGCCATTCTACCATATTAATTCCACTTTGCGGGCCTCGGGCCAAAAAAAGTTCTATGGCAAATTCTGTGTCGGGAGCCTACTCAATTATATCAGTAAGTGGTGCCATTTTTTACACAAGCAGGGAGAAAAGGAAGCAGATGTTTGACAATAAGTTAATTTTGGCATGGAAAACTGGTGATGATGGTCGGTGGAAAGCAGCGTCAAGCCATCATTGAGTTATGGTGATCCTCTAGGGTTTTCAAGGCAAGAGATGCTCAGGGATGGTTTGCTGTTGCCTGCCTCTGTGTAGCAGCCCAGGACTTCCTTGGTGGTCTCCCATCCAAGAACTAAGTTGCTTTGCTTCAGAGATCTGATGAGATGAAGGTAGCTTGGGCCATCCAAACCCTTCTTCCCCAAAGAGCAATGTACATTTGCCAATTTACTGGCTTGCCTGTTGGGTTTGTAGGGAGGGGAGTCCGCAAAAACACCCCAGATATTTCCCTGGAACAGAATCATGCCTTTGTTCCCCAGGATTATTTGAACTTTGGAAATACTTTCTGGTTCCTTGTTAAACCGTCAGTCGTGTTTCAGTACTCTTGTATTAAATGCTAACTACGAAAAATCAACCAGACCAGAAATTCCAGAACTTATTCAGTATGAAACTGATCCTGGCTTCGTAGCTGGTGTTACTGTGTCCTGGCCACAGTTCTGGTTAAGAGGCCTCCCCCAATTTGCATTTAGTCCTGCAAAAATGATTTGCAAGAACCTCCAATATAATGAATGCAGAGAAGAAATGGTCATTTGCAGAAAGAGGTGGCAGTTTCTTCCCAGGGCATCTTCACAAATCGGTTATTCCTGCCCGTTCCTCTGGGAGGCAGGACTGTATCAAACTTCCTGTTGTTGGCCCCCCAGGTTTTTATACATGGAAAAAAGAAAGAAAAAAATAATGTCCACAATTATTAGTTAAAAGACTTTATTTGATCTATTTCTCTGCAAACCCTCAAAGTGTGCTGGCATTCATTCACAAGAGCAGTAACTAGCTGCAACATCGACCCCCTAATTTTGTTAAGCAGTTTAATGTCCATAAAAACTTAGAAAATTGCCTGACTTGTTGAGTCTCTAGCTAAAACAACAAGGCCTTTTGATGAACACCTGTATACTTCGGGGGTAAACAAGCCTCTTAATCTACTGTTCAGTTTTCCTCCCCTTGCCTCTCTCTTTGAGTGTAAAAGGGGGGAAAATCATATAGACTTGAGAATTTACTTCATGCATTTGAAGCCAAGAAAGCTAATGCTGCAATAAATGTCTTAGTCTATAAATTTCCAAAAGACTCTCTGGATTTTGCTGCAATAGACACACTCATCCATCTGGCTGGCTTTCAGAAGGCCTTTCTGAGGGCTGTGCTGTCATGGCACATTCCCAAGACTTGCTGCTCATCCAGTGACCATAGCATGAAGGACTGACCACTTGTAAACATCTTTGCCTTCTGCCTGTGCAGGTATTCGTCAGCTCCAGCTGATACTTTTGAAGGTCTCCTTGATCCTGGGGGGGTCGAGATCCATGTCAACGTGGAGTTCCAAGGTCTTGTCTATCCCCCGGAGGACCAGGAGAATGAGAGTAAGTTGAGTTGGGACTGACAGCTGCTTGGAGAGGGGCTGGAGGGTTGCTGTGCTGCTGATAGCGAAGGGGCCATTCATTCGTAACTGCAGCACGGTGGGTCCTGCTCCCACTGGGCTGCTTCTCTCTGCTGCTCTAATAATGAAGACCACACAGGAGGAATGTGTGGAGTAGTTATTTTGCACTTCAGCATTTCTAGTGTCAGTGCGTTGTTGCTTGGATGTTTTGAATGGTTGTGCTGTGATTTTGGGAGAATATTTGAATAATATGGAGTTTGATCCACAGGGATATTACATGCAGTTCATCTGGGAAACACATCCCAGTCGGAATAATGGAGTTTGATGTGATCATTGGAGGGGATGGAAGGCGGAACACTTTGGAAGGTAATGGCTTCTGGTGTCTGACTGCAGCACTGAGCGGGGTCCTCTAGTCTCTGCTTCTCTTTGTAGCCTGCCTTCTCTGTCTTGCATGTTCTCTAGGGAAGCGCTTCATAAAAACAACCCTGCAAAATGCAGGGACTGTAGTTCAGGGGCAGAGCAAGGGGGAACTGCGCCTGGGGCACATGCGCATCCTGTGCCCCATACCCCCAACCCAGCATGCACCTGGGCGCCGCGATCTAATTCTCACTTCCATTGGCCATGCCTGCTGTAGTTCCCAGGTCTGGGAAAGCATTTGGTGAAATGTGTTCCTGCCTCTCTCTTGGATATATTATCTACTGAGTCTGTGTTTGGTGAAGCAACCCTCCTCTTTTCAACAGAGTTTCATCATGCTGTCTGGTTTTGGCCAAGTTGCTTCCACTGCTCCGCATTGCCCTTACTTCCTTTAGTATTCTCATGGAATTTCGGCAGTGTTTTGAGTTCCTTGCATGTGCTCTGCCAGCCCTTTCACTGTCAGAGGGAACAGCTGACCCAGAGGTCTGCTTTTGTTGTCTGTTCTTCTTATATGATGCTCAGGCTTTCGGCGAAAAGAGTTCCGAGGCAAGCTGGCGACACAATGCAAACTTCATCAACCGCAATACCACGGCGGAAGCCAAAGTTGAAGAGATCAGTGGTGTGGCCTTCATATTCAACCAGAAGTTCTTCCAGGATCTACGAGAAGCTACAGGTGTGTGAAAGCATCCAGGGATGGAAATCTGGCCAATCAACCAGCTCATTTAATCTCTCCTCAGCTTTCATTTGTTTTCTGTATTGATTCACATCTCCCCCATGGCTCCATCCCATTTGCGAGTGCATGTAAAAATATGGCTCCCACTGTTCCTTGTATTACAGTAAGAGAGTTCTCAACCCGCACAGCATGCTGGGACATTGCAGTTAGCAACCAAGCAGCCCCTTGGAAGGTACAATGCCGTCTTGGGTTCCAGTCACGATTTCACAGCAACCCACCGTCGTGGAAGACTTGGCATTTTCTTACTGGTTATGGGAGCAGTGGCAGACATTCCAGTTAGTACATACCTGGGTATCTATGTCTAAACATGCGCACAGACTCTGAGACCAAGAGCTGCAACAAACCAAGATGCCAGCTCTGTCCTTGTATTTACTCTGACGACATAATAACTGGACACCTGCCATACTAGCTCAAGTTCATTCACTTGTTCATCTTCCAGCATTATATATGCCATCAAATGTCAGCAGTTCCCTTCTGCTCTCATCAAATCGGTCAATCCGTATAAAAAATAAAAATAAATGGACATAGACCTGACATTAAAAGCTACAACGCTCAAGAACAAGGAAGCAGCACTTTAATCCCAGTAATCCTTTGCTGACCTAAGAGTGGCAGTCTTCAAACAAAGAAATTTCAAAGGGAAATTTCAGCGCTTCATTGCTGAGCTTGAGTTAATTCACAAGTTCAGAATGATGCACTCCCATCTCTGAATAGGGACTTAAGGTTTTTATCTCACTGCAAATACTAATTTTCTGCACCCTAACATTTCCCCTCTTCTCTAATCAATCTGATTGCAATATACATTGTACCCTTGCATCCTTTACTTTTCACAACACCCCTCCCTCCTTCTGACTAGGATAAAAGGTCCCAGATTTTCATTTCTGCTCTACTGTGTCCAGCAAAGGGAACTTTGACTCTCAAGCTTATACTCTTGTTGGTCTCTTAAAACCATTTAACTATGGTTTTGTAAGACTTCCACACCAGAGGTGTTGAACTCATTTGTTATGATGGCCAGATGTGACATAAATGTGACCTGGTCTGGCTGGGCTCTGTGTGTGTGGCTGCCTTCGTTGGCCCCAGTATGGCCTTAGCGGGAGGGGCCTGGTGAGCCCACAGCTGGGTGAGGTGGCTGCCTTGAGAGGGTCTGTCACGTCCGTGAGCCAGCTGAGGCAACCCTCCGCTGCTCCTGATCTGACCAGTGTGGTGTAACGGCAATGTTGCACTATGATCTTAGGCCCAGATTCAACCTACTTCACTGTGGAAGCTTGAGGACCTTTGGGCTAGTCTCTGTTTCTCACAGAATTACTGCTGTGAGGATCAAATGGAGGTAAACACAGCGTAAGTTGCTGTGAGTCCCCATCAGGGAAAAGCAGGCTATAAATATCTAAAATAATAAACCTCCATGTGATCTAATTCTATGCTGCTGTTTTTCTGTAGGCACCTTGTTTTTATGTCTTGAGCATCCGAACTGGCTTTCTTAGTGCTACCATTTCTACCTACATTCTTCCAGGAAGAACTTTTTTTTCCACCTCGTGATGTGTGGCAAGTCTTTCCTTAGAGTGCTCTCCAGAGACCACATGATAGGGCCCCACATTCCAGTCTAGATAGTCCTTCACCGGGTCTTTTGGTTTTTGACACATTTTCAATAAAATACAAGAATATCTACACTACTTATTTTCATATCACAAAATGTCTCACAAAAGATTTTAAATGGCTGGCTTCGTAGGGCATTTCTGTTCACGAAATAGCTTATATAAGGAGTCATTGGGTCATCATGTCACTTAGGATAAATGCCTGCCATATTTTCTGGTTCTGCACCGGTTTCTTTTTTAGTTGTGCATGGAGATAAAATGATAAACCAAACCTGAGCACGCTTCCTGGGAGCTCTGTTTCCCTTTCATGTGCATTTGCTGTCTCTCCCTGTTTCCAGAACTGATGGGTGGCACGCTTGCTATCCTCCTGAATTCTTTATTTTTTTATAACTTCTCACAAGCCTGATTGCTGTTTAAGGACAAGGCAATTGCCTGCCTCCCAGTAGGGTCAGAGTTCACTGAGTGAATGTCCTTAGGGATGTATTCACCTGTCCAATCACTTCCCTTTCTTGGCCTTTTCTCCAATTTGATTTCCTGTGATTCTGTGTGGCTTCAGAAATCTTTTCTGCTGCTGCTATAATGAACCATGAAAGGGTGGAATGGACTCCCTGGGTCACCATAAGTTGTTGAGGCATCTCTTGCTGTTTCTGATGGGACAGCCTTGTTGAGCTTATTTCACTCCCAGGTGCTCTTTCATTGTGTATTTACCAGGACACTGCTTGACACTCTCTCGCTCTCTCCTCCTCCTCCTCTCCCTCCCTCCCTCCCTCCCTCCCTCCTCCTCTCCTCTCCTCTCCTCTCCTCTCCTCTCCTCTCCTCTCCTCTCCTCCCCCATCTCCCTTTTTATCTTTTATCGCAGGCATTGATCTGGAGAATATTGTCTACTACAAAGATGACACCCACTACTTTGTCATGACTGCCAAAAAGCAGAGCCTGCTGGATAAAGGAGTAATACTACATGTGAGTGTGTTTGTCTTTCTAAGTCTCCATGTAACCTTAGCTACCTCGTGATGGATGAGAGTTTGTCTTCGACCTGGCTAGCCAGTTTATTAAATTTGTATCCTTTATTCCATGGAGCTCAAGGTAGCATCGAGCGAGTTCTTGTGCAAGCATTGATCAGACCCAGACCAGACTATACTGATTGCATTAGTCTTCTTTTATGCTGTGTTTTGGTCTCAAAAGGCTCCCAAGGCAAGTAACAATTTGGAACCCAGCATTACAATCATAAAAGCCCAGCACTGAGGGGTGCATAAAATAGGCCCAGCACAGACAGCAGATGCCATTGCTTAGCAACTTCCCAGAATGCAGTTGTTTTCATCTTTGTGGCTTCTGTGCAGTCCCACATGGAACTTCACATGCACAGGCCCACGTGTGCCTGCACAGAAGGCCGCTCGATGAACAACAGTTGCAGGTAAGTGAAACACTGTTTTTCAACATACTGCAGAAGCCCTCTTGAAATGGCAGTTCAGTTGTCTGCTGAGACAGGGAATCCTAGACTTGGCAGCATCCGTTGAGGGTGGGGGACAAACTCTCATCGAGGGTATTTTGTGAATTGCCTCTGAATTCTAAGCTTATTTCATCACCCTGTTTATCTGCTGCAGCCTCTTGACAGTACATTCCCTAATGAGGGTCTCGGGTCACCCCTAATGGGCCAGCTGAAGGCCATCTAGACCCAGGTAAGGCCTCAGCAAGGCGACAGTCATGCCTTGTCTGCTCTGGGACCCTGTCCTATGGGATATGTTTTGGCTCTCATCCTTAATATCAGCTAATTTTGGGATCCATCCTCAAAGGTCTTCACAATGAAAATGGGTTAGAGACTTACTTTAAAAAAAAATGAATTCAGAGAACCCAATACACAAGTTGCTATACCATTAAAACAATATTCAGTTTCTAATTTGCGGGGGGGAGGTCTACAAAAACTCCAGCGGCATGGGGTGGGAAGCATTGGTGGGGGTCTGGGGCAGGGAAACTGCGAAGCAACTTGCCACGTGGAAACCATGTTGCCACTGTGCTGCATGGGCTGCCACAGCAGCACCGGGGAAGCCGCACAAGTCTGATCCTGTGTTGCGAAACCCTAGGAGATTTGAGATCATCTTCTGGGTCCTGATCCTCCTTCCTTGTACTGCAGGATTATGCAGACACAGAACTTTTGCTGTCTCGAGGGAATGTGGACCAGGAGGCTTTGCTGAACTATGCCAGGGAAGCAGCTGATTTCTCAACCAATCAGCAGTTGCCATCTCTGGAGTTTGCCATCAATCACTACGGACAGCCAGATCGCATGGTGCTCACTGCATGGCTGCACCGGAGAATGCGGCCATGGTTCGGGAAGTGAATAATCACCAGCTACTTGTGGCGTTGGTTGGGGACAGCCTATTAGAGGTTTGTGTGTGTATGTGTGTGTGTGGGGGGGTGTTAATGGATTGCTGAGCAGTTTGCTACACTCCTGTAAACAAAAGAGCCAGGGGAACACAATTTTAAAATAATTTATCTTCAGAGGGAGGAAAAATCTGCCTACTGAGAGTAAGTCATTCCTCTTTACTCAGGAAAAGGGCTGTAGCAAAATGTAACTTCCAATTGAACAGGCACTGGGGTAAAAGTTAGTGTCTTTGCCTGCGTCACCTTTCGTATGTCGCTTGCAAGGTAGTTGGTCAGGGAGCCTTCATCTGAGCTGAACTGGCAGCGGGTGTTGAGAGGGTGCCTCAACTGTCTCATTGACTTCAATCCCTCTTTTTCCAGTTCTTTTCCCACTCTGCTGGTAAAATAGTTTAAAAGCCATGAGGGAAAAAACATTAAGCACGTGAATCCCCATTATCTATATATATTAAAAGCAAACCGTATTTGTTAGTGGTAGTATAATCCCAGTAACTGCTGGGCCAATTCCTCTGAAAATTCCCAGCTGTAGTCAGCCAGTATGCAGAGTGTTTTTTAGATGTTCACATACCTGAAATACCACATTCCGGGCCCAGGTAAAACAATCGCTTTCTCCTGGTTCTCCGCGAAGGACCATGCAGCTGCCTGTGTGTAACTGTCACCCTTTAGAATGTTCGTAGCTTAGAATGTTCACTCAGATGGCCAGATATGAGCAGTGGAAACAGTACATAGGCAATAACTCGAGTGGAAGTGAAACACATATACACACATACACATGAAGGAGAGGGAGGGGTGGCATGCAAGGGAAGAGAAGTGAGGGAGGGGAGAGAGTGAGGAGTGGCCTGCAAGGGAGGGGAGGGAGGGGACCCAGCATCTGGATATGACCCACCCACTCTAGCAGAGAGGAAAGGGTCAGCATCTGTTCCTTTCCCATTTCACCATAATAACTCACAGCAAAGCGTGGCAGGGTACCGCTAGTGTTGTATAAAGATGCTTCTCCTGGACTCCCAGCTGAGAGACTGCCTCCTCAAGTAATCTTGCAAATATGTTTCCCCGGAAGGCTTTTTCACCTCTCTCCTCCTTCCCACCCCTGTCCCTTCCTTTTTTGCTTATTTGCAGCCATTCTGGCCAATGGGAACTGGAATAGCCAGGGGCTTTCTTGCTGCTATGGACTCTGCCTGGATGGGTGAATGGGCTGGTCTTTGGGAACGAGTCCTCTGGAGGTCCTTGCAGAGAGGTAAAGAGATGTGTGAGTCTCTGAGGGGTGCTGGGCCCTAGTCAAAAAAAAAGAAGAAAAATGGGTTGGTATTTGTTCAGCAATGTGGAGAAAGGCTGTTGTGACCCTTTTAATGATGTGCGAACGCCCACATGGGGAATAAAAGTGAGGGAGGGGAGGGTTTTAATTGGCTGCAGCTAGTGAAAACAGGGCACAGTGAAGTTCAGGCTGTTCAAATTCTGTTGTCGTTACCTGAAAAAATGAGCAATTTGGAGGGATCTTAAATGTCTTTTGAACCAATTATAATGAACTGTATGCCTCTATGTGCTGCACTTCATCCTTTTCCCATTGCTCTGGGGCAGTACTGATTTATGACTCAGAGATGACTGCCGCGTGTATAACTGTGTGACATAGTGGAATGTGTCAGGCACACTTTCTTCTGGGGCACCTGCTGGAAGTGTCCTCGCTAAGCCATTTTTAGAGGCTAACCTTTTACACTGGCATTTGGTGCAACAAAGCGTAGGTCTGTTTTATCCTGTGCTGGCTGTCTTTATATGTTGTGGGTTGGATCCTATGACTGTTCCTCTAAGTCTTCCTTCAAGAGAAAAAGGCTTGTTCCAGTGGAGGACGAATCTTTGTGATAGAGGAACAACAAAGTTGGTCCTGCCTCCCTGAGAATGAGTTGGGAATCACCCCAATCAGGATGCCCTCGTCGCCGTCCAGGAGAAGGCCCCTTCAGGGTAAGTCTACCAATGGACCGTTTCAAGCCAAGTAGGCAGGTCTGTGAGGGAATGCTTGAAGCCTAAATGTAATCCGCCGAACTTCAAAGATGCTTTGCATAAATGGTGCAGCTAATTTGGGGTAAGAACACAAGAACATAAGAAAGAGCCCGCTAGATCAGACCAGAGTCCATCTAGTCCAGCACTCTGCTACCCTGTTCCCCCGAATATAAGACATCCCCAGAAAATAAGACGTAGTAGAGGTTTTGCTGAAGTGCAAAATATAAGGCATCCCCCGAAAGTAAGACGTAGCAAAGTTTTTGTTTGGAAGCATGCCCGACGAACAGAACACAGAAAAATAAGACATCCCCTGAAAATAAGACATAGTGCATCTTTGGGAGCAAAAATTAATATAAGACACTGTCTTATTTTTGGGGAAACACAGTACTCGCAGTGGCCCACCAGTGATAAAACACTGTCGTGATAAAACACAAAGTGCTATGCTTTTTGTTGCACCTGCGTCCTTAAGCAGTTGACTACCTTGCCAAGCACCCAGTAAAAATGATAATTAGTAACTTTGCAGACATTTATGCTTTTCACAGGACTGGGCAATATGAATTTGAACCATGTTGGCTGTTGTGAGAAGTACTGACTGTGTAGTTCTCCTAACGGACTTTCCCTTGCATCACTGAAATTTGCGTTGGCATCTCTTCTTTCCTAGAGAGAGCATCTATAGGTTGCTGCCTCAAACCACCCCTGAGAATGTGAGCAAAAACTTCAGCCAGTACAGCATTGATCCTGTAACCAGATACCCAAACATCAATGTCAACTTTCTACGGCCAAACCAGGTGATCGCTTTTGATTCTGAACTCTCCTGTTGCCCTTAACACACAGGTGTCAAACTTGTGGCCCTCCAAATGTTATGGCAGCGGTTCTCAACCTGTGGGTCGTGACTCCTTTGGGGGTTGAACGACCCTTTCACAGGGGTCGCCTAAGACTCTCTGCATCAGTGTTCTCCATCTGTAAAATGGATAAATGTTAGGATTGGGGGTCACCACAACATGAGGAACTGTATTAAAGGGTCGCAGCATTAGAAAGGTTGAGAACTACTGTGTTATGGACTACAGTTCCCATCACCCCCTGCCAGCATCATGCTGGCAGGGGATGATGGAAACTGTAGTCCATAACATCTGGAGGGCCATGAGTTTGACACCTATGCCTTAACGCAACAGGAATCCTGTGCCGTCTTCATGTGGGGGCCTTTGAAGTGTCTTAAATTCTAGTTGCTCGTTCACTGCATATTGGATGAGGCTTGGGAGGGTTGCTGGGACTGCAGGAAAGGTCATGACTTTGAGTGGCTGGAAGGGCGCGTGGGAATAAGGGGAACTTTGTGCAGAGCTCTGCCTGGAAGGGGAAGTTTCTGCGCACGTATGGATTTTGTTTAGTCCATTTTTGAAAAGGGTAGAGACAAAAGCTTTTAAATAAAAAGAAGTACAGTTCTTTGGGAAGAGTGGGAGATCAAATAGGGAAGGTAGAACAATGGAGATGACTTATGTGTGCTTGTGGAGATTTCAAGTCTGTAAGGAGTCATGTGCTGAGTAGATTGAGATAGAACAGCAAAGTACTTATGATACATCACATGAATTTCTCCCCACCTTGTGCCAAGTTGCCACAACTTTGCGCTCTAGGCCAATTCTGGGCGTATTGTCTTAAAACATCTATTAAGATACGTAATGTTTGCAGTGTGCAGTATAATGACATCCTCCTTCCAGTCTGATCATGTTATGTTGGAATAAAATCCCCTTCCTTTTCATATGTGTTTTCTGAAGGGCAATGAAATGATTTAACCTTTTTGAACTTCCCACAGGTGCGTCATTTGTATGACACAGGAGACTTGAAAGACATTCACCTGGAAATAGAGAATTTGGTGAACTCCAGAACACCAAAGCTTTCACGGAATGGTAGGCCCCAGTTCAGTCCCATTTGCTTATCTTCCTTTTCTTCTTGACCCTCTTCTTTCTAGTTCTTAGAGTAAAATATGGACAGGCTGCTGTAAAAGGTGTTCTCAAATGGTTTATTAACTTTTCAAGAGCATCAGCTGAGTATTTTCTTGAATGCTGTTTAGAGGCTCAGACCTCACCACTGGGTTTTTTAAAAAATTAACCCTTTCTGTTTTATCAGTTCTGTAAACATTGCTTATATTTGGAGGTACAAGTTTGGGAGGGCTGTGCTACATTTTGTTAAAA
This sequence comes from Sphaerodactylus townsendi, assembly GCF_021028975.2. Classification (NCBI taxonomy): domain Eukaryota; kingdom Metazoa; phylum Chordata; class Lepidosauria; order Squamata; family Sphaerodactylidae; genus Sphaerodactylus; species Sphaerodactylus townsendi. Next base: position 22,844,427 of record NC_059430.1, read on the forward strand.
ATAAGATAACAATTCTTTTTTTAATAAGGGAGGCGGGGGGGTGGGGTGGGGGGGTTGTACGAGATGACAATGGTGAACATTAGAATAACAAACCATCAGTTCAGCCATAACACATAGTTATGGCTGGTTTGTGAAATCAGGATTTGGCTTGCAAAGGAACGCTGAAATCCTGGTTTGCTTGACAAATGCTGCTTCTGTTGATTTTGCTCTGCACAAACATCTCTGCTCTCAGAAAGTACATGAGGGCAATGCAGTGTAAAGAATTGAGCTTGAGCCAGGATGTCTGTATTTTCAAGACATGCAAAGCTGCAGATAATGGTATCGGTGGCTAATAGTCCAGCTCCAGACCACCAATCCAGATTCTGCTTTGGCAGGCTCTTAACTACTCATCATAAGTAGAGTGGGCCCTGTTTGGATGACAGCCATAATTCATTTACTTATACCAAAGAGTTGCATTATGTCTGAACTAAATGAGACAGTACTGTGCTTTGCTAAACAGATGACTTCCAACCCGCCTTGATCAATTTGTTTCAGAATCGGTGGCTCGCTCCAGCAAACTGCTGGGCTGGTGTCAGAGGCAGACGGATGGATACGCTGGTGTCAATGTAACGGATCTTACGATGTCTTGGAAGAGTGGTCTAGCATTATGTGCCATTATCCATCGATACCGCCCTGACCTCATGTAAGTAACTACACTCCAAACAGGACAATAGATTCAGTTTTCATGTGAGATTGTCCAGAGTCCAGGGGTCTGCAACCTGCGGCTCTCCAGATATTCATGGACTACAATTTCCATCAGCCCCTGCCAGCATGGCCAATTGGTCCAGACAATCTAGAATGGAGGATTAACGACCATCTTCTAGTGAAGGGTAGAATGAAACTTGTGATTATCCTAAGGACTCAGGGTCAGAGGGAGCTACGGTTGAAGCTTGAGAACACAAACTCTCCGTGTAGTTTGGGCGTAACAACACCTTTTCTGCTCTGCAGAGATTTTGATTCTCTGGATGAACACAACGTGGAGAAGAATAACCAGCTGGCCTTTGACATTGCTGAGAAGGAGTTTGGAATCTCCCCCATCATGACCGGTAAAGAGATGGCATCCGTTGGTGAGCCAGACAAGCTGTCCATGGTCATGTATCTCACCCAGTTCTACGAGATGTTCAAGGACTCCCTTCCTTCCAACGGTAAGAAATGTTGAGCCTGTTCACTAGGAAGCGCAGAGCACTTCAGCGATCAGCAAACAATTTCTGTTTTCAAATGCTTCACGGGGCTTGACTTTGGGGAGGGGCTTTGTAGAAGAGCTGCAGCTTTTGGAATGCAGAAGGTCCCCAGGTTCAATCCCCGGCATCTCCAGTTAAAAGGACCAGGCAGTAGGGGGTGGGAAAGACCTCTGCCTGAGGCCCTGGAGAGACACTACCTGAAGACGATGCTGACCTGGATGGACCGGTGGTCTGGTTCAGTATAAGGCAGCTTTGTGTGCGACTTGCCATGATTGTGTGCGACTTACCAAATCATTGTCGCAAAATCATATGCTGGGTATCAAATAAAGATGGAAACTTGTTCTTGGGATGCATGCTGGCTGGAGGAGTAGTAGTTTGGGTTTTTATCCCATCTTTCTCTCCTGTAAAGAGACTCAAGGTAGTTTACAAACTCAAGGTTGCTTACAAACTCAGGCTGCTTTTCCTTCCTCTCCCCACAACAGACACCTTATGAGGCAGGTGGGGCTGAGAGAGTTCCGAAAAACTGGGACTAGCCCAAGGTCATCCAGCAGGAATGTAGGAGTGCGGAAACATATCTGATTCACCAGATGAGCCTTTGCCACTCAGGTGGAGGAGTGAGGAATCAAACCCTGTTCTCCGGATTAGAATCCACCTGCTCTGAACCACTACACTGTGCTGGCTTTAGCAGCTTTGAGGCCTTCCCATTATTGCCCTGGTTGTATTCCCTTTCTCAGGCCCTGCCCATTTGATTGTTAATGCCTTTGTGATGTTGCTGGGCCTTGGTGGAGGGCAGTCGGGGCTCATCAAGACTGTTCCGACTTGTCGCCATTTGGCATCAGAGCATGGCAGGGATGGGAGGTAATCTAAAGAGTGAGCAGTGCACCATGGGATGGTGAAGCCTTCCTGTTGGAAGAATTCTTTTTGGAGGAAGAAGAGGCTGCTGCCTGAGAGGAAATTGAGTGGTGCCTCTCCTGCCGCTAAACAGATGAGATGATTAACATTGACAGCAGTGCCTGAAGTTTTAATTGTGCTCGCTGTGAAAAGCCAAATTCGTTCTGTGCTGAGCCAGCGGATGACGTCTAGTCATTAAAAGCAAGTGCTGATGACTTTGTGCTTGTGGAGTATTCCCAGTTCTCCTTCTTGACTTGGTATAGAAGGGAAGGCCCCCAGTGGCCTGGTGAATCTAGAAAAGTGAGAGTCAAAATCTTTTCTTTGCAACGTTAGTTAAATGGGAGTGAGTAGTTTTGAAGCTTTTTGGTGTGTAAAATTGAAGTGCCAAAAGAAAAGGAGGCTGTTTTGCTATCTCAAGTGCAGATGTTTAGCCACTTTTCTGCTGATAATGTTTACCTTTTTCCCCCCAGACAATCTGGAACTGAATGCTGAAGAGAAAGCGGCGTTACTGGCTAGCACCAAATCTCCCATCTCCTTCCTCAGTAAACTGGGTCAGAGCATCTCCCGGAAGCGGATGCCAAAGGTAGTCACAGCTTCTTTCAAGCAGCAGATTCTGGAATGTTCTACCTGCAAGTGAGGAAGATGACCATACGGGCCTGACCTCTTGGATAGTAGTTACTCTTTGATTAAATATTTGACTACTGGTACACCTGTTCAGTCTTTGGTATTCTCCTTGTTCTTCCCGATTTTCTTTTTCAGTTTGTTTACTTCAGGTATAATTTGCTTTCCTCATTAAGGCTTGGAATGGATTACAGAATTGGGAAACAGTGCAAAAGATACTAGTATAATATGTACATCTAACGTTGCAGCAAAATTGCATTACAAAATTAAAGAACAGTGAAATAAAAATAGTATAATACATCCAGTAAATAACACAATTAAAAGCTTTTCCCCACAAAACATTAAAACTATAACCCCATTTCCAGTATAAAAATGTCCCCCTGAACAATTCCATTTTATACATTCTGCAGAATTACAGTTAGGATCCTTACTGTGGAAGCCACAACCAAGAGAACTTGGGTATGGGCAGCTGTTGATATTCATTCATTCATTCATTCATTCATTCATTCATTCATTCATTCATTCATTCATTCATTCATTCATTCATTCATTCATTCATTCATTCATTCATTCCATTTTCAGACCGCCCTCCCCCAGAGGGCTCAGGGCGGTATACATCAATATCAAATATAATAATAGCAATAAAACAATCTAATAACAATTTTAAATTCACAGAATTTAAACAACAATTTAAAATTCCCAGATGGCGACTTATCCCAATTCTATTCCCGCCCACGGGAGACCTAGGTGATATGAGGGTCTGATGGTCACCCCGGCTGGCTAAAAGCCTGGTGGAACAGGTCCGTTTTGCAGGCCCTGTGGAAACTCTGCAGGTCCCGCAGGGCCCTGGTCTCCTTAGGGAGCCTGTTCCACCAGGTAGGGGCCAGGGCAGTAAAAGTATGAAGCCTTCGCTGGGATTAAGGAACTTTCCTCCAACTTAAGTGGTCTTCCATTAGAGCATTAATCACAAGTTGGAAGAGGGCTCTTTAGGTTAGCTTTTCTCCATCTTAAGGAGTCTGAAAGTGGCTTACAACCTCAATCCCTTCCCCTGCCCACCACAGACACCTGGTGAGATAGGTAGGGCTGAGAGAGTTTTGAAAGAACTGTGACTGGCCCAAGGTCTCCCCACAGGCTCTGTGTGAAGGAGTGGGGAATTGAACCCAGTTCTCCAGATTGGAGTCCACTGTTCTTAACCACTATAACACACTGGCTCTCTGTGATGACACATTCAGAAGTCTTTGCTCTGAGGCACTGAGTGTTCCTTTAAATGAAACAACGGCTCCATTGGTCTTAGACGTGAACATCCTGTAAATGTAGTTTGTCTGTTGGAAATGGAAAGGCTGATTTTTGGGACTGGGGCAATGGCAGGGCATTATCAAAATATTGCTGCTTGCTTTTGATTCTTAAAAGTCAAAATACAACACTCAATAAAACCCGTTGATAGACCAGTTTAAACTGTACGCTGCATCCCCATTCTGTGTTGAAAGTTATGCATCCAGCTATGAAAGGAAGGTGGAAGATATCATTTGAGTGGGGTGGCGGTCCTGATTTGAGCTGCTTTCCCTCTCCAAACCAGTTATGGGCTCTGCCAAGTTTAATGAGCATAAAGAGACAAACAAATAGAACCTACATTTTAAATAACCAATTGCCAAACTGATTGAAGCACGAAATAAGGAATAACATGTGAATGCGGTCTCCCTACCTGCTTATTAACAAAATCTAGGTAGTCATATCCTACCTTAGGTTTAGATAAATTTCTGGGGGAATGCTGTCCCCAGTTGTTGCTGTGCCTTTAGTGGGATAGCAGTTGGCATTGTAGGCATGTTGCATGGGTAGTGGGATGAAACAGAAGCACTCAAGGTGCTGGGGTGCTTAACACTTGTATTCTTCAAATGGAAAATGAGATCCTACATATTGACACGGAAAGGTCAAGGTGACGCCTGATTCATTTTTGTCACAGTACAAGTAAGATTGACAGAATGCACTTTGGGCTGAGAGAGTTTGCCGTTCTTGTTAGGTGGAAGAGGAGACGGCAGGGCCTGGTTGCGACCCAGAGAAACTGTGGTGCAGAATGGCCAAGATGCTGCTGCTGTGCCAAAAACCTCCCAAGAAACTGCCTGAGAAATTAGCACTAATTTTTTCCCCTCTTTTCTTTGCCTAGGATAAAAAGGAGAAAGACCTGGATGGTTCAGGAAAGAGACGGAAAACAAGTCAGTCAGAAGATGTGAGTATTTCGATTCTCCTGTTCTGTTCTCTTCCTGTAGTGGCACAGTCTCAAATGAATTTTGTATTCATGGGGAATTCATGTTGCAGCGGTTACACCTTGGTTGGCCCTTCAAGGATAAGGGTTCTTTCCTAGTCCTTTTGTTGGTGCACTAGCTTTCTGTGTGGGTGGAAGATCGTCCGTTTGTTTTTTGTTCATAAGTATCCAGCCTTTTCCCATTATGGCACTCATGGAATTCCTAAGGGGCTTCCCATCCAGGCAGCAATCGAGTTTGCTGAGGTTCATCAAGGCTGCATCTCTTTCTACAAATTGGAAAAGCTTTACCTACTGACCTGTGAGAACGAGGCGTTACATTTTTGGGGAGCCAGATCATCCAATAGAACTTTCAGAGGGGCTTAGCTGTCTTTGAATACGAGCTTCTCTGATTTATGGTCGTTATTTGGCATATCGCAGGACATGTTTTCAGTTATAACCTCTTCATATGTACTTGATCTTTCAAGAATGTATGGAAATATGCAGCACTTCGGGAAAGAGTCATATGTCTCTAAATTTGCAGACTTCAGGAATGAGAGGTTATTATTGACTCATTTGTTTAGTTCCTTTAGGCCCCACCTTTCTCCCCTGAGAGGACCCAAAGCTGTTCATATCATTCTCTTCTCCTTTACTTTATCCTCACAGCAATCCTGTGAGGAAGGGCAGGTTGTATGTGATGGGCCCAAAGTCAACCAGCAATCTTCCATGGCAAGAGGGCATTCAAACATGGGTCTTCCAGATCCCATCCCTGCAAGCTAACCCTCTTGTATTGAACCCTAGGGAAGACTTGCAGCCCATTTAGATCAGATAGGTGGATTTGGGTATCCAACTATAAAACCTGCTGAATTATTCCTGCAGTTTTTGAGTATATAGAAAGATAAGCGTTGCAAGGAAGAGAAATTGACAAAAAGCCTGAAACTCACATACGATCAGAGCTTTATGGAAAGCCTTTGGAGAGGACCCATAAAGGATGCCATTAATGGTCAGTTTATACTAATTTGACAGGAGGACAGCTCCCGAAGCTACAGAGAAGAGAGGCCTACCCTGGTGAGCGCCCTGACGGAGAGAAAAATTGATGCTGCTATCGGGAACCAGAATAAAGTGAAGTCCATGGCAACGCAGCTGCTGGCAAAATTTGAGGAGAATGCACCCGTGCAGTCCACAGGCATCCGGAGACAGGTATGGGGACTTTGCAAATCAAGTGCCTTCTATCAGTAGCCTAACCAGCCAGAGTCTGCCAGTTGAGAAAAAGTAAAGGTGATGCATTAAAAGGTTTGTTTGGGACTACTCGTGGGGAACGAGGATTGGAAAATAATTAAGATAAGCTAGTTAGCAAAGCTTTTACCAGGTGGCAAGTGGACATCAGTGTCGACCGAGTGGCAGCCGTGCCCTGGAACTAGAGCTCTCTTCAATGCTGGCCTCTTGGCCATGCTGACCTCTCAGTGTCACCATCCCTGGTCACTCACGTGCCTGTCTTTACCCCAGCTTGGGGAAACTGGGAGGACAGCAGCGCCAAGTGGATGGGGTCCTAGGCAATGCTAGTTAACCGAGTGGTCTGGATAACCATATATATAAAAGTTGGGAACTGAAGTACAGTAAAAGCTCTGTTAACCAGCACATGGTTATCCAGACCACTCGGCATATATATATATGACCCGTGGTATCTTGACCCGTGGTATCTTGACATATATATGCCTATCATAGAGTGAGCTTCTGACTTGAGATTAAAAGGAAAATTCCTTCCTCTGGCATTTTTTTCAGTGCTTGCGGACTTCTAATCAAAGCTCAGCACCAAAAATACAAAAAGCATCTTGCATGTTATTCTTTCTATGCCCCCAAGGCTTAGAAATCGTGCCTCAGAGCTGGGAAGGTCTCACTGACTCCCCAGTTCGTGCAAACCCCTGCTTTGTAACATTGGCAGCATCCCTCATCGCCTCCACAATACCATGTTTGTCTCCCCCATCCTGGGGTTGTACCTACGTGACTTCTGTGTATCCTTCAAGCAAGTCATCTGTACCCGTGGTATCTTGACATCTGTTGGACATCTGGGGAAGACTTTCCCCCTATCATATGCCCTGTGAATTGCTCCACGCACAACCAGATGTTATGCTTGGGGGAGCTGATAGCCACAGCATTCGTCTCATTAAGCAGGAATTCTGTGAAATTGCACATGCCTAAGCATGGCAGAAATGATCTATTTTGGGTCACTGTTATGCAGAACCCATTTTGAAAGAAGAAAGGCAGAGTTGTGGACAACACGATGCCTTTCAGGCAAGGAGTGCCTGTGCTAAAAATACATTCATGTGGATCAAGCAAGGAAACCACATTTTTTCCAAGTGAATGCACAAATTCTAAACTGGCCAGGAGGGGAAACTTGTCCTGTGAACATACAAAGCTATCTTAACACAAAGTCAGGTCATTGGTCTGCTGTTAATTATCTGTGGTTGTTCAGGACCACAGGAAGAGAAATGTCTTTTTGAACATTTACTAATGAAGAACCTGGACCTGAAAATTCCAGGGACAACCTGTGAGACCTTTTCTTTCCTCCCTCATAATCCAACAGACATTGATCATTAAAGCAAGAAATGACCAAGAAGCTATCAAAGACAAGTTTCTTAGCACAGACTCCTAGCGCATTCACTCTTTATCCTTTCTGTGGCCATCTCTGGTGTTTCAGAAAAATGGATGCAAAGATCTCCACAGCGTAGCCATAGAGAGAGGCCTTCTGAAGCCAACAGTCTGTGCTAAGAGCAAGAGTCGGGTGCCAGAGCCATCTCGGGCAGTCTTTGAAAGAGTTCAAGTCCTCCAGTAATTAAACTCTTCCTGATTTGAACCTTGATCAATTAACATAAATAACCGGTCTAGAGATCAAGAGCTGTCCATTTATCCATCTTTATTACAGACCACAAGCCATAAGGAAACAGAACAATGTTAATTAATTGCTTAAAATGAATGATAAGGAGATAAACCTAGTACCCCAGACAATCAAAAGCACTGGAGGTTTTTAGAGTAAATAACACACGAGACGTTATGTCAGCCTGTATTTTCATAGCAGAGGACAGAAACTTAGCTACTTGTACACTGATTTTTTTTTTTAGTTTTCTGCTCAGAAAGCAGTTTTTTATCATCCATAAATCCAGGCATGTCTGAATATAAAATGTACAGTGAAATAATACGTAGGCCAGCGGTTCAGACAACTTGTCAGAGAAAGGACGAAGCCTACAATTAGCTGGAGTGTTTTTGTATTTTTCTGTTATTAACGCAGATGGTAGCACCTTGAATCCAACCAGTGTAAAAGCAGGGCAAAACAATGAGAGCAAATGAGAGGGCCATTCGGATTTCCACATTCCCCGCCTTATTTGTCTCCCTTTTTGTACAACTTTATATTTCATTTGCCAACTAATTTTGCCTTACTCCGTCTTTTTTTTTCTCCTGAATGTCTGTCTGCTGATCCCTCTGTCCAACATGTACCCTTTTCCTTGTGGCTTTTTCTGTGAGTTTTGTTTTACCTTTTATGTAAATGCCCACTGTGGCCTCCACCTTGCCACCCCCCATGACCTGCATGCCACAGTGTGTCCAGCCTTATCAAGACCGTGCTCTCAGCCAGCCAGCCTATCGCCAGAGAGAGCAGGGCCGTCCCATGCCTCAGTGGAAACAGGTAAAACCAAGTTGACTGACTGTGATGCTCGTTCTAATCTAAGCTCCATTGGCTGCTGCTTTTCCATTCCAAGCCATCTCCCGTACTTCTGGCAGATATTTGAGATGAAGACCTGAGTGTGTTTCACTATGTGAATGTAATTTGCATCAAATAACTGGAACTTGTCTCTTTCACTTTTTCCTCCTCTCCTCCCTCACTTCTAACAGTTATTGAGTGTTTGAGCATAAATTGTGATTTCAGGTGTACTCTTTATTCATATTACCTGTTCCAATAACAGGAGCACTCTCAGAAGAAGAAGAGGAAGAAGAAGAGTTTGGATTTATATCCCCCTTTTCTCTCTGTGAGGAAACTCAAAGGGGCTTACAATCGGCTTTCCCTTCCCCCCTCACAACAAACATCCTGTGAGGTGGGTGGGGATGAGAGAGCTCCAAAGAACTGTGACTTGCCCAAGGTCACCCAGCTGGCATGTGTTGGAGTGCACAAGCTAATCTGGTTCACCAGATAAGCCTCCACAGCTCAAGTGGCAGAGCAGGGAACCAAACCTGGTTCTCCAGATTAGAGTGCACCTGCTCTGAACCACTACACCACAATGGCTCTCTGATTTACCAATGTCTTATACATAGGAAAGTAGAAAGTAATTCTTATCAATAGGTACGGTTTCAGAGGATAATAGCCATGTTGGTCTGCAGTGGAAAGTGTAGATTTAGGTCCAGTAGCAGTTTAGAGACCAGCAAGAATTTCTGGGGCATAAGCTGTTGAGAGTCAAAGCTCCCCCTCCCTTGAGAGCCAGCATGGTATAATGGTTAAGAGCAGGTACAGTCTAATCTGGAGAACTGGGTTTGATTCCCCACTCTTCCACTTGTGCAGTTGACTCTTATCTAGTGAACTGGATTTGTTTCCCTGCTGGGTGACCCTGGACTAGGCACAGTTCTTTGGAACTCCCTCAGCCCCACCTACCTCACAAGGTTTCTGTTGTGGGGAGAGGAAGGGAAAGGAGCTAGTGAGCCTCTTTGAGTCGCCTCACAGGAGAGAAAGGGGGGTATAAAGCCAAACTTTTCTTCTACTCTTCTTATCAATGAGTATGTAATCCCAACCTAATTTTTTCTATGTGCAGGGTTGGATTGAGGAGGTAGTTAGGTTGTCAAGCACATCCTAATTTCCAAGGGGTCATTTAAATGATAAAACATTGGATTCTGACCTTCTGGTCATTAACAATATTTCACTGAAATATAATATAGCTCTTAGGGCATGTTATGTGCATTAGTTCAGGGGAAAATGAGGATTGCGTGACGGCTCATACTCAATACATAGAGGTCACTGAATCATGCCAGTGATTTACATTCCAACACAGGGAGTAACATTTGAAGTCTGAAATCTGTTCACTGTTCCTGGTGCTGATGCAGACGATTACTGTTCTGCCAGTAGATTTTGATGCTTTCTTCAGCTGTACTGGAGAAATTGCTTTTGCCAATATGCCGGCTTTCCTATTGGGAAAGATTTGAGGTTTGAGCCATCTGCTTTTTAGCATCTCTGAGACTATATATATTTACAAAGCAGCCTTGGAACTTCAGAGAACCACATCTCCCACAGTAAGAGATTAAGCTCTTTCCCTCCTTTTATAAAAGAGTGAATATTTTGGAATGTATTTGATATAAGTTAAAAACAGCAAACTTACTTAACTGGAGGAGACTATTTAGAAACCAGAATTTATCCCGACCTAAGACAAAGGCATGGTTATTGTATGCATGGATTAAGCCTGCCCTACTCCCAAGTTTAACTGTTTTATGTAGATAATTTAGATCCTGTTTTTAGTGGCCCAAAGTGGCTAATCCTACCTGCATGTATGCTTTCAGGTCTAAGGACATAGTTCTGGGGTTCTTGTGGTTTTGCTTTTTTGTTTTCTATTCAAATCCCAGCACTTCGCTTCTACCTAGATTTTTATATTCCCGTCATAAAGCAACCATCTGAATATTAACAAGGTTGTAATTCACTGGTGACAAAGCTGAATTGCTTGAGGGTAGCCGTCATAACGTTTTACTTTATGGTGTTACCTTGATCAAGGAAGATCAGATATAACCAAATCCCATAGTGAATCACAGCAGAATAATTGGTTAGGAAATCTCCCCCCACCCTACTGCCCCCAGTGCAAGTAGCTCATCAGTGTGCTCTGGGAAAGATCAGTAACTTTCAACTATTCTGGTGTTGGACCTGCAGTACAATATTCCTGAATCTATTCTGTATGGCAGAATTAGGATGGAAGGCGGAAGTACTCACCTTGTGGCCTGTATCTCCGAACCTTGGTTTTATCCCACATCTCAAGATGTCAAGATGTGACAGTACATATATGGGCTCTGCCCCTTTTGCAGGCTAAAGTGTCCTAAGTGTTCCCAATCCATTTAGAACTGGGAGATCTTTTAACTTTGTTGCATCCCTGAAAAATGTATAGCAGCCTCTCGTAGTGAGAAATTAGGATTAGAAGATAAACCCATCATCTGTAATCTTCCAGTCTAGGGCATTGTAAAAAAAATAGGAGGAGGAGGAGTAGAGGATAGCGTTTTCCTGTTCAAACTTATAATGGTTGCCTTTCAGGAATATGAGCAGGCTGAGCTCCTCTTTTTGTTCCTTTTTACATACCCAGCTCCCTAAAACTCTCCTCATACGGCAGGGATTCCAGACCATTTACCATGTTCCAGCTTGTCAGTATCCTTTCAGGTGTCCTTTTAGTTTACTAATGGTTCCCCTCCCCCCCATGCCTGTGAGGTTATCAAATATGGGGGTGGGTGGGTGGGCAGTGAAACGCAGCCTTGTCTGTGGGTGACTTCACTGGGCAGTCAACCATCAAATCAGGATAATTTTTAGTAATAATTGCTCCAGCCTCTGAAACACAGCATGGCAAAGGAGAGAAGGCCACAGGAATGAGAAAAAAAGAATATTACCTATTTTAAGATCAATTAACAATAGTGATCTTGGTGGTCTTAATACTGAAGGAATTACAACTTCTGTCATGGTGTTTCTTGCATGGTTTTTCTTCTGGCTGGACAGCGGCAGTACAGTTTATGTTCCTTGTCTTTACCATATTATATGAGGAACTCTTTTTGTCTCTCCAAGTGAGTCTTGATAGGATCTTGTTAATTCACAAAAAATTGTATTTTTGTTTGTTTTGTTTTTGAAGGCAAAATTGTACTGGCCTTGCACCACAGATTTAGGGTTGTGCTGGCTAGGCTTGTTCTTAATAGGTTTCAGTTCTTAGCATGTCGATTAGCTCCTATTATTAAAAATATTGATTCCCACCACTTCCATCGGCCTTGGATTGTTGGGGTATAGAGTTAGCGTCCTACCTGTAATGTCGTGAATGAATGTGTATTCTGTGTAGCTCTAGTGGACTTCATCTCTCTTAACTCATTCTCCATTTGCATACTTACATACTTATAGCACTTGAATGTGTCTGATGTGCCAGGTATATACTTGTGGAACTGTACATTGCATGTTTAAAAGGTGTTGGGGGGGGAGCTTAAGATGTGTTCTACAGATGCATTTATCCCAGAAGTGTGTTGACCTGGACTTTCTCTTAGAGGGGAATACATGTCCAACATCAAACTGTCTTTCTTGATGCTGGTAATACCAACCAGACTCTTTTGTGTTGAAATGGCCCTTCAAGTGAATAAAAAGTGGCCGGCCCACCTTGGCTTCATTGTGTGCCACCTCCCTTTGGTTTAAACCCATTGACGTGTGTGTTCTTCACTGTCTGTTTTTGCATGCTCAGAATGCATTTTATTGGAGGATGAAAAATATTCCTTAATGTAAGCCAGAGGTGTCCAACTCTGGCACTTCAGCTATCCATGGACTACAATTCCCATCAGCCTCTGCTGGCATGGCCAATTGGGATTATGGGAATTGTAGTCCATGAACATCTGAAGCACCAAAGTTGGGCACCCCTGATGTAAGCCATAGATTCTGCCAGCCCTAAAGAGACATCTTCTTTACCTTCTGAGAAAGCTATGGAAGTTTTTTAAAACTTTGTTTTAAGCCAGGGTGTTCAGGGTGTTCAGTAAGGTTAGTTAGATACAAAAGACAACAAAAGAAATGTGAAGAAGATGGCAGCCATGTTCAAGAGGAGCAACAAATGGAAAGATACAAAACTGAAGAACATTGACTGCAGCTTGGTTTGACAGAATTGAATATAACATACATAGCCACTCTCTCTTTTTGAATTCATGATGATGTGAAATGTTCAGAACCTAATGTTTGGCAGATAGAAAGTAGATCATTAGCACCTTGTGGCATGTATTCTTTATTCGCAGGCTACAGGATATTTCTGTAAGTGAACTAAGCTAATTGCACAAGAGTTTTTTAAGCATCTCATGCAACAGCATTTAGCAGTTCTGTTTTGCTGTGCGTTGATGTATTTGATGTTGCACTGTTGCAGGGCTCAATAATCTTCAGATAATCTAAATCTCACTATTCTGTTTTTCCTGTTAATGTGACCCTGAATGCCAAGAAGCCTTGCTTATCCCAGATGAACCATTTGAAACAGAACGAATTGTACACACGGCCCTTCAGTTAACAGCCGTGCAGGGACTTTCGCTGATGCTATATGCCACACGAGAAAGTATCTAGCACTCTGATCTGCAGCATTACATATTTGTGCTGGTTCTCTAAGGCTCATTCCGCACATGCAGAATAATGCACTTTCAAACTGCTTTCAGTGCTCTGTGAAGCTGTGAGGAATAGCAAAATCCACTTGCAAACAGTTGTGAAAGTGGTTTGAAAACGCATTATTTTGCGTGTGCGGAAGGGGCCTAAGAAAGAAAAGTAAGGCCATCCTCCTCCAAAGTGATGCATTCCTGATGCCTTGTTCAGAAACGTTTTAGAAAAAGTGATAGAAACATTTTAGAAAAAGTGGTAAAAATGCAGATGGCCCAGGGGAAAATGTAACCTGCACACGGGCCAGTTTTCTATTGGGGAGTCTAGAACATTTCTCCTCGATCGTTCCATGTGCACAGGGGAGGTGTGTTCCATGTTTATGATGCTCTGGCCAGCAGTTCAGCTCAGGAACAGTTTAACCTAATTCATTGGATGTTAGTAAGGGGTAGCTTCTGGCCTTGGCAATGACTGTGTTTCTTTTCCTACGTGGTCATTATTCTGTTTTCCCCCCTCCTGTTTTTAAACAAAGATGAGGAGAAAGGAGCGTTCTCGGATCTGCCCCAAAAAAGTGATCATGCTCTCTTCTTCTTCTACCTGCACTTCCTCTCCATCGTACCCCAGTCAGCAGGTGATTTCTTTCTGCATGCTCTGTCCCTTCTCCCTTCTCTTCTTCCTGCTTCCACCAAACCTGGCTGCTCCTCATATTCAGATATAAGAGAAGACACTCAAACAGCAAACCTCCAAATGCAGATTTTCTAAAGGATTACCCTCCTATTAAACCTCTTGCCATCCCCATTACCTTTGCTCTGTAGTTTTTACATCAGAAACAAACTTGAAGTCTGAATAATGCTACTGTTGATATCACTTTGCAGTCATTCATTTAAAATATCAGCAGCAGTAACAGAAAGGTGTTTCTGGATTGGAAAGAGAGCATTTCTGGTTTTAGTTGGGGGCATGTTGTGTGGTACTTTATTTAATTATACACTGGTTGCCCCTTTTGGTCCTCAGTGGGGCCCTGAAAGCTTATAGGAGCATTCCCCTTTCTACCATTTTACCCTCACAACAATCTCTTGGTGAGGTAGGTTAGGCCGAGAGTGACTAGCTGAAGGTCACTGAGTGCCCTTCTGTGGCAGAGGGAGGGTTTGTGTCTGGGCCTGTCAAGTCCTAGTTCAACACTAACCACTTCACAACACTGGAGGTGTGTTTTAATGGTTCTGTGAGCCTTTCAACGGCAGTGATGTTCCTGTAGCGACCACTAGAGCCAGCTTGCCTGAGTCTTAGTTGGATTACTGGAGGTGAGGGGGTGGGGGTGTTATTTCACACCAGTTCATGCCGTTACTCTCATTTCCCGCCCTCAGTTTTTACCATTTTGAAAGTGTGTGAAGTTTGCACTTTTGTGTATATTCTGTCTCTAAGCATGAGATTATGAGAGAGTCCTGCATCATCTGTCTCATTTTCTCAATAGAGCTATTAGTTTGCCCAACACTTCCTGGGACTGGGTTCCTTATGATGTAGAAGCTGCTGTAGTGCCATTTTCCCCCCTCTGCATCAAGGCAGGCCATGAAGCCCTAGACTGTAGACCACATAAGAGGAGTCCATGTTACAGGCTCCTCTCCACCATGACATTTCCCCACCAGATGCCACTGTTGTGGGGAGGAGTGGCAGCTGAATATCTTGTTCTCACAGCCCAGATTTTATCATTTTACCGGAGTGCTGTAGCTTGTCTCCCATGACGCCAGGATAACATAGAAGCCTCCTCCTAGTGACAGTCTAAGCAGGGTTTGAATCTGGCGCTCCACTAGGGACAAATGATTTCTTCCAGTTCCATCCATTGTAAATTCAGGGTATTCCAGCTGGCTTCTTACCTTGCAATCCTCCATAGAGCAGAGTCCCAGGATTAAAGAGAGAATGCTCCTCATTTCCCCGCAACGTCTGCGGAGATCACAAATGGGGGCACATTTTAAGTCGCATGGTTCACATTTGCCCGGTCCCGAGTATTTTGGATCCTAGAAAATAGGGACTCATTTGTTGCAGGATAATGATACGATGTTGCCAGTAAACGCTTCTGGTGGCTGAAGAGTTCTGGAACTTGGACGAAGGCTCCTTAGACTGAACGAAGGCTTCAGTCTTTGGCGAGTGGAGTGGTAGGATTCTTCCTAATCACAGTGCCAAAATAACAGAAGGCCCTTTTGGACATTCAGACTGCGCATTCCATCTTTCAGAGTTCAAGTTTCAATTTAAAGAGCAGTCTCTCTTTCCATGTTGGCCTCGTTCCTTAAGTGCAAGCAGATTGTTGTCCTGTAGGAAACTACATTTCAGCGAGGCCTTATCTGTGTGAACATGCAGGACAACCCACGATTCTCCCCGGGGGGTCTTTTTTCCATAGAATCACAGATAATCCATACTAAAGTCATATAATCATTACTGGTTTTCGACACTTAGCTTTTATCAGAAGCCTTATCTCCCCTTCTCAAATGGAGCTGGTATTTCCTGTACCTAAAAGCAGTACTCTTGCCATTTTGAAAGTGAACAGGGTTTTTTTGAAGACACACTTTAAATGCACATTTTTTTGTTTTTCTTGTGACTTTCCCCTCCTCCTTGCTTCTCTTTTTTCCGCTCTGGAAATGTACTCGTCTGTCACTGTTCACTAATACAGTTCACATCCAATAAGTGTATATTTAACCCCTCTTTATGAAAACTGCACTGATAGCATTCAGTACTGGATCTGCATGACTTTTGCTAAACTCCAAAGCCTGTTCGGGACAACGGTTGCAACGTTTTCTCTGATGGGGAAGCCCTCTGATTTAACTGTGCTGTGACTTTATATATGGGAAGCTGGCGTTTGTTCTTCAAGTCGATATTTTGCCTGCAGACAAAAAAGGAACCTCATGCCGATCCAGCTGCAGAACGGAGTCCCAGTCAGGAACGGGTAAAATAGCATGAGCAAAAACAGCATGAGCAGGGAGCATCTTGGGGCAGTGTTACAGAGGCGGCCGGGGGCGCAGGGGGATATTCTTGTGCTGGTACTAACAATCCAGAGTTGCTGAAGACGTTTCTGACCACAGTAATGTGTTTTTCCCCCTGCCTATGTGTTTATGGCATTCTTAAAACCGTACCTGCTTTGATAGGCGTTTGCCCGCTCTCAATACTCTTCCATGTGTGTACTTTTACAGTCTTGCACATGCTGCTGTGAGTTTGGGGGGAGGGATTGTTTTTGATTGGAGGTATTGTACTGGAGCAGAGGAATGTCAGCCTCTTTTGGGTGGGTGCTGCACAGTTTTGTTGCTGCTTCTCTTTCAAGCCATTTTGAGCTCCCTTCTCTTTGCTCACCAGCTCAGCATTGCATCTGTTTTTTGAGACAACCAGGTTAAAAGTGTGAATGGGGTAAGAAGCCTCCACGCACAACTTATGCTGTGGCTCTTCAGATCAGCCTCCCTCGGCCGTGGGATGCAGCAGGCAGCCTTTCTCAGCTGTCCAGGGCAGGGTTGCATCGCTCATCAACTAGACCAGGGGTCTGCAACCTGTGGCTCTCCAGATGTTCATGGACTACAATTCCCATCAGCCCCTTCCAGCATGGCCAACAGGTTGCAGACCCCTGAACTAGGCCGTGGCTTTGGAGTTATGGAAGTACAATACTAGTTGTTGTTCTGTTCCTGTAGAGTTGCAGAACTTTGTGAGGCTACAACCCTAAGTGTGTTTGAAAACCTGCCCCTTTGAAATCAGCAAGATCTTCCTGTGGGGCAGGGATCGGCCACTGTGTGCGGTTAAGGAGCCAAACTGCCCCTGCAGGCTGAGCAAGAGATCAACAGTGCCAGTGCAAGAAAACTCAACTGCATAAATGAAAGTGTACAAAACAGAGTTGCACTTACCTGTAACTGTTGTTCATCGAGTGGTCTTCTGTGCAGGCACACATTGGGACTGCACATGCACGGGCCAGCTGCAGAAAAGATTTCCAAATAATTGAGAGCTCCCCTCCTCCTTTTGGTGCTTTCTTGCCAAAAC
Source organism: Sphaerodactylus townsendi (assembly GCF_021028975.2). Taxonomy (NCBI): domain Eukaryota; kingdom Metazoa; phylum Chordata; class Lepidosauria; order Squamata; family Sphaerodactylidae; genus Sphaerodactylus; species Sphaerodactylus townsendi. The sequence continues at coordinate 22,861,720 of NC_059430.1, forward strand.
CATTAAATGACCAGGAGGAAGGGGCATTCAATTCTCTCCATGCTGCCAGTGAAGACCTCAAGAAACTAAGGTTGCAGAGAGCTGACCGTGAGGCAGGAGGGAGAGATGTGTGCTTGCACAGAAGACCACTCTATGAGCCCCAGCTACAGGCAAGTGCCACCCTGATTTCATTAGCACGTCCTCTGCGACTGCTTTCAGCTCCAGGTCATCTAACTTTAAGCTTTTGTTTGGAAGCCTCATTTGTGGGTCTCCCTACCCTTCTGGCAGAGAATCCCTCTGCTGCTGGCTGTGGCAGAATTCCATGGTTCCTCTCAGTTTGGGATTATGTGTGAAATCCTGCATCTGGCCAGGGGAAGTGAACCTTAGCCGGAAGATTATTTAACTTTAGGTCCTTGTGCCCTTTGATACGTAGATGCTGGAGTTATGTACGGTTGATCTTGTCCTTGGCTTTGCTTCTCTTACTAGAGCAGTGTGCTTGCCCGTGAATGTTTGATTTTCTGCTGGTTCCTCTTGCTCACTTTCCTCCTCGTTCGTTATCCCACAGGGACCTCACCCGTCCTTTTCAGATGGCCATGTGCCACCGCGCACGCTTACCATTGAGCAGCGGGCGAGCCAACTGGCTGCCCTCCTGGAGCAAAGGCCAACCACCAGGCACCAGGTGACTTGCCTCCCTGTCTGCTGGTGCTCTGTGTCTGCTTGGAGAATGGGAAACAGGCGGTCGTTTGGACCGTAGCTTGGTTGGCATCAGATGCAGTGTGTGATGGCTGCTTAGTACACTGTCACATTAATAGCTTCAAGCGCTCAAAGAAAAAAAAGTCTTTTTCCACTTCTTGTTACTAATACATTTACTGTTATCCAAATCAATATTTTGTCCTTTTCTTAAGCTGGGTAGCTCTTCGAGGAGAGTAGCTTGGTTGGGGTGGAGACCTCTGATATTGAAAAGCCTGTTATCAAGAATAATATTTCTGGGTCTGGGAAGAAGGATAATATCTACGAAGTACATCCAACCAGAGGGAAATGTATTTATTTATTAGATTTTTCAGGCCACCCTTCTCTGTTAGACAGGCTCAATAGCACATTTAGTCCCAGGAGAACAATGTCTGCAGCATGTAACTGGTTTTTGACATCTATGATCTATAAAAATTGTCTTGTTTAAATAGTATCCCTGAGCAATCTGCAACAGTAGGTAAATTAACCCAGCAAACTGGCTTGTAATATTTACAAAAAAGAAAATGGTTCTTGTGCACATTTTATTAATGTCACATTCTGATGCTTATAACTCAGTCATGCAGCATCAAGTTCCCACTTAGCGATTGTATAGTTGTTCATCTTAGTTCTAAAGTCTATTATTGGGGGGTGGGGGCGATACTTGCCTCCTGACCTGCAAGAGCAAGTCTTTTGCTGCATGGTCCTTTTAGGACATTATTTCTTCCTTCTGATTAGGAAAACGTGTGTTGCTTCAAAGACATCCAAAAGACATCCTCATCCATTTTCTCTAAACTTTCCATACAATTTCTCATATCTGTTTAGAGTGTGTGTCCAAGTGATATAGTTTCACAGCCCTCAGGGCTTTATAAATCTTCCCTTCTCTTTTTAAATAATTGTTTTTTAATTTTCCAAAGCATATTAAACAGAACAGAAAATACTAGAAACAAGAAAATACTAGAAAATAGTTCAGGATAAACATAGAGATATCTACCCACAATTATATTTACATATTACATAGTGGATCCCAGTATGCAATTTTCAAGGTACTAGAGAGTCAATATATAACATCTTAGAATCTTTGTGATTTGTCCATCACCTCCAAAACATTTTTACTAATCCAGTTATTATATTGTAGTCATAATAAATTTTCAATCCTCAAGTTATTTTGTGTATGCACGGTCAGGTCAGCTTCATATAAAAAGTAAAAATCTCATTTCTCATCGAATTCATGTTTTGAATGTCGATTTACAAAATTAATTTAGCCATAATAGCGTATCCTCCAATTTTATCTTCCCAACGTTCTACTGTAAGACCAACTAGTTGCAATTCTTGATAAGTGCCCTTATTGCTAGAACCTGGAAGATTGGGGATCGGAAACTGTTCAGACGAATTGTCGAAGGCTTTCACAGCCGGATTCAACTGGTTGTGGTGGATTTTCTGGGCTGTGTGGCTGTGGTCTGGTGGATCTTGTTCCTAACGTTTCACCTGCATCTGTGGCTGGCATCTTCAGAGATGTATCACAGAGGAAAGTCTGTTAGACACTGTGTCATTCCCTCGGTGATACACCTCTGAAGATACCAGCCACAGATGCAGGTGAAATGTTAGGAACAAGATCCACCAGACTACAGCCACACAGCCTGGAAAACTCACCAGAACCTGTCCAGATGAAATTAGCAGATGGATTCCATGTGACTCCATTCCTCTAAATATCTGACCCTGCCAGTGAGTTCAGTGTAAGCAAAGCCCCTTTTTTTTGCAATGATGAAAGACAAACCTACCCCTTTTTTTCTCCTCCTCCAAGGCTGCTAAAAGTGCCATATTCCTCTTACGACTTTCTCAACTTTATTTTGTAGCAAGAGACCCAGCGATCTCGTCGATCTGTTGGTGAACAGTGGGAGCTCTCCCTTAGCCTCCGTTCTTCCAGCCGCCCGGCTTCTCCCTCATCAGACTCGCTCAGACAGGTAGCATGGTGTGGGGCTTGAAGCTGCACTCGGCTGCACACTTTGGCCTACTCCATCTTCTGCCACCTGGGAATGTGTCACAGGATAAAAAGTTGAGGCTCTTCTCTTCGGATCGTTGATGTAGCTCTGGCTGAGCCTGGCCTTGTGTCCCTGCAAATGAAAACGCATAGGCTGCTTGTGTATCCTGGCCATTTCAAGCCTTGTAAGGTTTGGAAGTAAGATTGCACATCCTGCAAACTGTGAAGTCCCTGGCTGAAGCTGATAGAAGAAAGAACAGCAGCTCTTGGGACAGTTTTGCAAAGGATACCCACAACTGAGCCCTTTATTTGGCACCCAAAATGAGATTTTCCCCCCATCTCCACATCAGTAATATAATGCCTTGTAATTCATTTGCTTAGTTGAGACATTATAGGCCCAGTTTGCCGGAATGTGGCATTGGTGATCAGGAATGCCCTTTGGGCTTTTGAGCTCATTTCCCATGGAGCTCCGGCATTCCTTGCCGTCCCCTTTCTTTTGTTTTTAGCAATTACTGTGGCATTGGAACTGGGGTTACTCTAAGGCAGGGGTGTCCAACTGTGGCGCTTCAGATGTTCATAGACTACAATTCCCATCATGGCTAATTGGCTGATGGGAATTGTAGTCCATGAACATCTGAAGCGCCAGAGTTGGACACCCCTGCTCTAATGACTGTTAACTTGAATTTGCCTTCCTGCTAAAGAGTGTTTGAGAGCTAACTACGCTTAGGGGTAACCATGCCGACTATGGTGTTCAGTTGTCACAGTAAACATAGTTATTGCTAAGCAAGAAAGAGGGGAGGTCCACACAAACAAGGGGGGGAAAGGAGCACATGCGCCTGCGTGTTCTGCTCCCAGTTGCTGAACACTGGTGCTGTCTGAAGTGGGTCACTGACCCCAACAGCCACCACTGGCTGCCAAAAGGTTCACCAATGGGACTTCTTAATCACCATCACTGGGACTCAGGGTGTTGCTGCCTCCTGTCCGCTCTTTCCATCACTGAATTTAGGGTGGCTGTAGAATAGTCTGCACAGGGAGCAAATGCTTGTTTGCTGCTTCACTTGGGGAATGTGATTCAAGCCACTGTACCGCTTTGTCTGTTTGATACTAAAACGATAATAGTTGCACTTGTGTTTCTGAGCAGTTTGGTGAATGGCAAAATGTCTGCTAAGGCTCCTGTAATTTCAGCCTGAGTTACAGAAAGTCCTTCATTTGTCGTGTTGCTTAATTTTCCAAGAGAGAAACACAGAACAAGTGCATCTTCTGGGGAACTGATTGCTGGCTTTTAAAAAAATCAAAGTTTTGAACTGTGCAGTCTTTTATCTGCCAATCTTCTGTAGAAAATAAAATACAAAAACAGGTTGTGGCCAGAGAGAGGGATGATGTGTTTATTCCCTCCAAGGTCTCCATAAGGTTGTCATAATATTGGGGCCAGTGGAACTTTTCTGGTCGGAGTACTTTGTCAACTGGGGGTAAGGGAATTCTCCATCTTCCAGTAATGGCTGTGCCTTTTGGGCAGGAAGCAGAATTTGGGTGAGCTGTCTTCAGCAGGATTTTATGTTACTTCCACTTGTTTGTCTCATTCTGTTAGTGAGGGTTTGGATCTGAGAAACATACGAAGAGACAAGAGAGACCATGAAAGTTCCGTGTCATGAGGCCGGTGGCTACTTGTCAAGACCCCCCAAGGATGGTGACCCTCACCAGTTTATTGATCAAGTCCATTGGAAATGAAACCTGAAATAGAAACAAAAATCAGTATTTGCTGCGAGTGGAATGTCGGGGGTTCCTTAGAAATCAAAGCTATCTATAACTCTTTCCCTCAGTTAACACTGTCGCTAAAATGAGGCCCTAATAGTCACTATCATTAAATAAATACCCAGATTTCCCTAGTCCTTCCCCCCAACGTGTACTTTACGTGTTACTGATGGTGGAAGAGCCCAAGAAGGGCAGGAGATATCATGCCATATATCTCTGAGGTTGGGAGATATCATGCCATATATCTGTATAATGCAGAGTGTATAATGCCCTACAGTCCTCCTTCTGAAGCAGCCATTTTCTCCTGGAGAACTGATCTCTGTTGTCTGGAGATCAATTGTAATTTTGAGAGAATTCCAGGTCCTACCTGGAGGTTGGCATCCCTAATGAGGAGTGATGTTCAGATAGATCAGGGGTCTGCAACCTGCAGCTCTCCAGATGTTCATGGACTACAAATCCTGCCAGGGGCTGATGGGATTTGTAGTCCATGAACATCTGGAGAGCCGCAGGTTGCAGACCCCTGAAATAGATCTTGCACTTTCCTTATGATGCTGGTAGATGGTTGACTTAAATTGCTCCCAACCTTCACTCTGGTCCTGCTGAGATGCTCTACCCGTCCCCTCACATGCTCAGTTATAGATCTTCTATTTATTTATCAAAATGTTTACATCCTGCCAGAGTTCAAGGCTGCTTACAATCATAATTAAAAATTCCACTGTGAAAGCAACAAACTATTCCCACCCCCAGGGGCCTAGGGGGAGAAAATGGCACCCGGGCGCCGCCCCCCGCGGAACTGCCCCCACTCCCTGCTGTAAACTACATCTAGATCTTCACTAGTCATTTAATACTGGACTCAATTGCTGGTTAGGTGCTGACCATAGAGTGGTCAACATTGGAACCAACAGGTTGGGTTTCCATGCAAATGCACCCCTTTTTAGATGCTGGAATGGAACATCATGTGGTTCAGTGAAAGTACATGCCTTGCATGGAAAAGGGTACCTTATGAAGACAAGTCAAGAAAGTAGGTCAATGGTTTGATGCTAGTAAAGCACCTCTTTGTGTTCTACACTGAGCAGAATGAATTGAACAGATGTTCTGAGCTTCCTGGAGTGATCAGCAGAAGAAAATCCTGAGAAAGAGGTCATATACATGAGAGGACATTGGCACAGGAGTGAAGATCACAAAGGAAAAGGCAGCAATGATTTCAGAATGGGCTGCCATTGTTAACTCAGAACATCCAAGACGTACAATATAACACTGTCCACACTGAGCCATGAGATCAGCCATAGAATGACTGAAACTTTATAATACTTGTCATCCTTGCGTCAAAAGAGGTGGCGAAATCTGTGCAAGTTATTTAAATTTCTCTATAGGTACTAAAACATATTGCAAATTCTGCAGTCAAAATAACTGACTCAGGTAGTTGATGAACGTCAACAGAGTCAGTCATGTGCATCAGTCATACCCACCAAAAGTCCCTCTGGAACAAATATATGTTCATCAAGTTTTGAAAAGGCAGCAAAGGCAATATCTGATTCTGCAGGGTGGGGTTTACATAGAAAAGCCCTCCTCCTAATTGATGCCAATCTTGTCTACAAAGAAGATAATACCTAAATCCGGGCCTATCCTGCTATTCTCATGCTCCAGGGAGGTCCCCATAGGAGTAGCACACTTTGGTGTCATATAAACCAAGTCTGTTTGAAGCTTTACAGGCCAAAGCCCCCCAACTTGAATTGGGCCCAGAAATGTACTGGTAAACCACAGGCGATATAGTTGAATAGTTCATTTTGAATGTGTTTTGGCTGAACTCAAGTTTTATAAAAGTTTCCATTCTTTCCACAGTTAACAGATATTGCACAGATCATATTATTTCATCTACTGCCTGAACAATTCTGTTCAATTTGCAGGGTTTCATGTTACAGGATCTCATTCTCTTTCCTGGAAATTATGGGTTTAAAGCTCTTCCTGTCTTTCCCCTCTTGCAAATTAAAGAACCTGACAAACTAATTAAAGAGCAGCACAAATTATGGCAAAGTTAATATAAACTGGCAAGGTCAAGGCAAACTGAATTTGCGAGCGGGCTGCTAAAAGTATCAAAGCAAGCAATAACCTTCAAAAGTTGGGCGCCAGACAGGGAGCCGGTTGGACAGTTAGATGGCAAAAAGCAAACGGCTTTCTGTGAAAGGACAAGGGAGATTATAGAGAAACTATGTGGTTCTTTGCACTGGACTTTACAGCAAAAGTTGGAAAAGATGCCAGGATTTATACCACATATTTTGGTGGAGGGCATCTGAGGAGGATATTTGTTACACGTGTAGAATAACAACCCTTGCTAAGGAAGTGTGAGCATCAGAAACCGATTGGGATGTTAAAAGATTTCTAGGGCAAACTAAGCTGAGACAGGCTGGTGAAGGAGAGAGCTGTCAGTGGTTTACTCATGATGACAAAATAGAATTTCCATGTTCCATGGCTGAATGCCACTGAATACCAGTTGTGGGCTGTGGGAAGGGGGAAGGGGTAACAGTAGAGGACCGTTACCGTGTCCCATAGTGAGCTTTTCCAAAGGACCACATTTCTGGAAGGTCACATCTGGAAATCAGATTGTTTATTTAAACTTATATACATTCCCCTTCTGTATTCACACTCAGGGCCTAGTTTTAAAAAATGCAGTGCATGCAATAACAAATACTTAATTATCCCTGAAATTAAACTCCAACCAGTTAAAATCAGCAATAATGGTAAAACCAGGAAAAAACTGCCAATAAAAGTCCAGAGTATGTGGGGTGGGGTGGGGCTGGAGAAAGGACAAAGATAAGCAATCAGTGATGGAGATTCCTCATAAGTTTTTTTTTTTAAGTCTGTGACTATGCCAGGTAAAGAGAGAGGGCAAAGGTATTCCACAGCTGGGCTGCTATTACTAAGAAGGCCCCACCTTTCATCGATACCCACCTTACCTCAGAAGGTGGGAGGTACATGTAGCTGGGCCTGGAAAGATGAGTGCCCGTGATTGTGTAGGTATATATGGGAAGATGCTGGCCAAGATGGTTCTTTGTTCTGACATAGCAGAGCAGCAACTAATTTATTCCCATTCCTAGAAACTGAGTATAAAAGCTTGTTGGTTTTGCCATAGTGCTGTTCTGTGCAAAGTAGATTCATTTTTGACTTCGCTAGAAGGTTCTTCAGCCCACTTTGTCGGTGTGGGGTTCTGTTTTCTTCACTGTGGCCACGCAGTCTTTCTTCTACTTTCTGCCCTGCTCCCCACACTTTGGAGATGGGGGGGTGGGGGTGCTGGTTACACAGGGGTGTGCATAATCAATAACTGGACTGGTAATGTGTATCCCTCCCTAGTGTGCAATGTAATAGTTAGTTACCTTTTTGTGTTGTGTTTGAATAGCACTTAAGGTAATATCTTCATTGCCCTCTGAGGAATGAGCATTCTAATCTTCAGCATGGATGTGAACATGGGCTAAATTTAGAACAAACTATGAGTATGTCTTTCCTACCTTTCTGCACTGTTTCTTCTGAGGCATCCTGAGTCTCTCCAGACTGTTGAATTACTCCAGAGGAAATGAATGTTTCTGAAATCCAATCAAATTGGTATCTCTCCAATGTGTGTGTGTCTGTTTGTATGTCTCCAGGAAACTGCATTTTTTTAGTGTGTTAGTGTGAGGTTAGTGTGTTAGTGTGAGGAAGCTGGCAGCTCCAAAGCCAGGTCTGCCCCCCTGAGAGGTCCTTAGCACCTTCTCGGTGGGGTTCAAGGAGGCAGTCCTAAGAAATGGTGCACTTTGACCTTTCCCTCCCACTTCTCCAATTGATTTTCTGACCCCCCTCCCCCAACAACCTATCAGGGTCTTAGTTTGGTTGATGGCAGTTTTAGTTAACATCAACATGTCTTCCACGCCATTGGTTGCTGACACACTTGTTTTGCTATTACCACCAGTGCTTGCATTGTCCACGGTCTTGGCATGGTTTGAGCCCTCTCTGCACCTTTTAGCCATTTTTCCTTTCCTAGTTTTCATCATGTATTTAAATTGTTTCTCTCTTCCCCCATTTTTCCTGCATTCCTTCTCCATCCGCCCCATTACTTTCATCTGATAGAAGTATATAAAGATGTACACAGGCGGCGTGAGCTCATTGGCTGAGCAGATAGCCAATCAGCTTCAAAGAAAAGACCAGCCTAAAACCCTTCTAGGCAAGAAGGAACTGGTAAGAGAATAATGTACCAAAGGTGGTGCGTGTTCGTGATTAGAATTTAGATGGCTTTCCCTTAGGTCTTGTGTACTACAGAGTCCTTAGTTTTCGATGCTTTATTAACAATAGCTTGATGATGAACTCTTCCTTGCCTGTACCTCTATCTGACCTTAGTAATTCTGAAAGTGTTTTGATTTATAAAGCTACCAGTGACTATATGTTTCAGGGGGAAGGGGCTCTTCCTGTTCTTTATGTGGTGGTGTTTTTGGAAGACAACGTGCAGCACATTCACTTCAGGGCCCAACTTCATTGGTAGTTTTATACCCTGGACCTGAGAACAGGCTTACTATTAAACCCCCTTCATGTAATCCTTTTGTGATTCCTTAGTGAACAGAGTTGCTTTATAGTTCTTACCCCATCCTCCCAACAGTTCTATAAGGTAAGTTGCCATTCCCATTTTAAAGAAGGGGGGGAGGGGGGAAAAGAGAATGACCTATGATTTGCATCAGTCTTATCTATTGTGTTCTCTCAGGCTCCTTATTTTCATTCGGTTGAAAGCTACCATTTTTAGAGTGATCTTCCTGGCTGATCTTTTCTCCCCATGTCGGACCCTTTGGCAGTGAGAATGAGAAGATAATTCTCTAAGGTCTTCCCTTGTTCCTTCTGCTGTAGGGTTCATTGAAGAAAGAATTCCCCCCAAACGTGGGAGGTAGCGATGTCTGCTACTTCTGCCACAAGCGCGTCTACGTGATGGAAAGGCTGAGCGCCGAAGGCAAGTTCTTCCACCGCAGTTGCTTCAAGTGCGAATACTGTGCCACCACCCTGCGTTTGTCATCGTATGCCTACGACCTGGTGGATGGTAAGTGAAAGCGGACTGCAAACACTTTTCATTCTATGCCTCAGAAATCAACTGCTTAGGGCCAATGGCCATCAGGACACTGGGATGCCATCACATCCAGTTTGGCCCTTAGATCCCCATAGATCAGGGGTCTGCAACCTGTGGCTCTCCAGATGTTCATGGACTACAATTCCCATCAGCCCCTGCCAGCATGGTCAATTGGCAGGGGCTGATGGGAATTGTAGTCCATGAACATCTGGAGAGCCACAGGATGCAGACCCCTGCCATAGATGCTTGGTATAATCAGAATTCAATCATTTTCCCCATTTCAAGTACATCAAGGGTCCCCAATATTTTTAAGCAGCTGCCAAGTGTTTTTTAGGAAGTAGATGGGTCCAAGTAGGTCTTTTGCCCAGTAAGGCTTGTGATTGACTATTGGAGATTGGATTGACTGTGCAGATTTTTTAAAAATGTTGCTTTGGCAGCAGCTGCCACCACAACACAAAGCTCTCCACTGTGTTACTGAAGTTAAGTTGTGGCAATCATTTTGTGACTTACCCTGCATCCTGTGGAAGCCATTTTCTTGCTGCACCCATCATGCCATGTCAAAATTCCAGGCTGAAAATGATTGGGGTACTTCATCCAAAACTCATCCAAAATCAGTTCAGTCTCTGGAACCAGCAGAGAGGAGTAGCAGCAGAAGAGACTTGGCCAGGAAGAGCAGAGTGACCTGCTGGTGTTCATTTTGGAGGGCTTTTCTCAAAGCCACAGCTTTTAAAACAGTGTATTTTAACAGGGGTTATCTCTTTTTCTCCTTGTAAGGCTGCTGAATCTGGAAGGTGGGGATTAACAGGGGTTAACAGAATTCATCTCTTGTTCCTCTTTGTCCTGAGAGGTGGGGCTTTTGTCCTGAGAGGTGGGGCTTTAGTTCAGTCTCTGGAACCAGCAGAGAGGAGTAGCAGCAGAAGAGACTTGGCCAGGAAGAGCAGAGTGACCTGCTGGTGTTCATTTTGGAGGGCTTTTCTCAAAGCCACAGCTTTTAAAACAGTGTATTTTAACAGGGGTTATCTCTTTTTCCCCTTGTAAGGCTGCTGAATCTGGAAGGTGGGGGCTTAACAGAGGTTAACAGAGTTCATCTCTTGTTCCTCTTTGTCCTGAGGAGGTGGGGCTTTTTTTTGTCCTGAGAGGTGGGGCTTTAGTTCAGTCTCTAGCGTGGAACCAGTTTCCTTAGCCTAGGCGGCGCTTAATTTTTAATTTAATTTTTTTGTTTTTTAAATTAATAAGGACATATTTGACAGATAGTACGTGCAGATAGCTCCAGGGGGGGCAGTGACTAAAAGCTTAATATTTAAATATCTAAACAAATCAGATATGAAGGCAGAAAGCCAGCAGGGGGATGGGGGCTTTCCAGTGTTTTGCACTGAGTGTCACAGGTATGACTATCTGCCACTAGGACAGAAGTGGTGGGTGTGCCCTCGCTGCAATGAGCTCCTGGCACTCAAGGAACGTGTGCGTTCTCTTGAAGCCAAGGTGGCAGACCTGGAGAAGCTGAAAGAGGCAGAGAGGGTGACAGACGAGGCTTTCAGGGACCTAACAGCCGGGTCCCACTCCCAAGGTGACATCTCTTCAGATGTCATGGAGAATGAAGGCCTTGGGGACGGAGGGTGCCAGTCTGAGGTGGGGGAAGATGCTCCCTTAGATGGGATCCCTTCCTTAACTGGTGATCAGCTATCCTCTTGCACTGAGGATACCCCTCGGGGAGGTGGGGGGCTCCTTGTAGTGGGTGATTCGATCATTAGAAATGTAGAGAGTTGGGTTTGTGAGAGGCGTGATGACCGCATGGTGACTTGCTTGCCTGGTGCGAAGGTTGCTGATGTCATGCTTCGTGTAGATAGGCTTTTAGACAGTGCTGGGGTGGAGTCAGCAGTTGTGGTCCACATTGGCACCAACGACATTGGGAAATGTAGCCGGGAGGTTCTGGAAGCTAAATTTAGGCTGCTAGGAAACAGGTTGAAGTCCAGGACCTCCAAGGTGGCATTCTCAGAAATGCTACCCGTTCCATCAGCGCAGGGCCCGAGCTAGGCAAGCTGGAGATACAGGGTCTCAATGCGTGGATGAGAAGGTGGTGTAAAGCAGAGGGTTTCAGATTTGTCAGGAACTGGGGAACCTTTTGGGACAAAGGTAGGCCTGTACAAGCGGGACAGGCTTCATCTTAACCAAAGAGGAACCAGGCTGCTGGCGCTCAACATTAAAAGGTGGCAGAACAGCTTTTAAACTGATCACTGGGGGAGAGCCGACAGGAGCTGAGGTGACTTCGGTTCGGAATACAGTATCTATGGGGATGCAGACAGAGAGGGAGGTTTTTCTAAATCAACCACATACAAGCGAGGAACATAGCAATGTGCATGTGACAAGGGATAGTGTCTACAAAAGACTTGAGGGTAAAGCACATAAATCCCAGGTTAAGGACAGAGACAGGGTATACAGGTGTCTCTATGCTAATAGTAGAAGCATTACGACCTAAAATGGGGGAGCTAGAGTACAGAGTTTTGAAGGAGGACTTTGATATAGTGGGCATTACAGAGACATGGTGGAATGAGGAGAACCAGTGGGATGCTGTTATACCAGGCTACAGGCTCTATAGGAAGGATAGGACAGAGCGCATTGGGGGTGGAGTTGCCCTTTACATCAAAGAGAGCATAGTATCACATAAAATAGACAATGCAAGGGGAGCTGGTTCCCCTACAGAATCACTATATGGATATCAATACCAGGTGTGAAGGACAGTTTAATATTAGGAATATATTATCGTCCCCTGACCAAAGTGCACAAGAGGATTCTGAGATGGAAAAAAGAAAATTAGAGAGGCCAACAAAAACAAAATGTAGTGGTAATGGGTGATTTTAACTATCCCCATATAAACTGGAAAAATGCATGTTCAGGTCATAGTAAGGAGAGAGCATTCCTGGATATGCTAAATGACTGTGGCTTAGAGCAGATGGTTGTGGAACCAACCAGGGGAGAGGTGATCCTAGATCTAATTCTATGTGGGACCCAGGACCTGGTGCAGGAAGTCAGTGTTGTTGAGCCGATAGGGAACAGCGACCACAATGCTGTCAGATTCAGTATCTCAGCATGTGAACAAGTGGCAACTACTAATGTAGTTACATTCGCCTTCAGAAAGGGAAATTTCTCAAAGATGAGGGGGATAGTGCGCAGGAAGCTGAAAGGGAAAATCAAGAGAGTCAAAACTGTCCAGGATGCTTGGAGGTTATTTAAAACACAGTAATAAAAGCTCAGCTGGAAATGTGTTCCACAGGTTAGAAAAGGCAGCACCCAGTCCAAAGAAAGCCACCATGGTTAACAAGAGAGGTTGAGGAAATTATCAGAAAAAAGAAAATGTCTTTTAGAAAATGGAAGTCCAGTTTGGCTGATGAAGAATATGAGAGGGAACACAAATGGTGGCAAAATAGAAGCAAGTTAGCTGTAAGGGAGGCAAAAAAGGATTATGAGGAACGCATGGCTGCGAACATCAAGACCAGCAACAAACAGTTCTTCAAGTACATCAAAAGCAGGAAGCCAGCAAGGGAAGCGGTAGGCCCGTTAGATGACAAAGGAACAAAGGGTGTGCTAAAAGATGGCAGGGAGATTGCAGAGAAGCTGAATTAATTCTTTGCATCTGTCTTCACCCAAGAGGAGGTGAGGAACATTCCTGCACCTGAACCAAGCTTCTTAGGAGGCGAATCCGAGGAACTAGCGAAGATAGTGGTAGACAAGGAAGAAGTTCTGGCAGCCATTGATAAACTAAATGTTACCAAATCCCCTGGCCCAGATTGCATTCACCCAAGAGTTCTTAAAGAGCTCAAGCATGAAATTGCTGATCTTCTCACTTTAATATGCAACTTATCCCTGAAATCAGGCTCCATCCCTGAAGACTGGAAGATGGCCAATGTCACACCAATCTTTAAGAAAGGATCTAGGGGGGACCTGGGAAATTACAGGCCAGTCAGTTTGACATCTGTTCCTGGTAAATTAGTAGAATCTATCATTAAAGATAAAATTATTAAACATGTAGAAAAGCAAGACCTGCTGAGAAAGAGTCAGCATGGCTTTTGCAGAGGCAAATCCTGTCTTACAAACTTACTAGAGTTCTTTGAGGGTGTAAACAGGCATGTGGATAAGGGGTGAACCGGTGGACATTGTCTACTTGGATTTCCAAAAGGCTTTTGACAAAGTTCCTCACCAGAGACTGTTGAGAAAACTCAGCAATGAAGGAATAAGAGGGGAAGTCCTCCTATGGATTAAAAACTGGTTGAGAAACAGGAAACAAAGAGTGGGTGTAAATGGGAAGTTCTCACAATGGAGAGATGTCGGGAGTGGGGGTCCCAAAGGATACGTTTTGGGACCAGTGCTCTTTAACCTATTCATAAATGACCTGGAAGTAGGGTGGGTAAGCGTGGTGGCCAAGTTTGCAGATGATACCAAATTATGTAGGGTGGTGAGAACCACAAAGGATTGCAAAGAGCTCCAAGCGGACCTTGATAAATTAGGTGAGTGGGCTCAAAAATGGCAAATGCAGTTCAATGTAGCAAAATGTAAAGTGATGCACATAGGGGCAAAAAATCCAAACTTCACATACACGCTACAGGGGTCAGTGCTATCAGTCACAGACCAGGAAAGGGATTTAGGCGTCTTAGTTGATAGTTCCATGGGAATGTCAACTCAATGCATGGCAGCTGTGAAAAAGGCAAACTCTATGCTGGGGATCATTAGAAAGGAATTGATAATAAAACTGCAAAGATTGTCATGCCCTTATATAAAGCAGTGGTGCGACCGCACTTGGAGTACTGTGTCCAGTTCTGGTCGCCGCATCTCAAAAAGGATATTGAAGAGATAGAAAAAGTGCAGAGAAGGGCAGCAAGGATGATTGAGGGACTGGAGCACCTTCCCTATGAGGAGAGGCTGCAGCGTTTGGGACTCTTTAGTTTGGAGAGGAGGCGGCTGAGGGGGGATATGATTGAAGTCTATAAAATTATGCATGGGGTAGAAAATGTTGACAGAGAGAAATTTTTCTTTCTTTCTCACAATACTAGAACCAGGGGGCATCCATTGAAAATGCTGGGGGAAAGAATTAGGACTAATAAAAGGAAACACTTCTTCACGCAACATGTGATTGGTGTTTGGAATATGCTGCCACAGGAGGTGGTGATGGCCACTAACCTGGATAGCTTTAAAAGGGGCTTGGACAGATTTATGGAGGAGAAGTCGATTTATGGCTACCAATCTTGACCTCTTTGATCTGAGATTGCAAATGCCTTAACAGACCAGGTGATCGGGAGCAACAGCCGTAGAAGGCCATTGCGTTCACATCCTACATGTGAGCTCCCAAAGGCACCTGGTGGGCCACTGCGAGTAGCAGAGAGCTGGACTAGATGGACTTTGGTCTGATCCAGCTGGCTTGTTCTTATGTTCTTATGTTCTTATGCCGTGCAAAATGTTGTTTTTGGCAATGAATGTTGCTATAGAATGAATCTGAAGCTGGATGACGCAGGGGTCAAATTTGGGGAAGTCTTGGGCCCCTTCCGCACATGCAGAATAATACACTTTCAATCCACTTTCAATGCACTTTGCAGCTGGATTTTACTATGCAGAACAGCAAAATCCACTTGCAAACAATTGTGAAAGTGGATTGAAAGTGCATTAATCCGCATGTGTGGAAGAGATCTTAGCGAGTCTTCAGGGTTTCTTAAATAACAGTTGTATTATTTTTCTTGTTTTGGGTGGTATTTCTTGCCAGTGTATTGTGTGCAAAATTGTCTATGAATGCCAGGGCTCTCAAGCAATTGCCTGAGCATGTTTGAGTATCTACAGATAGTCTAAACAACTATTAGTGGGAAAAAAACAGTTCATCAGAACAGCATAAATAAATTGAAGGTGCTATTGGTACAGAATGTTGGATTGTTCAGCACGTGTTATTTATAGACAGTTCACGGACACAATTGACATTCTCAGGTTCACGGTGATTAAATTTAAGGGCATGAAGCTCTTGTTACAAAAGCATGAAGTCAGTTTCTACCATAGAACACATAGTGAGCAACTAATTGTGTGTCTGGAGAATTGGTATAAAAAGCTTCACCAAGAAAGTTTCAGAAGGGTAAGGTGAGAGATATGCCTTAGTCCTCCATTAGAAGGAATATTTAAATCATCATCTTCCCAAATGTTAATATGCTAAATATATCAGACTTTCATTCATTGCTAACAAAATAACAGAGCAGTCTAATGGCAAGAGCAAGCCTTCCGAAGTCACAGTCACTTCCTCTGATGTATATTGAAGTACATAATCAGACACCTCTATAACCAAGAATTACAAGGGGAAGCAGAAGAGATGTCATAGCAGCTGAAAGAGACCTGTTGTAATTCCTGTTATGAAACATACAGATGTGAGCTCCTGTGGAAGGGATTGGAACAGATTCGGTTGTTGATGATAATGAAGGATTGAGAGGAGTCAGAGGTCCCCGCCATTCATGGGGCTGCAGAAAGATCCAATCATAACAGTAATAAATTCTTTCCAAGAGGGTATAGAATATAGAGACAGTTAGATAAACAAAAGTCTAATCACAGACAGTGCTGTGATAAAACATATGAAAAATTAAGCATCTGTAAAGTATTGCAGTATGATACAATAACGCAATAGGAAGCACCAGTTAACAGTTCTAAAGGGGGATCAGCTGAGGCTATGAACAGCTGTGATGAGGAAGCCAAGTATCACGTCCCTGTTTAAACAGGGGAAGTGATAGTGTTCAATTCTAATTCAGCAATTTCATGCTATATTCTTCCTTTGAAGGTTTTTGCGGGAGAACTCTGTCTTCCCTTTAGAACTGCAGCAATATGTCCTGGAATGTTAAAGTTTTCCCCAAGTGGTTTCTGAGTGTCGCAGTGTTTTGAGTAGGACAGAGATCTCCAACCTTTTTGACCCTGTAAAGGCACCTTTGAAATTCTGAAAGGGTGGTGGGACAACCACAACGTGGCTACTGAAGAGAGACACTTGGAGAAGAAGCAGCTCAAGTGCAGGGAAGAAGAGGAGTAATTTTAAAAATACACAGCACTGGGGGAGTGAGAATAAATCCAATACTGGTGGCAACTACCAGTGACACAACTATTTCAAAAATCTGCACAGCGAGCCCCCATCCCCCGGAGGCCGAAAAGAGATGATCTTACATCATTCAATCCGGCTGGCTAGGTGGGAAAAGCCTGGTGGAACAGCCAAGTCTTGCAAGCCCTGTGGAAATGCGATAGCTCCCACAAGGCCCTAACCTCACCTGGTAATCTGTTCCATCAGGTTGGAGCCAGGGCTGTAAAAGCCAGCTGGATGTCTCTTGTGGAAGCCAGCCGGATGTCTCTCAGGCCAGGGATCGTCAAAAGGTTCCCCTTCAACAAACAGAGGGGGCTTTGAGGGCAATATGGGGAGATGCGGTCTCAAAGATATGTAGGTCCAACACCACTCACAGCCTTAAAGGTCAATACCAATACTTTGAAAATAACCTGGAACTTGACTGACAGCCAGTGTAGTTCTTTAAGATCTTGGTTCTTTAAGATCTTTTGTTCTTCAGATCTTCCTCTGATGAGCTCTGAGTGGGGTTCCCAGTCGAGTTGTGTATCTGAATAAAACCATACCAAAAATAAACCTGAAAAAAAGGTTTATTTTTGTCAGGGGAAAATGGCAATAGTTTAAGGGAGCCAAGAAGCGGATTCTGAAAAACACTGAATATTTCTGTCATTTTTCAGGCTACTTTGGTTTTGCCATCATTAAAAAAATATGGGAAGAACTCCTTTCGCCCTGCCCTTTGCTTACCTACTGAATGCTGCCTATCAAGTCCACGTGGGCTCGAAGATGGCTGGCAGATCAGGTTTAAAAGACCCAAAAAGTGTCCAAAACGAGAGTTGAAACTTGCATATTAAAGGGGATCTAGCTTTTTTTCTTCCCCCCCCCCCCAAAATATCCAGGTCTTCTTTACTTGAACATGAAAAATACACAGAGAAAAAATGGTGCACACCCCTGGTTCCCAGCCAGGTGTTGGCCAAGGCCAAATTTACTTAGCTTCAGAGATTGCAGTGCAGTACCTTCAAATTTTAAACCAGCCACAATCTTGCTTTTATTTATCTAGTCAACTTATGGAATTGAGAAAGATGAAACTCTCCTATTGAGGAAGTTATCTTAAATTGATCTTGCCAGTCACAGGAGTCGGACATCCATTATACATCACTTTGCATCTTAAGACTTGATTACCATGGTACTCTGTCATAAAGCCCCCCCCTGCATTTTGTTTAAAAGCTTCAATGGCACATTGGAGTATCTTGTTGCACCGTATCCCTGATTTCATTAGTTTCATTGCTGTTTGCTGTTGTGCAGTATGGATAATCAGGGTAGCTTTTGAGATCTTGATAATTTAGGTATCACCTGGGCTTGGCCATTGTTCACTGGGAGGCATTGGTTTGTTTAGGGTTAATGCTTGGCCTTTCCCTCCCTGCATTCATTCTTGCCTTTTCCACAAGCACTTCTGCCAGATTTTCATGTGATACAGTCTTTGTTCCTTACACAGTGCTGCTTTGTTAGTGTGCGATACCGCGCAAGTTTCCCGGAGCTGCTCCAATAGCTGATTGGCTGTAAGTTTAATAATGGTCAGGCACCCTATGGAAGATGCATTATTTTCCAGGGAGAGAGCAATAACACTTGAGTTAAACCTTTTTAAAGTGCAACATTAGATGTGATAGAGAAAGTGCAGACCGTAAAGCAGCTGGGACATCTCACAGTGTGATCAAGTTTGTAGCTTTCGGATTCTTCACTATCATTCTTTTTTGTTCTCTTTGTAGGGAAATTCTACTGCAAGCCCCATTACTGTTACAGACTTTCAGGTTATGCACAGAGGAAGAGACCTGCAGTGGGTCCTCTGTCAGGAAAGGTAAGTTGCTGCTCAATTTTTACCTGGTAAACTTGCTTTAATGCCTGTATCTTGGTTGATGAACAGAGGGTAGGGTGTAGTGCAGAAAGATGGAGAATTCTTCCGAATCCCATAGATGTTGATTGACTCATTAACTACAGACGTTTGACTCCAGTATGTGATGGAAAATTGTATTAAGTCAACATGGAGGTCAGGTTAGAGGGAACACAAGAAATTAAATTTCTGCCTCTTCTTCTGCTCTCACATATGGCCTCGCTTTCAATTTCTTTTAAATGATAGATCACCACATTGTTCAAATCAGCAAATTTTAGCTAGTGTTGTTGTGGGCTTTCCGGGCTGTGGGGCCATGGTCTGGTAGATCGTGTTCCTAACATTTCGCCTGCATCTGTGGTTGGCATCTTCAGAGGTGCCAGTCACAGATGTGGGCGAAACGTTAGGAACAAGATCTTCCAGACCACGGCCGCACAGCCCAGAAAGCTCACAACAACCAGTTGAGTCCCGCCGTGAAAGCCTTCGACAATACATTCTGCTAGTGTTTTCACTCCAAACCGGAAACACAGTCCTTATTACAGTAGGGTGAGCATCATTCCTTCTGTTGAAAGTAGAGGGGAAATGAACTAGCTACAGGCTCATTCTCCATCTGGCCTTTTCTGTAGAAATACTTGCATATGTGCTGTCAAGTTGCAACTGGCAACCGCAGCAAAAGGCAGAGGTGGTTTGCCATTGCCTCTGCAGGGCCTTCCTTGCAGGCCTCCTATCCCAATGCCAGCCCCACTTAGTTTCTGAGACATGATGAGATGAGACGAGCTCATTCTCGCTTTGTCATTATCTAGCTACCTATTTCTACAGAAGGGCAAACATAGTAGCTCGATAATGTTGAGTATTGAGATGGAGAGTCTTCTTGACCATCTGCATTATACTCTATGAGACCATTGGTCCGTCAAGGTCTCTGTTGTCTTCTCAGATTGCCAGCAGCTCTCCAAGGGTCTTGGGGAGAGATCTTTCACATCAACTACTGCCTGGCCCTCTTGACTGGAGATACCAAGAATTGACCTGGGACCTTTTGCATGTGAATCAGAGGCTGTTCCACCGAGCCACAGCCTCTCCTCCCCCCCCCCCCCGGGAAAACGTCTTTCCTTGATTTTGAAAAAAATAAAGAAATACATTCTTATTTACTTCACCTGTGTTTTTTTCTTCTCCTCTCCAGGATAACAAAGGGACACAACAGGACACCATGGCCGCTGATGGTGCAGGGCGTGCAAGTTCCATCTCAGCATCATCAGAGAGGACACCAGGTAGCTCTGCTTCCTTGTTTGGCAGGGTGGTGCAGTTCTCCCTCCGCCTCTTTGACAAAGTTAGGGTGGCGAGCCAACTCCTTCAAGGCACGGCTTCCTCAGTTGGGCATCTGGTAGCCCAAAACCCTTTGGACTCCTTTTTCATGTGCCAGTTGATGGCTTTTGGGGTCCCCTTTCTTTATGTCCAGTCGGAGGTTCTCGTTCAGATATTGGGAGAATTTTTATCGGCATTAGGATATTGACAAAGCGGTAACGATATTGTTAATACTCTGTAACGTATGGGAACCTTGTGTGTGTGTGGGTGGGCAAAAAAAATGTGTATAACCTGTGTTGTAGTTTTAGGGGGTGTGACCCCTATAAATTGTTTTGATGTGGGTGGTGTTTTAACCTGGGCATCCAGGATTTTCTTGGGCTAGGTCCAAATAATTTAAAATATTTGTAAAGTCTACATTGTTGAGTTTTAAAGAATCCGTTACTTGTATTTCTATGTTCATCTGAATGCTACATTCTCCGAATTATTATTAATAGCAAAATAACATAATCTCATTGGCAACTGTGGTGCTATGGATTCTTTGGTGTCTTTCATAGCTATGGGGAGCCCTTTTGCTGTGGCATCTTGGTGTTGGCAAGTTGTGGTATTCTTTCAGCCAAAATATGCGCTTCTCCTGTCAGCATTTTTGGGAACGGGCACTTTAGCGTCAAGCTGAGGGCATTCTCCTTTGACGTCAAGCTGAGGGCATTCTCCTTTGGCGTCAAGCTGAGGGCATTCTCCTTTGGAGTCAAGCTGAGTGCATTCTCCTTAAACTTGATTCTTCTTTTGCGTGGAGGTTGGGTCAACAAACTCTTGTTACTCCCAGCTTTTTTTTTTAACCTGAAACTGTGTGGGACTTGATAGAAGGTGGTTCTAGTTCTGGAATATTCTGAGCCACATTCATTTAGATTTTTTTTTAAAAAAAAACCCCTAACAGGTAGTTTGTAACTGCTGTGTGGGAACTAAATTCTGCGTTAGGATTTTTAAAAAAATAATAAACCATTCTAAATGTTGTGAGAAGTTACAACTGAAGGATTTTTAGAGAGGTTTAAAAAACAACAACAGTGCACCCAGTGGTGTTGAACAGTTCCTGCATTGTAGTGGCTGGTGCCTTCCACCTGCAAAATGGAGGCTGAAGAGAGACCTCATTCTGAGAACAGTTTTCTTCAGAGCAAGCCTCTCTAACGTGGAAGCACAGCTTTTCATGGGATAGGAGGCCTTCAGCCACCCAAGTGAAAGAGTCGATCACGAAGCAGGAGAAGCTGTTGTTCTCTGACAGTATGGATGCCTTTATGTAGGCTATTAGTTGCTATCAGTTGCTGTAATTGGAGTGACTGTGTCATTTGAATCACTTCAACAAAGGTGAACAAGCTTAGTCAAAAATGGTGGCTTAGTAGATTACTCATAAGCACAGAACACTGTTTGAGCTAAGCCTGCACATATGTCGTTACGGGTCTACAGAGGTTACTTGTGTAAGGAATAGGCAACATGTCATTTTTTTAAATAGCAAAGTTAGCCTCTGGTATGGTATTTTTCATTTCATCATGACGGCTTTACTACATTAACTGCAGGGTAGGGTGACCTTACTAGTGTTAACACTAGGACCTGACCTATCATCCCTGTAAACCATCTCTGTTTTCTGTTCCTTGCTGGTCAGGGCAGAAAATAGACATCTCCCATTTTAGGGCTGATCAAAGATAACTTGAATGTACAAAAAGCACTAGTGAGTATAAAGGGTACACGAAATTAGCAATATGCACTGAGGAAAATGCTGGAGACATCTTTATGTATTTATAATTATAGGCTAAGATTCAAATATATCTTTTCCTTGTGCGTGTGTGTGGATTTTAGCAGTCCTTTTGTGTGTTCCTGTGTTCATAGAGATGACTTACAGTAGTTTGCTACAAAGTGATTTATAGCGTAATTCAGTGCTGAATTAATCCTGCCCTTTGTAATATAGACATTTCAGAAGACAATAAAGCCAGGGCTGGAAAACATATTTCAGGTAACTAGGAACTAAGCATCAGGGCAGGTGAGTGTGTGTATGTTTTAAACAAATGGAGTTGAGAAAATGTTTAAATTGTTGATTTCCAGTTCAAAGTGTTGAGTATCCCAAGCAATCAGGAACCCGGAGTCTTTCTAGCCTTGTTTAAATAAATCTCAAACTAAGCTCATCCTTGCAAAGAATTTTAATTCTCCATTCAAACTCTAAATTCCCATTTGTGTCAGAAATAAGATTCTGCAAATTGCCACGTGAAAGATCTGACATTCATGTAAGAGACCGGCAATTTCATATGTATGCCAGAATGAAGAAGAGGGTTTCAACCGAAATGCAGTGTGAGGCTTTCTGGGGAAGCATCGAAATGCAGCCTGGGAATAAATAGAAAACCCGTCTTCTCACTGTGTTCATGCTCAGCTGCCTCGTCACAGCTCCATGCTCATGGAATGGGTAAACACATGATGGAGGGCCACTTTTTACTCTGTTTGCATGATTCAGGCAAATTTTCAGCTAGTGTTTCCTGGTTACCGGGGACTTTTACATTGCCTTCCTTCCCTGCTTGTTAACCATCGTGCAGAGCAGTGGAGAAAGCTCTCACATATACCGCGCTGCATTTTCACACTGAGAGCACAATAAGCACTTTTTTTGTGAGAAAGTATTTACTAGCCTGTTTGTCATGTGCAATTCTTACATAATAGGTGTTCAGTGAAATTTGTGATAGATTATGTAGCTGTAGGGACAATCAGAGCTTTGCTCAGTGTTTTTACATGGGATTGGGGAATAGGCCATACTTTCTGTTGAAGGCCTTGTCTAGTTTCCAAGGAAAGGGTATGTGTGTGTGTGGCACATAAGGATGCATCGTGTGTAGTTCTAAGTGTTGCTGCTATCCAGACGAACTTCTCGCACACAGTCTGTAAAAGGTGCCTCCCTTCCAGCTGGTGTCCAGTTGACAACATGTTCTTCCTGTTTCCTCTGGGCTGAAGTTGGTCATGCTTGTGGCAGGCTCTGTGATAAGCTTTCTCCTATAATGTCTTCTGGGGATTTTGTGTCAAGCGCCTTCACTGTTTGCCTGGGTCACAATGCTGCTGCTGCTGTTGCCAATTTTAAAAAGGGGGGCCTTTTAGCTTTCAAGGATTGTATTCTGTAATAGCTGTTGATTCTTGTATTTTTGAAATGTCATATTGTGTGTTTTTAATACATGTTTTGAAAATTTTTAAGTACTGTTCTTTCTGCTTTTTACATGTCTGTTCTGTAAAATACATATTGAATGTCCTGCTGTAGTTCTAGTGGGCTTGGAACAGTCTCTTTCTCTTTTGCCCTTATATAAAGATGTTTTATCTTCACTAATGGCATTTATTGAAATTATTAGAGTATGCACCTAGAGTAGATTCCTAAAATTGGATGTCCAGAAACTGTACATACCTGATAGCTAGAAAATAGGGTCTCTTTAAATCTCTTCCTTTGAGAGGAGACTGAACATATATTCTAAATGTTAAACTATTTCTGCATTCTGCAGATAGCTGAAATTTGGCCCCAAACCTTGTTGATAAAAGCTTTGTCGGGCATAACTAGGGGATATTTGTATAACTAGCAGTCACCAAGTTTATCTCATAATGCAGGCCAGCGAAATCTAGTACAGAGAACAAGATCAAAGTTAGGATGATCAGTGAATTTCATTTGGTTATCACATAAAATGAGCTAAATTATTAATTTCCCAGTTCTGTACTCCCTAGTAGTCCCTGGTTTTGTGATGTTAAAAAGGAAATTGAGAAGAAGCTGTGCACAGCGCCTAAAGGAAACCATATTATTTTTTAAAAATCTTATGAATGATCTGGATACTTTCAGCCAGCTTAATAGAATTCCTGTAAACATATTGGTGGTGAGTTTCAAGAGGTAAGAAGTTCCCTTAGAACAGAGGAGGGAGTAGTTAGAATGCATAAATGGGTCTCTACACACAGGGTACGTGTAAATTTTGTATTGGATGATACCTGTGGTATTGGGGCAATGTAGCCACAATATACTGTGTATAGTTAGTGGAACATGGCTGTGTAATAAAAGAATACAACATAAATCTCTTGAACATCTTCTATACAAGAAAACAAACCCGAGCAGCATTCCTTCTGCAAAGTCCATACTTTTTAATCTACACTACAAAAGCCATGCTTCTGAATTATCTCAGCAGGCTGTGTATCTGAGTATAAGAGGTTTGGTGTTTTAATTTGGGATTGTTGTTTTTGGGGGGACACATCCTTTGTATACAGGCATGTTGTCAAACCTGAGCATAATTCTGCCTGCTCTAAAATGTTCTGAATCTGGATTTTGGTTAGCTTAGTTCCTGGGTTCCTTTAATTAGTTTAGCTCTGCCACTTAAATCAGTGACAGAAGAACTATTCATCTCTGGGTTTGAAAAACCCTGTGGGAGCATCGTAAGTCAGCTGTGACTTTCCAGGACTTTCCAGCCCCCACATAGACTTGCTTTCGTGGCATAATCCAGGCAACAGTTGATAAATTTAACTCTGTTTTGAAACATAATTAAACATTTGCCGCTGCAATTGTGACATAGTGGTGAATTAGTAGGGAAGAATGTCCATCCTTTGCCAGATGTTTTTGGAAAGATCTGGTGTTCATCCAAAAACTTGTGCTGTGGATCCTGAATAGACCAGAGTGAAACAAGAGCTCCTCTTGCTAATGTTTCTGGAGAACTTTCCTTAGAATTCCTCCAGAATTTATGTCTGATTATGTGTGGAGTGAAACCCAATCAGGACTACAGTTTCAGAGAGATTGACAGCCCAAATCCAGAGGGCGCTGCGGCCAGGGACTGCACCGCTGCCATGCCTCCTCATGTGGCAAAACACAAAAATCCCTAGCCGCCTGAAAAACACTAAAAGGCAAATTATGCCATATGTCTACAGCCAGGGGAGGGGGGCATTTCTGGGCTGAAAGCCCGGTGGAAGCTCCATCCCCGGGAACGCCCCTAGCTCTTCCACAGTCACACGGGAATCCTCTGTTATGCTAATGCAGCTCGGGGGAGGGGGGGCAGCTTCTTCTGGGAGTGGTTCTGTAGAGATATTCAGCACCCACCCACCACCCTGTTTGTTTTCCCCATAGGTATAGGTCAGAGGTCTGCAACCTGCGGCTCTCCAGATGTTCATGAACTGCAATTCCCATCAGCTCCAATTGGCCATGCTGGCAGGGGCTGATGGGAATTGTAGTTCATGAACATCTGGAGAGCCGCAGGTTGCAGACACCTGGTATAGGTGCTGCTTATGCCAGCACGGTAGGCAAACACGTCAGTGCCAGCTTGCACTACTTCCAGGATGCACTTTGCCCCCCCCCCCCTTTTGGGTTGTTAGGCTACATTCATGTATTAAAGCATAGAATTTCCAAATGCATCTGGCTGATGATTGCTCCATATTTTATTTATTTATTTATATTTATTTATATATTGGATTTTAAACCAATTTGGGGTTATACTATATGGGGTTATAATGTATGTAAGTGGCATGCCACCAGATTGGTTGTATGAATTGCACAGTTTGGCCAGCACCTGGTGCTGGCATAAAAGTTCTCTCCAAGTCGCACAGCCGTTCTGTGTGGTGAGACACTTTCCACGCGTGAAGTGCCGTGGCGCAGATATATTTCTTAGTGGTCTGCGTGTGACTGCTGTCATGCCTACAGCCTCCATTACAATAAGAGTTAGGGGTGGAGGCCCTGTATATCTGGAAGGTTGGAACGGACGAATGAGAATGACTGAGGTGAGACGGAGTCTTGTGGAATCTTAAAATACGAACAAATTTTGTGTGGCATAAGCTGTTGTTGCTTGGAGCCTACTTCATCAGATATCCTTAACTAGCAGATACGTGAGATAAGCACAGTGACCATTCATAGAAATAACAATAGGAGACGACAGTCTTTCTAAGCTAACTTAAGGCGTCTGATGTGCAAGACACCCATGATCATAGCTAAGCTCTGATTGGTGTCAGGCATTCTGATAAATTCTAAATCCAACAATGTCATGCTGAAGTCTCCCTTTGAAGATCCTTATTTGGATCATGGCGCTTTTGGGCTCGTGCACAACCGTATTTAAGGCTGATTCCGCATGGTCCAAAAACAGCAGTGTGAAAATGGTGTAAAAGGGTTTATACTGTTTTCGCACCGTTTTCACACCGCTGTTTTTGGCCCATGCGGAATCAGCCTAGGTTTTGTCTACAAATGTCACATGTATTGCTGGCCTTTTGTAACTTTTTGCCCCCACTGTTTACAACTTTTTTCATTCTGTGCTCTTGGATGCATATCTGCCTGCTGATGGCACAACGCGTGTACCTGATGGAGTGAAATCTAGTCTACGTTAAGCCTATGACACAAATACATCTGCTAGGCTGTAAGGTTCCCTAAAAAGCATTGTTGTGTTTGGCCTTGTTGTGTTTGCTGTAACAAACAAATACAACTCAAATCCTCTGGAATTTAAAATTGCATCTCTCTGGGAAACATGAGGGGCAGTCCTGCTGGACGCATTAGCTGGGAGTAAGCACTATCAAACATAGTGGGGCTTCCTTCTAAGCAGGCGTGCATAGGATTGTGCTGATAGTCTTCCAGAGTTTAGTTTGGAAGATGTCATGAGAGACTGTTCCTAGACCATAATGTTCCCTTCCTTTGGAGTTCTTAGCAGGTTTTTATGGTGGGGAGGTGTGCCCGATCACAGGGAACTCTCGAAGACAGAAAAAGTCAGACTGTGGCATCAGACATTCTAGTAGGAATGCAGCGGATCCACTAGAGCTGGGGTCTGCAACCTGCGGCTCTCCAGATGTTCATGGACTACAAATCCCAATTGGCCATTCTGGCAGGGGCTGATGGGAAGTGTAGTCCATGAACATCTGGAGAACCACAGGTTGCAGACCCCTGCACTAGAGAAAATACAGCTGTCTGCATCGCTGCAGTGTTTAAAAAACACTTGAAATTGCTGTTTGGTTGAGTATCCTTTGAAGAGCAGAAATGCAATGTTGTTTGGAATCCCACCATGAAATCCTGTTAGAACTGCCGTTCCTTCCTCTGACTCTTTCCTATCTTTGCAGACCTTATAGACTCGTCCAACCAAATAATAGTGATTTGCTTTATTGTTTGTATGTACCTGTGTTTTCTGAAGGATGATGCGAGTTACTCTGGGCATCTTTCCTAAATTGTATGCAGTATTATCTGTGTGTGCCAGTGAAAAACCTTTGAGAAACAGGGAAGGCTGTACTTTTGTTTCTCCTTCTCCTAGCAGTGAACTTATATTTGCTGCTTTGAAATGCAGTATTTAAGAAAGGGAACCCCCCCCCCCCCCAACAATGCCTCAGGAAGGATTGGGAAATGTGCTCAGAAGAGCTCTGCATCTCCAACTTGATATCTTTTCCTTTTTTGACTTTTTGTTTTTGCATTTGCTGTGGAGGTTGAGGTGTTTAAACTCTGTAACTTTGGAACTCTGCTTGCTGTGAAAGCAATACTTTTTTGTGCAATGTTACCTCTCACATTTAAAAGGGAATAAATGTCAAACAATCCTTAGGTTTCTGAGTTTTTCTTTTCTGTTCCCTTGTTTATCTCTGTTGGTTTGAGCCTCCAAGGGTGGGGAGGGCGGAAGGGCATTTGGTTCCTGGCAGGAGACAGATTCTGCCGCTGATCTATTAGATTTAAATTGTGTTGGGAAAACATAGTTTAACATTTGACAGGACCCTGCTTGGCTTGAAAATAATTCAGTTCATTTCCTGCTTTCATTTCCCTTTCTGCACAAAGCTACAAAGCACCAAGAAACCCTTAAACCAGTGGTTCTCAACCTTCCTAATGCCGCGACCCTTTAATACAGTTCCTCATGTTGTGGTGACCCCCAACCCTAACATTTATCCATTTTACAGATGGAGAACACTGATGTAGAGAGTCTTAGGCGACCCCTGTGAAAGGGTTGTTCAAGAACCACTGCTTTAAACAGTACAGCTTGTGGGATCTTGGTAGAGGAGTCATGGAAACTAGAAGCTATTTTCAAGTCAATGTACGCAGTTCAGTTTTGGTTCTGTCCTCTTTGGCTGCATGTGTCCTAGCATCGTGTCCTAAAATCCCTAATGTCCATTCCCTTGCTGTTAACAGCTTGCATCTTCTCCTGTCCCTAGAATGGGACCTCAATTGAAAGTTGTTTCCCAGACCAGTACCTATTGCTTACCCTGCTAGTGCTGTTAGAGTGTTTGTGAGTATTCCATTGTATCACAGCTGCTCAGCCAGCTTCTTATAGCAGCGTTTTATGGATCTTCACAGCCAATGAGCAAAAGCCCTACCTGGCCCCACCTATTGTCTAAAAACACTTGGTGGGCACTGGAAAAGCTGTTGACAGGTGCCAAGGCACCCACGGGCCCCACATTGGGGGCCCCTGGTATATATTTAGTTGCACTCAAGCATGGCAAAGAGACTATGCCTCATTTGGAATGGCTTGAGTTCACAAAATGCAGCAAACAGCTTTGACCCCTTCCACAGTCCACATTTACTGGTTTGCCATAGCACTGGCAAAATGATTGGCAAAATGATACTTTTTTGGAAACAAAAAAGGGACATGGTTGTGATGAGAATCAAAGGAGAGGGAATGCACCTGTTAAACAGGCATTTGGTGACACAACTGCCCTTACACTTTTTTAAAGCGCCGTTCTTTTCTGTGGCATTGGAGCAGCCAGGAGATGCTCTAAATCAGGGGTTTGCAACCTGCAGCTCTCCAGATGTTCATGGACTGCAATTCCCATCAGCCCCTGCCACCATGGCCAACTGATGGGAATTGTAGTCCATGAACATCTGGAGAGCCGCAGGTTGCAGACACCTGCTCTAAATAATGTGGGACAGACCTGTTCTCCAGGCTCTGGTGATGAGGTCTGTGTCCCATTTCAGTCCTTTCAGCTTTAAAGGAACATTGCTTTCAGCAGGTAAGAAACTTGGCCTCTGGCTTTGGTAGCCAAGTCTGCTGTCTATGAATACCTGCAGCAGTAGCCAACCTGGTTTTTGCTCTCTTTTGCTCTATTTGTCCCTGCTGCCTGTCTGTGTGGGGGAAGCCCACAGCCAGACTAACTTCTACAGCAGATATTCAAAATACTTTCCCTTTGAAAGGCCATTATGTACAGTGGGTAGTAGATCTAGCCCAGGAGTCCAGGTCAACTGTTCATTGAAACTAATGGGCTGTGTACCGGGCCCAACCTGATTTGAATAGCCCCTGGCTAGCCTGATTTCATCAGAAGCTAAACAGGGTTGTGATGTGGAAGCAATCAATGCCAAACCATCCTCGAACATCTCTTGTCTTGAAAACCCTGTGGGATTGCTGTAACCAGTGACCCTTTAAAGTTTAAAGGGCTGATGCACAGCCAAAAGAAGGTTTGCCAAGATGGCTTTCTCTTTGTCCATCCCTTTTCCTGCACCTCCTAAAACACTCCTGAAATTCCAAGAAACAGATTTCAGGAGCGTTTGGATCATTTTGGACATTTTCAAGCGAACCTGAAATAAATACACTTCTATGTTTTTTTTTCTTGAATCTTTGATGCAAGAACAACCTGTGGGAGCAACATGCTTGCCCACTACAGTCTAATGAGGCAAGCGTGCGCATTAACTACAACTGTCCTACCTGTAGTGTGTTACTTCATCAATACATGAGGATGGCTCACTCATTAGTAATTTTCTCACAGTGGTGACTCCCGATGGCACGGCTGCCAGGTCTAGCTGTGAACATGTTTTGGCAGTGTTCTGCATTGCAAGTCGCTACTCTATAAATATTCTTAGATTTGAGAGAAGTCCATACCCTTTCGATGCTAGTTTACCTAGAGGGAATACAAAAGCAACACATAAAAGCGGGAAAGCTTGTTTTGTTTTTGTGTCCAGTAACTGCAATGAAAAGTCAAGCTAGCACTGAACTCCCAGGAGACCTTGGGTCTGAGAGGGATTTGCTGTCATGGAGCCCTGAGGCTGACTGTGAGAAAGCAAAATAGTTTGCACATGAGGAATGGCAACCATTGAATAAATAGCTGTGTGGTGCCAAATGCAATAAAAGCCAGAAATAAAACCAGAAACCCTTCCTCTATCTGAGATGAGTGCGGTATGCAAATGTTCTCAGAACAGTCACCGGGGCAGAAACATGGTTTTGACTAGCGGCTCTTTCGTTCAAAGGCTTGGCACTGCAATGAAAATGCAATGGTCGCTGGCCAGCTACAGCTGAAGAGCTGTGTGAAGCCGGTTCTAGATATTAGAAACTGAGCATCGTTGTAATGGAGCTACATGGATTGCAGTTTAGTCGTTAGAACAGAGGTGTCCAACTCTGGCGCTTCAGATGTTCATGGCCAATTGGCCATGCCAGCAGGGGCTGATGGGAATTGTAGTTCATGAACATCTGAAGCACCAGAGTTGGACACCCTTGGGTTAGAGCAGTGGTTCTCAACCTTCCTAATGCTGCGACCCTTTAATCCAGTTCCTCATGTTGTGGTGACCCCCAACCCTAACATTTATCCATTTTACAGATGGAGAACACTGATGCAGAGAGTCTTAGGCGACCTCTGTGAAAGGGTCGTTCGACCCCCAAAGAGGTCGTGACCCACAGGTTGAGAACCACTGGGTTAGAGTAACTAGGGAGACCACAGTTCAAATCCCTTCTTCATCATGAAGCTCACTGGGTGATCTTGAGCCAGCCACCCGCTCTGTGCCTAACCTCCCCAGGAAGTTGTTGTGAGGATAAAATGGAAGACAAGCAATAGTCCCTCTAATCCTTCCCGAATGCTGCACAGAACACGGCAGACACTTGAGTGGAACTGAGAGTCACCTGGGAGAGCTCCCCTGCAGGGCAGCCCCTTCTCTGCGCAGCTCCAATACGGTGGCTGCATCGCCATGTACCTGCACATCATACAAGGAACATTGAAGACAAGTATGTCTTCCCTTTTATCTTGCCCCCTGAGCTCTTTGGAAGTGGGGGGCAAGATAAAAAAATGTAAGATACCTCTCCACAGCAGATACTAAAATTGGGATTTAGCTGCTCTGGGTCCCAAAACCACTGTGACCGGGACAGCCAATAGCTGGCTTTCAGGACAGAATCATATGCCCACCTTGCAGGAAACCGTGGGAGTGAGGGGAGTTAGGGCCCAGCAGAGCATGATTCGTATCCTGATTTCATAGTGAGTTCTCATGGGATTCGGCATTACCTGTAGGAGTTGTTTGTGGAATTGGCCAAAGATGATGAGATTGGAGAACCTCAGCTAGCATCTTGAGGGCTTCCAGTTTAGCGTGGCAGAACAGGAGAAGCACTGCTCAGTCCTTGCTTCTGGGTGATGACTCATGACTGTCATGGGGTCCAAAGCCTACACTATTTCTGTGGTGCTCAGAAGAGGAAGTGTGAGTGGGCTGCACCCCATAGGCCAAACTGTGTGTACTTCAGTGAAAGTTTAAAAGAGAGCTATGTGGACAGTTGCTTGGCAACCAGGCATATAGGTTCCTGCTTCATCCTATGAAATGAGCACAAGCTATGGGCATGAGGTAACAGGATGAAGTGGGGAGGGGATTCCCAATCACTATGAATCCCTGAAGCCAGTGCCTAGAATTAAGATTCTCCGTTCCCAGCTGGATTGGCTTTTAAAAATATAAATCACTACTATAAATCACTATACTTAGACTTTATATCATCTTTCTCCTGCTCAACATCTATACTCAAATACACTTTGAAGCATCAAAATTTAAATAGTGAATAAGGAAGTAGGAACCACACCTATGCAAGCGTGCACACACACACACACACAAAATCCAAAATCCAATGACAAATGTGATGTTGGCTTCTAAATTTCAACATGGAACTTCTTAGAAAGCATGTTTTCAATCTTAGTAGAATTAGAAGCAGCATTCCAGCTTTGAGTAGGGATGGTTTGACTTTGAATTTTATTCTCACATGTAACTCTTTTGCAAGCATGACAGTTCTTTCGTCGCTGCCAAACCGTCGTAGTCCCATTACAGTTGTCTGTCTGCTGCTCCTCCTATAAGCTGGTGGAGGGGGGTTACAATGCCAGGAAACTCCCCCAAGTGCCCCACAACCTTATAGCCTGACTGGAATGCTGCCCCCTGTCTGCCAGAGCGTGACAACCCATTTTTGTACCAATTGTGCAAATTCATGGTTCTTTATACCCCATTGCACACAAGCAGCTCATTGCATAAGGAAGCTGTTTGGACATGTAATCCATACCTGCACAATCCGGAAAATGATTCACCGTGTCAGCATTGTGACTTAGTAAAGCCTGTTATGGCCTTACTGAGCTCTAGCGCGCAAGGACTACACCTGAAAGCATTTATTCGCTATGTATTTTTCCCACCGAGGACTTTAGAGTGCTAGTGTACCCAAACAAGAGGTTTCAACACATGCAAGCAAAGCACCAAACCTCTGTGTGGGGCAGAGCAACTGTCTTTATTATCTCTGGTCTTAAAACCCACATTCCGCCTACAGTGTGGGATCTTTTACATATTTTACTGTTTATTCCTTACTTTGACTGTTTCCCCCTGCTTTTCTCCTGTTGTGGTGATGCAAACAGCTGACACCTTCATTCTTTCTCCTCCTCCTTTTATCCCTTAGTAGATTAGGCTGAGAGATAGTGGCTGGCCCAAGGTCACTTAGCAAACCTCCATGGCAGAGTGGGGATTCAAACTGGGGTCTCCCTGATCCTAGTATGTCATTCGACTTCCTGCACTGCACTGGCTCTGATATCTACTATCCTGCCCTCTTGTCCCACCACCAAAAATGAGTTTTAAAAAACGGTGGGCTAGTTTTCACAAGCCAAGTGATCATGTAAACCAAGGGTGGCCAACTTTTGTATTCATGATGTCCTCTGTCCTCCAGACTCTGGTCTGCAGATTGGTAGACACAGTGGTATAATAGGACTACAATTCCCAATGAACATCTGGAGAGCCACAGGTTGCAGACCCCTGCTCTAGATGCAGCCTGGAGATGTCCCAAAATTTCTATTGATCTCTAGACTACGGAGATCGGTCCTCCTGGAAAAAATGGCATTATATCCCCACTGATGTCCTGCTCCCCCTCAGTCTCTGACCCCAAATCTCCAGTAATCTCTGTACCCAGAGTTGACAGTCCTGTTTCATGAGCCTTTTTTAGATGTACTGTCAAAGGCTTTCACAGCCAAAATGGCCTGGTTGTTGTGGGTCTTCCAGGCTGTGTGGTCAAGGTCAAGTAAGTCTTGCTCGTAATGTTTTGCCTGCATCTGTGGCTGGCATCTTCAGAGGCTTGTCACAATAAAATTTCCTTCCCCCTCCCCACCATGGGGGTACAATCATAAAAGCACTAAAAATACAAACATATAAAACCATCCTAAAATCACCTTAATAAACAGGTCCCCCTCCACTCCTACATAAGCTCCTAACCACATAGACCCCCACCCCAACAAATTTTAGAGTTTGGGCTGGGGCTGAGACTAAAACCAGGAGGGAACTGGGACAGGTAACAAAAATAAAAGGGAGTATAAAATACGTTTTAAGAGACTGGGCCACAGAGAGAAGCACGTCTCGCCATGACATGCCTCTGAAGATGCCAGCCATAGATGCAGGCAAAATGTTAGGAGCAAAAACTACCAGACCATGGCCACACACCCCAGAAAACCCACAACAACTACTTCTTCAGATGTTCTAGGAAAGGAGGAACTGGACCATGGTGGCAAGTCCTATTCCAGTAAACTTGAAGTTGTTAGACTGCACTTTGTGCATGTGTAGAGGTCTACATGAAAACGCAGGGTCCATGAAAACGCAGGGTTCCCAGTCTCACACAGAGGAGCCATCCATGCATACATACATATGAACTCTGTGTATGAAGGCCAGTGACTGTTTTGGATGAACCAAGGTAGGGATGGAGCTTGCCACTTACAATCCTACTAACTGCCCTCCATACGAGGTTTGCTGACCTCTAGGTGAATCTCCTGGGATTACAACAGATCTCCAGGCTACAGAAATCAGTTCCTCTGGAGACAGTGGCTGCTTGGGAGAGTGAACTCTATGGCATCATACTCCATGGATGTCCCTTCTTTCCCCAAACTCTACTCTCCTAAGGCTCAACCCTGAACTTTCCAGGAATATCCCAACCCGGAGATTGCGAACTTTCTGTTCACACATTCATTTGTCCTTTCTGAATGTCTGATAGGTCTCATCTCAGTCCTGTTCCTGAATTACTCTCTGCCTTCCCATCTGTCTGTACCCAGACTTAATATTCCTTCATGTAGTCCTTCATCAGGAGCCACGTGGGGTAGTGGTTAAGTGCTTGCACTGCCACTCACACAGTCAGGAGTTCGAGCCCCCTGTGGGTCAGATATCCTGGCAGCTGGCTCATGGTCAATTCAGCCATCCATCCATTCCTTGGTTGGTAAATGAGTACCTAGCCCATAGCTAGGGGGTAAAGAATAGCCGGGGAAAGCAATGGCAAACTACCTCACAAAAATGGCTTGCCTGTGAAATCATTGCTTGCAGTGGTACCCCAGGGTCAAACATGACTGAAGGGGAAACTTTTCCTTTAGTCCTTCATCACTTTTTCCCTTAGTAGGGTTTTGATTCATTTTCTCATATCACAAGGTGCTAAAATTGACCTTTCAAATAAAGCTTCGTTGTTTTTTTTTGTGAAATTCAAGGACATCTACATTTCTGCTCACTATATGCAGTGGAGTTGTGCTAATGGACTTTTCATGGAGCTGCTCAAAAGAACAAGGTGTTCTTGGCGTCTTTCAGCTTTTAAAACATTTGCCCTAATTATTCTAGTTAGCTAATGGGATTGGAAGCTTCCATGACACCTCTGATGTAAATACAGCTGGTGATAATTGTGTTTAGCAGTTTCCCAGAACTATGGAGTTCAATTTGACACCTGTTGAAACCAGTGATCTGGCTGGAATGGGGTAGAGTTGGCTGAGAACATATCTTACTGCTTTATATGGAATTAAACCATTGGTCTCTTAAAGTCAGTATCATCTGTTCTGACTTGCATGTGTTCTTTAGAGTCTTGCATAGAGATTTTCCCAGCTCTGGTATCTAAGATAATACCTGGGACTTAGTTCATGTTAGGCAAGTACCTTACAGCGGAGCTACACCCCCTCCTGGCTTGCCTACAGGTTTATTTTTTCAGTGTTGACATAAATAGCTCCACAGCTGGCAAGGCAATTTGCCCTTTCTGCCTTGAACTCATAGGAATGCTGCTAAGTCTCTGTTCTCCTAGTGTTTCTTGGCTCATCATGGTAGGAAGTTGGCAAATGCAGGAGTCCAATTGGAGAGGCAGGAGAAGTTGATGTCATTAACTTGTGATTTCAGCCAACCAATGATTCTCCAAAGGACAAAAGTATGCTTCAGGTAGCTGAAGTTCTCCTCCCTCCTCTCCAGAACTTTCTTATACACATGAATTCCGTTATCTTTGAACTGGTCTGTATACATTCTACACACTTAACACGCAAAGAGCAAAATAGCTGTTTAACACAGAATTGAATACTCTCATCAGCTTAGCATTCATGTTAAATAAAGCAAAATAGGCTTAATATGAAGAATGATTCAGAAGTGTGTATGGACTAGAATTTATGAGGGGGGTTGTGGGGGGGGGAAGGGCAAGGAGATTGTAAGTCCCTTTGAGTCACCTACAGGAGAGAAAGCGGGGATATCAATCCAAACTCCTACTACTACTCCCCCTCCCCCTCCCCCCTTCTTCTTCTTCTTCTTCTTCTTCTTCTTCTTCTTCTTCTTCTTCTTCTTCTTCTTCTTCTTCTTCTTCTTCTTCTTCTTCTTCTTCTTCTTCTTCTTCTTCTTCTTCTTCTTCTTCTTCTTCTTCTTCTTCTTCTTCTTCTTCTTCTTCTTCTTCTTCTTCTTCTTCTTCTTCTTCTTCTTCTTCTTCTTCTTCTTCTTCTTCTTCTTCTTCTTCTTCTTCTTCTTCTTCTTCTGTGATATTGGTGAGTGGGGCTTAGCACGACTTGTAGCACAAATAGAACAAATTCTGCAAAAGTAATCGAGATTTGCATAACTACATGGGTCAGTGAATTTCCAGTTGCAATCTTTCATAAGATTTTTGTTATTTATGGCACAGATTTGGGGGTGGGTGTTCATTCAGCTCTGTAGCCAGGAAAAACCCTTGCTAGCTCTTTCCCAAGACAAGATATGGGCAGCCCTGTTGAAGAATTCTCTCGTGTCTCATCTTGCTGCTTTGTGCCTGCTTTGTAGCAACTCTTGGAGATAGGAGACAGTTAGCTTTACATAGTTCAGGAGTTAGTGCCTTGCTTTACTGTCTCATACGCTTGTTTGATGGACAAATAACTGCAGATGCCCTATACCAGGGGTGTCCAACTCTGGTGCTTCAGATGTCCGTGGACTACAATTCCCATCAGCCCCTGCTGGCATGGCCAATTGGGGCTGATGGGAATTGTAGTCCCTGAACATCTGAAGCGCCTGAGTTGGACATCTGCCCTATACCTATCTGAGAAGCCTGATTGACAGGGAGTTTAAAAATCATGTTATGGTTTTGTCCTGTGGGAGTGGCAGTTGGGAGTGGCACTTAGAGGTTGGCAGCTAGAGTAGAAGGGGGAGAGTACTGTAGGATAAAGAAATTAAACCGGTAGTCCTTCCCTGAAGGAAATAGTTCCAGGGAAAAGAGGTTGATCCCTATCAAGTAATAAAGAAGGAAAACGAACCTGTGTGTGTGTGTTCCTGCCTCCACAGACTAGAAATTTTGTGTTGTCTAAGATTACACCTGTTTATCTAAGGAGTGACAGCCAAGTGGTCTCTCTCAGCAGTTACAAACACCTGTCCGAAGAACAAAACAGGTGCGTTCTTCTGACAAACTATCTATTGGATTTGGTTATGTGAAGTTTCCCTCACTCCTCTTGTCACCTGCCAAGTTTAAACCTGAAACCTCCCTGTCAGTCTGGCTTGACTATTTCCCTGTGAGGGAAAAATAAAACAGTTTATGTGTTAAGAATTCACATTGCCCTCTCATGTGCCATATTGTGATATATACCAGTGAAGGGTTTTTCATTTCTTCTGCTCTTACTCTGGGTCAGGATACATCTATCTACCTTTCGTATGTTGCACTGGGGGTGGGCGGGTGGTTGGGAGACCGTCATATCCTGCCTAGCTAGCTTTCCCTGGGGATATTCTTCTGTGACAGTATCCAGATCCTCACAATCCACACATTAGTGTATCAGCTGAGAACCAGAAAGGTTCTGTTCCCTATCTCTCCTCTGCCTTGAGTAAGCCACTATTTTCTGAGCCTCTGACTTGCTCCACTATCTACAGTATAGGAGTAAGTAGCACTGAGGTAGTCTACTGGATTGCTGTTTGGGCTGGAGAGATGATAGCCAAGGTTAAACAAGTGGACTCACCAAGTCTGCTAGCCAACAAACCAACATGACTAAACACTAGTCTCTATTTCCTAAATAACTGGCTTGTGCTACATAGGCTGTTGTCCTGAAAGCCAGTGGAAAGCGCCCTTGAATTGACAGAACGTTTCTTGACATCTTGGCCTTTGAAACCATGGAGGACTATATAAAAGCCTATTAATTCCATGCAGAGTTTCAGCCAGCGCGAATCCACACACTTTGCTGCCAGCTAACTTTCCTTACCCACCCTACCGAGACCATTTCACAGGTGGTTGCCCTCCAGACACAGAACCCTGGCTCGTTCTGTGAAGCTTGTAATGGTGTCGAAAGGCTGACTTTGAGGAGGGGAGGGGTGCCAATCAGAGAGTCAACAGAGTATCTTCAAATAACAAACAAATCATAGAAAAGGGGATTGTTTTGGAAATATCCCACTCAAGGAAAAGAGTCCAAAAGCAAGACAAATGCAGTGCTGTAATCTCTGACCCAACATTCCTTTTACTGAGAAGTTGGTTCTGTGAAGTACTGAAATAAGTAACCTCCCCTTCCCTCCTCAAGCTGGTTAGCTTTATGTAACAGCTAAGCAGGCTGCGTCCTTAGGGGAAAACAGCCTTTTTTTCCGGTCATCTATGTACTGCTTATAGTCCAAATATTGCCAAAATTCAGAACTGTTGAGTCAAGGACAAACGCTTTCCTATTTAAGGATGCTTACGTCTTACAGTTAGATTTTTCAGCTACCCCATTTAGCCTCTTTCTCCATAAAGGAGTTAAGGAGACAGGAAGCCAGACACCTTGAACTGTGTGGAATTCTGGTGGGGCACTTAATGTTTGACTTTTATAATAAGAACTGAAACGAACTTGCAAGGACAGATAGTGAAGGTACAACCACAAATATTTTCCCCTATACCTTTCTAAGCATTTGGCAGTCTTTTGTATATGCCCTCACTACAGTCCTTTAAGGAGCTCACTGTTGTACCCATTTTACAGTTGAGGGGCGGATCTGAAGTTGAGAGGGAGCCACGAAAGTGAGTTGCTAGTAGTCGAGGGTCTTCACATGTATGTAATATAGAACATAAGCGCGCAAGATGGCCATATACCCGTAGTGGCGAACCTATGGCACTCCAGATGTTCATGGACAACAATTCCCAGAGGCTGATGGGAATTGTAGTCCATGAACATCTGGAGTGCCATAGGTTCGCCACCACTGCCATATACTGAATTTAGACCACTGGTCTGTTTTGCCTGGTTGTTGTTCCTATTGACAGCAGTTCTCCCAAATCTTGATTGGAAGTCCTTCCCCAACTCCTTTTCTGTTGACACTTTTAAACACTTCCACATGCAAAGCATATTCTTATCCAATGAGCCATGCCCCCCTTCCTGAACCTTTTTTTAATTTAAAAGTTGTTGGGGGTGTATATATTATGTAACATTATCAAACAGCCTTTGACCCTTTCTGCACATGCAGAATAATGCACTTTCAATCCACTTTCAATGCACTTTGCAGCTGGATTTTACTATGTGGAATAGCAAAATCCACTTGCAAATAATTGTGAAAGTGGATTGAAAGTGTATTATTCTGCATGTGCGTAAAGGGCCTTTATGTTCCATAAACCTACCATCTTTCCCTTCTCTGAATAGATAAAGATGAAAGAAGGGAAAAAATGAAAACCAAAACCAAAAAAACCAAACCAAAAGACGAGGTAGGGGGAGGTGAAACTTATTCAATCAGCTAGTTTTATATCAAGTTTAATAGAGCTTTCAAAATTCACTCCTAGCCTTTAGCCTGTCTTACCTTTTTCAACCACAGATAAGTTTTTGGGGAATCTGCATGAAATCTAAAATAAATGTGATTCTGAATGCTGGATAATCTGCTGTAAGTTTCTGTGACCATACTGGAGGTTAACTTAATGATTTCCAGCATCATTTAAGGGCAAAACGAAGGGGAAAGAAACTCAGTAAACACATACTGTTAACACTACTGCTTTGGTGTGTGCTTAAAACAAGAGGACTGCACATTGCATTTGGATTTTTACTGTTACGTTCTTAGGGCATGGCTGAGGCTTCAGCAATTAACAACATTGCTTGTTGATCATTCCTCACCCTGACAAAACCTTCCTGGTGGTTATAATGAAGCTCCAAGGGTTTTTATTGTTAGAAACGCAGAATAAGC
The DNA here is from genome assembly GCF_021028975.2 of Sphaerodactylus townsendi. Lineage (NCBI taxonomy): Eukaryota > Metazoa > Chordata > Lepidosauria > Squamata > Sphaerodactylidae > Sphaerodactylus > Sphaerodactylus townsendi. The sequence goes on from NC_059430.1 coordinate 22,901,007, forward strand.
TGGAACAATGACCCACAGGGGCCTGTTAAGACCTGGGTGCTGCTAGGAATTTGAACTAGTAACTCTGCGTTGGTCAGACCTCACCTGGAATACTGTGTCCAGTTCTGGGCACCACAATTCAAGAAGGATATCGACAAATTACAGTGTGTCCAGAGAAGGGCGACCAAAATTGTAGATGGTCTGTTAATTCAAGCCCTAGGAGGGGAGACTTAGGGAGCTTGGTATGTTTAATCTTTAGAAGAGAAGGTGAAGGGGTGACATGATAGCCACGTTTAAATATTTGAAGGGATGTCATGTTGAAGGGGCAGCAAGCTTGTTTTCGGCTGCTCCAAAGACCAGGATCCAGAGTATTGGAGTCAAACTACAGGAAAAGAGATTCCGTCGAAACATTAGGAAGAACTTCTTGAGGATCAGGACTGTTCAACAGTGGAATATACTTCTTGGGGTGTGGTAGAGTCTCCTTTGGAGGTTTCTAAGCAGAGGCTGAATGGCCATCTGTCAGGAGTGCTTTGATTGTGTCTTCCTGCATGACAAGGGGTTGGACTTGGTGGTCCTTGGGGTCTCTTCCAGTTCTATGATTCTAGGTGAAGCAAAGTGAAGTGGTGATTTTGATTTGATTAAGAATCTCTGCCTCTTTTGCAAAATGTGGCCTTCAGTCTGTCTAGCAAAATCCATTTAAAAAAACCAATAAAAATGAGACATGGCAAAAAGAAGTGCTTCCCATTAAAAGCTGTGCAAATAAAGCGTTAATTAACCAAGCAAAACACACATGCAGCCTGAGACAGGCCACTTGGACAAAAGCCCAAGTTGAAGAACTCAGCAGGAACTGAGGTTAATGTCAGGGAAAGAGGTCCTTCAGGCATTCTGGTACCAGATCGTTTTGGCAGGATCCTAACATGATACAGTGCACTACGTGACTTTATTTACATTGCCACTAGGGAACTGCATTTTTAATTCTCTTCCATGTAGAAAAATGCTCCACAGGTCAAAAACTGGCATGGCAGGGAGAGAAGTTTTACTCTAGCCCTCTTCCTGCTATGCAAGATTTTTACTTGTAAGGAGCATATTATCAGCAGGAACTTTGGATCCCCTACTGGTAGCACTACTGTCAGTGCAGCATGAACAGATGGGCCAATTATCCATGGGTCAGCTGCTGCGTGTTGGGGCAAGAAATCTTGTCCCGTTGTGCTTCCTCCCTGGCACGCGCATTGGGGCAAGATTTCTTGTCTCAGCGCACTTTCTCTTGCCCCGCCTGGGCTTCTCACTTTCCCTGTGGAAAGCGAGAGCACTTCTGGCATGCACCAAAGTGGGACAAAGGCGGGGCAGAGTTGGCCATGGGTAATTGGCCATGGAGTTGCCTTCTACTGAATCAGACCATCAGTCCATCAACGTCAGTATTTTCTGCCCAGACTTGCAGCAGCTTTCCATGGTTTTGGGCAGATGGCCTTTATATTACCTAGTCTGTTAAGGCTCACCAAGTCACTCGCCACCCTCTGAATTAATGACCTCCAAAGTGTCCTATCCAGTCTTGCAAACTGAGGACTGTGGCTTCCTTGATCAGTTCAATCCATCGCATGTTGTGTCATCTTTTCCTGCTGCTTTCAACTTTTCCTAATGTTATTGTCTTTTCCAGTGAGCCTTGTCTGTTCATATTGTGATCAAAGGTCAATAACCTCAGTTTGGTTCTTTTAGCTTCTAGGGCAGTGGTGGCGAACCTATGGCACTCCAGATGTTCATGAACTACAATTCCCATCAACCCCTGCTAGTGTGGCCAATTGGCCATGCTGGCAGGGGTTGATGGGAATTGTAGTCCATGAGCATCTGGAGTGCCATAGGTTTGCCACCATGGCTCTAGGGAGTGTTCAGGTTTGATTTGATCTAGAACCCACTTATTTGTCTCCTCCATTACCACACCTACTACCAGACTCTTTACTTGGAGATACCGTGGTTAGACCTGGGACCTTCTACATTCCAAGCAGAGATTGTGCTGTTTCTACCATCTCAGGACCGGATCACCTTGTTGTGCTGCAGGTGTCCATCTACAGGAGTGGCCAACCTGTGGCACTCCAGATGTTGATGGACTACAATTCCCATCAGTCCCTGCCAGCATGGGAGCAGCAGTGGCGTAGGAGGTTAAGAGCTCATGTATCTAATCTGGAGGAACTGGGTTTGATTCCTACTCTGCCGCCTGAGCTGTGGAGGCTTCTCTGGGGAATTCAGATTAGCCTGTGCACTCCCACACACGCCAGCTGGGTGACCTTGGGCTAGTCACAGCTTCTTGGAGCTCTCTCAGCCCCACCCACCTCACAGGGTGTTTGTTGTGAGGGGGGAAGGGCAAGGAGATTGTAACCCCTTTGAGGTCTCCTGCAGGAGAGAAAGGGGGGATATAAATCCAAACTCTTCTTCTTCATGGTCAATTGGCCATGCTGGCAGGGGCTGATGGAAATTGTAGTTCATGAACATCTGGAGCGCCATAGGTTGACCACCCTAGGACTACACTTCTTCAGCTGCTTTTTAATCACAGGAAGGCCCTTTTTAAAAAGATGTGCTTGAGGATCTGTTGCCTTTGAATTTGCTTTCCAAATCCTGCTTTTAATAGCAACTTCACATGATCCATGTGCATTACTTGTTCTCTTTCTGAGCAAAATAATCAAATTTAATGCTGTGCTTGGAAATGAGTTTGAAGCACTGATAAGTTACTCCAGTTGACAGATTTTCACATTGGATCATCGCTTGTAAACATCCCCCACCCTTGTTAATTCTCTTTCTTCAGCTCCCAATGTCAACGGCCTAGAGGAACCCAGTCTCGCCAAACGGGTGCGTGGCACACCGGAGCGGATTGAACTGGAGAATTATCGTCTTTCCGTCCAGCGGGAAGAGGAACTGGAAGAAGTTCCCGAGGAGACCCTGGCAGAGCACAATCTCAGCAGTGTGCTGGACAAAGGAACGGAAGAGGATTTACCCAGCAGGTAACTTTGTTTAGCTTCTTAACAGCCCACTTGAACTGGGTTCATAGTGCCCCTGTGTTTCCTACAGCTGAGCTCACGCTAAATCAGTCCCAAAGGAAACTAAAAAAAATAACTTTCACAGTGGCTGTTAATTATGGCAAGCAAGATCCTCTGAGGCCTTTCATGTGAAACCGTGTAAAGGAAAGACATACGATTATCCTGCCTCCCCCATCCCATTAAATGAAGCCGCGTTTAGTGAGAAGAAATAGATTTTCCTGTTCTCCCTCACCACTGCACAGGAGATCTGCTGAGTGCTGGTCTTTTCCCTGGCCATTAATTTATCCAGACAAAAGTAAAGGGGTGTGTTCGAACTCTGTGGGGAAGGCCGAAATCTGCTCCCTGTTGGTGGTCTCTGTGCCAGAAAACAGACTTTCCATTTGATGCCTATTTAAGCTGCAGGAGTCATTTAGAGGTGAACCTTTTCACCGTTTGCATTGTCCCTGATTCAGTATTCAGCCACCTGTGCTAGGGAAAGCTACTGAGGTCATGAATTGGCCAACATAAGAAGCTCAGTGTAAAATTTTCAGAGGTGGACATTTACTACATCAAACATTAGGACTCTTAATAAGGTTCAAACTATGCATTAAGGGGAAGTCCATGATTCTTTCCTCTTTTGAAAAGTTAAATAAACTTGGGTGCTGTGTGGTTTCCGGGCTGTATGGCCGTGTTCTAGCAGCATTCTCTCCTGACGTTTCGCCTGCATCTGTGGCTGGCATCTTCACAGGATCTGCCATCCACAGTTGCAGGCAAAACGTCAGGAGAGAATGCTGCTAGAACATGGCCATACAGCCCGGAAACCACACAGCACCCAAGTGATTCCGTGAAAGCCTTCGACAATACATTAAGTTAAATAAACCTTTGACTGTTGTGGGTTTTCTAGGCTGTGTGGCTGTGGCCTGGCGGTTTTTACTACTAACTGGCCTTAGGAGCTGTGGGCCCCAATTGGGAACTCTTTTGGTAGGGCCCCAAGTTCGCAGCCAAGGTCTGTAGAGCCATAGAGATATAAATAAAGTCTATTATAGACTTTATATCTCTATGGTAGAATGGAAAGCAACCAAACAGCTCTAAGCTACATTTTAATATAAAATTGCACAAGCCTACAAGTAAACAAAAAAAAATGTGTAGATAACCTTTGAAAAGTACATAGTTACAAAACCACTTGTTTTAGTGGCTGTGAATTGATTTATTAAAAATATTACTTTACTGGCATCCAAACTATAAAGGTTACTTGGGACCCGAACCAGATGACAATTCAGCATGCAAAAGTGGCAATCCCTCTATAATTAACATATTATTTAATTCAAGTGTAACCCATCAGGTCCCTGGCAACATAAACCTCTGTTGGTTTTATGTTTAAAATTTAAATTTAAAATCAATAAAATGACAGCATTCTGGTTGCTTGCTAAACAAATGTGAAATTGCTTCAACAGCGTAACAATGTTCACAGTAGCAAACATGTAATATGAGCACAACAACTTTACGACTACAATAAAAACTCAAGCATAGTTGCTATGAATATATTGCAACTGAGGTATCCAGGGTGTTCAGTGTCCTTCAGGAAAAGCATTCAGAACAGTAATCAATACCAACAGTGCCCAGTAACAAAAGAAGGAGGTGGGTAGAGTCCAAAATGGTAACTGGAAGTACAGGGCTGCTTCTTCTCCATCAGTTCTTCTGTGGCAGCTGCAGGTCTTTCTCCTGCTTGGGACCTTTAAGGAAATGATTGATTCCCTCAGTCAAGCTTTGGACCTTCCCTCTTCTGCCGCAGGCAGTTATGTGAGCAAACTTACCAACTGCTCATGCTCAGGGAGCTCCTGTTCCCTGGCCTCTAAAGTCCAAACATTCCAAAAAATATTAAAATGGCATGGGTTACACCAGTAGAGTAAAAAAAAATCCAAATATAAACAGTATAAACAAACACTACTGCAGTGTTTCCCAACCTTTTCGAGGTCAGGGTACCCTTGACCTCACTCTTCATATCTCTCGGTACCCCTGCCACCACCCTCCACCTTCCCCTCCCATTGCCCCTGCTTGCCACACCCCCCACCTTCCCCTCCGGGGTGAAGGGAAGCACTGGGGGGGGTGTCTGCTGACCTTGTGGCAGGCCCTGCCCCATGGGCCAGCTCCATGTCCTTGCTGGCGCCGGTGGGAGACACCACAAAAATGAGGGGGGGGGGGGCGGTAGTGTTGCCACGGTACCCCTGGGACATGCTCACGGCACCCCAGGGTACCACGGAACCCTGGTTGAGAATGGCTGCACTACTGACTTTCTGAGAATTCAGAAGAAAATTATAATTGTTGCTCTTCTCTGTAAAACCTGAAATGTGGAGTTAGGTGTATGTTGCAAAGTGTTGTTGTGTGTACGTGTCGATATTAGAGTAGATTACCCTAGTAGTGCAGGGCCCTCTTAGACAAGAGGCCCAATTGGGAGCAATTGGTCCAATTGGCTTAAAGCTGGCCTTGCTTAACATTTCACCCACATCTGTGGCTGGCATCTTCAGAGGCATGTCACGGTAAGATGTGTTTTTCTCTGCGACATGCCCTGAAGATGCCAGCCATAGATTCGGACAAAAAGTTAGGAGCAAAAATTGCCAGACCATAACCAAACAGCCCGGAAAACCCACAGCAGCCTGCTGATTCTGGCTATAAAAGCCTTCGGCGTTACACTAAATAAACCTATTTGCAAACTAGAGCAGGCTGTGTCAGAGAGGAAAAAAACCAACACACACACAGAAAACAGAGTTGCCAGTCTCCAGGTCATTGGCTGGAGATCTTCCGAAATTACAGCAGGTCTCCAGGTTTCAGAGGTCGCTTCCCTTGAAGAAAATGGCTGTTTTGGAGGATAGACTGTATGGCAAGGTACCCAACTGAGGAACCTTCCTCCCGAACGCCCTCCCCACGCATCTGTTGCCTCTTCTCCTTCTGGCCCCACATTTCCCATCCCGGAGCTGGCAATCCTAGCTGATGACCGTCTCTCCAAGTCCTCTGTCAGCCTAAAATCGTCCTCCTCAAATGGCTGCTTCCCCCAGAGGATTCAAGGAAATTCAAGGAGCCTAGAGTTGTATTCTTTTAGAAGCCAGCCGAAGACGCACTTAGAACCATCCCCGGAATCTGACATTTTAGCTGTCCCATTCTTACTGATTTCAGACCATTTGAGAGGCTCTGCGTGCTGCTTGTTATTTTGCTGTGCGGCTATTTTCTGGCACTGTTTCGTGTTGTTTTCCCTGTCATCGGTTTATTGGTTTATACCAGTGGTGGCGAACCTTTGGCACTCCAGATGTTATGGACTACAATTCCCATCAGCCCCTGCCAGCATGGCCAATTGACCATGCTGGCAGGGGTTGATGGGAATTGTAGTCCATAACATCTGGAGTGCCAAAGGTTCGCCACCACGGGTTTATACTGTCATTGGGGGTTTTAAATTGAAGCCACCTTTTTCTAATGCTTGCCTTCTAATTGCAAGGTGCTTCAAAAACATTTATGTGGAGAAGCAGGATATGAATACTTTAAATAAATAAAAGAAAAAGTCCTGATCTTGAAAGAAAGGGCCATTTGGAGGGGACATAACTATCAGGTGAAAAAGAACGAAGAGTGGTCGAGTGAAGATTAAATACAGCCACTTCTCCCCTTGCATCTTTTCCTCAGACTCAGCCTACCTCAGTTGGCTTTAAGGTTGTGTTGTGTGGAGGTTATAGTGCCAGCCTAGGATCTGGGAGACCCAGGTTTGAATCCCTGTTTTGCCATAGAAGCCTGCTGGCTGATGCTGTGCCAGTCACACTTTCTCAACCTGACCTACCTTACAAGGTGGTTGTCATTGAGGTGGAGAGATGATCGACACTATAAAGCAGGGTATGAATAGCTAAATAAGTAAACAGAATAGGTTCGAAACAAAACACAGAAGAGTTACTTGTAGAGCTCCATTTATCATGGAGCTTGAGCCAGAGTTCTGTACTCTGACAGGGGGGTGGCAAATGGAGTGCTCAAGATGCTATTTTTAAAAGACAGTAAACATAAAACTCATTTTTCTTCCAACAAAGCAAAGCCAACATTCCTCTTTTGGGGAGTTAGCTATCTGTCAAGCAGTGTTCTAAAATAAAAAGCAGACTTTGAATAAGTCTTTAACACAAATGTTTGGGAAAACGCATTCTTCGAAGTTGAGGAAATAGCAATTATCTTTCCCTTGTCTAGATAAAATCCCCCTGCGGATGGTGCGTTTGTGAAGTTTGCTCATAATTTCACATAACAGTTTTTTTTTAAAAAAAAACAGTTAAGAAAAATCTGTTCCCAAATTTCTTGTAAAGATAAATGGCTCACAGTTACTTTGGCAATGAGGCTGTCATCCAACAAATATACTTACTTGAGACACAAGTTCATGCTGGGGAACAGATTAAGCAAAGACAACAGGCAAAATCTAGTGAGAATTTGTGGTGGTGCCAATTAAAAGTATCTACTAAAAAAAGATAATTGAGGATTACCCTAGTTTGCCAAAGGTGGCGAATCTTTGGCACTCCAGATGTTATGGACTACTATTTCCATCAGCCCCTTCCAGCATGGCCAATTGGCTATGCTGGCAGGGGCTGATGGGAATTGTAGTCCATAACATCTGGAGTGCCAAAGGTTCGCCACCACTGCAAGCTAGGTGGATTTTCTTGGGAAATTCAAATGTACAAATGTACAATTGTCTCCAAAATACAAACTGAAGAGCAATGAAGGTGGATATTTGGTAATTTCCTGTAAAATCCTAATCAGTCAGCATTGATCTTCCTACTCTCATTGACTTCAACGGACTGCAGATGGGGTTATTGTCTTTAGGGTTTCACTCGTAAGCTCTAGGATGGAGAAGCAGGCTATCTTTAGAGCAGAAATCCCATGGTTTTTGAGTGTGCAGCACCCTTGGAATTCTAACACAGGGTGGTGGACATAACCACAAAATGGCTGCCGCAGGAAGGATAGCAACACGCACACAGAGGAAGCCCAAGTCCTCAGGAGGAGAAGGATAATTTAAAGAATACACTGGAAAGAGGTGTGTGAGAGAATAAAACCAACCATGTGGTTGCAGTTGCTTCAATAGTCCCTCTAACCCTGGCTTCAATAGTCCCTCTAACCCTGGTAAAGAAGTTCCCTACCACTGAACGGCACAGAGCCACCTGCGAGATCTCTGCAAGAGCTCCCTCTGCTGGCAGCCATCTGATCTTCATGGCACCAATATGGAGTCTGTGTGGCTGTGCAGCTTAAACCGTGGTTGGCTGCTGCTGAAACAACATTATTTTAATCTCCCCAGTTGATTGGCTCTTCAGTGGCCAGTCAGAAACCCTGCTGAGCAAGTGCCCCACAAAGCTCCACCCACTTTCTCCAGTTAGCTGGTGGGCACCATGATGCCCGAGGGTACCATGCTGGACCCCTGCTTTAGAGGATCATTCGTGGGAATAGTGAATATATGATGGGTCCATCAGGGTTGAACTTATACTCCATCCTATTGACAAGCACAGCAAAGATTTAGAGTTCAATTTATTGAACACCTTAAATTGACCTACCATTTCATTCATCAAAGTTAGGAGCCATCTGCCAACTGAAGTTGCTCTTCTGCTGAAGGAAGGTTCACTTCAGTTGGAGGAAAGGCTGAGCAGGTAAGGTACAGGCTGTGCTTTTGCAAGGATCCAGGGTTCAGCAGGCATGGTTGTTTTAAAATAGAACTGATTTTACTCCATAATGTACTTTTATTACATTATTGGAACTCATATAAAAGGTGGTTTTTTCCTTTGGACAGATGAGAGTTCTTGCTTTTTAATGTATGAATCTGTTGGTAATTAGTGTGTAGCAATTTAATGTAAGAAGTAGCATAAGAAGTAATGTCTTGAAATTATTGTGGAAAGAGAGCGCCTCCTCTGCTGTGGCCTCCTTTTCCTGATTGAACGGCTGCAGTTCTTTTCCTTCTGAAATCCTAAACAAATTAGCCGCCGGAAATGATGAAGCAGTATAGCTGCCCGCGGCCGTCGCAGATTTCAAAAAAGGAAAACCCCCCATAAAGCACGTAAAGCTGAAGGGTCCTTTTTGAGAGAAATCATCTGTTCCCTTGTCTGTTTCTTGTGCAGTAGTTCAGAATCTGAGATGGAGGAAGAGGAGGAGGAGGAAGAGGAGGATAGACCTCAACAACCCCCCTCTGACCTGGGCGGCGTGCCATGGAAAGAGGCAGTGCGGATACATGCCATTCTGAAGGGGAAGAGTGAAGAGGAGCTGGAGACTGAGAAAAACCATGATGTGGAGGAGGAAGAGGAAGAAGAGGAGGAAGAAGAGGAGGAGGAGGAGGAGGAGGAAGTCTCTAGCGAAGGTTAGTAGATTTTCTTTTTTCCTCTGAGGGTATAACAAAATATGTGCAGACTATTGTGTAAGCTGAGTGCAGATTTCTTTATAGAATCCATGGTTCTTCTCTCTCTTCTCCCCTCTCCCTTTTTTTGTATATGTGTAGAAATTTTGACATTGGTGAGTCTGTAGGGGAACTCTGTGTATGGATTGTGGGAAGTCCGAAGAATTTTTTTACAAGTGGCAGTTGAGCTTATCCTCAGACTGTATTTTGTCTAACCTGACTTATTATCTTACTGCCTGTTGTACGTAACACAGCCCTCTGCTTTAATTTTGAGTCTACAAAAAAGTGTCAACATTCACAAACGTTATTTTATTATTATTAGATTATTAGGCAAATGTTATTTTATTATTATTAGATGATTTATTAGATTTGATGTCACTCCCCTTTTCCGTTTCAGGGCAGCATATGACAGTCCTAAAGCAATTTAAAACATGGTTTTCAGAGCTGGGCCTGAATTGCAGAGAAATCTGGGAGCAGGCTGCTGAGTAGAGCCAGTGGGATTCATTGCCAGGTCAGGTCAGGTCTGAGCAAATTTTTGTGGAAGATTGATACAGAGTCTGAAGAGGTAGTTGAGCGGTAGGCTGAAGGCGAGCTTAAAAACAAGGCTTGCAAAAATGTTAAAACTGCTTTTGACAGACAGAATCTTGGCATGTTACCTGCAGCTATGGAACCTCCAGGGTTGAGTTGACCTAAAAATGTTTAGAGTTCCCAGCCAATCAAGTTTTAATAGCAGCAGAAAATAAGCTGGACAACACTTTTGCTTCCACACCTGAAGGAACCCAAGTTCTAGTTTTGCAGCAATCAGTTCTTCGATCTCAGTTCATCCTTTTCTTCCTGAGCTCCTCCCAGATGCTTCGGGTGTGGCATTAACTCCTGTGGCATTAACAATATAGGCACAAGTCTGAACTAGAGGTTACCATCTAGGGCAGTTTGGCAATCCTCAATGAGTCACACAAGTGTTATGGAGATAGGGGGTTCCTGCTGCCAGTCAGAGGGGACTCTGCAGCCTGAATTGCCTGAAGGGATCTCGGTTGCAAGTTGGAACAGGCAGAGCGCTTTCCTAACCAAAGATGCATTTCAATTATTTATAAGTTTAGGAGCCAGAGATCTGTAGGATGTTCAGCTTCAAGGCTTTTATGCAGCATTCATGTTCCTTTTTCTGGAGTTAGTGTTAGGAAGGAGTGAGCCACTGCAGTTTGCCTGCTGTTCCATTTTCTTAATTGCACTTGGCAACTCTGCCAAATTTGATTCAGGTATCTTTGGGGCGTGTCTTCTCCAAACAAAGCTGTTCGGCTTTCAAAATGGACCCCGGTTGCCAGCAACTTGCTGAATGCCTTTTCAGTAGTCTTTGAGCAGTCAGCCTATGGTGATCAAGAGCTTTAGCGAGATGGGCCCCGGATTAGCAGAAGCTATTATTATCGCGCTGCCTGAAAAGAGAAGGGACTTTCTGTTGAGCTTCCTAAATTTTTCTACATGGCGATTGTCAAACTGCCACTTTAAGATAATCCGGTGGCTTTTGTTTAGGGTAGATTTGCAAATCTGGATTTCCCAGAATGCCTTTTTCATGAGCACAGAAGAGGAAAACTCGTGAAGGTTTTGGCACTGAAGACCTTTCCACCCATGATAGATTTCTGAGGTAATAACTTCTTGGTTAAGGAAATCTCTCGCATCCAGGGCCTCTTCGAGGGCCCTGACAATAATAAGAAGAAAGGACAACACGGGAAAACAAAATGAGGCACCCAAAAAAGATACAGTCAGGACTTTATTTTGTTGATGTTCCCTTTGAGTTTGGAGCTCAGGATTATATATATATAATATATATATATTGTGTGTGTGTGTGTGTGTGTGTGTGTACTCACAGACCATGATACAGGAAATGTGCACATATATTTGCCATGTAGTGAGAATCCCCACTTGATAGTGAATTCCTGTGGCCCGTGCACACGACACAGTAGCGAAGGTTCATCCCATGGTCCACTATACAGTTTCCTAAATGAAGGTGCAATCCATCTAAGAGATTTGCGGCGGATGAAGCAGAGACCCAAAGTCATTTCCAGACCCCCCCACCCCCGGTCCACCATCTCTGTGTCCTTTCTGATTGTCTGTCATTCTCTTTCTCTTCACTTGGTTCTGGTTTCTGAATCAATGCTATTTGTTGGTGTGTGCCTCCCCCTGCCGTAGAGGGAGACTATTACCCTTGGCAGAATGAGCTTCAGCAAGGCCTCTGGCTTCAAAGACTCTCAAATGAAGAGGACTCGGGTACATTTAAAGGTACCCATGCACCGTCACCACTCCCCCCGAGGAGTTTGGGGAGGGGGTGGGCTCATTTGACAAAGAGCAGGCCTCGTGTGAACCAGTGTGCGCTGCATTGAACAAGAAGCGACCCCTCCTCTTTTTCTTTTCTTTGTGCTGCTGACTTCCAGATTGGAAGCAAACAGCGCCGTGTACATTTTTACCAGTGAAAACCCTGCTCTTTGATTTCGTGCTTTGAAAACAAACAGTTCTGTTGTGTTTGGATGAAAAGCCTGCAGTGAGCACCTGCTTCCCCTTTATTAAATTCCAGCTGTGGTCCAAAGAATTGCTGCTGCTGCTGCTGCTGCTGCCCAGCTTCTGTTCCGGCTGTGTGCGCTTGTCTCCGAAGAAAGGCTGAAAGCGAGCTTTAGCACTGATGTGCAGCAAGCTTGTGGTGGTGTGCGGAGAGCTTCCCCCTCCCTCCCCCATGCCATTTTCCTTTTAAGAAGTTCTGCCCCTGGCAAGAAACCACCCTCCATCTCCCCTCCCCCCACCTTATTTTATGATTATGCCAGAGGTTATGAGCAATAACATCTTCACTTGCGTAAGATGCAGTCAAAAGATTACCTTACCCAGTCTTTGGCACACTGCTGTTTATATATTCTGTGTGGAATCATATTCCCATTTATGCCTGACAAGATGGGTTTCATTTTCGGAATGCAGGATTATTGCTTTATATTCAGTTGCAATAATCGTTCTTTAAATGGAGAGCAGAGGGCCGCACCAGTGACGGTGTTAACTGACTTTCTGTCAGCAAGACCAATGGCCTGTTCTCAGTTACGCTGAATTTTGTTCTAAAGGTTAGGCCAGAGGTGTGAAACATGCAGCCCGGGACATGGATCCAGCCCCTTGAGGGGGCTTATCAGCTCCTCGTGCCAGTCGAGGCCAGATTGGGATCAGAGGGGTAGTTGTGTCAGCTGCCGTGCAGGCCTGAAAATCCCTCTCCATTGAGATAGCCCTCCCCCCACTGCCCAACACCAGTCTGTGTCGGGGAGCCTTCTGGGTCTCACCAGCCAAGGCAGCCACCCCCCTCGGGCCTGGCCTGACCAAGTGTTATATATCCAAGTGTCAGATCCAGCCCTCGTAAAAAATGAGTTCGACACCCTTGACTTGTACTTTAGACATCTCACTCCATTGGGCACGGTGAGGTGCAGTATACCCTGCCAAAATAAGAAAGTAAAAGTCCTGATGATCAGGCGAGGCCTGCTCTTTGGGGAGTCTTGCTAAGTTTTTTTTTTTTACATTTCCTTGGCACTCTGTCTGCCCCTTGTGGTTTAAAACTCACCTTTCTAACTCCAAAGGCTGTGTAAACTGGCGTGAACACTAACTCTGCTTCACCTGAGGACTTGCATCCAGGGCACTTCGCCGCATGAGATCCTGTACCTTGACCAGGGAGCCAGGTTTTTATCACTCACTTCTAAATCGATGGTTTCCTTCAGCAGTTCCATTTTACATCACAATGTGTGTTGATTTAACCTTCAAACTAACAGTAAGGGAGAAGAACAATTGATTTACTGGGGTGTTATGGGGTTTCCAGGCTGTATGGCCATGTTCCAGGAGCATTTTCTCCTGATGTTTCGCCCGCATCTGTGGCTGGCATCTTCAGAGGATCTCCAGAGGGTCTCCTCTGAAGATGCCAGCCACAGTCAAAACGTCAGGAGAAAATGCTACTGGAACACGGCCATACGGCCCGGAAACCCCACAATACCCCAGTGATTCTGACCGTGAAAACCTTAGACAATAAATTGATTTACTTTTTCCTGCTTACCTTAATTGGCTGTCCCCTCCTCCCTTTCAAACCACATATTTTCTTTGATAGTAGCTCCTGAGGCTAAATTGCTGAATGACATTTCCAAAGACCGCTAGGAAGAAAGGAACTTGGATTTGAAATTTGAGCAGGATGCAACAGACAAAATTGTTAGAAGCGTTCGTGGGCAATTCACACAAGTCGATACAAGTTTATTGCAGTTACAGGGCACAGCCTGGCCAAAGAAAAGCATATTAACCACTTCATTTTGGCAGACTTGCACCTGTAGTAAACAGCAATGTACAAGTATGTAGCAGAAATTATAGCATACTAAATGGGCCCTTCGTTTTTGCTGTTACTGTTGGAAAACAGCCGTGTTTGAAAGAATGAGAAGTCGCTTTTGTGGTTGCTGCGGCGTGTTTTTCCTTTACAGTGGTTCCTCGAAAATCGCCGATAATCCATCCAGAGATTATCGGTGATTTCCAAAAACGGCGTATTATAGAGGGATGCCGTTTGTGCATGCACGAACGCCATTTGCACATTCGTAACGCCGTTAGCACACACGCAACGTCACTTGCATACGCACAGCGGTGTTTGCGTACCCTCGATGGCCACCAAAAATCAAGGCGGCCGACGATTTTCAAGTGCAGAAATCGGCACCTGGCAATCGTCGATTACTGAAATCGACGATTATCGAAGGCATCGATTCTTGAGGTACCACTGTATCTCGTTAGTATTTGTAAAAAGATGCTAACAGCTACAAGTTGTTGTTTACCTTTATAGTGATCTGCCCTTCCTTGCAGAAGCTCTCTCTGTTGCCTAGGGATCCTCAGCAGGAGAACTTAGCCACAGTATTTGTGATCAACTTGGAAGCATTTTGGCTTGGAGTAGATCTGAAACCTGGGATCCCATGAGCAAATGGAAGTGAACGGGGAGAAAACGCACGCATGCATAGTGCTGATTTTTATCTGCCTTCTCTTGCCAGTTGGTCGCAGCAAATAACTGTCATTCTTTTCTTCCCTTCCTTTTCCTGCATTTCCATTCCTACGGTGTGTTCTCCTTTTCCTCTTCCTTCTCCCTCCTCCCCCATTCTCCTTTGCCACTCCATCAACATTATCCCCCCATTGGCCCTCTTGTCTGATAGCTGGAAACCTGAGGCTGCAGCAGATAGTAAATCCAGTTGATCCCCTGGAGATCTTGGCAGATGTGCATTGGACACACATCCGTCAGAAAGAGGAGGAGGAAAAACTGGTCTGCCCTACTTCTAAGTCCTCCACCAGCAGAGGTAAACCTGTGTCATCCCCCCTTCCCTCCCCATGTTGACTTGCTGACATCACGAGGGCCTTTGTTCTCTGTTTGTTGATTCTCCAAGAAGGCCATATCTCCTTCCCTTGTGAAACTGGATGTTGCTTTTTAATGGTTTTTGGTTTTTAGGTTCTGTCAGGTCAGCAGAAGAGGATTTTCCTGCCTTGTTTGTCTTGATTCATTTGCATTTTTGGTGTCGTCCCACCTATGGGAATACAATTGCTATGATTTCTCCTAAGCTGCTGCTACTGGAACAGAACGAGAGCTTGGAAACTTGGGCTTGCCTAAATCTCTGGCCTGGAACTGTTTTGATGGAAAGGGATTCTGGTTAGGCTGTGAAAGGGATTCTAGTTAGCTTTTAAAAGAAATAACTACTTAATGGTCCCGGTTTGGGTGTAGTGTGGATCCCAAGTGGGTCTAAAAATGTATTGTCGAAGGCTTTCATGGCTGGACTCAACTGGTTGTTGTGGGCTTTCTGGACTGTGTGGCCGTGGTCTGGTAGATCTTGTTCCTGGTCTGGTAGATCTGGACACAGCATGTAACACACTTCCCTCTGTGATACACCTCTGAAGATGCCAGCCACAGATGCAGGCAAAACGTTAGGAACAAGATCTACCAGACCACGGCCACACTGCCCGGAAAGTCCACAACAACCAGATGGTCTAAAAGCAGCTAGTGCTTATTTACTGAACAAGCACAGGCCTTCTTAGGGGTGGGTCATACCTCAGTGGTCGAGCACATTCCACACATTCAGGGAATCCCAGTTTCAGTCCATAGCTTTTCTTTGTTTTGATTAGAGATAGCAAGGTTCCAAAGGGGACCCTGAAAGGCACTGCCACAGGAATAATGAGATGATCCTGGGATTAAGGGAGCAGCGATCTGACCAAGACATATAAAGAAGCTTCCTAATGTCCTTATACATCAATTTTAGCTCTGTTTGGTAGCTTGTGTCATAGAATCATGGAGCTGGAAGAGACCACAAGGGCCATCAAGTCCAACCCCCTTCCATGCAGGAATACACAATCACAGTATCAGGTAGAAAACCGTCACACATACTAGAACAGGATTAGCCAGTCATGAACTGCAACATGAATTTTTCCAGCCCTCATAACATGTTATTATATCTGCACTCTGTTCTAGCAGGAATTATTTTCTACCATCTTCATCAATGGAAGACAGGTCTTGGCTCAGAGTGTAAAAGGAAAGGACTGGACAGGTGGGCCCTTCCAGCTTCCTCATCCTTCCCTGTACTCTGTACCTATCAGTGATGTCAGAGCTGGGAATAATCCAGCCCACCAGACGGTTGGTTGCAGGATTAGGAGGATGGTTGTTCAAGAAAAGTCTACCTGTGGGTTTAAAGGTCAATGAAAAAGCCACAAGCCTGGGAGGGAGTTTTTCTTACAACAGTTCTGAAATCTTCTTTCTTGAAGATTATTTACTTTTGTTTCCCCTTTAAAATGTCTAGAGTAGAACCTATAAGGTATTCTTATTGTATGGAGCTGTGGGCATGGAATAATGCTGATTTCCATACAGTTTCATTCAGTACCTTCTCTGGGATTTGAGGCCTCCTCAAGTGGGAAGGGATTATCTTGGATTGATTTTTGAACATCAAACCATCTTGCTGAAAATTGTGACTCTGGCTGCATGGGGTGGAGAGAAACGACAGGCCCAAGTTCACAATTCAGGTATAAATTTGTATTGATCAGACAGACATAAAGGAAGATGGGCCCCGCTAGCAGCATCCAGGATTTCTTCTGGCCTCCTTAGACAGGAAGGACTTCGTTCGTTCGTTCGTTCGTTCGTTCGTTCGTTCATTCATTCATTCATTCATTCATACTATTTATTTATTTAAAACATTTATTAGTCCCTTTTCTTCCTTATGGACCTCGAAGCAGCTTGCTAAATGGATGAAGCACAACAAAAATGCATTAAAATATAAAAATCAAAAATTAAAATTAAAAGGAAGTGTGCAGACTTGTGAATCTGACCTTGTTGCAGAGTAAGAGTGTTAAGCTGATTGGGGTGCTGGACTCAACCTTACCATCTTCTGGAGCTGATGTTGATTATTCCAGTTGTAGATTAAAATTCTAAGGGATCTTCTAGAAAGTAATTTCTCTGTATAATAAATGTGGTGGTGTTACCCTTCTGTTGCAGGCGATCCCACAACCTTTACTCTAGGTAATGCTCCAGGTGGAGAGAGACTCCATTTTCCTGGTATCCAAAGAGCAATTTATTGCTGTGGGGAGATAATAATTCCTCCTTCCTTTTGAAACAGAAGATCTTCCATCCCTTTTGAGTCTTCTAATTATCTGCATTATCTTTTCTTCCTTAATTAACTTGTCCAGTTGGCACATGTTCTGCTGCTATTCTAGGTTTGGTCACTTGTTCATTTTACATATAAGAGTAAGGCATATGATGGTCAGTGTAAGAGCAGATACCTGCTCGTTCCATGACTCCATGCTTCCCAAACGTCAGGAAATGCTATTCCTAAATACCATTTTCTCTCTGAGAGATACTATCCTACATCTGTCTGCATAATTACCACCACACACACAAACACACAAATGATCCATTATTTGGAATTATAAAGGCACTATTTGTCTTTGACCATACCCTTCAACTCTCAGGCTGTCTCTTCCCTAAGGGCATGTCCCTGACCTTCTCAACATCGATTTCAAAACAATCTTTTTATGGTGAGCGTGTTGAAATCAATGAAGAGGAAGAGTTGGATTTATATCCCCCCTTTCTCTCCTGTAAGGAGACTAAAGGGGGCTTACAGGCTCCTTTCCCTTCCCCCCTCACAACAAACTCCCTGTGATGTGGGTGGGGCTGAGAGAGCTCCAAAAAGCTGTGACTAGCCAAGGTAGCCCAGCTGGCATGTGATGGAGTGCACAGGCTAATCTGAATTCCCCAGATAAGCCTCCACAGCAGAGCGGGGAATCAAACTCAGTTCCTCCAGATTAGAGTACACCTGTTCTTAACCACTATGCCACTGCTGTTCCAGTTTATGCCTCCCACAATGTGATCATGTTTGGTTGCTCCAAAGTTGCTTTCCCAACCTAAGAAGGCCATGCCTTACCATAAGCATCAGAAGATTTTATTTCTCAAAAAGAGGCAACTCTGAACCCAGAGCCCAGCAGATCTCACAGTTGGGTGTACAGGAGTAGATGTTTGTTTAACTTTTATTCTCCTTCACACGATTTTACCTTTCTCGTTTGTGAGTCTTTCTGGTTTCCTGCATCTTCTGTTCCTGTTACACTAATTGGAGGAACAAGGGGAGGGTAAAAACTTTATGAAAGTCAAGATGAACTACACATTGGCTTTATTCAGATTCAGTCAGCATTGCCTGTGGTTGGAAAGCTTTGTGGGCTGGTGAAGGGTATAACTGATGGATAAGAAGGAGCAGGAAATAGCAGCACAGAGGATACAGGGATGCTCGACAGAAGACTCTGCAGTGGGTAACATTAACAGGCAAGGCATAGAACTGAATAGTCTGTGCTATAATAGCAGAGGAGTCTTGGGGTCTGCATGACATAGAATAGATCAGGGGTCTGCAACCTACAGTTCTCCAGATGTTCATGGACTACAATTCCCATCAGCCCCTGGTGGAAATTGTAGTCCATGAACATCTGGAGAGCTGCAGGTTTCAGACCCCTGGAATAGATAAAGGGGGATAAAGGAGCCAGCCAGTTAGCATCACTTCAAGGGGGAGTAGCACAGTAGTGGCAGAGGCAATGGATTTTTTTAGCAGAACGAAGGAAGGAAAAGGCAAAAGAAGTTTGTCTCATCAGAGCATAGACTATGGGTGTCCAACTCTGGCCCTCCAGATGTTTGTGGACTACGATTACAGGGGCTGATGGGAATTGTAATCCATGCACATCTGGAGGGCCAGAGTTGGACAACATTGGTATAGACAAATGTTTGCCAGATAACTGCAGCTGGGTCATAAAGGAGCAGCAACAGATCCCTGATTGCAAAAGTTCGCTCATCCTTCTGTCTTCCTCTCCCCGTCTTTTTGGAGACTTCACGTCTGGTCTTCCCTCTGTCCATTTCCTTTGTTTCTCCTCTCTTCTACCATGTCGCACATTCTCCCCCACCCTTCCCCCATGACATTTCTGTTTCAAAACGTTTATTTGCGTGCTGTGATATTTATCCTTTTTATTTTATTTTACTTTTTAATTCAGCATCCGACCTACCCTCCGTACGCCACGAGGCAGTGCAAGCGTGGCTGGAAACAGTCCCAGGAGGTAGTTTTGGTGACATTCCGCTTTACAACTCACAAGTAACCCTGCCCGCCACTGCTGGCACTGCCACCTTGTTCGCATTTTAGCATCCCGACTGCTGGCCCCCATTTTAACAATCAAACTGTGCCTTTGTTGCTGTTGCATGCGGGGCCGGGGGGATGGGGGGGTTTAGGTGGTGAGGGTAACAGGCTGCATGTCTCACTGAGACGGTCCATTCTTGCATGATCTGGATTTCTGTCTTAACCGGGTGCAAAGGAAAAGGATGTCCTGTAAACAGTGAAGAGAACATAGAGCAGAAAGCTTAGGCTTTTAGGACCTCTTTAAGTATGCCAGGCTCTGTGTTGCCCTACCACACACACAAAAGCTGTGTAGATGTCATGTTTCAAAGGCTCCTGTACTGTTCAGTATTATAAACAACCAAATAAAAGGCAGATTAGTGTTATCCCCATATTACAGTTAGGGGTGAGGTTGAGACATAGCAGCTTGTCTAGTTCAGGGGTCGGCAACCTGTGGCTCTCCAGATGTTCGTGGACTACAATTCCCATCAGCCCCTGCCAGCATGGCCAATTGGCTGGTGGGAATTGTAGTCCATGAACATCTGGACTGGCGGGAATTGAAGTCCATGAACATCTGGAGAGCCACAGGTTGCCGACCCCTGGTCTAGTTCAAACTTGAAAGGAGGACTTCCTGGTTCACAACTGCCACACTTCATTACATCAGGTCTTATCTTGCGTGCACTATCCGTGGACAAGCATCAGCGGGTGGTCCAAGCGACTGGGTGAAGCCACTTAAAAATATTGCAATGGCTGGCACTCGTTTGCACACGGGAACCGGTATATTTGAATTGCCTGAGAGTTCTGAGGTCCTTTTGAATAATCTCTTGACCCAAGGGGAAGGGAAGTCCCGGATCTTAAGAAATCAGTACTGCAAAAGGCAATGCTCCTCTCTCTGACCAAGTGAGTTACCGCTTGGCATCAAAACGAAGAAGAAGAATACCATATTGAGAGTAAGTGTGCTTCCCACCCAAGTCTTCCGTGGGTTTTGAAGTTCATGAGAGCGAATTGCGCAGTCTAAGCTACATCCATGACCTGTCACTGCTTAGTACTCCGCTCTCCATGCAAAAACCTCATGCCTTTCATTGAAAGAACAAGAAACTTTCCCACTGTCTTATCTGGACAGAGGCCCACACTAGTTTGGTCACAGGCCCATCAGTCTTCCCTATCCGTAGCTACCTTTAATATTAAAGCCTGCTGTTCATGAATTTGTGCTGTTGTACCTAGTCATCAAAGGTACCTAACTAATTTCTTCTGTTAACTTCATAGGCCGGAAACCTGGCTACTGTACGCTGGCTCCATGCTTTCCTCACTTTCCGTTAAATTTGTGGGGATTTTACATATTCATGGCTGCCATCATACCCATTTGATGAGGAATTAAGCAGAAAAGAATAGGAACCACCCCTTTGACCTTGGGAAGAAAATGCTCAAAGGCAGGGAAAGGCAAAGCTAAAACGCACCAAGATTTTGGGTGTCACGATGCATACTCGAGTCAGAAGGACACTCCAGGCAGAGGTGGCTAAAGGGAACAAAAAGCGATCTGAAGCATATTGTGGCCCTAAAATGTGAGGCCCCTTCCGCACACACAAAATAATGTGTTTTCAAACCACTTTCAAAACTGTTTGCAAGTGGATTTTTTTCATTCCGCACAGCTTCAAAGAGCACTGAAAGCAGTTTGAAAGTGCATTATTCTGCATGTGCAAATGAGCCTGAGAGAGATTAAAGCTGTCGCCTGTCTTTGGCAAGCTGTCTCCTAAATAGACAGAGGGACAATTCCTTGTAAAGGAATATGTCATGGGGAAAAATGCTTGGCTAGTAAATCATCAACTGCATTGAAAATATATTTCATTCTCTAATCTTATTGGTTAACTGAGCCCCGCCGTCCGGTGCCTCACAGAATCCTCCCTTTTATTTATTCTGTAGCAAGAAAACAGGGCCCTTGAAAGCTACGAAAGGAATGTAGTTTGCCCAGTAGAATAGCGTGGGACTTGGCATTTAGCTACGGACGAGTTTTGCATGAATTGTAGTTAGTGCCTCGCTAAACCTTATTGCTTCTGACAGCTGAGCTTTTGAGGCGGCTGCATCTCGCCTCCTCCAGCGGTGACTGGTGACCTACCAGGACAAAACGTGGAGTCCCTGTGGCTTCTGATTCTAGTTGTGCCTAGCTCACAAGTTTCTGTGCGGCAGCTTTTATTGCTTACACTTCATCCTTAACTGCATAATGTGTGTAAATGCATCATTGTACAATATGTGTGAGTAAATGCAGGGTTATTTTTGTTCTCCACCCCCCGCCCCTCCAAATCCTGAATATATGGCCCCTTCCGCACACGCAAAATAATGCGTTTTCAAACCACTTTCACAACTGTTTGCAAGTGGATTTTGCTATTCCGCACAGCTTCAAAGAGCACTGAAAGCACTTTAAAAGTGCATTATTCTGCATGTGCGGAATGAGCCTCTGTTTGCACCAATGTGTTACTAAGCTGTATCTCGTTTAACCCATCCCTGAATGTGGGTGTCTTAACCTTTTCAGTATGTTTACAGGGTATTGCTGGGAAATTGCCTAGCAGGAAAAAGTAAACTTTCCCTGTTTCAGAGGACCCTTCAAAATGTTGCAGTGCTTAGCACTTGATGCCCATTTCTTTACCTGAAGTGCTACAAGTTCATTCCTATTTAATACTTACGTGCTTATATTGGACAGCTGCTGGAGCAGGCAAAGCCTGAAAGCCGTTGGCCACAACATCTGCTTTTGAAATGACAAAGCTGTTCTACAGGATCAGACTGATTCAGTATAACTTTTTTTTATTTATTAAAATATTCATATCCTGCCTTTCTTCTAGGCTCAAGATGACTTACGTTGCAACAGGTTTTTAATTCGATGTTGAAGGCAACAGAACACTAGTGTGCCATTTAAAAGGGCCCCACTTCACAGACCAAAAAAAATATGTTTTTCACTAATTTGAGTCAGGATCTGATATTGTTTTCTAGCTTCTTAAACTGCCAGTTTGAATCTCAGTAGATTTTACCACTTATTGTTTTAGTACATTTTAATGTCTCCCTTCTTCCAAGGGACTCCGGTGGCCTATGTGGTCTCCCCCCCACCTCCTTCCATTTTATCCTTGTATAGGTTATTTGGGCTAAGAGAGAATGATTGGCCCAAGGTCACCCACCAAGCAGGAATTTGAATCTGGGTCTCCCTGGTCCTTCTCCTGCTGCATCCCTGACTGGAGTGAGTGGGGAGTTTGTGGGGGGGCTGGGTCACACATTGGGCCACAGAACACTATCATGCTATGAGTCCAGCATTCTCCCAGGTATGCTAGCTTGCTACATGCAGTGATCTTTTTATGTGGAAGAAGCATTCAAATAGTACAACCTTTCCCTCCGGTCTAATCTGGTACAGTCCGGCAATGCAAAGTGACTTTGCTGTTTCTATGGCCTGGCTTTCATTTCATAAAGAGGTCTGATAAGATAGAAAGAATTTCCCACTAGATTACAATTTTGTTTGAGAGTTTGAATTATCTGTTCTTTCCACACACACGACCTTTATTTTGAAACCTGTGCACTGTATCTTTTCCAGCCCTGTGTGAAGAGAACGATGATGATGAAGCGGGCACCGAGCACGCCGTAGCCATTGAGGATGGGGACACGGGGGCGGAGCTGGACGATGGTACGGAACAGCGGATTCCCTGGAGGGGGGAGCTGTCTAATGCTGTTGCAGCAAAGTCAGTGTCCTCTGTCTTGTCTTCCATACTTTTATCTCGTCCTTTCTCAGGGGAGAACACACTGGTCTTCCCTCCTCCACTTTATCCTCACAACAACCTGTGAGGTAGGTTAGGTTAAGAGATAAACTGACCTGAGATGAACCAGTGAACTTCACACTGAGTGGGAGCTGAACTGATTCTCCCAGCTCCTAATCCAGGCTTTGGTTTTAGGGTTTGTTTGTTTGTTTGTTTGTTTGTTTGTTTGTTTGTTTGTTTGTTTGTTTGTTTGTTTGTTTGTTTGTTTGCAATGGGAAATAAATCAAAACAACAGAGCTTAACATATCTTGCTGTTTTAGCCATGGGGATCTGGGGAGGGGAAAACAACAGTACAGTTTATTATAATTGTGTAAGTCTTTGTAGGATGTCACTATAGGCTTGCACCTGAAAACCATTCTTTCTTTCTTTTTTTCCCTTCATTGCACAAATCACTGGGAATTAGATGACATCCCATCTGATGCAGAAGCCGAGTGCCGCCTGCATCGTGGAGAGGCGGAAGAACCGGAGCTGAACGTTTCTGACATTGTGGAGGCTGAGGCTGCTGGTCCTTGCGTTGCAACAGAAGGTAAGGAAATAGGAACAGTTCAGCAGTGGAATCGGCTGCCTGGGGAAGTGGTGAGTTCCCCCTCCCTGGCAGTCTTCAAGTGGCAGCTGGACAAAGACTTGTCAAGGAAGCTCTAGACTGATCCTGTATTGAACAAGGGGTTGGACCAGATGGCCCCTTCAGCTCTATAATTCCATGAATATCATCATCATGGCCAGACTTGGTCAATACAGCTCTTCTCGCAGAAGGTTGGAGGCCTGCAGCCCCAAACAGTTTTGATCAGTCTGTGCTTTTAGGCTCCTCTTAATTTGCAACAAACTCCAGTTTGCTTCTGGGGAAGATGATGTCGTGGAGGGGTGCACATGGGGAAAGTCACGTCAAGTCGTGGAGTGTGTAAGATCTGCCCAAACGTATGATGCTCAGTGCTCCCTTAGGATTTCAGCATCTTTACTTCCAGATTTGCCAACAGCCACAAATGAGGAGAAAGAACTGAAACACCGCTGGAGTTTCTCCTCTTTTGGTTAGTGTAATCTGAATGGCAGCTGACCTTGCTTGTGCTCACAGTTTGGGATCTTCAGTGTCTGGAATCCCTGTATAGCAACTGTTTTCTCTGGCACGTTGCCTTTGCTTCTGTTTTGGGAGGACGCCATAGATTGTAGCAGCCGTGGCTTGGCAATTCCTATTGTCGGGGGGGGGGGGGGGGGCTGACTCTCGCTGCAGCTTCTTTAGTGTTCGAGCTTGCTGAAATCTTCCCTGCTTGCTGAGGAGTCACAAGGGGAAGGGAGAAAAGCCCCAAAGAGCTGCAGTGAAGGGAAATGGGGTGCAGTTGCTTCCTTCTATTCCGGTGGAGGTTCTTCTCGTGGAAGAATGCAAATGGATGATTTCACCCGATTTCCCTTCCTCGCTACATCCCATGGCTCTCTCCTTCCCTCCCTCTCTTTCTCAAATGGTACCGCCACTCTTAGCAAAAGCTGTGAGCTAACCACACTGAACTGCTAAGCAGAATTTTTTTCTTTTAATTTATTTTGTGTAATTTATTTGATCGTATATATATTCCTTAGATCCTTCTAGTGTCTCTTAAATTCAAGTAGACCCAGGATAAATTTCACTACTGGAACTGCGATAGCTGGATGACAGCCACCCAAAACGTTTAGTTTATTACCTACAGGCATGTCTATATCAGAAATCAATGGATTAATGAACTGTGTTCTTAATCGCTTATATTTTCTACAACAAAATAAGACATGCTTCGTAGTTTCAATAGAACCAGTTCCACATCCACATAGATGCTTGAAGAAGGGCTTTTTAGAATAGCGCATGGCTTTTTAACAGTGGAGTTTTTATCCGCAGGGCCTTTTTTGTGGTGGCAGAGTAGATCTACAGGCTGGGATGGTTTTTGCCCATGGCTGTCTTGTGCTGTCATATCCAAGCACATGTGTTTCAAATGGCTTTAAAGTGGTAATGGTCTTGTTGTGTTCTTCAGATCCTTGCAAACCTTGCCTACCGATCCCATCAGCATGCGAAAAGGACGTTCCACTTTCTCCAGTTCTTAACCACGAGGAAGAATCAAAAGAGGCGAGATATGTTTTTTTCTTTATAGAAAGCAATATGTTTGATCAAACTGAGCCTTGTTAAGAGGGCGTTTCTTGCCAGCCCTTGACACCAAACAAACGAAAAGGGTAGGCGGATCATAACCATCTTGTTTTGAGAAAGGTCAGACTGTCTTGCTTTTTTTTTTTAATAATTTTTGTTGATTTTAGAACAACTACAACAAAACTATCGTGGCAAAGTAGACTTTAGTGAACCAGTCACTCTATACTACTTTGACAACATAGGCTAAAACTATAAATAACTAGGGTGCTGTGTGGTTTCTGGGCTGTATGGCTGTGTTCTAGCAGCATTCTCTCCTGACATTTCGCCTGTATCTGTGGCTGGCATCTTCAGAGGATCTGATAGTAGGAAAGGAAAGTAAGTGGAGTATATATACCTGTGAGTAACAATGAAGATAGTAAAGTCAATAGGTGAGGGCATCTGAATAGAAGTAGCCTGGCATGTGAGTAACTTTCCTTTCCTACTATCAGATCCTCTGAAGATGCCAGTCACAGATGCAGGCGAAACATCAGGAGAGAATGCTGCTAGAGCACGGCCATACAGTCCCCCAGTGATTCCGGTCATGAAAGCCTTTGACAATACATATAAAAACTAATTTGACTTCCTGCCCAAATCCCACTGTCAAAATTATCCCTTGTGTAGTAAATATTTCATTAATGTCAAAACCAGAAAGCTTTAAAAGCTTTAAAAATTTCCTTCAGTTTCTGGGCATTGTTTATAATGCAGCTGCAGAGAAGCTCCATAAAATGTCATGAGGAAATCCAAATGGTTATTCAGATGTTGTTGATAACTTGTAAACTCAGTTCATGTTCCACTGACGTGAAACTTCAGCACAGTCTTGAGGGAAGTATGCCAAAATACTGTTCCAGATGTAAATAGAGCGGAGGAAAGACACATTATGACTGATTGGAACAAAACGAAAAGAAATCGGATGTTGTTATTCAAGCCTCTGGGCCTTGGCATTCAGTTTCACAAATAAAACAACACAGGTGGCAAAAAAGCACTGGATTTTGAGATTTCATTAGTTAGTTATTCTGTATTTTCATTATAATCAATAAATTTAAAAAAAGGAAACTCTGCTGAGTCACAGCCCTTGTTCCTTATTCCTACAAGAAAGAAACTACAGCTCATTTTCCCACAATCTCAGTAAATAAATTGCTATGATGCCTTCGGTGTAGTTAGTGGCCAACCAGTTCCTCTGGAGGTCTGACAGCAGGGCATAGTGGCTGAAGCCTTCGCCAGATGTTGCCCCCTGGCACTCCTATTCAATGGTTTACTGCCTCTGAATGTGAAAGTTCTCTTTAGTCACCCCTGTTAGTAGCACTGGTGGAGCTATGCTCCATAAACTTGTGTAATCCCCTATTAAAGCTGTCCATGAATACATTCTCTGGCAGCAAATTAATCACTTATGTAAAGAAGTCTTTCACTTTGTCCATCCTGAATCTATTGCTCATCGACTTCACTGCATGTCCTGGAGTTCTAGTATTTTGGGAGAGGGAGAAAAAGTTCTCTTGGTTAACTCTCTCCTTCCCATTCGTAATTTTATATACATCCATTATGTCCCTTCTTAGTTTTCCGTGTTTTGAACTAAAAAGTCTCCGACTCTTCAGCCTTTCCTCGTAGGGAGGATGCTCCCTAATCACCTTGCTTGCCCTGTTTTGTGTTTTTTCTATCTCTGCAATATCCTTCTTAAGATACAGTAACCAGAACTGCAAACAGTATTCCAAAAGAGGCCATGCCATAGATTTATACAAGGGCCTTTACTATTGACTTTTATTTTCAGTTCCTTTTCTAATAATCACCAACATAGAGTTTGCCTTTTCATTACTGCAACACACTGCATTGACACTTTCTTTTTTTCTTTTTTTGCGATTTTAAATTTACTTTATTATATTACAGTTGTATATATACTCATTTACATTCAAAATAAATCGTAACCAGTTTACAAACTCATAAAACATTAATTTTCCGTTTTCCATCTTAACATAGATTTAAAGACCTTCCGCGTTTACATACCAACTTCTTCACAACATTTGTTGCTTTATTCTATTAATTATAATTATTTTATACCTCTATTATTTCTTATTCTTCTTAAATTATATCCAAGATCACATATTTTTGTTTTGACTTGTCTTCAATATATTTAATCCATAATAACCATAAATTCTTGAATTTTCCATTATTCTCCAATTTTTCATATCCTGAAAATCTTGCTATCTTGACTAAATCCATAACGTTATGTCTCCACTCTTTCTTTATCTTTATCTTTATTAACCTTTAATAGGCATAAAATGTCTCCACTCTATTATCGAAGGAATTGTCTATTGACGCCAATATCTGGCTAACATAATCCTAGCCGCCGTTGATAAATATTGAAATAATGTTTTATTTTCATTCATTTATTTACACTTTCATTTATTGACACTTTCATTGAGCCGTCTACTACGACCTCAAGATCTTTTTTCCCTCTCAGTCTCAGGAAGTTTAGACCCCAGTAGCCTATACTTGAAGTTGGGATATTTTTTTTTTGTTCCAGTGGGTATCACCTTATACTTACCAGTGTTAGAACTTCATCTACCACACTGTTGCCCATTCACCCAATTTGTGGAGATCCTCCTGGAGCTCTTCACAGTCATCCTTGGTTTTCACCATGCTGAATAATTTTCTGAAATCCACCTGTCTTGAATCAGTCAGGAAGAGATTCCCACAATGCAGTGCACAACTAGTTGAGTCACTCGTTTTTAATGATGCATCATCTTTCTATTGAGGATGGATTTGGGGATCTTTCTTAGAATCATAAGAACATAAGAACTAGCCTGCTGGATCAGACTAGAGTCCATCTAGTCCAGCACTCTGCTACTCGCAGTGGCCCACCAGGTGCCTTTGGGAGCTCACGTGCAGGAGGTGAAAGCAAGAGCCTTCCGCTGCTGCTGCTCCCAAGCGCCTGGTCTGCTACGACATTTGCAACCTCAGATCAAGGAGGATCAAGATTGGTAGCCGTAGATTGACTTCTCCTCCATTAATTCTCGTCCAAAGCCCTTTTTAAAGCTATATCCAGGTTAGTGGCCATCACCACCTCCTGTGGCAGCATATTCCAAACACCAATCACACGTTGCGTGAAGAAGTGTTTCCTTTTATTAGTCCTAATTCTTCCCCCCAGCATTTTCAATGGATGCCCCCCTGGTTCTAGTATTGTGAGAAAGAGAGAAAATTTTCTCTCTGTCAACATTTTCTATCCCATGCATAATTTTATAGACTTCAATCTTATCCCCCCCCCTCAGACGCCTCCTCTCCAAACTAAAGAGTCCCAAACGCTGTAGCCTCTCCTCATAGGGAAGGTGCTCCAATCCTTCAATCATCCTTGTTGCCCTTCTCTGCACTTTTTCTATCTCTTCAGTATCCTTTTTGAGATGTGGCGACCAGAACTGAACACAGTACTCCAAGTGCGGTCGCACCACGGCTTTATATAAGGGCATGACAATCTTTGCAGTTTTATTCTCAATTCCTTTCCTAATCATCCCCAGCATAGAGTTTGCCTTTTTCACAGCTGCCATGCATTGAGTTGACATTCCCATGGAACTATCATCTAAGACGCCCAAATCCCTTTCCTGGTCTGTGACTGATAGCACTGACCCTTGTAGCGTGTATGTGAAGTTTGGATTTTTTGCCCCTATGTGCATCACTTTGCATTTAGCTACATTGAACTGCATTCTAGGCATCTTCCTAGGCATCTTCCTTAGAATGAATCATTGTTTTGTTTATTGATAATTATTTCAAAAGTGTTGGACCTGGTCTCGTCTGAGCGCCCGTATTATGGAGCATTCCATGTCTCTTGGATGTTTACATGGCAGCTATAACAATTGTTACTCAGAACTGGCTGCTTGGTGAATTCATCAGCCACCGAGTGAGAATCCCTAACAGAGGCAGACAGCTGCCTGTTGTTATTTCTTTCCTGCTTGATGCTTGGTGAGTTGTTCCATGGACATGATCTCATCCACTCATACATTTCAACAGGATTTAACTTTCCTTTAGAGAGATCACTGGGGCAGCTCAGTTTCACTGCCACTCTCCATAACATCACTTCCATTATTTGTTGGTTTCATGTCATACTGGTGATTACAACATCCCTTTCTCTGTGTGAGGCTTGTCACATTAATAAGAATTTTAGCAATAGTGTATAATAATCCAAATAAAAAGTCTACTTATAAACTCTGTTGATTGGTAGTGCAGATCAAATCAAAACCAAGGCTAAAATGTATGTGTATGGTTGTGAGTTCCCCTTTCCTCCAGTTTTTAAATCAATAAAACATGCATGTATTCTCTCACGCAATTCCTAGGGATAATCACCCAATTACAATTTTGAGATTGCCGTCCTTGCCTAATATTGCACTGATGTCAGCATCCATTCATGGTTTTGAATTTTATGTAACAGTGAATCTTTAGAAATGGAATTTTTTTCAGGTGACATTTTCCCTTCACTGAATTTTTTTCTGTGGACAATTTTTTCCACCTGTCATCTGTGTATGTGAGGCTGTTATATAGAACTGATAAGCTCTGGAAGTAAGATTGCAGGGTCTGTGTGCCAGGCTGACGTCTTAAAAAACCAGTGTAGGAAAATAGCGTATCAGGACTGATCCCAAATGGATCATTAAGGACTGAAAAGGGCCATCTGGAGAATCCTTTCTTGTTTCAGAAGCTTATTTATCCACACAGCTTGCAAAAAAGTACTTTATGTACTTAAGTTATTTCTATACTGTCTGTCAGCTATAGACACACAAGTAGCATTCGGCAAGTAGATGAATGAGCCACAGATCTATTCAGTAGTCATTATCTCTAATGCCTTGTTAATGGTTTGAGGGTTATATACGTCCTCTTTTCTGGACTATCATATACAGAGAGCAGGTGGGATATTTTCTGGAACAGTGGCTTTCAAAAGTGTTCCAGGAAACCTTGGAAGCGAATCAGGGTGGATATATCAAGAGAACACTACTAATGGCCAGCTCCAGCTTCCTGGAACCAGTCAGTCAATCCCTTTGTTATCCCAGTCTTCTTCCAAAACTTCAGGGCAGTATACACAATTGTCCCTTTCATTTTAGCATTAAAACAACCCTATGAGATCACATTGAGTCTGTGCTTTATATCTGAGTGGGCATTTGACCTAAAATCTCCCCTGTCTGCACCACACTGAAAGACATGCACTTTGCCCCTGGTAACAGTCCCACTTCTGAACAGGGCAACTTGGGGGCTAGTAGCTCAGGAGAACTGAGGATGCAACCTAGGACATTTCCCAGAATCCTCTATAATCGTGGTGGTGAACATATGGCACTCCAGATGTTCACGGACTACAATGGCACTCCAGATGTTCATGGACTACAATTCCCATCAGTCCCAATTGGCCATGCTGGCAGGGACTGATGGGAACTGTAGTCTATGAACTTCTGGAGTGCCATAGGTTCACCACCACTGCTCTATAATGTGCTGGGGTTCTATGGCAGAGGGGGAGGTGATGTTCTGTGGGCGATCCTGTGGCCAGGGCTCCTTGATCGTGTGAAGTTCGACATCTCCAGAACCTGCTGTGCTCCATTGGTGATATCCTGTGTTTGTTTCTGTAGGACTCAAAGGAAGCTTTTGCAACAATCCCCTGCAAAGCGAGGAGTCCAGAAGCCCGGTTTTTCCCCGATCCATTCCTCCCTGACCCATTCCCTTCAGAAGAGAAGACACAAGAAGCCATCCCTGATGATCAAAAAATCAAAAGCCCCACCGTACCTCTCTCTCCAGTACGGTCCCAGCCAATTGCACTTCCTGAAACCATCGCGCCAATATCACCTGCGGCATCACAACCAGCATCTCCCACGTTGCCTACACCTCCATCTGCTGCCGCCCTGCCTATATGTTCACAGCCTTTACCCTCTACAGAAGCATCCATTCTGTCTCCAGGGGAGCCACCAGTGTGTTTTCAGCCAGTCCCAGCCTTAACCTCTACTCCTTTGGCCAAACTCGCCCTCAAAAGTCAAGATGGTGAGATGGAAAAACTGGGAAGCCCTACCTCAGCCGAAGAAGCCTTGAAACGTAACAACCTGGTGGAGGAGTTTTGGATGAAGAGTGCTGAAATTCGGAGGAGTCTGGGCCTCACCCCTGTGAGCAGAAGCAGGGGAGCAGAGCAGAGTTTTACCATCTCGCCCCTTGCGTCTAGTCCCCTCAAATCATATACTCCCGATGGTGTTCCAGAAGATAAGGGAACCCACCTTGTAAAACCACAGCCAGCTCCAAGAAAACCAGTCACGCCCAAATTGGAGGAACAGTTTTCACTACTGACACCAAAGTCCCCGTCCGAGAGAGAGCTGAAAAATTCAAGTGACGTCAAAAGAGACCTCTCCAGTAGCTCTGGACTTGGTCTTCAGGGTAGCTCATCCAACATGAGGACTTTGGCCAGCCAGAGCTTCAACACTTCTGACTCCACCATGCTCACTCCTCCATCCAGTCCCCCTCCTCCTCCGCCTCAAAATGAAGAACCAGCCACACTGCGAAGAAAGAGGCACCAAGCCATTTGGCAGAACGAGGCAGAACCTAAACCAGCTCCTGTGCAAAAGCCTCTTCCTCCACCAGCCCGTGAACAGAAACGGCTGGCCAAAGAACCATCCCAGCCCTCTAGAGAGGAGGTGCGGAAATCGTTTGTGGAGAGCGTGGATGAGATCCCGTTTGCTGACGATGTCGAGGACACTTATGACGAGAGGACCGAAGATACGAGCCTTCACGAAAAGTACTACACTCCCCCTACCAGCAGGTCGAGACCAGAGAAGCCTCTTCACCTACATTTGGTCAAAGAGAACGGTGGGCCTCCATCAATGGAAGGGGGAAGCCAGCAAAAGAGAGACCTGCTGCACGTCTCCATGGAAGCGAAGGAACTAGCTGAGGAAAGAATGAGAGCTAGGGAGAAATCTGTGAAGAGCCAAGCTTTGCGTGATGCCATGGCTAAGCAGCTGTGCAGGATGAAAGATCTGGAGGTGGCCCACGCTGCCGGGGCAGCCAAATTGCACAAAGCTTCGACTGCGCCCTCCAAGACCAAGGAGCTGTTTTTCGAATCCCCGAGACATTCGAAACTGAGTGAAGGTCCCACACTGAAGCACGAAGCCAGCAATGAAAAGTTCTTCTCGCCCTTTTCGGACACCAGCCGGCGTGATGCCTCCGTCACTTCCTCAGAAGGTTCCGGAGGGAAGAGTAAGAAAAGGACGTCGCTCTTCTCGCCTCGTAAGAACAAGAAGGAGAAGAAGTCCAAGAACGACAGCAGACTCTCTGACAAATCCAGCAGTGTGGCTGAAGAAGCCACCAAGCCGAAATCGCTGTGGAAATCTGTGTTCTCTGGTTATAAGAAGGACAAGAAGAAAAGAGTAGATGACAAGTCTTGCCCCAGTACCCCTTCCAGTGGGGCCACTGTAGATTCTGGGAAACATAAGGCATCTCCAGTGGTTAGAGTGGCAGGTATGGTACCTCTTCTGCATTCTGTAGGAAATATGCTTCATCTGGGGAGTTCTCTAGGTTTCTACCATACATAGAATGTGTACAAGTATTAGGAGATGCCCCTTAGCTCCCTAGCAAGGGTTCTGATAGCACCTAGCAGTAACTCTCTTTGGCTTCCTTTAGTAACCAAGGTTGGCAGCCACTGTTGGACCACAATGGGAGTTTTCTGTGCTCACTGTGCTAAGGATATGTTACAGTCCTTCGTTAAAATGGGAGAAAGACAGAATCTGCGGAGGGTGATTTTTTTTTCTGACGTGGGCAGTTGGTGAGAGAAGGTATAAACCAGGGGTCTTCAAACTATGGCCTCCCAGATGTTCATGAACTACAATTCCCATCAGCCCTGCCACTTGGCCATGCTGGCAGGGGCTGATGGGAATTGTAGTCCATAAACATCTGGAGGGCCATAGTTTGAAGACCCCTGGTATAAACAAAGGAAACAAGGAAAGAGGTGCCTAAAAAGAGAAACCCAAGAGAAGACCGAGGAAAAAGAATAGTTTCCACTGCCACAGAAGTGTCACTAAGGTAAAAGATAAAGGTGCAAGCACCCAGGGGGTGACATCACATCACAGCATTTACTAGGCAGACTGTGGCCCCTTCCGCACACGCGGAATAATGCACCTTCAGAGCACTTTCAGTGCACTTTGCAGCTGTGCGGAATAGCAAAATCCACTTGCAAGCAATTGTGAAAGTGGATGGAAAGTGCATTATTCTGCATGTGCGGAAGTTTACAGGGTGGTTTGTCATTGCCTTCTTCAGTCGTCCACACTTTACCCCCTGCAGTCTGGGCGCACATTCATTTCACCAACCTCGGAAGGATGGGAAGCTGAGTCAGCCTCGAGCCAGCTACCAGAAACCAACTTCCGTCAGGATCAAACTCTGGGTGTGGTCAGAGCTTGGACTGCAGTGCGGCAGCTGACCCCTCTGTCCCGTGGGGCTATTAATAATGTTGATTTCATATGAATTTTGTATCCAGCCCCAACCCTATGTGAAGTGATGTGTGCAAATTAGTATTTCCTGCAAGGACTTGTGAAGGGTGGGGTAAAACCCCTAATAGCAGAGCAGCGCCACTCTCAGGAACTCAGTAGGAACTCATACGCACACAGCTACTCGGCTTCACAGAAGCGGTCCTACTTTTATTGTTCACAAATATTGGTTGCACAGACAAAGTGCTTCGCCAGGCAGTACGAAGACAAATGCCTCCACAGACTTCAGTACCTGCAGCCGTATATCTATTGGGCTAGTCACAGCTTCTCGGAGCTCTCTCAGCCCCACCTACCTCACAGGGTGTTTGTTGTGAGGGGGGAAGGGCAAGGAGATTGTAAGCTCCTTTGAGTCTCCTACAGGAGAGAAAGGGGGATATAAATCCAAACTCCTCCTCCTCCTCCTCCTCCTCCTCCTCCTCCTCCTCCTCCTCCTCCTCCTCCTTCTTCTTCTTCTTCTTCTTCTTCTTCTTCTTCTTCTTCTTCTTCTTCTTCTTGTATATCAACCCATCACAGTCTTTTCCCAATTACAGCCAGAAAGAGGCTGCACTCACATGATAAACTGTCCAGTAAATTTTGATGATCCAGCATCTGTTTAACAGTGCTGTGACATTTTTGTCTAGGTTAAGTGATCTGATTTAAGTTTATAAAAGTAACCAAAAATAGAAATATATATTTGGGGTACTAGGCAGCTCCTTTGATTTCCGGGGGAGAGGCAATAACATGAACAACAGCTCTCTGGTCCAAAGCATTATGCACACATGTGGAATGAGCAAAGTTCCCAGCATCAGTCACCGTTCCCTGGCAAATCAGGGTCGGCTTTTTCATACTGCCAGAAATGGTCTACAAAAGTGTGGCCCTGCTTTTTGGAGCATATATCTGGGCGTGGACTGTTGCTCCCAAAGCTGTCCGTTTTCCCTGCTACGCTTAGCTCCGAGAAAGGGATTTTTGGAGTCAGCCATCAAAGACTTGAGCTGTGACTCATCTTGACACATCCCCAACTCTTGAGTCAAGCGAATCCTCCCAGAGGAGAACTGTGCAATGTCTCTCCCATGCAGTCAGCTTTGTGTCAGACGTGACAGGTTGGGATCGGCAAAATTGGTTCCCATCCCTTTCTACCTCAAGACACGTGCTTTCAATTTGCTCAACAGACCAATAGCCTGATGGGTCTTGTGCTTTTATTTTTCAACTAGTTATGGAACTGAATGAGAGCTTTTCAAATAGCCGTTGGGCTATCACAGGAAAACGGTTAAAAATGGGGTGGGTGAAAGAGAGCACCTCCCTGAAGCAACAATAATGTTGGTTCCTGTGGGGACTCAGCAAAGTAGTGGCCAATTTTTGTGGCCGGTCACAGTTCTTTCAGAACTCTCTCAGACCCACCCACCACACAAGCTGTTAGTTGAGGGGAGGGGAAGGAGTTTGTAAACCCCTATAGGAGAGAAAGGCAGGATATAAATCCAAACTATTACTACTTCTTCAACCTTTGTTCTTCTATCGCAGGGGTCGGCAACTTTACCACCCAAAGAGCTATTTGGATCCATTTTCCATGGCCCCGAAGATCTACCGAGCCGGAGAGGCGGCTCCGCACAGAGCCGTCTCTGGTTCGGTCCCTCCACTCACCTTTCCTTCCAGCGCTGGGAGGCGGAGGCGCCAGGCAGGGAAACCCCCAGCCGCCTGTTCCATGGGGCAGAGAAGGGATGGCGGCTGCGGGAATGGCAGAGGGGAAATGGTGGCTGCTCTGGAGGGACACACCCATGCTACCCTCCGACCTTCAGGGGTCAGAGGGCAGCGTGGGCATGTCCCTCCAGCCCTCCAGAGCAGCACTGGAAGGAGAGGTGAGTGGAGGGGATGCGAAAAGCGGCGCCCTCACACACGGAGCCGCCATTGGTTTGGCCCCTCCACTCACCTTTCCTTCCAGTGCTGCTCTGAAGGGCTGGAGGGACATGCCCACACTAGCCTCCAACCTCCAGGCCACGTGGAGCCACAGTATAAGGCTGAAAGAGCCGCATGCGGCTCTGGAGCCGTGGGCTGCAGACCCCTGCTCTATCGGTTAACATTAGGGGGAAAAACTTTTGATACTGATAATAATCTTGATGCACCAACTAGCCCACCTGTTTAATTATTTTAATAACTTTTGATTTTCCTTATTAATTATAGATATTTTAACCTGTCCTTGTTTTGATCATGTTGTTAAGGGCTACGTTCTCAGCAGTAAAGTTATTAATTCACCTGTTTTGGCTCTTGCAAATTGAAAGAAGTTGTGTTCCTCATCCCTAGAAAGAAGAGCACGTGCCCTTTTGAAGGATTCACCTAAAAAGCAAAAAGTTGACCAAGTATCAGGGCACTTGCCTGGCAGAAAAGGCTTCCTGTGCTTCAGTTGCCGTGCAAGCAGAGGGCAGCACGGTTCCGTTCCAGACAAGCAAATGCCCCAGGCAACGGAATGTGAGACTACCGGGAAGCACTTCTTCTACCTTTGCCATCTGATTCGTGTCTCCTTATCTTAACAGATTTGCAGCTGCGTCGGCACTTAAGCTTCTCAGAGGATTCTGATCTCTCCAACGATGATGTCCTGGAACGCTCTTCACAGAAATCCAAGCGAGAGGTAAGGTTAAACTAGGCGTGAATATGAGCTCGTGCAGGAAAGTGCTCAATTCGTAGCAGATAATGAGGTGGCCAATTTTGATGTCTGATTACCGATTTGCTTTTGGTGCTGGTGAACAAGAAAACCTGGAAGTCAGCAGCGCAAGAGGTGAATTCCTGCTGAGATGTGATCTCTTACTGCAGAAGCGCATGAAACCATGCCGTGCTGTTGTTTGTTATAGGAACAGCCCAGATTGACAGGTCTTGGGTGGAATATGACTATCTCCAGGGTTGCCCTTTTAGATCGGAGAGATTGTTTGTTTATATTGTGGTTTAATGCTTGTAAGCATCTTTGAGCTACATTACTGAAAAGCTCAGTCAAAATATTTTAATTAATTCTTCACCAACGCCTACACTTGAATGGATTCAAGGTTAACTTTTTCATATTTGTACCTGCATGCACACACTTTTTAACCGCTTCGCGACAATGGTCCATGAGTGCGCAAAAACCAGTGTGTTGCCCAGGAATGCAGGTGCTTTTAAAGAACTATCCTGTGGGATCTGAAACCTGGATGCCCTTTTTAAGAGGGCGCCCAACTCTGAGCTTTAGTAGTCCAGCAACGTATTTCACCGTGTTGAGGAAATTTTAGAAATGTTGTCTGCTGCAGGCTGACGCTTGGAATATAATTTGGGAAGTCTTCCTTGTGAGTAGGTCCCTTTGCATAGCAAGTGGCACATGGCAACTTTTCCTGCTGGTTGGCCTACTTATGAGTGTGGGCTCTACATGGCCGCTTCTCGTAGGAATAGCAGAAGTGAGTTGAAACATTTTTGAAGAGGACAATGATCCAGCAAAGGAACTGGAATGTCTCATGCTCGCCCCCTGAGTTTTTATTTCTGCTTTGCATATCTGCAGGTGCATTGTTCTTTTTTTAAACGCTGACTTAAAAAAAAACTTTTTAACATGCCGCTTCTCACACTCTCGCCTTCAGGTTGTTCATGGCAGGTCCCGTGTTGCATCTGCGATGCAGAGGCAGGAGGAGGTACTTGGGGACACTGGAAAGGATTCCTGGGCAGGGCCAGTAGTGAGGAGATGATGGGTTCTTGATCAGTCATTCTGTCGCAGTCTTGGTCACGTTTCTATTCGAGAGCCATTCTGGAGCTTCCCTAAATGTCCACATGGCCACTCAGCACAAACCACTTCACCCAGGTTGAGTAAGACCAGCTCTGCGAACCGTGTGCTGAAACGACAGGATCGTTTCCTCTCCAAAGAGTTTACGCACGGTGGGGGTTCTGCCACAGTTCATTCAGCACAGCAAAGATGTGTCCGGTTTCACCTTGAGTGATTTGTCCAAGTCTGTGTGTTTGTTTTATTACACTCATATCCCGCCAATCTCCCGTAGGACTCAGGGCGGCTTACAAATAAAACCGTATAAAACCGCACAAGTCCATAAAGAATATAACAATATATACATTTAAACATTATAAGCATTAAAAACAGATTTATTCATTTATTCATTAAACTTATAAACCACCTTCCCCCAAAGGGCTCAGGCGGTGAACAACAGAGTAAAACCATAAAAAATCTAAAATACATAACAATAAAAACCAATAAAACCATACTCAGAATAAATTAGTTTAAAAGGAGCAATATTGTAACAGGTGGCAACAAACCCCCACCCTCCTCCGTGCCCACGAGAGGCCTAGACGGAATGGGGCTGATGACAATCCACCCGACTGGCGTGCGCGCCGTATCCAGACGAGGACCAGAAATGATTTTGGAAAATGGGATGCCCGGCTGGCTCGGCAGAAAAGCCCTGGGGGAACAGCCCTGTTTTGCAGGCCCTGCGGAACTGAATTAAACTCCGCAGGGCCCAGATGTCAGCAGGGAGTGTTCCAGCAGGACGGAGCTGATGAAGTTCAGAGCTGTTAGGAAGTGGGGTCCCCTTCGCCCCTCCCCCTCCCCACACACACACTTTCCTCTGGAGTCGTGGTGCTTCCTTGTGTGACCAAGGCTTTCCTTGACTCTGTTATCTTTCCCAAAACTGCTTTGCTGTGATATTTTGGGAAAGATCATGGGGGAACCCACTGGCAGGCATGTAAGAAAGTCTCGATTTTCTCAATCCAACCCACACAGTGGCCATTTTCCCTGCTCCAGTCCCCATGGAAGTCATCCTTCCCCCAGTGTGCCTCAGGGATTTTCTGGCATATTCCTATAATGATATATTAGTACATCAATTACTGGTTTAAAAAAAAACACCTCAGAAAACTCCACTTTTCTCCTCACAGTGGGAGGGTGGCTACCAAGGGGGAAGGCTGCCATCTTGAAAACCCACTTGCTGCCCCAGCCGCACGGCCCCAGGGCCCAGCCTCCATGCAGGCCAACTTTTGCCCTCCCCAGGCCCTGCCGGCCTGCATGGAAGCCGGGGTGCGGAGCGGGGCTCGGCTTGCATGGGGGGGGGGCTCGGGGGCAGGGGGGGGCAAAAGCCAGCCTGCATGGAGGCCAGGGACAAAGCTCGCCTGGAGAAGGGGTTGTCTCCGGGCGCCATTTTCCCCTGATACGCCTCTGTGATAAACGCTTACTGAATTGTATTGGTGGTAATTGTAACAATAGCAGGGAGAAAGCAGAGGGGTGGTGGGGCTGCTGTGGGCCGTGATATGGCCCTCTCCTAATTCAAAAGAGCCCTATCTGATACTTCTGCCCTGCTCCAAGTATCTGTGCCAGCAAGTCGTGGGAACAGGAATGGCAGATTGGCTCGATGGTCTAATTTTATTGCTAATCTTGAGTCAAGAGAGCGGAATCCTGGGCACATTTCCAAGTGGGTTGTTTTATTTTCTTCTCTCTGTCACATGACTGGTCTTGAACCCATCAGACCCTGCATTGCAGCTGACAGTTGTCTCGTTGCGATACCCTTAACCCTCTTGCCCCACTTAACATGACTTGAAGGGATGGTTGTGATTAGCTCATTAGTTTTGTCTGACTCATTGTGCTAGAAGCCGCTTCGAAACAAATGCTTTTGAAATTCCTTGTGGGTTTTGCGGGTTCCTGAGATCCCGTGGCTGTGTTTGTACCGTTGTGGTAGTGACTCCCCTTTGAGGCACTGATTAGCAAACTCCTCAAAAGTCATGTTTCCTTCCGTGGTGACTTGCAGAAAACGTTGTTGTTTTGCTTTCAGGCAAACTGAATGTACGCATTGTGGCCCTAGGCTGTCTGCACGCTTTGTGATTCCATAAGCCAGGCCATGAGTTTGCAGAATTTGGTGTTGGACCTAAAATTCAACATACTTAAAATCACTTTTTGTTAAAGTCTGGTTTGTCCCCTTTAAGATTTCACAGATGCAGAATAGACTATCCAATGGCTAGGAGCCAGGCTTCAGGGTTAAGAAGCAAATGCAAGGATAGATGTCCACATACATTTTTTATCAGGAGAAGAAATACTTCAGCAGTGGCCATTCCCAACTTGAAGAAAAATACTGTGACTTTGTTTACAAAAGCATAGTATGGAGGAAGGTGGACCTCTGGTTGAAGTGTCTCCCAGTTTACTTGGGAGGGTTGGTTTTGGCTTTCAACTCTTTGCTCAAATCAAAATCTGGCCCCAAGTAGCTCCCTAGGCAAAATTAGTCTAGCATTGTCCTACACAACTTGTGTGATCCCATGCAGAACAAATCCTATCACTGGCATGACTTTTTTTGCAGTCCCTGACTGAGAGTGCCAAATTGGCTGGAGTGTGGGAGGGATACAACACTTGCCCAGAGTTTGGCTTAATGGGTTCAGGTTGTGCAGAACTGATCCAGTTATTACTGAACTTGCCAGATCTCAGAATATGCTGCCCAGTTGAAGCCTCCCACATAAGCAGTGGACTCTAATCTGGTGGGCTTGTTTCGCACCCCTCCACATGAAGCCTGCTGGATGACCTTGGGTCAGTCACAACAGTTCTTTCAGAACTCTCTCAGCCACACCTACCTCACAAGGTGCCTGTTGTGGGAAGGAGTAGGGAAGCTCTTGTAAGCTGCTTTGGGACACCTTAAGAGCAGAGAGAAAGGGGGAATGGATCCAAACTCTCCTTCTCCAAATAGGGAGGCTTCCCCAAATGGTAACTGCCAAGTGGAATCTTATGGAGACCAGCATCCTTATTTTAGCAGTCAGGTTCCATTATGCATTTTTAGACTCTGCAGGATCCACCCCCCCCCCCCCCCCCAGACAGTTTCATGTTGCATTTCAAGCGTCCTTTGTGTTATTACTGTGCATTTTATGTTTCAATGTGTTAACTGATTTTTGCTCCATTTTATGTGTGTTGTGTCTTTTTTTTCTGCCTTTGCTATCCCACCCCTTTCCTCCTCCCCCCTTTAAAGTTGATTTACGTACCACACGCCCTGGCATTCAAGAGGTCATACGCGTCAAAGGTAGTGTCTCCATTCTCATTGATGGGCCATGGTTGCATGTCTCCCTGTTACTAACCTGCCGGAACCATCAGCTGCTTCCCCACCTCCCTTCCTTCACGTG
Organism: Sphaerodactylus townsendi; assembly: GCF_021028975.2. Classification (NCBI taxonomy): domain Eukaryota; kingdom Metazoa; phylum Chordata; class Lepidosauria; order Squamata; family Sphaerodactylidae; genus Sphaerodactylus; species Sphaerodactylus townsendi. The sequence continues at coordinate 22,941,508 of NC_059430.1, forward strand.
TACTAACATCCCCTGACTGTGCATGGATGAAACAGTTAACAGATCCGAACCACCTGGCTTCTACAAGGAAACACCCAACCCCAAATATTCCTTCCATCTTGAAATGCATGCAGTATATGTATCAGGGATCCAGCAAGCGGCTGACCTTCAGAATCACTTGGGGTTGCATTTTTTTTAATAGGTACATGTCAGAGGGCTTTTTGCTGGATGGAGCGGGTGTTCGCATTGCACTCTTTCTATGCTAACGTGTTGGTGTGAGCTCAAATGAATCTGTGAGACAGCTGGTCTAAACAGATGCCTTAGGGGCCATTGGTAGATGATAGCAGTCCACTGTAAGCAGGCGTGCATAGTTGCTTTAAAAAGTAAGGGTAAGAAAGTTGGCACTTAAAATCTCTTGCTCGTCTCCAAAATGCTTGATTGATAAAAGCCCAAATTGTAATCCAGACTTGGTTTAGGAAGCTTGTCTCATTTGAATAGTTCTTGGAGAGTGATTTGGGGCTTTAACGGAATTCTTAGTCCCCCCCGTAAGCAGTTCCCAAGATTCTTGGGGGGGAAGCCAAGCTACTTAAAGTGGTATAAATTTTTTGCAGTACTCCACTCTGCCTCTTTGATCACAGTATTGCTTCTTGTATTACTGCTTTACATATGGAGGTCTGTGCTTCCATTGAAGGTGTTGAATTTGTAACGTGAGAATAATCTTTGAAATATCTTTTTGGCCTAAACTGTACTTCCGGAACCCCCTCCGTGTTTCCAGTTTCAAAGGCACATGTTCACTGGGATCGAACAGAGAATTGGATGAGTGTTCTCACATTACAAAACATGGCATTCCTGCATTGGCTAGCTCAGTGATTCCTAACCATTTTTTACTCGCATACCCCTTGGCAACCTATTTCCCTAAAATTGTTCCCCCATATTAGCAAGCTCCATTAGGTCATTTTTTTCATGTACCTTCAAATAAGAACATAAGAACATAAGAACTAGCCTGCTGGATCAGACCAGAGTCCATCTAGTCCAGCATTCTGCTACTCTCAGTGGCCCACCAGGTGCCTTTGGGAGCTCACCTGCAGGATGTGAAAGCAATGGCCGCCTGCTGCTGCTGCTGCTCCTGAGCACCTGGTCTGTTGAGGCATTTGCAATCTGAGATCAAGGAGGATCAAGATTGGTAGCCATAGATTGACTTCTCCTCCATAAATCTGTCCAAGCCCTTTTTAAAGCTATCCAGGTTAGTGGCCATCACCACCTCCTGTGGCAGCATATTCCAAACACCAATCACACGTTGCGTGAAGAAGTGTTTCCTTTTATTAGTCCTAATTCTTCCCCCCAGCATTTTCAATGAATGCCCCCTGGTTCTAGTATTGTGAGAAAGAGAGAAAAATTTATCTCTGTCAACATTTTCTACCCTATGCATAATTTTATAGATTTCAATCATATCCCCCCTCAGACGTCTCCTCTCCAAACTAAAGAGTCCCAAATGCTGCAGCCTCTCCTCATAAGAAAGGTGCTCCAATCCTTCAATCATCCTTGTTGCCCTTCTCTGCACTTTTTCTATCTCTTCGATATCCTTTTTGAGATGTGGCGACCAGAACTGAACACAGTACTCCAAGTGCGGTCGCACCACTGCTTTATATAAGGCCATGACAATCCTTGCAGTTTTATTATCAACTCCTTTCCTAATTATCCCCAGCATAGAGTTTGCCTTTTTCACAGCTGCCATGCATTGAGTTGACATTCCCATGGAACTATCAACTAAGACGCCCAAATCCCTTTCCTGGTCTGTGACTGATAGCACTGACCCCTGTAGCGTGTATGTGAAGTTTGGATTTTTTGCCCCTATGTGCATCACTTTACATTTAGCTACATTGAACTGCATTTGCCATTTCTGAGCCCACTCACCTAATTTATCAAGGTCCGCTTGGAGCTCTTCGCAATCCTTTGTGGTTCTTACCACCCTACATAATTTGGTATCATCTGCAAACTTGGCCACCACACTACCCACCCCTACTTCCAGGTCATTTACGAATAAGTTAAAGAGCACTGGTCCCAAAACAGATCCTTGGGGGACACCACTCCTGACATCTCTCCATTGTGAGAACTTCCCATTTATACCCACCCTTTGTTTCCTGTTCCTCAACCAGTTTTTAATCCATAGGAGGACTTCCCTTCTGGTGTGCTCTGGTGTGTATGTGTACCCCAGGTTGGAAACCACTGGGCTGTCTCAGTGAAAGCCAATGTGGTGTAGTGGTTAAGAGCAGGTGGATTCTAATCTGGAGAACCAGGTTTGATTCCCCACTCCTCCACTTGAGTGGCAGAGGTTTATCTGATGAACCAGATGTGTTTCTGCATGGCTATGTTCCTGCTGGGTGGCCTTGGGCTAGTCACAGTTCTTTGGAACTCTCTCAGCCCCGCCTACCTCACAAGGGGTCTGTTGTGGGGAGAGGAAGGGAAAGGAGCTTGTAAGCCACCTTGAGTCTCCTTACAGGAGAGAAAGATGGGGTATGAATCCAAACTCTTCTTCTCATACAATGAATTCACACATGAAATTGCCTTAGGCTGAAAGACCCGTGTGGTCCATCACAGTACGTATTGTCTACTCAGACTGGAAGCTGCTCTTGAGGATCTGAGGCAGAGGCCTGTTCACATTACCTACTGTCTGGACTTGTTAACTGGAGCTGCTGGGGGTTGAACCTCAGGCCGTCTGCATGCCAAGCCAATGCTCTATCACTGAGCCACGGCCCCTGCCCAGATTTTCACATTCCAATTAAAATTATTCTCCCATTATACAACGTTGGCCTTCAGAGGGCGTTTCCCCACTCTCGTCAATCCCCCCTATGCTGCACGCTGCTCTCAGCGCGCGGCATCCCTGGCGCGCGCCTGGCCATTTTCTCTTTTTTTCTCCTTGTCCTGGGGCTGCTGATTGGTGGAGGCTGTTGAAGCTGCTGATTGGTGGGGCTCCTGAGGGGTGGGGGCTTTTCAAATTTTTAAATCTTTTCAGTTAGTCTCTGGAACCAGCGGGGCTGCAGCCAAAAAGGCTCTGGCTCTAGTTGAAGACAGCTGGACATATCAGAAAACACATAACACATTTCTGCTGCCAGCACAGACAAGTGAATTCTTAAACTCCCAAAAAAGGGATCTCTGCAGTTCATACATCTTACCTTGGAACTAGCTGTGTTCATTGTTTATTCTGACCAGATGTCTTCAGTCACATGTTGGTCCAATATCTTTAGCACTGCAACGTGGACTGCAATTCCTGGGGGTCAATTCACATTGCAGAAGTGTAGCCGAGCTACACAGTGAATAGGCCCACAAGGTGCATCCACACTTGGATTGGACCATTTAAGACTGCTGTTTAGAGGATGGCATGTATATCTGTTTCCCCCAAGTGAGATGTTCCCTGAAATGTTAGTGTGTCAGGCAAAAGAGTTCTAACCTTAGTGTTTCCCGGCCATTCTAGTTTGATGTGCTGAGAATGGACTTTACCTTCTTACGGAGGATCATTCAACTATTTACCCTCTCCGTGGTGCCTCAAAGTGAGAGCCCAGACAGGTCTTCGCTGATCATGTGTTTCAGCTCCCGAGTTTTATTTTGCATGCAGGCTGAGTGGATCTGTGCCCAGGTTAGCGCATGATTAAATTGCTTGTTCACCGACGAGTGGTTGAGTCTCAAACGTGTACATGCTGGCGGCACAATCAAATCAGAACTTAACTACGCACTGTTCTCTGCACAGATTTACTTGGCCTGCTTCTCAACATAGTAGTGTGGTCCTGAGGATGAGTCCCAGGTGTGTGTTGATGTGTCACCAAGGAGAAACCAGCAACAGGGATTGTGTTTTTAATAAAGATTATCAACACATGTTCTATGCTTGGGACAGGCTGAGAAAGGCATTGATGAAAAGAGGCAGTCATAGCCAGAAGTACAATATAAAACCCCTTGCTTTGCACCAAAGTTCACGCCTCAGTTTCCCACGAGGTCTTGTTTCTGCAGGGCTAGCACATGTATGAATGGGCAGCTTAGCGCAGCGTCGAGAAACAGAGATCATATAATGGTGGGACGCGCTGAGATAGGCTTCTTTTTGTTACCACAGAAGGCTTATACGGAGGACGAGCTCAATGCCAAACTGACCAGGCGAGTGCAAAAAGCTGCTCGACGTCAAGCCAAGCAGGAGGAGCTGAAGAGGTTGCACAGGGCTCAGGTACTGCCATACATTTTCTTCCATTCTCCCGGGAAATACCTTCTGCAGTGTACACTGGAAAAGCTTGTCATGTTCTTGTCTATGTTGATCAGGCTGTACAGACCTGTGTTGTGTTTTGATCCTGATGATTCAGGGTTTTTTTCCCTTAATTAAATATTTATTTGCTACAATGCAAAGATTTGCATAATGAAAAAGAATGTGCATAATAAGTACAAGGCCAACGTGTCTGCCTGAACCATAAAAACCTTGGGAATGAATGACTTCTCCCGTTTTGCTGCATCTTCCGTTCTCTGCCCAGCCCTCAACTGTAATGAGCCTAACCCAGAAGTATTCTCTGCTTTGTTGGTTGGCCGTTATTTTCACCAGTGTGTAGGTCTTTTTTACTCTCATCAGCCGGTTATGAATGTTTGGACAATTTTGGGGTTTCCAATTACTAGAAGACCAGCCTGGCACTGATGTTTTAGCACAGTTAATTGGATCTTTCACACTCGTTTTATGGTGAGATACGTGTACACGTGATCTGCGAGCAGAGATCCTGCAACATGAGAAGCCGGAGTTTTTTTTAATTTGGAGCATTCACTTGAAGTGGACCACACGCTATGGAATTCAGTCATACTTTGCCGGGGGGGGGGGTCTTCACTTCCTCCACCTGTTTCTAAACTTGAGTTGAACAGGATTCCTCTGTTTCTGCCTGCCTTTCCTAGCCCTAACCTATAGTGCTCGACAGCAGGAATGATTCTCTCATAGTTGCTAAGAGTGCCACACTTGTAAAAGTCATGTGAAAGGAAGTTTTCAAACAGTAGCAGGTGCCAGGAGAAAGTGACACGTGTGTGCACATTTCTTCCTTAAACTGATCTTACTAAACCACAGGTGTCAAACTCGCGGCCCTCCAGATATTATGGACTATAGTTCCCATCATCCCCTGCCAGCATCATGCTGGCAGGGGATGATGGGAACTGTAGTCCATAACATCTGGAGGGCCGCGAGTTTGACACCTGTGTACTAAACGAAAGAGTGCAGGGGCTTTCTTGGAATTAGCACTCTACCAGTTGGACATCTGTAGAGAATCAACATCTATGCTCATTTCTGTGCTTCTGCTTCCACAGATTATCCAGCGGCAGCTGGAGCAGGTAGAAGAGAAGCAGAGGCAGCTAGAAGAGAGAGGAGTTGCTGTGGAGAAGGCCCTTCGGGGTGAAGCAGGTACCTTCCAATATGTTGTGTTTTTCTGCTTATTATATTTCGCCGCAAAAGTTGTGTGTTATCTATAAACCAGGCCCCATCCGAGCCACAGGTATTTTTTTTGATTGATCAGCATGTTCATTAAAATTCACTATCCTCTTTATCGTCCCTTGAGCCCCTCTTGCCTACGAAAACATTTTGCGGCAGGTTTCTCTCAGCGCAAATTAGTTTGCTCTGCAAGTCTCTCTTGCTGATTCAGCTCCAGAGCAAAATTTTGCCTGGTTATTAGCTGCATCTTTGCAGCAGGTTGTGGCGCAGCTCAGAACTGACGTGAATCTGCTGATATTTGTTTAGATAATAAAATGGCAGGGACACCCCCCCGGCTTTACCAGGATCTCAAAGGGGTGTATGAGTTTGATATGCCGTGTGATTGTATTCGTTTTGCTGTGAATCAACATTAGCACCTTCACAAGGGACCATCACAGAACAGCTCCAGCGAGGACCGCGCGGTCTCTGTGCAGCTCTACGTAACCACAGTCCTCTCTCCAAGATATGCAGAACAGATGTTTGATCAGAGGTCATCTCTTGCCATGAGCTATGTACCCTGGATGGCTGGATTTAATCAGTGGTGTTTGGAATTAATGCAGATGAAGAGGATTCCAGAGGCATTAGACATTTCGTCACACCCGGGGCCTCTGCTGAACTTACATGGCACTCCGGTGCCTGGTTCTCCTCCTTTTTTTACTCTAAGCCCTGTTGAAGTTTGCCAGGGGAATGGATGTCAGCACACTTGTTTCCCCGCCTTTTCCCCATTTTGGTAGCTGTCATTGGTGGGGGAAATCCGCAGCATGGTGACATCACATCCACACTGGGTTTTGTAAGATAAGAACTAGGCTCCAGGTGCATTTTTGTTGGCAGTCTCATGTCTGCCACAACATCTAATTTGCTCTAATCCATCTGGGAGAAGAACACAACTTAAATAATGTTTTGCTACTGACATTCCCAAAAGCCTCTCCTTCCTCTAGACTAGGGCAGGGGTCTGCAACCTGTGGCTCTGCAGATGTTCATGGACTACAGTTCCCATCAGCCCCTGCCACCATGGCTGATGGGAATTGTAGTCCATGAACATCTGGAGAGTCACAGGTTGCAGACCCCTGCTCTAGGGGTGAATAAAGGACACAGAAGGTATGACTGTCTTGCAGTCCTCGGTATATTTTGATGCATATAGGGCAAGTTAATTCAGCCTCTATTATTCAGAAGAAGCTATAAGGGCTTTTTTCCATATGAACTGCCTTCAAGTTGGGAAGCATAATGTGAAGAAAGTAGCTTCCCTATATGGCTTAAAATAACTTTTTATGCTTTTATTTGATAGTTGGTGTGACACACTTCGGACTTTCCTGTGGGGACTGAGTAGGATTATCAGCAGCAGTCAATATTTCCTCATTGCTGTTTGCAGTATCAGTTCATTTAGAACAAATAATATTATGTGCATAACAGTACACTTAAAGTTGCAGTGTATTCAGTTCCTTTCCATTTATTTCATACCTTGTCCCAAGTCCCCTGGCAGGTTATATCCTGTCTCAAGTCACGTGTAGCAACATCAGAATCAGTACTGAATGAATTGAATGCAGACCCCTTTCTTGCCATGGGATGACAAACGTCACCCCCAGAGATGCCTTTTAAAAATGCAGCAAAGGCCCAATCCTGATCAGCCTCACACCACAGCAAACTGGCACGCTCTTGTTTCCCCACCCACGCACCTTATCAAGTGCTGAAATGGATGCATCCTCACACCATGGTTGTTTCAGCATTGGAAAAGATGGGTGGGGGGGAACAAGCATCCCACAAGCAATGCTCTGATCAGGATAGGACTCTTGTGACATTACATGACTTTAAAATGGCAGCATTATCCTGGTGGTCGCCACATCTGCTGTGGCCCTTAGAGAAGGCTTTACTGCTTATGGAAAGATGTTGAGACCTTGACAACTTTTATTGAGCAAGAGCTGCATAAATGTGAAGCCGCCCAGAGTAAGGTATGCTCGACAAAGAAAGTGATCTCAGCTGAAGTTGAAGACTTCTGTGAGAAGAAAAAGCTGGGCAGAACTTGACCCATTTGAGGTTTAGAGCTCACAACCGATACCATCTCGTTTAATGTGTTTGTGTTCTTGGTGACCCATCATTGTTTGGGTTATGCAGCAAAAAGGAAATTAGTATTCTTCAGGTCAGGATATATTGGAGCTGAACAATATCAGTATTACTAGTTTCCCAAGTTCCAAATACTGATATGGTATTCATATCTAGTCACACACACACACACACCGCCCGGTTTCTGATATTTTGGGCTCCATTATTTTCCATGGGGAATTTCCCAGGGGGCTAGGAGGTGTTTTTAAGATACTGGCATCAAAATTGCAGGGGAACTGCTGATACCGGTCCTTTAAGTAGCCCCCAAATTTAATGTCAGTTGGACCAAGTGGTTCAGTTCTATGGGCCCCTGAACAAGGTACCCCAGCTGTTGTTTCTTGTGAAGAGGGGAAAATGCAAAACCCAAGAATCTCTCCAGGAATTATATTGGAAGCTATTGCTAAACCTTGCCTATGTAAAACTGAAGAATCTGAACCTATATAAAATGCAAGAACTCACAAAAACCCACAAACCTGACACAAACCAACTCCAGCAAAGAGAGAATGTTTATAGAACAAGAACACTTGAAACTGACAGATACTTACATAGAGCAAACTGGCAGGCCAATACCAAGCCCTGGGAGACACAGAAACATGGGGTGGTGGGGGGTGGTGGTGGTGGTAGGAAACAGGTCTGGGAGATATTCCCATTTTATCCTGAATGTTTCTGAGATTTTTTGGAACCCCTTTTTCGGTATCTCGAAAATCGAGGACTTATTTGAGAGACCATAATGTATTTTTGGACTGGAAGTATCCAAAAGGCACATCACTAATGCTTGTCAAAGACATGTCCCTTTTCAAGGAAAACCTCTCTAAAAGGAAACCCCCTCTAAGGCTAAAACAGATGTTAACATTTTCCAGACAGTGAGGGTTAACCACCCTATCAGCTGACTGTCCAAACGTACTTTTTTTCTTCATATCTGATAGTAGGTTCTGCTTAAAGTGGTTTTGGGAGGATTTCTGAGAACGGTAATTCATACTTGAAGAAAAAGAACCAGCTTTCTCGGAAGAGAGAGAGTCCAGTTGGCATTGTGGCTACTCAATCACAAGTGTGCTATGATGTTGCTGGAGCCAGTTAACACATACCCCAGCCTGATTCCCAGAACACATTTGCATTGAAGGCATTTTTAAACAACTTTTTCAGTGAGGTGAAGGATGAACAAAGGCGCGTACTGACACATACATGTATCTTTTAAGTAACAATATGCAAGGCTACCCATTCCCTTGCCCAGCTGCCTACTGCCATTTAAACAGCATTTCCTTGTTGTTGTTTTAATAAACGATGCTTTAGAGTTCATTCTCCTTCTCTAGAATGAGAACAAACAATTTCTGAAACTTCCTTTTTTTTTTTAAAGGCAAAGTTCCCGGTCTCTTTTTCAAATCTTTCCGGAGAGATAAGAGAATATAGAGAAGCTCTTCCCTATCTCAAAAGGAACAGGGGAGTATCTCTCTGGAAAAGTTTTCCTCTGTCACTAGGGTGTTGTGGATTTTCCGGGTTGTGTGGCCGTGTTCCAGTAGCATTTTCTCCTGACATTTCACCTGCATCTGAGGCTGGCATCTTCATGATCTAGTTGTCATCTTCATGCCAGCCACAAATGCAGGCGAAACGTCAGGAGAAAATGCTACTGGAACACGGCCACACAACTCGGAAAACCCACAACACTTTAGTGATTCTCTCTGTGAAAGCCTTTGACAATACAGTTTCCTCTGTCAGATGTTCTGCGGTAGTGGGAGTTAAATAGAACGGTTGTTAAATCTGTATTCATCCATGGACAAATCTTTCTCGATCTTGCCAACCAATTAATACGTTGTCATCATTTGCGCCTTGGCCTCCTTATTTCTCTTCCTGGTTCTCGCTGTCCCTCCCCAGCATCTTTGTAAGTGATGCCACCTGAGATTGAAGAGCTTTACATACATTTGGGGGCTCTTTCCTCAGCGGTAGCATCTTGGCAAGCCCAAGATAATTAGGGGTGTCTATAGATAACTTATTTTTTGATGTGGAAAAGTCCAGGGTTGGGGTGGGGAGACTTGGATTTTTCTCCATGGGCCTTGTAGTCAGTCCTGCTTTTGAGTATTGGGATTGTCTTTGAAGTCAAGGTTGAGAGTTCCTAAACATGTGATACTATTGAGGAATCTTCAGATTTCAGGCAAAAGAAGCACGTGAAAATCTAAGATTCCATCTTGCAGAGGCAATATGATTCTGTCCTAAACCCAGACAATTTCTCATTAGATTCCTGAAATCCTCAGTAGTACTGGCAGTCTTTTACTCATTCATTCATACCATTTATTTCATAACCTTCTACAAAAAAATACTGTGGATGGCTTATGATAAAATGTAAACGATGAATGCAACGGTCATCTGGATTACTTTAACTTGCTCTACACTGGCCTGCCCTCGAGACTGCTCCGGAAATTACCACTAGTCCAGAATACAGTGGTGAAGGTCCTTACTAGGTCCTCGGTAAGAGCGCATATTTGGCCAGTGCTCCACCAACTGCGCTGCACTGGCTACCTATTGAATTCTGGGTCTTGTTCAAGGCTTTGGTATTAACCTGTAAGGCCTTTTATAGTCTTGGATAATTGTATATATGGGCCTGCATTTCCCCATATTGCCCCTAGAGGGCGCTTTGCTCTGCCGCTAGTAACCTTCTGATAGTTCCTGGCCCCAAGAATGTCTGGCTGACCTCAACCAGAGGCAGGGCTTTTTCAACCCTGGTCCTGACCTGGTGGCACTCTCTGTCAGCTGAGACCAGGAAGAAGGCTTCAAACTTGACCGCGTAGAGTGGTAGAATGCAGACCAATGTATGTAGATAAAGTGAGATGATGTTAACAGTGGGGTAAAGGAACAGCCCATCCATTACTATCCTTTCTCTCAAAGTGATCCCTCTTCAATTGCTGACAGTGGGTTTAATGTGACTTGGAAGCTAAGATCATCTCACCAAAGACTATTTTCGGCAGGTATATTGTGTTCCACTTTCAGATATTCTGTAACTTGGAGCCAGTACACATGTCTCTCCTACCCCATATGGTTAGGGTGAAATAAACATTGTGCGCACATCTCGTGGTGGTGTATGCACAGTGCACGTGCATTTTGCCCTACAATGTGGTGTTGCATACTTACAGGAAGTATTCTTGTGTGCGAAACACAGTTCTGCACTACAATTTTGTTGGGCTTATTTTGTGATAAGCAAATGTACTGTAATTAGGGAGGAAATCTGTGCGGAAATTTTTCCGCACATTTTGGAACTTAAAGCAGAGCCTCTGTGACTCATCCCGTGGTAGTCAAAACGTTGGTGGTGGAAAATGCAATCACGTCTCAAATGACTTGTGGAGACCCCAGAGGGTTTTCAAGGCAAGCGGTGAGAGAGGCAGTTTGCCATTGCCTGCCTCTGTCTGGCAACTCTGGAGTTCCTTTGTAATTTCCCATCGAAGAATTAACCAGACCAGCCCTGCTTAGCTTCTGAGATCTAATGAGATCCAGCTAACCTGGGCTGACCAGCTCAAGATAATAACAACCTTACCCATAAACTAAATAATAACTTCCTTCCCTTCAAGGGTACCTTAGAAATCAACCAGCTGCATTGCAGTTCTTTACTTTGTCTTATAGCAGGTCCAGTTCTGTCCCAAGTGAAAGCTTGTGGCATCAAACCAACCTCTCATTCATTTCTGCTTTCAAGAAAATCAGAGTCCATTTGCTCAGACCAGTCGTCGTACCTCCCAGTCGTCATGCAGATGCCAAAAAATTGTATCAATTGACAGTTTTCCTTCATCCCGTTTTAAGAGCCCACACCTTATAAAGCTAAAATGGCTTTGAATAGATCCATGCTGGAAGTCCTTTTGTGAAATCCGTTTTTGACCACACTTCAGAAGACCTGGGTCTTCGGTGTACATTTTTCTCAAACTTAGGGACTGAACCTGAAGTCTTATGTGTGCCCTCCATGTGTCTTCTTTTTCAGACATTTCATAGCCTAGTAAACAACATCCCTGCGTGTTCTGTGCCTAAAAGGACCAGGGCCCGGTTGCCATACGCATTCATATACTCTGACCATCGCATTCTTATTGGAAGTATTTTCTCTTATCCCCAAATAGAAACTCTTTTCAGAACTATTCTTAGCTTTCAGGAGCAAGAAGACACACGATGCCTGTGAACCAGGGGAACATTTCCAGGGATGAAAAGATTTCCGCTTGTGTGACTTCCTTGCCTCTCCTGCAGGGTATTTGGGGCTGCAGTTGAAGGGGAGAGGCAAGAAGGTCAGGAATCCTTCTGTCAGTGAAAATGTTCCATTGGTTCCGACCCTATCATATCCCTTAGTTTTGAGGCTCAAACCTGCCCATATTGCCCTTGCCCGAGTATGTTTTCTCTTTTTACCAAAATGTGTCTATATAATTCCAAAATGGCAAAATGTAATAGAAAATGCAACCAATTATGATGATTACAAAATACACAAATCAACCTTTGGGTTAGGAGCTATAGTGATTGTTTTTGGAAGTTACGCTGCTCTACATGTTATGAATTTGTTCTGGATTTTCTGGTTTCCAGATTAACCAGTGCAAGGTTGTTCATGATCGAAACAGGAACATGGCCGGCATTGTAAATTCCAGCTTGTAAACTGTTTTACAGAATTGCCACATTGACATTATACACAGTATCTTCTTGGAAATTCTTATTTGTGGCCATATTATGATATAACCTTGTATTTTTTGTAATCATAATATATTTTTTTCTATTACATTTTTGCAATTTTTGAATGGTGTCCACACACACACAGCGTTTGTTATTTGGATGTTTCTGTAACCATTTTTCAGCCCTCTGAAATTTTCTACCCCGTGTTCTTGTCGTTTAGTCGTTTTCTCACCTCTTTTTTGCTTTCTCTACTTGACAGACACCTACTGCTTGTGCGTTCAGCACACACTTGCTAGTTCCACCTTTGCCTCCACAGCAGGCTGATCTTGTAACCTTATCTACTTTAAAAAAATGAACCTGGGAATGTATATAAAAGAATAACTGTGGGCTTAGTTTTTCTTTAGACCGTTGAAGGAGCAAGGTTCTAGATTCCTGTGACCCTGTTCATGGATTTTGTCCCCCAGAAAATAAATAGTGGCCAAGGGTTACGGTTGCAGGTGCTGATGGCCATCACACTTTCCTGACTGCCTAATCCGGGCAGATGCTGCAATTGAAGCGTGTTGGGGAATCTGTTCCTTGAGAAGACTGAAGAGAGAATCCCTCCTTTGCTGAATTTCCTTTCTGCTGGAGAGTATTTGCGGACCCTCCCCTAATGTCCCCTTCCCCAAAGAAAGATGGCCGTGCCACATATTGATCAAAACTGACTTAGTTGAAGGATCCTTGTACGAAACCCAGCCCGCTTCCCTTCTCTGCCTGGAAGTTCGTGCCTGCCTGTCTTGCCTGCCTATTTACCAGGAACTGTTATTCTGTCTCCCTGTCTGTACAGCATATACCGTATATATGTATGCATATATATTGATTACAAAGTCGCATGATTTCTTGTTGTTTCTGTCTCTCTCTTTCTCTCCCCCCTCCCCTTGTCTGCTCTCTTATGTATGCCATTTCTCTTATTGACTGCTTTGGAGTTCTGGGCAGGACGTTGGGAGGGCTGAGTAGGGTGGGGTACTTGATCCAATAACTCTCTCTCTTCACCAATTCCTTGTTATAGACTATTGGGGAGAGTCATATTACAGTGACCTCATCGACTTGCACCTGGGTGGTATGTATGGCAGAACCCCTTTGCTGGCAACTAACCCCGCTGACACCCTCTCCCCCCACCTCTCCCTCCACCTTCTCCCCCCCCCTCTCCCTCCACCTGGCTCACAAGCAATGAAATGAAACCGGTCTAGAATCTGATTGATCGGCTGGGGCACAATCCCTTTTCCAGCTCATAGGGAAACACCTACAGTTATGATAAGTCTCAGATCTCCCCATTGCAGAAATGGGTTTGGGCAAGGCTGACTGAGGGGCTGGTCTCAAGTGTCTTGTAGCAAATTCTGGGTGGACCGTTGGGATTTCTGCTCTTTTCAGAATTCAGACTCCCCCCTGGCACCTGGACAAACCATTTGTGAAATTCAGGAGAAAGACAGAAACTGTTCTGTCCTGAGTCCCCTCCTCTTCCCTCCCCTGGCAACACTGAGAAATACAAAACTGCCTGATGCTATTTGCCTCTTGTTGGAAATGTCCCATCCTGACCGCACAGCAGGCATCAAAGTGGAAGGCGAGGCAATGACATCACATCGTGTATCTTTAGTATTTGTGACGTGACTCTTTTACAGCGGCTTTATCTGTGTCAGCGACCTCAGGTGGGAAATGTTGAACCTCTTGCCCTCCCTCTCCAAACGGGCGTCACTTTGTCTGCCGAGGAATCTGTCTGGGGTGAGCAGAGATCCCAGCAATAGCAGGATCCCGGCTCTTTCAGATTGTTTGTGTGTCAGGGCTCACAGGAGTGCTGTCTGAAAACCACCACTCTATTTCCACTCCCCGCTACCCTGTTCAATTGCGTGTCATCAGAGTTTAGCAATTTCTTCCCTTATTCTCCCCTCTCTCGTTAAGCCATTCAACATAGTCATGAGCCCTGTTGTGACACAGTTTGTAAGAACAGCAGGTCCCTCCGCTCTTGAAAATGCTGCAGGTTTCGTTTTATACAGGATGTCCTACCTGTTATTCAACCATCGTGTTGAATCTGCAACACCAAAATGGTTGAACTGGGGGAGAATAAATAGTGAATTCCAGGGGCATTGTCATTTCTCCGGAGAACAAGAAGAGTTGTGGTAAAAGCACGAAACAGTGAAAGGCTTGGCCCAAGCAAAAAATCCGCAAACTCAAAGCAGATACCAGAGCTTAATGAGTGTGCTATAAACTCTATTGACATTCAAAGTGCACAATAATACATAATCAACATCCCAGAACAATTTGCAATATGCATTAGTATTTCATTCACCACATTTCATTCAGAAATTTCTAATCAGAAATGAATAGGGCAATTAGTCCGTTTCTTTTTTACTCCTGCATTTGCATAGTTACTAACACTCCCTCCATTGTCTCTTCAGAGTACAAGGAAAGGAAGCATTGTGCAAAACCTGAGTGTGGAAAATGCAAGGACTTCTGGAATATTATTAGCAGACTGTGTTTTGTCTGTTGCTTGATGGGAAGGTGCAGTTTTATATGGCAGTGAACGAGCTAACAAAGAAAGGAGGGAGAAACCCAAAAAATGCTAAGACCGTTCTTTAAACAGAGCCTTCCACAAAGTTTAACCAGCAGCGTCAAATCTCCAGTCCAGTGCTACATTTCCTGCCACAGATACTGAATCAGAAGAGAAGGAATCCATGTTTTGTACAACAGTGCCCAGTGCATTATGGGTATAGTACATCTCTTCACCCAAGATGCTGATTATTTCACATCATCTGTTTTCACCGGGGTTTTCAGTACTGGCAGAGATTCATTTTCCTCTGTGAGCTTTGACATTGGTTCTGCCTTCCTTTTTTCTGAGGAGTCTCTCTGCCAGTGAAATAAAATTACCAAGATCAGGGCAAAGTAAATAGAGCAAAGAGGCACAAAAAGGCAAGGCCCTCCCACAGAACATCTGGCAAGGGCAACGTTACCGCCTTTTGCCTCTGATGGGGCAGGTGGAGCAGAGGGCAGAACAGGTGGTTCTGATGCTAAAATCTAACTATGACAGCAGCCTCCACCCCCTCTGGTGAAACTTAAGTCACCACTGAAGCTGAAGTCCTCAGATTTTCACATCTTAGATCCACCTCTCATCCTGGACTGCAATAGGGTATGCAGTTCACTTTTTTAGATCCTCTTCATAGATTTCAGAGGCACGTCAGCCATGTTGTTGTGCAGTGAAACAGCCAGGTTCAACTTGGGTAGTACCTTAGAGACCAAGAAGATTTCCAGGGTATGAGCTTTCAAGAATCAAAGCTCCCTTCATCAGGCATGTGTGGGAATTTTGATCTGGGTCATCCAGGTCAGAAGGTGGGAGGCGTGTTGAAAAAATGAGTGGGGCTCTTCTTGTTTTTTTTAAAATATATATATTTGTGGGTGAAGCCTGGGGCTAGAAAGCCATGTGTACCAAAATATCATCTTCTGCACATCAGTTCAAAGTGGAAAGGGGATGGGGGGGACTCAGACCTCTTCATCCCCAAAGAAAAGAAAACAAGTTGCTGCTACCAGTGAGACCTGCCTTGGGGGACCCTGTTGTTTCCAGGAGCTCCCTCATACTGCTTTCCCTGAGTATGGCTGGGGGGGGGGGGGTGTTGTGCATATAAAGGAGCTGTAAAAGGGTGAGTGCTGATCACCATGTAACACCCCGTTGTGCTCCCTGGCAGATGCCCCCTCCCCTCCCTCCCCCTCCTTCTCTTCCTAATACCCCCTTGAAGGCAACAGCCCTGTCACTCTTCCTAACGGTGGGTTTTGGGGGGAGGGGGGAGACCTCAGGGTGATTTAAAGGGACACTGTCAGTTTGTTCATGTAACCTCACTTCTGTCTTGAAGAACTTTCTTAATCTAAATCTCACACAAAGAAACAGAAATCTTCTAATTTGCTTTTTCATGATTGATGTTGCTTTGCGTTTTGCAGTTTACTTTGGATAAATGTTCACAATGCCAGTGTCTTTTATTTCTTGCCTGGTCTCTCCCCCTTCCCCCCCCCCCCCCCCAAAAAAAAACCCCTGTGGTGTGTAAATGCATTGGCATATTGTTTTATAAATTAATGTAATGCTCTGGCGGGGGTGCTTCCGCTCCCCACATGACAAACTCTAGCCACTAATAGAGCTAATTATGTTCCGTTTGGAATTCTGGGAAATATTTTTTTAAGTATTCTTCACCGCCTTCTGCAACATCAATGGATGAAATATCTGGCAGTGTCCCTTTAAATAAAGTGCAGTGTTTTGTGCTGGAAAAACTGTGGCTTTGTAGTTCTAGTATTTTGTCCTCCTCTGTGACTGGTGTTCATGCAGTGTTTCCCTTTGGGGCTGCCAGAGTGCTTGAGAGGCATGGTAGCATAGTGGGCTAAAAGACGGCGCTGTGAACCTGGCAGATTCCCGGTTCATGTCCCACCTCTGCCATTAATGCAGCGGGTAGTCTTAAGTTGGCCATAATTTCTCATCCTCAGTCGTAATATGGAGATAATAATGATTGAACTACCGTGTCGATTGATAAAAGGATTTGAAAACGTGGGTGTGGTTCCTTCTAAAAGCAGTGAAGGAAAGTCCTCTTGTGAATTTAGCTGTTCTGTCCTAGCTCAGCTGAAACCACACAAGTCCTGCTGAGCTCCAGTGAAAAAGAGAGAAGGGACCGTACGTTTCTCATCCCCTGTGCAGCTAAATGCAGTTACCATAATTGAATTAGACTGATTCTGCTCACTTGTACACTTCCCTGCAGAAATGTCTGGAGGCAGAGGGTGCCATGCTCCTGCAAGCCATAAGATAAATATGAGTTAACATATGGTCAGCAAGGAGTTCTGACCAAAGCTGATGAACTTATGGGAGGGAGGGGAAACGATGTCCATTTCTTTCTCCCTTCCCCTCCCCCCCCCCATCACTAGCTCTGTAAGTGGGCCAAGAGGAATTTGCAATGGACTTTCTGAATTTGCGCCTCAGCACCCAAATTCTTTGGAAAGCAACGTTTCCCATGATGTCATGCAGTCGTGGGGTTTCAGATCCCAAACCTTTAAGTGATATGCATTTTTGATGTGTTTGTAGCTTGAAGCTCAGATTAATTTCCAGTTGTAATGCAGGCTGGAGAAAATGTATTCTGTAGCCAGGATCACTTCAGAGATGTGTAAGTGTGGCCAGAGTTGTTATTGTAAGAGTTAGCAAACCAGGTTAGAGTCTCGGAGCAGGATCTAGGAGATGCTGGTTTGACCCCCCTTCTGCCATGGAAGATTGCTTGGTAGCCTTGTACCAGTCACCTAACCTTCCTCATGGAGTTGTTAGAATGAAATGCAAGAGGGGACAATGATATAAGCCCCCTTGGGTGCTGGTTGGGGAGAAAGATAGGGTACATAACAAGTGAATAAATGAGCCACAGTACCCAAGATTCAGGGGCAAGGCTGATGTTATGTGCAGAGGGTTGGAAGAAAACATGATTGGACATGGTTGGAAGAAAACATGGTGCTCATCAAGGTAACTGAGCTTTTGAGAACGGGAGAAAAGCGATTCCGTTGTAAGGGATGAAGGGGAATATGAGGCAGGTTCCTAAAAGAAGAGTCTGTTCATCAAATAAGTGTCTGGTCTAAAGAGCAAGAGAATAACTAAAGCTCAAAGGGGATATAGTAGTGGCTTGTTGGAATCACCTGACCAAGGGTTCCTTGCTGCAGAGATATCGTACCCAAGAAGAATTCTGTGTAGTTCTCTGCTTTGGCTGCTTTGCTGGTTATGCAGATTGCATGGATTTTGTTCTTGTCTTTGGGTTTTGCGCGAACCAGTATGGCTGTTCAATTTTTTAAATGTGGATTGTAGCCTTTGCAAGAATCATGACGCATCTAGATGCAAGTCTTGAGTGTCCTTTGATATTATTGAGCACGTTGATTTTCACCCGTGATGATTGTTAAGGACAGATCTAATTGAGAAGGTGATAATTGGTGGCCAGCAAAAAAAAAAAAGGGGGGGGGGTTCCCTGTTACATAACTTCACAAAACAACGTACGATTAGAATCACCATACCAATGTGCAATAAATGTATTAGTATTAATTAGTTTTAAAGCTAGTTTACTGCTGTAAGAATCAATTGGAAGTCATAGCTGTTACTGGTGTCTCTGTAAAGGGGAAAACAGTACTGGAATAATATCTTTCGGCTTCACAACCAGAAGGCACTATTTTCTTTTTGTCCATTTGGACTTCCTTTGTTTTTATTTAGTTAGTTTATATGACATCCAGGCTGCCCTTCCCTTGCGTTTTTCCCTTAAGATTTGTTACCAGTACTGTAGACCTGTGCACAGCAAGCTTGTCGGTCTATGATGAGTCCTCATTTATCGTTTGGGTAAAACTACCACTGGATGCTTCACTGATTTACTGCTAACTTCTTTGAAACAGGAATTCTTCTCACAATACCCAAATTGTACAATGTTGTTTTCAAAGAAACCTACATAGATAGAATTGGGCTGCAAAGTTTTTTTTACCTTGGCCAGTTTTTTGTTTTCAACTTGGGAAACTGAGACAGATGGCCCAATCCTATGGGGGATTTGTGGAGCTGGCCCAGAGTTTCCGTGGGCACAAGGGGTACCCCCACCAGCAGTGGGGGCAAGGGGGCTGGTGGACGGCTACCCCTTAGCTCCACAGCGGTGACACCTGGAAGATCGGGCCACTGTGGAGCTGTGCTGCCGTTCGATTGGATGTCAGTGCAGGGGGCCAGGGCGTTAATGGGGGCAGAGCTGACTGTTCATAGGCCCAGGGCTTGAAAGAGTCCATTTAGCCACCACTTTCTGGTCATGGAGGTGGGCTGCTTTTTCTGCCCCGCTTGCCTCTGGAAAGCCCTCTGGAGGTGGGAAGGCAGTGTGGCAGTGAGTCCAATGTTTTCAGATGGAAACTTTAGCATGATGGAAAAGAGTTAGCTCTTCCAAACTGTCAGTTTGCAGCAAGTTACTCATGTGTCACTGGGCAAGCTAGTTAAAGTTCTTGCTACCTAGTCTGAATTTTTGTTCATTGTAAAAGAAAGCTGGAATACTGTGCTGCCGAGAAATTATTTCTTTGATAGTTATTCAGTATTGTGAATATCTCTCAATGACTTTTCATAAAATAACTTGGCCTTTATGTGCTAAAACCTGAATTCCAGTATTATTGGACAAACGAATTCATACAGACTGAGAAGACAAAATCAGACAAGTTGTAAAACAAGGAATTCTAATACATACATACATACATACATACATACATACATACATACATACATACATACATACATACATACATACATACATACATACATACATACATACATACATACATACATACATACATAGGATATATTTGAAATAATCTTTAATATTGGAAATTTGGGGGAAAGGGAATCTTACCTGATTGGTTATTTTCAACATGAATGAGACCTGTATTAATATGAGCTGTGCTAAGTGGTCAAATTTGAAACAATTTTTCTGATGTATCCTCTTGAGAATGGATTTGTGTGTGCGTGTGGAGAGGATAATCGTTTTGTGAATATAATTTTGTGCCAGGAACAGAGATAACATGTTCATTTTTGACAGGCTTTGGTCTCACAAAGCTTAAGTTGCATGCTGTACTTTTAGAAATATAGAACTATGTGTGTAGCAAGACAGTCATGACATGCCGTCCTGGCTACTCACACTCAAACTTATTGAAAGCATGGAGTAGCTTTCACAAGGAGTGCAGATAGAATGCTCAGAAATGCACAGTTGGTATTGAGCAAGGAGAGGGCCTCTCCCTGTGGCAGCCTGTACACAAAATGGCTGCCATTTGCATAATTATAGCTCCTCAGAGACATGTAACCTGTACGTGGCCCATTCTGAACTTGCGTCCTCCATTTTTAACCCTTCTGATTGCAATATAAATGTTTCTTCCTGTCTGAGAGAGTCATAGGGCTCATTCACACTATTGGTGAGCTGATGTGCCCTACTGTTCAACTTTGGTCTGTCCTGTGTGCACTGCTCTAGTTCTGTGATGGTCCCTTCTGAAAGTCCTTCCTTTCCCACAGCTTTATAGATCTCCATACCAAGAACTGTGACTCCCTCTCTATATATGTGCATGTAGGTTTAATTTTTGAGAGGGTTATGAATATCCCTTCTCTTAAGTGTTGCTGCTCCTCCTTCTTTCACACTAACCATTTCTCTTCACCACTACTACCAACAAACTTACTAGTCAGTACACCCAAAGGTCTTTATGGATTCCTTATCTTTTTACTAAGGGGCAGTCAATCTCATTCGATGTGGCCAGGCATATTAGTGTGCTAGATGAGAACCATTAGATAAATAAGGATTCCTGCAAGGTCCAAGTATCCAACTACAGAGGTGGCTGCCTAGTGTTTCTCTGAATGAGTCAGTTCTCTCACCTTGCCACCTTTGAGCCAGAGGGAATATCCTGAACAGTGACTCATCCAACATATAGGGGATGAAAAGTATGCTTCCAATGTTAATTTAGAAAAAGAAAGATTATGCCTCCATTATTAAAATTTTGGAAAAGACTATTATTGGGCACAGCCCCCAACATTCTTGAGAGGACAATTGATCGTGCATATTATCGGAATGTGTTGCAGAACTTCTGCCAGACTGAGCCATGGCTAGTGCCTAACATATAAATCCTGAGTGTGAAGAAATACCTGTTGAGTCCTTGATTAGATGTGAGGCATATTTGGTCTTCACACGCAGTTTAAAAAAGGAGGTACGTTTAAGGCCATTATATGCACTACTACTGTATAGTCTACAACTTTATCACACAGTCTTATTTGGTGATAACGGAAGACAGGAAGTTTTTAGTTTGTACGTCCAGTCAGTAATGCTAATTGGCCAACGCTTAAACATCTGTTGATGAGCATCTCCATTTTAATCCCTACCTCAAATACATGATCTACTGCGACAAAATATTTTCTTCAGAAAATACCGAACAGTCAGGACCTTCTGTTAAGATGGTTTTCTAAATAGGCTGTTTCCAACTGTCAACTGGTTTCCTTCTGTACTGTTACAAGAAAACATGTCGAATATGCCGACTTTGAAGAACCAGGCTAATTGAAAGAAGTCCTTTCTAAACCCACTGGATGCCCTAAAAGGCATGCTATTGTTCACCCCTTCTCGATGCTTTGAGCTCTTGCCTATGAACTTTGGCGTTAAAACAAAAACTCTACAGCCTCCAGGAACGTCACATCTGGGCAGCTTTCCTCATCGTAGTAACTTTTGTGGCCCACAGTTTCCCTTCCCAGTGCTGCTCTCCTCCATTGTTCGTGTTGACAAGGGACGTCCCGTCTGTAGACTGTTCCCCCGTTTCTGCTACTCCATTTCTTGTATTTTTTTTCTTTTCTACTTTCTTCTTGTTGTTTCCTTTCTTTCTCACTCTTGTGCTTTTTTGTCCTTTTGCTTGTCTATTTATTTTCACCCTGTTTCTCCTCTCTTCCTCTCCACTTCCAACTTCCTCCCCCCTTCCCTTCTTCCTCTCCCATCTTTGGTCCTATTGAAGTTGAGCCCAATGCCGGGACACCACGCCGTAGACCTCTCTCCTTCTGCCCTTGCTGTGCCCACGAAGGTAACGTAACTTCTTGCATACCCTCCACCCCCTTCCAAAACCACAGTCGGATTGGCATAGAGGCGCTAGTCAGCTAGTGACGGAATCACCACCAAATTTTCCTCTTCTTTCCTTCGATCTCAATGAAATCCTTTGTAACAATCTTGTGATGAAGTGTGCCTGGCAGTATCTTAAAGGTACAGTATCCCTTTCTTAGCTGTAAATAGTGGGAACAAGAACAGCTCTGCCAAGTCTTTGGAGGGTATTTATCTGCATTGGTTGTGGTGGCACCAATGTCATTCCATAAAAGTTCCTGTTTGGCACGTTGGTTTTCCCCAAAGGGATCACTGGAGAAGGCGTGACGCCCCCTCCTGAAACACAGTTATGCTAATGGATTAAAGGAATACTGCATCTTTTTGCAATGACTGGTTTGCCCAACCTCCCTATGAAATGCCTTTGTGACCTCCCATAGTCCTGATTGTTATGATAAGGAACGTCTTTTTCAATGTTGTCTGAAGTGGAACCAGTTTTCTATGTAAAGTTTCTGTTTTCCAAAGCATGGGGGAAAGGGCTGGAATGTGGTTACAGTATGTAACTTCTGCTAACCACTGTACCTGCTTTCCATAACATGCCTGCATCAGTTACTTCATCTTTCCTCCCCATCCTTACCATCTCCCTCTGCTCATTGGCTGACACAATAAGTAAATGTTTCCATAGGTCAGTAGTAACATGTATTGTGGCTCCTTTGTCCAGAGGATTCCTACCCCCCTCTCCCCCAAACACTTACAATGGAAAAGGTGGGGAGATTTCCCAGTGCTTTTCACGGTTCCATCATACTGGGCACTTGCATGGATAAGCATCCTTTTCTCTACCCACCCTGGCTATGAGGACACTTTGTGCAGAGATGCACAGAAAGGCATGATTAGGACTGGATAACAGAAGAGCATAGCATCTGCACCCAAGAGTCTATAATGGGTTAGGTTGAGGTTTTGTGTCTATATCCAGTTCTCTCGGATCGGTTGCTGTCTTAGTGTTTCACAGTGAAAAAGGAAGATGATGAGTTTGTCCTCCTTGTTACATTCCCTGGGAGGAAAGGTTGGATGAGAGGTCTTAGGTATCGGCCTCCCAAAGCAGGAAACTTCCGAGTGCCAGTGTATTCTCCTGAGCAGTCCAGTGTCTAGAACTGGGGCTGATTTGCCATGCTGGCAGGGGCTGATGGGAATTGTAGTCCATGAACATCTGGAGAGCCGCAGGTTGCAGACCCCTGGTCTAGAAGAGTATTTTCACTGCACAAATTGACCTTTCCCCCATATGCAATCCCAAGTGATCTGACTCCATAATAATGTTGGCATCAACTGACAAAATGGGCTTTATAGTTTTGAGCACCTGCCTTTTAGGCATAACAGAGAACAGCGTATGAACCCCCCCCCCCCCCACGGAGTCACAACAATAACATCTTTATTTTTCACACAAATGAAACTATGGGCCAATGCTTGGCTGGATTAAAATTTGGTAGGGCAACCAGCTGCCCGTTGAAGTGCTTTGAGGGTCACATCTGGCTTCCACATCACCCCTTTGCCTTTCCTTTTTGAGTTTCCAGGCTTTCTTGTTCCCAACAAGCCGAATGTAAAAGCCAGAGAAGTTTTTTTGATTCAGATGTTCCCCTCTTTATCCATCACTAGGCAGAGATTTTGCATTCTGGCTTTTGCTTTCTTCTGAGAATACATTTTTTCAGTAGTTTTCTAAAAAGAGCCAGCTGGTACCAATGAAATATAGGAATTAACTTCCTGGTAATGGACAGCAGTTGTATGGTACACTAATTTCTTGGAAGTTATTTCTTCAAGCACCTTAGCTAAAAGAGCATGTCAGTACAGGGCACCTTGAAACTTTTTTAAAAAAATAGTTCATCTTCAGGACATCAGGAAATCGCGTGGCCTTGTGACAGTTAAGCAGACCCTGGTGATCAGGAGCGAACAAACAGGCGTTCATATGCATACGTGCTGATTTTCAGGATCAAGGCCTAAAAGCGATGTTGACTGGAGAGCACTGTCATGGTACTTCAGTAGATATGGGCTGTGTGTGACTGTAGCGTTCTGAGTTTTAATGAGCTTGAAGGCCTTCATGAACGACCAGGCTGTGTTGGCTTTATCACTGGGTCTTCTGGTTGACTCTAAAAGATCTTTGAGCTTCGTGCTGGCACCTGTTGGTACTTTGTATTGTCCCTGAGGTTCTGTGCTAATTGCTGTTGGGTTCCCCCGCACCCCCCCCCTTAATTGAATTCTCACAATGACAATTGTTGTGATTTGTTAGCTACCTTTCTGACTTGTGAAGACCAAAAGGTGGTTTATAAGCATTCTGAATATTTTTTTTAAAATATCACTCAAGAGCAGGTTTGGATTTGGATGACATACTTGATAAGCTGCTGCTTTTTCTCCTGCTTTTCTGATTTTTTCATGTATGGATTTTGTTATTATTGGTTAGAAAGTTATCTGGAAATAGGGTCGGGCAGAATCGACATGTGCACCGTTGGGAGGCTTGTGTTTTGAAAAATGGAAAGTTTCCGAGGGAAACATGTGGACGCAGATTCCCCAGGCATGAGGATTACAAGCCAAGAGGAAGGGAAAGGGGTCAGCGGTAGAGGTCAGGCTTTAGGAACTAAGATGATGACTTAACAGCCCACAGGGCTAACTAAGTAGGTGTCAGTGTAAAGATAACATCAATCCTGAAACTACCTAGTAATCAGCTGCTGGGGATAATTTTGTACAGTCTCCATCCATTCATTGTTCAGCAGCTGTATGCCAAGGTGGCAATTGGGAGATGAGTACTTGGGAAGGGATCAGAATGTGTTGTTGAGTGTCCACGTAGCATCCCATCCCAAATGATGAAGAGAACACATCCAGCTTGTGATAGCATCACTGTGTAAGGTTCCAATCCAGGACTACAGTGAAATGCCTGAATATATCTAAAGTGAAAGGGATGATAGAATAAAGACGCTAAGTGGAAAAGCTAGCTTTGTGGTGAGGTGCAGTGGGGGGGAAATGGATCCAGAAGAAACTTTTACAACAGGAGGTGGCGACTCTCCTCCCTGTGTGCCGTAGGCAAGCTTAAGCAGATCTGATGAGGGTGCTCTGGCAGCATCTTGTTCGGCTTTCTTTGCCCTTCCATGTTTGCTTCTGCCTACCCGGGGGGACTTCTGGAGACGGCAAGGAATCTTGCCGAAAGCTGACCTACGCTCTTCTCTTGGCAGGCATGGGGAAGAAGGACGACCCCAAGCTGATGCAGGAATGGTTCAAGCTGGTGCAAGAGAAGAATGCTCTGGTGCGCTACGAGTCAGAGCTGATGATATTGTAAGTGAGCAGGAGACTTTCTTCACGTGGACCATACCAGGAGTGAAAGATGAGGGAATGCCGACAGGCAGGCAGACATGTGGAGCCCGTCTCCATCACCAATTAGGCTAGCTGTCTCTCGGCTGTCTCTTGGCACCCACTTGCTTTAGGAAGAAATCCAGAGGGTTTTGAGTTGAGCGGGAACAAAACCAGGGGGGCCTTCAGCCAGCGTAGCAAAGTGCTGAGCCCTCAGCTTGGCCATACTTGACAAAGACTGCCTTGCTTCTCTGATCTTGGCAACTCCTCTCCTTGGCCACAAGGGAAGCAAACCCTCCTCTTCCTTTGGAAACTGAAACGAGCAGCATCTCCTCTTTTGGCAAAGGCTCTCCCATGGCAGTCAATTTGTGATGGCTTCATGCCAATGGCCGCCATTTTTAAAATTTGTCCTGCTTCCCATAGCAGCCGTTTTGTTCTCAAAAATTCAAAAGTGCCTACAAACTCAACAAGGTCAGGAGTACCTGATCCAAGCTACACAGGTGAACAATATTGATGTAGAGATTAATGTGCTTCAGAGGTTAATGGGATAGACTAGGACAAGTTCTACTGTACCACAAAGCTTGCTGGATTATCTTGCAGATTCTCAGCCTAGCCTTTCAAGGTGTTTACAAGAGTAGAATGGAAACCATGGAAAGACAAGATAAAAATGTGCCTGGTCTTATACAAGGCTAATGGAGCAGAAAACTAAGGAAGCACCCTGCTAGATCAGATCAGTGGTACCATCCAGTCATGCGTCCTGTTTCCCATAGTGGCCAGCCAAATGCCCCTTGAAAGACTTCAAGCACAGCACAGAAGCCAGAGTGTCCTGTTGGTCCCCCTCCCCCCCTCACATCTGATATTCAGGGATACACGGCCTCTGAACATGGAAGTTCCATTTAGCCATCAGGACAAATTGAATTAGACTAATTCCCTTTCAGAGCCATCAGCCCACCTCTGTGTTATAGAATGCCACATGTTCTGTGTTGTATGGAAGAAGTCCCTCCTTGTGTGTGTCTTGATTCCCATCACTACCCATCGTTTTCACCGGGTATCCTCCTATGTTTTAGAATCATAAAGCAGCTTATTCAAAAGATACCCTGTTGTCTGAACTGAGGGGTTATGCCAAGGACTTTTGAACATTCAACTTCCTAAGCATGTTCAGATCTTTGGTCAGCAAATTTAGACTTGTGCCTAAATCACCCATAACTGAAACCACACATCTTATCTGTCTGCTTGCAGTGCTCGCGAGTTAGAGCTGGAGGACAGGCAAAGTCGGCTGCAGCAAGAACTCCGAGAGAGAATGGCAGTGGAGGGTAAGGGCATGGATTTTTGTTCACATGATTTTGGACCGGTCACACCCTCTCTGCCTAACCTACCTCGCAGGGATGTTGTGAGGATAAAACAGAGGAGAGGAGAGAACAATTAAAGTTGCTTTGGATCCCCACTGAGGAGACAGGTGGAGTCCAAATGAATAAAATAAATAATAAGAGTACAGTGGGGTGTTGTGTGGTTTCCGGGCTGTATGGCTGTGTTCTATCAGCATTCTCTCCTGACGTTTTGCCTGCATCTGTGGCTGGCATCTTCAGAGGATCTGAATCCTCTGAAGATGCCAGCCACAGAATCTGGTGCTAAACATCAGGAGAAAATGCTGCTAGAATTCTGACCATGCAACCACAACACCTAACCAGTGATTCCAGCCGTGAAAGCCTTTGACAATAAAAGAGTACAGTTTACACACTGGGTTGTTCACCTACAGTTCATAGAATTTCGGGTCATCACATTCTTTTATTTATCTGTGCAGAAACAGGGAGGGGCGAGAATTATATGACCCAGAATTCACTGTGTCTCATTTAAGGAAAAAAAGAAACTGTTTTGAGTTTCAACTAGCCTGTCCTTATGTAGGTTGGTGCACCCTTGTTTTCAGTAGTGAGTCTCAGCCTGTGTGGTGCATCTGCTAAAACTTTGGAGTACTTTGATTCCTGCGCTGCTTTTCTCTCTAGATCACCTCAAGACAGATGAAGAGCTGTCTGACGAGAAGAGGATCCTGAGCAGAAATGCTAGAAGTGGTGGAGCAGAGAGACTCTCTGGTGGCCCCTCCTGGAGGAGCAGAGAGGCTGCGGAGAGAGAGGAAGACAAGGACCTGGAGGCAGTCATGCTGTCCAAGGGGTTCAACCTGAACTGGTCCTGAGCTCGCACTCACTGCTTGCTGCTGATCGGTGGCGTCCTGTGGGCATCCACCACGTTGGCTGGAGCTGCCTGGGCGGTGAGGAGACATCTTGGCGTAGGAACCTCAAAGGCGGGGAGGTTCTTCGGCACCAGCGTGAGCTTGAGCCAGACCTCCTCACCCCTGAAAAAAGGGTTGGTTCCTAAAGGTGCTGAGTTGAGTGTGGGGTCTGCAAACCCGAAGCCTAAAGTGGGTGACTTGCGGTTGTGTGCCTTCCTTGCGGACCTATGCAAGAGGTCGTTGAGGGGTGTGTTATTTTGTTTGTTTGTTTCACATTCTTTGAGAAACTGCTTACAAAGCTTATTGGAAGGAGACTGAAAATATTTTTGTGTGTGTTTTTTTAAACAAACAAGCCTGATCCAGGTGGACTGCAGCCTCTCCCTTTTCATGTATTGCTTGACTAGTTGTGTCCTTTGCCTCTCTCTCTCTCTCTCTCTCTCTCTCTCTCTCTCTCTCTCTCTCTCTCTCTCTCTCTCTCTCTCTCTCTCTCAGTTTGTCTCTTTTTTAACCAATACAGAGGAGAGGAATGGCTTCTCTCTTCTTGTCAGACTGAGAACGTCTTGCAGCAGCTCCTAGGAAAGCTGACCCACAGAGTTCCACCAACAGACGGGGAATGTGTACCTGCAAAGATTCTTCCCACCAAAGAAGCCTGAAGCTGCCGTTCGTTTGCATGGGCACCAAGGACCCCGGAGGCGAGAGGGACTGGAATCTTGGGAAGGCTGATTTTTAGCTTGAGCCATACATGAGGGGCCCTTTTATTGTTTCTACAAAAGTCACAGGCCTGAACAGACCCATCAGAAGGGGAATCAAGAGGCAGAGCATCCCTTCTCAGCCCTACCATGTTCTGGACAGACAGTGACTGTGTTCCCACCATCTGTTGATACACTTAAAAAAAGAAGATGATGACAACAAACTACTATTGGAGTTCTCTGTTGTGAACATTTTGACACTGGAAAGTGCTGATTTATGAAAATGGGTTAATTTTGGAAGCATTTTGGAGTGAACTTCGGTTCAAAGCATCCTTCTGCTTCTTAACACCCAAAATCAACCCTGAAGACTGTTCAGTCGGATTGTTTTGTGTTTGTGGGGGTTTTTTGCACATCCGGAAATGAAGTAGAAAGACCACCCAGGCCCTTTAGTCACTTTAGGATCCTTTAATGTTCATTAACTTATTTTTTTTTAATACTTGAAAGAAGATTTGTGTTTGTACATTTTTAAGCGAGCAAGAGATGGGATATGTGTGTGCCTGCTGTGCAGCCCCAGTCTGTTTTGTTTTGTGTTCTTACTTCTCCCTGAGTGATGGTTCTTTTCAATGGTGTTTCTATTATGCACTACATCAGCCGAGGGAGAGGAGATGCTTTTGAAGTTCCAGGGGTCAGATCTGTTTTGTGGACTGGCCCTTGCAGGCCACCAGATCTCCAAGCAGATTCCTTGATAGTTCTCCTGGATGAGGAGCAGAGGTTATCGTCCTGCCCTGCCCTTTGCTCTGCTTCCCTGAAAGGTTATTTCCTTATGGTGACTACTGCTGTAAGTTTTCTAACAAAGCAAACCAGTATGGGGGGCATGGCGCCTTCTCTTCCCTATGCCCGCCCTCCAGCTCACCACTGCTCTAAAAGCTAATCGATGCGGTCCCCTGACAGCCTGCTTTCAAGCAAAGAATTAGCACAAGCCCCTCATAGGTCTTTCCCAAGCCAGCCTCTTTTGGGATCCAGGAAAGGGGAGGGGCTAGGGGTCCTACAGTGCAGTATCCAATTGAGCGAAGACTAGAGTCTTTATCTGTCACCAGCTAGAAAGGTTCCACAAGCACACACAGTTCTTCTTGGATGGTGCCAACCTGTCGGCTTCTGCACTCTATGCTTTTGTTTGTTGGTCTGTTTAGCTTGAGTGGGTGCCGTTTCAGCAACATGAGTGGGGAAAGTTAAGCCTGCCACTAAGCGGTGAAGCGGCCCCCACTTCTTCACTCTCAAAAGCTGGAGGAAGGTAGCGGACCTGAGATAATTGAAAAGAGGTGGTAATTCTCATCTGTGGGGTGAGGGCACCCTCCCTCCAGTAGGACAGTGTCAGCATTTGTGTGGAGGGACCATTTCAAAAGAACAGTAAAGGGCTGCCAAAGAGTGGAAGGGGACAATTTCTCCTTGTTTATTACGATGCTTCTGATCTTAGCCCTACTATTTCCTTTGTTTTATTTTCTTAAATAGTACCTTGGTTGCAGACTGCTCAAGGTCCCCCTTCTGACTGCCAGGACTTAGTCGTAATATTCACTTCTGTCAAAGTTTTATTTCCTTTCAGCAGAAGGCCATTGAGGCGGGGAGCTATTCATATTTTAAAAAATGATTTTTTTAAAATGTCTTGAATGGGGGGAGTAAAGACCAGCGGAAACTTGTTCTCAGCTTTTCTAGTTTTATTTTCAAAACAGTGCTTGAAATGGGAACAATTTTGTTTTCAGGAAAGGAAAAGCTGAGTTTCTCAGCTTGTGTTCTTGGAAAGAATACTGTGAATTTAAACCGTGTGTGGAAGTAGATTTGGCCTGTGCAAACATTTTGCCAGAAAGAAGGCAGCTATATCGAGAGAGATCTGGGCAGCAACATGGTTATATAGCCTACCATGAATTTTAATATGGTTAGTGCAGAGGAAGTCTCAGTATGGCTCTCAGCTGCTACGGCTTTTCAGTGCAGCAGTATTGCTCCCTTGAAGTAGTGAGCTACCCTAAGAAGCGTAATCTGTCTCTTTTTCTTTTTTTATTGCCATGAAACAAAAGCCCCTCAGAGGGTTGCTAAGTGTCCTTTGACATCTCTCCTTCCTCCAATAAAGGGATGGCCCGGTGACAATTCAGCCTCCTTGGCTGAGGCTGCTCTCTGCAAACAGGATCTGTGTTTTTTGATCTTTTCAGCAAATACCGAAGGCCCATTTACTGGGGCCAGGAGCATAAAAGAGAGTGTCCAGCTGCAAAGAAGTTGCATTTAGATCCCAGCATGCAAAACACCTCAAGGCTCAAGCTGATCTACTTCTTTTCAATATGTTTTCATGGAGTCTGGCAGACAAGGAGGATTTGTAGGACTGGCTATTCCATTGCTCAGGATTTCAGATTCCAGTCCAATGCTCCAAATTCTGTGCATAAAATGTTTTGTAGCTGATGGATATATTTTTTTAACCACTCAGATTTTTTTTGTCCTGTTTCCAGAGTGTTCAGGGCTAAGTATTGTAAGCATAAAATGGCAGAATGAACCATAAAATGGCAGAATGAACCATAAAATGTTGATTGCTTTTGTAGAGTCAGGTATGTGCTCACCAATTGGACTTTTCGTCCCTGTCATATTTAATACAGAACAATACTGCTGTTGATTTAAACTCAGCAGTCTAAAACCCACCAATAGCTTCCAGCCTGCGGGGAGGGATTTTGCCACTTCAGCCTTTTGTGGCTAAACTCCATCTTCTTCTGCTTAATGTTCTAGAGCAGGGGTGACCAACTCTGGCCCCCCTGATGTTCATGGACTACAATTCCCATCAGCCCCTGCCAGCATGGCCAATTGGAATCGTAGTCCATGAACATCTGGGGTGCCAGAATGGGACACCCTGTTCCTAGAGGATCCCTCTCCCTCAGGAGCCGCATTTGGAGAGGGTGCATTTTAGGGCTTCCAGTAGGGGAGAGGCAGTGAAGTCAAGTTCTGCTGTTGGAAATCCCTCAACCAGTGGAGATTTTCATTGATAGCCAACATTAGAATTGAAGATAGTGTCTTCAGTTATTTACAAGCCACTTCCCTTTAAAGAGGGACAGGAATTTCAGACCTTGCATTACAATCAAGTGGTCTCCTGTGGGGAAAAGTTATTTCCCAAAGAAAGAACAGGCTTGGGTTTTGTTTTGTTTTAATTAACTTTTTTGGGAATTGATCTCTGGGAGTGGACTGTGTCCTGCAAAACTGATAAAATTCCCTCCACCCTATCATTTCCCATTCAGTAATTAATTTGCGAAGAAGAGCAATAGAATATTGAATTCGAAGCTGGATGCCTAGGAATCTCATATCTCAGCAAGGTAAGATCATTTACATTCTTGGTGTTTGACCGTGGCTAAGCAAATTGAAGAAATACATCCAAGCAACCTTCCCTGGTGGTTTATATGCACAGTGTGTGCATCTTCTTCTGATTTCAGGTCAAGTTTTGTGAAAGCAGAAACCCCTTATTGTGTTAGTAAAATGCCCGGCTCCTTTCCTACCAAAGCCAGGCAAGGAAGACATACATGATTTCCGTCCATGGCATCTTCCTTACCTCTGCAGTCTAGCAGAAAGGGGTGTGTTACCTGTCTGTTGAAGATTCAGTAAAAATTCTTTTCATCCAGGATGGAGCCAGAATTCCAGCTTTATTTTCTACAATGCAGATCAAAGAGACAACGCCCACCTTCTTTCCAAACCGATTGGGAAGGCTGACTTCAGATAGCAAAACACACAGGAGATTGACTACCTTCTCCATCCTTGCCTCAGTCCTGATTTGAGCTGCTTGAGCACTCCCTTAACTAATAGAGCATGCCTCTCTCCCACTATCATCAGGTCTGTTTGGAGCCCTGATGAGGCATAGTATGGATTTTGTTTGTTGGCAGAGTTGTGGACCGTTTCTGCTATGCCCAGTTCAATAAGGCCATTAAGAATAAGTTGTCATCCTGTAAACTAATAGAAATCTGGCAAGACTTCTAAGCATTCTTGTACTTTGTAGCACAGCAAGAGAATGCCTGACCTCCAGTTCATTATAAATAATCACACTTCTCTCCCTCATCTGTCCCAGACGTTGTTGTGCAACAAGACAAGGCTAGAGTGCAGTTTCAAAACAACCGTTCTTTTTTCAGATCCTGCCATTTTCATTTAGGAGCTACATTTCCATGTCGCAGAAATATAGAAATAGGATGGGTATTTCTAGCTCAAATGGTGGGTTTTATTGCACCCGGAAGATGAATCATATTTTTCCTCCCGCTGTTTCAGTGTTTCCTGCACTACTCTGTGGCTGCTGTTCTCCCACTGGGAGTCTTGTTCTGTTTTTAAGTTGAGTGTCTGGCCTTCTTTTTTGGGACATGGTGCTAATCAAGTAGAAACACAGAAGCACACTCATTTCTCTCCCTCTGTGGGTTTTTAATCTTTTCTTTTATATATAAAAAATGCAAACTAGAATGTTTCTCAGCATCCATGGTTGTGCCTACAGCTGCATGATCTACTAGGGTGAACTTTTGATAGACGGAAAAAAATTGTGGCCACCTCCTCAAACGCTCCCTTCTTTTTGCGTTTAAGAAAACAAAGTTAACCAGAATGTTTACATTTGGACTCGGAGAGGAAAGTGTGTGTGTGTTATTATTGTGTGTGTGTGTTTCCAACCTCGTGAGTTTTTTTAAAATGCTGTGAGTTGGGACTGTTCTTTTTTCTTTTGCAATAAAGAGAATATCATGGAAGCAGATGGTTGATATTAAGAGATAGGGAGACTCTCTCCCAGTGCATGATGTGTGTAGAAACTCCCGAGAACTTCCCGCCTGCCAGGGCACAATTACGGAATTTTGTAAGCAGGGTAGTTGAGCAGATGAGAAGCGTCTTTAAAGCCGCAGAGTTGAGGTAATGTCATGTTGTGATGGCATTTCAGTAATTTAATTTTTTTTACGTGTGTGTATATTATATATGATATATATATATATAGAATACGTTTGTATGTGATAACCAGTCCCAGCGGAGGGATTTAATGTGGTACCTTCCCCTTAGGACAGGTGGGAACTCTGATATTCAGACTGTTTTATAGTTGGTGTGTGTGCAGTGTAACAGGAAACTATGTTGCCATTACTTTTCATGTCTAAAACCCCGAGCCCGTTTTGCCTCCCCACTTGGATGCATTTCATTCTGTATGTTCTTATGCACACTTTCGCGTTGATGGTGTTAACATTTTAGCACCTGGCGTGTAACTAAAAAAAAAGAATAAAGTCATTAATTTTTTTTTCTTAGGTTGCTGTTGGCTGAAGTTTGGATTGTTTTGTGGTTTGCGATCATATTGCTACTTTGGGAGTCAAGAAATGTATTGTAATTAAGCCTCCCAATTCACTACAAAACAAACGGCTGCGCTTCCACAGAAACACTGGTATCCCTTCTACATTAGGACTGGGCTGTGCTTTTGAAGGCCTTTGCAGTTTGAGGGCTAACATAGATCTGATGAGTTTTCACAATATTTTGTTTGACTTATCAATCCAATGACCTACTGTGAGCAATTAGTTTACCAGTCATTACCATCCTGATAATTCTAAAAACTTTTAATTAAAATGTATTCAACTACCACAACAGCAAACAGATGGAAAAGGAACAAAAAACATACTAAGCAAGTGCACGTCAAAGGGTTTGCCCATTACATACCGTCCAATTCAGCATAAAAAACAAAAATATAATAATAATAATAATAATAATAATAATAATAATAATAAGAAGAAGAAGAAGAAGAAGAAGAAGAAGAAGAAGAAGCAGCAGCAGCAGCCTTTATTTGGCATAACAATAATCAAAAATATTGTTGAGTTGTCCTAATTTTACTTCTAACTATACTGTTGTCAGAAATCTTGGGGAGCAGCAGAGTGTTAAAAATGTTCCATGTCATTAGTAAATTAAGTTGTTAGTAGTAGTTAAGAGGGTTGGATCTGGGAGACACAGGCCGATTATATTCTGGTGCTCTACCCGCACAGCAGAACACGCGTTTCCTTAGCCGTGGCAGAGTTTTTCATTGCAGACACACCGCAGTTGCCACATATCCTGAAGCCCCCAGTTCCTTAAGTGGAGGCAAACCCTGATGTTTTCCCTTTGCTTCCAGAGTTTCTGCTGCTTTTGGTCTTCCCCATAGGCCCCTTCCGCACCGCATGAAATAATGTGTTTTCAAACCACTTTCACAACTGTTTGCAAGTGGATTTTTTGCCATTCTGCACAGCTTCAAAGAGCACTGAAAGCAGTTTGAAAGTGCATTATTCTGCATGTCTTGAATGGTTATGCTCTATGTGAGGGAGGGACAGAGAACAGTCAGAGGGAAAGAAGAAGGAGGCAGCAGCAGCAAGGGAAGAGCCAGGCAGAGCCACTGTGCTTCAGCAACAGCACAGCATGCCTGGCAGCCAACTCCTCACTGGAGAGAGAAGCCAAAAGATCTCCACCAAGCTCTAGCTCCTCCCACAGACAACAGCTGGATCTGCTTCTTGTGTTTGTGGCTCCCTTTTGGGTGACTCAAAATAGTTTTTTTAAATAAAACACCTTTCCTTGCACAGAGAAG
Source organism: Sphaerodactylus townsendi (assembly GCF_021028975.2). Lineage (NCBI taxonomy): Eukaryota > Metazoa > Chordata > Lepidosauria > Squamata > Sphaerodactylidae > Sphaerodactylus > Sphaerodactylus townsendi. The sequence goes on from NC_059430.1 coordinate 22,976,096, forward strand.
GAAAATGCGCTGCGTGTTTCCCCCTCAACTTCTTCCCTTTCAGTCAGCATAGCCAGCAATCCGGGGCTTACCTGCGTGAAACACAACAATATCAATTAGAAATAACAATATAAACATTTAAATGGGTTTTATTTATTTATTTATTTATTTATACTTTAGGCTTATATGCAGCCCGTCCCGAGGGCTCTGGAAGTGCACAGCATATAATAAATACAGTCATAAAAAAAACCAGTATAATCGACTAAAACTTATAAAAGCAGCGAGATTAAAACTAAACAGTAGCATTTAGTACAAGTAAAATACACGTAGGTGGCCCGGTAACCTAATATCAAATTCTTCTCCTAAGGGAGGAACGGCAGGTCTCGCGAGATGTTATAGGCCCAGATGGAAGAGCCAAAGGGGCACTATCAGCTGCTGGTCCCTCCAAAGGCCCTGAAGTGAACAGCTCCGTCTTGCAGGCCCTGCGGAGCTCACCAAGGTCCCTGCAGGGGCCGAACAGCTGGTGGAAGCGTTGCCCACCAGGCCGGGCCAGGGCTGTAGGCCCTGGCCCGTGTGGAAACCAGGCCGCATCATCGAGGGTGGGGACCACTAGTAAATTGGCCTTCTGCTGAGCCGAAGAGGCCGATGTGGGAGACATATGGGGTGATGCGGTCACCGAGATACTGAGGGTCCCAGGCAGCGTAAGGCCTTGAAGGTCAACACCAACACCTTGAAAGCGATCCGAACTCTACTGGGAGCCAATGCAGTCGGTACAGCAACACAGCAATCTTGCGCCCAACACAGCAATCTTGCGATGACCATGTGACCTAGAAGTGGGAGCATGGGTCAGTCACTCTCTTGGCAACCTAACCCATTTCACATAATAGTGGTTGTGACGATAAAATAACAGGGGAGAATGATGGAAGCCATTGTGGGTCCCTATTAGAGGCTCAAACAATAAATGAAAACCAGTTATCAGGTGGGTTAATGTATAGGAGTAAGTGACCATTTGGTTAGTACATTATTGGCTGTATTTACTCTGAGATAGATATTTAGTCAGGTTAATATACCACTTGGCCTGCTTGAGGCATAAACAAGCCTGCTAAATCCAAGTAAAGCATAGCATGGAAGGATTTATTTTATTTATTATTTGGTTTTGTATGCAGCCTACCCCAAAGTGCACAACAGACCTCAGATAAATGCCCCAGATAAAAGTAGGCCAGGCAAGTTGGGACATTTCCAGTGTTTATGAGTGGGTACAGGTTGGCTCTAATCACAATTAAGTAAAGTCCTACATGATCCATTTTCAAAATCGATTGATTGTTTGCTGGGCTTAAAGAGAAATGTCTTCAGTAAAGAGGTAGTGGCCATTTCAACCCCAGTAAAAAAAATCTATGGTTAGGCCAACAGAGCCTGGTATATCCTTTACAGGTTTCACAAGAGGGTCCATAACATGGAGAAGAATTGTTTAGTGTCTGGAAAAAATTCATATGGGGAGAAGGGATGGTCCTTGAGGTCCTTGGTCTGAGACCAAATAGGCTTGAAGCCAAGACCTGGGCCCTACTAACTCTGGAAGCAAGAGGAGATAAGTTAAATTTGTTCTGGACTCAGTGGCACACACTATTAACCACACTGCAGCTGTATCCCTGGACTACTATGCAGTTTCCAGCCCTCTTCAAAGAGGCCAGGGTCAAGCACATCACCACGACAATCCAGATGTCATAAGGTATTTTATTACAGACTGAGTCTGAGAGGCATGTGATTATGAGGAGGAAATGCACTTTGAGTTCACTGTCTAGATGAGTTTCCTTAGTATAAAAGTTGATCATTGTTGATCTTTACTGTAGTGCTGATTCAGCAGTCCCTGGAGGCATCACCACACATTGCACACCCAAAACCCTGCAGGAGGAAAATATCATTGCCCAAATGGGAATCAGTATTTTGGGAAAATCCTAAATGTCACCACTTGGTTAACAATGAATCCCTGCATGATGATGTATAACTGATGTGGTGGGAATCACCCCACCATTTTCTAATTATGCTAGGGATACTAATATACAGGAGATGGGTGAGACCCTGTTAATTTTAGTCTGCTTTCAATGACTTGACACTTTCTGCGTTTCGTGAGTCGGTGCTTTTTCTGCACAGTTCCATTAGAGGAGTCATCTTTAAATGTTGCATTTTCTTTCTCCTCAATCCACCGACCAGTAGGTGGTGCCCCAGCATAAAATTCTAGCCGTTTTGCTTCCGCAATGGATGTAGTGAATCCTGAGGACAGTTCATATTGATTAAGAAAATGGGTTCATAATCGTTATATAAGTAATCCAGTGGTAGGATTCAGTAGGTTCGCACCACTTCGATAGAACCGGTTGTTAAGAGCGGTGCTTGTAAACAACCAGTTGTTAAATTATTTGAATCCCACCACAGCGAACCGGTTGTTAAAATTATTTGAATCCCACCACTGAAGTAATCCAAAATGTGAGCTAGAACAAAGTGAAGCTATGCTTTTGTGAGTGTTTGTTTACGTGTATGTGTGTTCTCTTTAAAGATATGCGATAAAATTGCACCAGTCTGCCTCACCCACTGTATTCTGCTGACTTGGTGGCAACCAACATGGAAACGTTAGCTGTTGTGGGCTGTTGGCGGGATTTTCAGACCCCAAAGGAGAGCTCTCTCTTGGGCTGTGATAAGGGAAAGAGGTCATGTCTTCCCTAGTGAAATTTTATGGGTTAATCATCAAACTCCAAAAGTCTTTTCCTGGGCTTTCCTGGCCCTGGTCCCAAGAATTCCACATGAAGTTTGGCCAATATATATGAAGTTGTTGCAAGCTGGAGTCAAACCCTTACACTCCATCAAGCTCAATACTGTTTTACTCTTAACCAATTCAGATTCTTCCTTCTACCTGAAGAGAGATCCTATAACAGGAATCATTAGGGACAAAAGCTGGCACCTTCTGCGTACAAAGCATATGCTTTCCCTCCAGATGCATACAATACTGGAAACAGAAAGTTGGACTTCTAGAATCCCTTTCAGTAAGCCAAGTCTGGTATGATTAATAAAGTAGCCCAGCTGTTATGTGGTGGCAAACTCCAGATATGGAACAGCATGCCTTTCTCTACATCATTGTTTCAATTAATTGGTGGGTATGGCTTAGAGGTCAGAAGAAGAATGGGGCAACACTGGATTGCCCTGGTTGACTGTTGTCAAAGTGGGGATGTTGGTTGATTGTTGTTTGGAAGGTCTCTTGTGTGTTTCACACCATTCTGGACAAGAAGAAATGTGTGTGCATATATTTTCCTGGCATGGTATAGAATTGAGGTGGATGGGGCCTCCAGAGTCATCTAATCCAAAGCCCTGCACACAGAGGTGGGATCCAACCAGTTCTCACCACTTCTCTAGAAGTGGTTACTAATTTTTCTGAGTGCAGGTAAGGGGTTTACTAAAGCAACCTCCCTGCCCAATAGGGACTGGAGGGAGTGCGTGTGTCTTGGCAGTGCCACTGTTTGAATCCCACCACCATCAGAACCTGTTATTAAAATTTTGGATCCACCACTGCCTGCACAATGCAGAAAATTCACAACTATCTCCCCACCCACTTACACACATCCAGAGACCCCATACTCAATGGCCAGAAGATGACAAAAAAAATCCAAATCAAAACCTCTAGGATCCATGGCTTAGGGCCTAGGTGTCAATCTTCATGACCACCTCAGATGTCCCATCATCCCCTGCCAGCATCATGCTGGCAGGGGATGATGGGAACTGTAGTCCATAACATCTGGAGGGCCGCGAGTTTGACACCTGTGGCTTAGGGGAAGATTGCTTCTTGACCCCAAAGTGACAATCAGCTTTATCCTGGACACACAAGAAAGGGCCACATGACCCCAGCACTGACAAAACCTTTTTTTGCCCTCCTTTGCCGAAGTTCATAGGATCAGCATTGCTGTCAGATGGCCACCTAGCCTCTGCTGAAAAACCTCCAAAGTTGGACAGCCCTTGGATGCCATTTAGCTGACTCTGAGGACTATGTTTTATTAAAAGAACCCAGGTGTTTACATACTAACCTTATGCTGATCCTAGGCTGCAGCTCCCTTTCCTCATCATGTGTTGTTTTTGCTGTGTTGAACACCATCTCCTTTGCAAGAGAAGACTGAAGAAAAGTAGGAATTGTGCAGGTAATTAAAAGTTATCTCACCCAAGTCCTCTTCGTCACCTGTTAGAATTTCACCTTCCTGTCCCCACCATGGGCCTACCGTGTCCTTGTTCTTTTTATGTTCTTTGAGCATAGCAAAAGAACTTTTTTAATGTGTTTAGCATATTCTACTAGCCTAAGCTCATACTGACCTTTAGCTTTTCTAACACTCTCCTCACAAGTTTTATTTGTTTCTATTTATTTTTGCTTATAAGGTCCTCTTTCCATTTCCAAAATTTGTTTTTATTTCTCAAATCTTTGGAAAGCTGTTAACAGAGCCCATCTGGCTTCTTTAGGCTGTTCCCATTTTTTCTTCTCATAGGAATCGTTTGTGATTTGTTCCTTCAATATTTCGCTTTTAAGAAACACACACTCCGGTTGAACTTCGTAAGTCTTATTTCTGACCATGGAATTCTACCCAGCATAACTTCAATTTTCTTAAAATTTGCTTTCCTAAAGTCTAACCTGTATGTCTGACTACTTACAGCTTTTCCCTTCCCAAATTATAAATTCTAAAATCACTTGGTCACCACTACCCAGAGTGGTAGTACTTTCACCTCTGTAGTCAGTTCTTCCCTGTTGGTGAGAATCAAGTCCAAGATAGCAGATCCCCTAGCTTCTCTTTTCACTTTCTGGAAAATGAAATTATCAGCAATGCAACTCAGGAGTTTATTTAACTTTCATTTTTAGCAGACTTGGTTTTTCAACAGGTATCTAGGTAATTAAAATCTCTCATGACCACTGTGTCTCATGTTGTTGAGGACTTTGTAATCAGGAGTTATCTCACCCAAGTCCTCTGCCTAGCCTGGTTGTCAGAAGAAAAACTAAACAAAACAGAACTTCCATCCCAGATTCATGTATTTCTTCACAAGCATACACATCCTTGACATATAATTCTACTTCTACCTGTCCACTGGCTTTAGCAACAGCAGTATTGTCCTGCAAATGCCCTTTGCACTGGATCATCGCAACATCGGTAGGCAAATGTATAACTACCAGCACTCACTTCCTCCTATTCTGGGGAGTGGAAGCTTGTCCTCTCATCCACCTGGGTCTGAGAAGTTTCCTTCAAGCTTCATGGAAGCTGAGGGAGTAGCCCTTATTCCAGCGGTCCAGAATCAATATCTGTGGGGAGATCCTGAAACCGACCACTTAGCAGCAGAGGGTCAGAATGTCTCCTAATTTCCTGCTCCTGTGAGTTCCATGCAGTGGCGTAGCACCAAGGGGCCAGGGGGGCGCCGGTGTGGGGGTGTGGCAGGGGCGCAGGCAGTGGTGGGATTTAAATAATTTAACAACCAGTTCTGGTGGTGGGATTCAAATAATTTAACAACTGGTTGCTTACAAGCACCGTTTTAACAACCAGTTCTGCCAAAATGGTGCAAACCTGCTGAATCCCACCACTGGGCGCAGGGAACAAACGTGCTCTGGGCGCAGTTCCCCCTTGCTCCAGCCCTGGCTCCACGTGCCATCTTCCTGTGCTGGATGCTCCTCCATTTCCTAAGATGACTTTCTCTCCTCCTCTTCCTCCTGTTGCCCTCTCAAGAGTGTGTCATGCGTTCTGTCCATTAACTCTTAACTTGCCTGTATAAAATGGGAGATACAGGGACTCAAGTGTGCCTCAAGTCCCTGTATCTTCCCCTGTAGGGCTAACAACAGACACTTACTGCCTGTGTAATTGCTGTTACCCTCAGGTAAGAATACAAACATGCCCCAGACCTTGAATGTCTCTCTCGCTAGCTATGCTGCCAAGATCAATTGAAGAAGTGGTTCGGCTTTTCGTCCTTTCCTCTGACAACTCCCCTGCCAAACAGCCTCACAAGACTCACTGCTTGCAGAACCAAAAAACTTCTCAGCTTCATACACGGCCTCCAGGCTTGACCCCCAAGCTAAGAGCCAGCAACAATCACCTTCCTTAATCAGCTACACTCAGCTACAACCCAGGTAAAAAACAAAAAGAAACAATGCTTACTTGAATAGACAACACTCTCCAACCGTTATACATACTTTCAATCACTGCCCTCCCACACAGTATCCCCATGCTACTGTGGCAAATGTGTGTTCCCAAATCCACATTTTCTAACATAATTTCTAGGGAAGAACTGATGGGCAGAAAAAGAGGAAATGACCACTGTGCGTGTCGATTCTCCCTTGCAGGTAATACTCCTGGCCATCTAAGGTTACTAGTTGTAATTGTGTACCAGTTGTAATTGTGTTGGTGGAAACAATTAGATGGAAGTGTCTTTGTTGGAGAAACAAGTGGGCAATAGATAAGTCAAACACAATCCTTTCGCCTGCCAGTGCAAATTAGCAGTGGGTGGGGTATAGGGAAGCTTGGAGATCTTGGTCATGCTGGCAGGGGCTGATGGGAATTGTAGTCCATAACATCTGGAGTGCCAAAGGTTCGCCACCATTAGAATTACCACTGATCTCCAGGCTAGAGACTAGTTCCCTTGGGAAAAAAATGGCAGCTTTGGAGGGTGAACTCTGTCATTACACCCCACTGAGGTCTCTCCTTTCCACATTCCCCCAAGCATTCCTTCCCCACACAAGAGCTCCAGGAAATTCCTAGTCAGAATTGGAAAACTACAGATCTGGGAATCCAGTTTTCTTCTTTCCACCCTGAGTTTTCTGCCTTGTCATGTGGCTGTTAAAAGGTACAAAGTTCTGCATGGGACAATGAAGCTGGCCACTGATGTGTCCGTTGTGGTGAAGAAGGTAAATTCCTACATTCTCTTTCTAGGCTAGCTTGAACAGCTGCTGTTTTCACTTTCGATTGACAGGAAAAAGGAAGCTAGCAAGAATGTCATGTTGAGAAATGCTGTATGTGAGGCAAACAACTGTGCCTCATTTCCACCCAAAGCTTTCATTTTGTTTCCTGTAAATGTATCCTGTCAACAGGAAAGCGCTGCTTTATTGCTCCACCCCACAACTCTCCCACTGTCAATCAAATCTAATTCTAATCTGGAGAATCGGGTTTGATTCCCCACTGCTCCACCTGAGTGGCAGAGGCTTATCTGGTGAACCAGATGTGTTTCCGCACTCCTACATTCCTGCTGGGTGACTTTGGGCTAGTCACAGTTCTTTGGAACTCTCTCAGTCCCACCTACCTCACAAGGTGTCTGTTGTAGGGAGAGGAAGGGAAAGGAGCTTGTAAGCCACCTTGAATCTCTTTACAGGAGAGAAAGGTGGGAAATAAATCCAAACTCCCCTCCTCTTCCTCCTCCTCCTCCTCCTAATAGCTTTAGAGCTCTCTTACGCTCATGTACACACACATCTGTGTAGTATTGTTAATCAGTATTCTTTAAAAAGAAATATGGTTGCCAGCTCTGGGTTGGGAAATTCCTGGAGATTTGGGGATACAACCTGGGGAGGGCATGGTTCGGGGAGGGGGAGCAACCTCAGCAGGATATTATGCTACCAAGTTCACTCTCCAAAGCAGCTATTTTCTCCATGGGAACTGATCTCTGTAACTGAGAGATCTGTGATCATTCCTAATCTGCAGCGCCAACTGAAGGTTGCCAGCCCTAAATGGAAGAGACTATGGACTTGCACTTTCCCCTACTAAATCTGTCTCTGGAAATACAATAAATGCATTTTCTATCCAGATTTTTTTTCTATCCAGATTTTTTTTAAAGCTCCAAATATACCTCTGGTCTACCACTCCACCCTTGTAATGTTCCCTGTCGCTATACCACTGTGACAGAAGAATCCTGCTTCTGCACAATTTGGGGGAAGGGGGTGGCCATTTTGTCTCCCTTTCTCCAAGTCCATTCGTGTGAACAGAAGTTTTAAAGGAGAATTTTTCAGAAAGGGGATTTCCTTTTATAACCCCTCACTGTTTTCTTTCTCCTTTCTGTCAATCTCAACCCCTTCCTGCCCTCGTCTTCTGACTTAGCTGAGACTTCTCCTAAAGGGGTCAGGCTTTTGTAGCCTGATAAATAGATAATCTTGCATCTGCCTCCCCTCTCTCCCAAAGTCACAACAGGCCCCATCACCTCTGCTTCCCATGTCACCATCTAGAGCACAGGTGTCAAACTCGCGGCCCTCCAGATGTTATGGACTACAATTCCCATCATCCCCTGCCATAACATCCCCTGCCATCCCCTGTCCATAACATCTGGAGGGCTGCGAGTTTGACACCTATGATCTAGAGAATACAACCACAGCAAACTGACCTACAGTGCTGTGAAATTGCCTTCCTTTTGTTCTCTTGACATGTATTTTTATTCTAGTGTCAATATTTACACAATGTTTACCTGAGAAATGGGGAAATTCCATCATATCCATATTCTTCACCATTACTTATAGCCGCACCCTTAGGAGCATTTCTGTCAAATCATACCATAGCTGACAAATGGCGACCCAATAGGATTTTCAAGGCAAAAAAACCTTCAGAGGTGGTTTGCCATTGCCTGCTTTCCCATCATGCCCCTGGTAATCCTTTGAGATTTCCTTTCCAAATTCTACCCAGGGTCAACCCTGCTTAGCTTATGAGATCTGAGGAGATCAGGGTAGCCTGAGGCTATCCAGGTCAGGAGTATTGCTGTGTAGGAAATCATTTCCCTTGTGTTCTGCACGCAGGTAGCCACAAACTATTCATGCAAAACACAAGGAGGTTGTTAGGTGTCAAACCTCGGATCTATGATCCAAATCAGACTCTATAACTTGGAGGTTAAGAAGACTTAATTGGTAGATACATGGGTAAAGGGGAAAAGCTGGCTCTGCTAGAACCTGGAAACAACCCCAATATTAGGAGACCGAACAACTCCAGACATTAGGAGACCCAAAAGGATTTCTCAAACAAGACTGATCCAAACATTTTTGACATTCTAGATGCACTATGGCTTTGGTGCACCCACATCCATGATATAGAAAGTGCTAATAATTTTGTTCATGAAAGATAACATATTCATAAATATTTTGAAAAACAGCAAAGGAATTCACTTCAGTCTACTTTGGTGCCCCCTAGAGCCTGGGATACACCTAGTCCAATATACAGTAAATACAAAACTATGCACTGTTCCAAATTATCCAGACTTGACTCAGATATAGGAAAGCACCCAATGATTCAGATATAGGAACGCACCTAACGAGCCCTAGGCACCCTGTTAGTTTTCCCATATCAGATCATTAATCTCCTCATGAGAGGCATATTTTTAGTTCATCTGGGGCATACTACAAAAGTAAAACTAGTACTAGAGAATGCATATAATGCCATCCATTGATCTTCCATAGATAATTAAAGAAATTACCCAAGGCCATTAAAATGACTTACCAAAAGTTCACAGGTTACAGGCAACGAGGCCATCTTGCCCCATATGTCCCTCTTCGGCCTCTGCATTCTGCAGAGGCAAATTTGCTGGTGGTTCCCAGCACCTCAATGATGCAGTTAGCCTCTACCCCGGCCAGGGCTTTTTCTGCTCTAGCCCCTGCCTGGTGGAACACTCTTCCTCCAACTGTTAGGACCCTGCAGGACCTTAGTGAGTTCCACAGGGCCTGTAAAACTGAGTTGTTCCACTGGGCTTTGGAGGAGGCTGGCCACTGATTGTCCGCTCCCCTGCTAAAATCCCCCCAGGTACCACTGCTGGGCATTATGGCAGCCCCCTCCTGGAGGGGAGGATTGGAAGCTCAGGAGCCACCTAAAGTAGGCTTTATGACACTTAGAATGTTAATGTATTTATTTGAAGTTTGTTATGTTATGTATTGATTTTATCTGTATTGCTTGTTTGGTTTTATCTATACAATGCCCAGAGCCCTTCTGGGGTGGGCAGTATACCAAATGTAAACAACAACAACTATAGATTCCAGTCCAGTGGCACCTTAGAAACCAACAAGAGTTTCAGAGTATAATATTTTGAGAGTCAGATCTCTGTGACAGACTGGAATCTGTTGTGCCCCTAAAGGAAAAATGATAGATAGATAGACAGACAGACAGACAGACAGACAGACAGACATTTAATTTATATATCGCCCTCCCCCAGATTAGCCACTCAGATAAACCCCCAGGAGTGCTGCTTCATCATCCGTCACCTTCGAGAAGGAGGATGAGATGTGTCAGGGGACAGAGGAGAAGAGGGAGTTCTGCCTCAGGGAGAGCTCAGGTCTGGCCCAGGAAAAAGATCAGACAGAGTGAAGGGTAGCTCTGCCTGGTTGTGTGATGGGGCAGTTGAGCTCTATCTCTGGGAGAGATGCTCGATTGTTAGGTCTGTCTCTGGTGGTGAGCAGACCTTGTACAATTTAGTCTGACTCTTGTAAAAGGGCAGGCTGTTCTGGGTGGAACCCTGTGTGTTGAGAGAGGATCCGACCTGGTGGCTAGTCAATAAAAGTCTGTTTGTGGCTGAAGGCACTGTCCAACTACTCTCTGAAGTCATCACCAGTTTTAAATTATTGTGCCTCAACCAAGTTTCTGCTTTGTCTACCTGAAGACCTATGCTGCTGGCTTGTTCGTTTAAAACCAACCTGTAAATAAATAAATCTTCCTAGTTGTTTATATATTAATCCATTCTCAGTGATCTCTATAAGCTCCTTGTGCATTACAAAACTTACCTCACAGCAATAAACCCAAAGTCGATACACTCACTACCTGTAGAACACCTAGAAACTGAGGGAAAGGTTTATAATTCAAAACAAACCTAGATCCCCTTTAAGGCTTTACGTGGCCTGGCACCCTCGTACCTTCGGGACTGTCTGACCCCGCATGTCCCAGTTCGGCCTTTGCATTCAGCGGAAGCCAATCTTCTGGTGGTCCCCGGCCCTTCAATGATGCAACTGGCCTCCACTAGGGCCAGGGCCTTTACAGCCCTGGCCCCTGCCTGGTGGAATGCTCTTCCTCCAACTGTCCGGGCCCTGCGGGACCTTGGAGAGTTCCGCAGGGCCTGTAAGACCGAGCTGTTCCACCGGGCCTTTGGAGAAGCCAGCCGCTGATGGCGCCCCCTCCTTCCCTTTTTATCATCTGTGGCCTTTTACATCTTGGGCCTTTCCGTTTCCACCTCCTCAGAGGACTTTTAGATTGCCGGATGCGATGTTTTGTGCGCTGTTTTAAATGGTTTTAATGTGAAATTTAGAACCCTAATTTTATTATATTGTATGTATTTATTGAATGTGCTCTTCTTGTTATTTTAGATTATATCAGTTGTTGTACACTGCTCAGAGCCCTTTGGGGGTGGGTGGTATAGAAGTCAAATGATTGAATAAATAAATAAAAAAAATCTTAGGAGACTGTGTGCATCCCCCCAGAAGGAAAAACAAGCTCGTCAGTCTTGCTTCACCAAAGCTTTGATTCTCAAAAACGAATGCCCTGAAACTCTTGTTGATCTCTAGGATGCTACTGGACTTGAATCTAACAGTTTTAGTGCAGACCAACGTGCCGACCCTCTGAAATGATAAAAACTACCAGTGAGCCACCACTCCTTGCTGAGCAATTCAGGGTCACCCTATGAAACTAATTAGCAGTTTGGTTCAAGACAGACAAAAGCACAGACAAGAGGAAGTAATACTTTGCTCAACATAAAATCAACTCGAACATAGATGTGATGATGGCTGCTGACTAAAACGGATTGGGCAGATCTATGGAAGATAGTTCCATCACTGGCTATTAAGCATGAGAGCTGAACTAAGTTCAGAGGCGGATTCTGTAGACCAGTCTGCAGGCTGGGGCCATTTTCTACAGACCCTGTTTTGTGAGCTCTCCTATGACATCTGACTGGCTACTGCTGGAAACAGGATGAAGGACTCAGTGGATCTGCTTTCCAGTCTAGCATGGCAACTCTTATGTCCATATGAGTTCTAGACAGATTCTGTAGTCCTTTCATTATTCCCTTAGCTATTCCCTTTGCAAGGAACTTTTGTAGAACAGTGGTTTAAAGGCTGAGGGCCAAACGAGAGCAGGGTTATCAAGTCTGGGTTGGGAAATTCTTGAAAAGGGAGCTCACAGGGATGTGATGCTTTCTGAAGCTGCCATTTCCTCCAGGGGGACTGATCTCTAGAGATCAGTTATAATTCTGGGAAAGCTTCAGGCCCCACTAGGTGGTTATCAGTCCTGTGCTGGAGCTTTCTGAGGGAGGTGACTTTGATCAGATCCGTAATGCTGCAGAAGAGATGTTTAACTCTCCTCCCCTCTGCTACCACACACAATTTCCCTAAACTGTTTTAAGCCTGGGGGGAGGGTAGGCATGGTTCAGTTACTACTCTTCCCCCCCATACACACACACACTGCAGCTTAGCATAGCACAGGAGAAGGCGGTTCATGTGTAGGAGAGAGCTTTGTTATCTGCATCCTTGATGCCACAGCACAATCCATACCACCTGTTGGGTTTGTTTGTTTTTTGTGGTCAACTTACATATCAGGAGTTCCAGGCATGAAAATATGTAGTTTGGAGCTGAGCTGCAAAGGAGGAAACCCCCTAGTTCAAAAATTTCCATCAACCTGAAGATTTGGTTATCTTAGTATATTTAAGACATTATGGCCTGTGTCACACTAATTCGGTGTTTTTCTGATTGTTTTCTGCTGGGGTTTGTGACGGTTTTACTGGGTTAGTTTTATTGAGCTACTACATTAGTTAAAAAAAACTTTTGTTGTTAGCTGCTTGAAGCAGGTCTCTGGAGAGCAGTATTGTGAACACCCGGTTTGAAAATTTCTGGAGATTTATGAGTGGAGCCTGGAGAGTGTGGGGTTTGAGGAAGGGAGGAACGTCGTCAGCAGGTATAGCGCCGCAGAGCCCAGTCTCCAAAGCTGCCATTTCCCTCAGGGAAAGCTCTATAGCCTGGAGATTAATCCCAGGAGATCTCCAATCACCCCCACAATGTTGGCAACTTTACTAGAGAGGTGGTGTATACACTTTGTAAATGAACATACGTAGGTCACTTGAGAGACTACATGTCATATTTTCCCCAAGGATATCCTCAGGCTGACTTGAGAGACATGTTCTGGCTTTCCAGATTTCATAGCAAGCGCAGGCCCAATTTGGATCAGGACCATGGTGTGTGGGGAGGTGCTTAAAACCTCCTTGAACTATTTTCCTGACCCAAAATGGCCCCAGGGGTCATTATTTGCCTCACTGAGTACTCTATGCATATTGTTGGGCATCCCATTACCTTTATCCAGTGGGCCAAACAGCAGTTACTTGGGGCCAAAAACTGTGGTGACTTTTGAGGATTCTAGTTCAGGGACTAAAAGATTCTGTGCATATTGTTCTGTAGGCAGCTGGGAATTTACAGCCTCTTTATGCAACAAGTCTCTGGACAATATTTTGGCTCCTATGGCTCTGTGGATTAAGGTCACACCTGCATGTTTATCACTGGATAAACGTAATATCAAATGCTAGCTTATGTGTGTGAAACAGCCCTCGTAAATCTGGCACCAGAAACAGGCCAACACTCACCTTTCCCTACAGTTTTCAACAATGGTCGTTTACACATTCAAGCAGATGTTCATGGTGTTAAATAATCCAAGATTGATTCACATGTGTTTGGCCACCTGTGGTTCCATCCCCCTGAAAAACCATCTTCAGTGTCATACGTAGGGAACAATTATATTTCTCCCATGTGCTGGACCAGGCGTGTTCAACATTCTCACACTTGTATTTGGGAATGTCGTCTTCAAAAGCAAATTTTGCACATACAATAAGATGTATACAGCAAAATGTGGAAAAATGATCTAGCTGTGACATGCCAAAAATGAGCAAGTGATCCCCCCCCATCACATCCCCATGTTAGAAAAAGCTTTGTTATCTACATTTCAATGTGTTGAGCAGCTGTTATCCTTGGATCATAATCAGTAAAGAAGTGTCAGCTGTAGAAAGTGAAGGTCAAGCAGTATTCTACAATGCATAAAACACCTGCATCTTGGCTTAAGAGTGGCAGCCGTTTGTCGTGGCGGGGTGAGAAAAGTGTGCTTGCTAAAATCCAGTCGCTCATAACAATCAAAGACATACCATTATCCGTCTTTTCTCTGCTTGGTGGAAAGTGCCGTCAAGTCACCGCCATCTTATGGCGACCCCATAAGGTTTTCAAGGCGAGAAACAAACAGAGGTGGTTTGCCATTATCTGCTTCTGCATGTAGACTCTGGCTATCCTTGGGAGGTCAAATATTAACCAGGACTCTCCCTGCTTAGCTTCTGATGAGATCTGGCTAGTCTGGGCCATCCAGGTTTGTACCCAGGGCATCTTCCAATCTATGAGAAATAATGACTCCAGTCCCTTTGTACCCAGTAGCATAAATGTGTGTATGAACTGGTCCTGCATCTTGATGTAAATAAGAAACGTCATATTAGTCTCAAAGTCCCCACTTCCCAGTTTATACCAGTGATTTTTTCACATGCTGCTTTCAGGAATGACTTTACCCATGCCTTGTCTGACAAAGTAACCTGTAAGATTTGCTTTGGTATTTGGGGTCTCTTTGCAAAATTGCCGGGGGATTCTGAGTAGCCAGCTAGGTCTGCTAAACTGGGGCCTGGAATGCAGGGTGGGATGGGGGAATAAACCAGTGAGAAATCCAGATCCTTTCCCTCCATGATATTACACTATGTACTCATACCCTGTTAACATATGGCTTAGCCTTTAATATATAAGTGCCTGAGCAAGTCAATTTCCCCCTTTATCTTTTTTTTGTCTCTCCACTTTTAACTTATTCTGAACTGCACTCAATTCTCCTCAGTTCGTTTTGGGGGTTTTTCTTCTTTTTTCCTCTCAGGAAATCCCCCTAAATATACAGAAAAGCTGACCTTATTTGCAGATAGTCCCTTTTCACTGCTTGCCTGATAGGTACTTAACTTGTGTGTGTGTGTTTGTGAAGCGCTGTCACTTCCAGCTTATGATAACCCTATTGAACTGATGTCTTCCAAAATGTCCTGTTGTTAACAACCTTGCTCGGGTCTTGCAAACTGAAGGACATGGTTTCCTTCAGAGAGTCATAACTACTGGAGGGAATTGTAGTAGCCTTGCCTGAGCTGAGCACAATCCATCATTCTCCTAATGGCTGGCCATTGAGGGGGTGGGTGGCCTGCCACAACCAGAGGTGTAAGAGGCCCTGCTTAAGTGGACAGCAGATTTTCTGGAAAGGGTGCACAATTGCAAATCCCGGCTGGCTGGAGTTTTCTCAGCAGAGGCATGTCCCATACTTTATCATTCAGGAGGGGAACCCTCTGAGAGGGTTCTGGCTGTGCAAAATACGTGCCTGCCTGTCTCATCCCCTGCACAGACCTGCTTTTTTACACAATTGTGTGAGCCCTTTGTCTATTCAGCCTGCATTTTTTCAGGGCCGCTCAGAGCAGGTCGCTGGCTGTTATTGGTAATCCCCCTGAGAACCCAGAGGAAACGCGGCTCCTGGGTTTGCAACAGGGATCAATTTCCCTATAGGGTGGACCCTATAGCATTACCCCACTTCCCCTCCCCCAAATCGCCGGGAAATTCCCAACGCGCCCTTATGAACCCTTCGTGGACCACTGCATTTTTAACTCAGAAAACACACCCCAGCGGGAACTGGGCGGGCCATCCCGCGCCAGCTCCCTTTCCCCCTCCCCCGGCGACCAGGCGCCTATAAGTGGCAGGAGGGCGGAGTGGGCAGCCGGGGCCCGAGCAGGAAGTGGACCCGGGGCGCTGCGGGCAAACCGGCGGCAGAGGGGGAAAGGGGGCCGGGAGGCGTCTGGCGGGGCCCCTCGCGGGCGGGTGAGTATCATTCCGAAGCGTCCTTTGCGCCCAGTTCCGCGGCCGATCCTTTGCAACGGAGCCACCTATTTGGCGATCTCTGCCCGCCCGGTCCGCTCCCCTCGCAGACGGCGGGCACGCCCGTCCAGCCCTCGGCGGAGATAAGCCTTGTTTTCGTCCCTTGGCCCTGCAAACCGTCGCGAAAAGAAGGATAAACGCCAAGCTGTCGGGCAGCACCGAGCTCTGCGACGGAGCAGAAAAGAACCACCCGCGGGGTCAGATTGCAGCGGGCACCGAGCTGTTGAGCCCTGAACAACACGCGTGTCTAAGCGATCCCTACCCAGTTGCTCCGCGCTCAGCCCTTCGCTGCAGAGAAAGGCTCTGCGCCGCTGTTGCGCCAGAGGTTGCCCCGGGCGTCGTTTTTGCAGCGGAGATGCGCTCAGCCCCCGGGGTTGGCGGGGAGGCGGCGGCGGCGGCCGGCCCTGGGGCCGTTATGGCCGGCTTTCATCCCTACTGAAAAACAGGGGAAGGGGCGGCAGAGCAGGAATGGCGGCGCCGTCCTCTGCGCGCCCGCAATGGGAGTTCGGTTCAGCCCCGGCGGCTGTGGAGGGGAGAAGGGGGGGGGGGAAGGGCGCGCGGCGTCTGGCGGCCGCGCAATTAATCGCAGCGGAGGAAACTTCCCGCCTTTTTCCAAGGGCCGCGCCTTGTCTGGGCTCCCAATTGGGCTGAGACCCCTGGCCCGCCCGCCGGCCTTGCGGTGGCTGTGTTCGAACCCCCCTCGGTTCGCCCGTCTCTGGGGATGGCCGCCCTTTGAGTTTCCCGCTTGTTGCAGTGCTCAGGGTGGCCAGAGGGCCGCTGGCTGGAGGGTTGTGCTTCCGGGCCGTCGGCGGCTGGGGAGGCTCCATGCCTGAACCGGGGCTTTGCAGCAGAGGGGAAAGGGGCTGCTGGAGTCACCAGGCTGTTTGTGCGGGGGAATCAAAGAGGGTGAGCCCGAAGAAGAGAAAGCAGCGAGGCCTTGGAAGACCTCCGCATAGCGCAACATAGTGCAACTGGTTAGTAGGCACAGTTGGCACTGTCATGAATTGGACTCGTGTTGCAATGGAAGTAAGAATGTGTACAGTCGCATCAGTGAACATGTATGTGACCAAAGTAACTGCTAGTTTATGGCGACCCTTTTAGGGCATAGGTGTCGAACTCATGGCCCTCCAGATGTTATGAACTACAGTTCCCATCATCCCACCAGCATGAGCTGGCAGGGGATGATGGGAACTGTAATCCATAACATCTGGAGGTCCATGAGTTTAACACCTATGCCTTAGGGTTTTCAAGGCGACAGAGGTGATTTGCCATTGGTTCCTCCACATCAACCCCCAGTGTTACTTGGAGGCCTGCCAGCTGCCACCTAAATACTATGCAGTTTATTAATACAATTATTATTGTTTTTTATAGCTAATCTCAGGGCTGAAAGTATGTGACTAGCTCAAGGTCACCCAGCACTTTCCATGGAAGAGTGGGGATTTCAACCTGGGTTCAGCATTACACCACACTAACGCTTAGGAGTGTAAATTAACATGTGCAACTCTCCCCCCCCCCTGCTTTTTTATTGTTGTTGACTGACAGGAGAAATAGCCTGGTCAGTGAATAGATGTCTAATAAATAGAAATCTAATAAATAGAAATCTTGTGGCATTTTAAAGACTGTCTAGCTATTATTTTGGTATAAGCGTTTGTAAGTTAGACCGTATGTCATTAGATGCATGGCATGTTCCTGTTCCCCTTTGGAGGCATTTAGGAGCTTGGCTAGCCCCTTCCCCCATGTGCAAACACCAAAAGATTTTGATGCTGTTTGCCAGTGAGATCCTCTTTGTTGTGATGGGGTGAAAGGTCAGAACCAAGGGAATTTTTTTCTTAATAGCCAGGCCAAACAGGAAACAGGACTCTTTGCACTTCTGCTCCCATACAGAGCTATGCATAGCCCAGAACTTCGAGCTCCAGGTGGAAAATACAGAGGGAAGCAATCTTAAACAGCAGTAGCATAAAAACTTCTTTTAGGACTTAAAAAACAATGGCATAAATTAATGCGCAAAGTGTCTAGAAGATCAACACCAATTTATTTTCTAATGCTGAACCAAATTTTCAGTCTTGCCAGTGTAAAATAACTATATTTTCCTTGGGGTGTTCTGTGGTTTCCGGGCCATGTTCCAGTAGCATTTTTCCCTGACGTTTCGCCTGCATCTGTGGCTGGCATCTTCAGAGGAAGATGCTAGCCACAGATGCATGCGAAATGTCAGGAGAAAATGCTACTAGAACACAGCCATGCAGCCCGGAAACCCCACAACACCCCAGTGATTCTGGCCGTGAAAGCCTTCGACAATATATTATATTTACTTTGTTCTCTGTCTGTTCCAGTTAGCGCTGGAAACAGATCCAGACTGCCCTGGAGAGAGATTACTACCCCTGGCCTTCTACATTTTCAGTGAAGAATTGCTGTTGAGTCTTTGCCCAGTTGCCTCTGGCAACCGCTTTTGCACATGGAATAATTGAAATAGCATTTCCTGTCCAGTATTTGCAGGCTGTTGCAGTCTGCAGGCAGAAGTGTTTTTAATGCTCATCAAGCTCTTTCTGCTCCTTCTGTGTGCATTGTGTGTGTGGGTGGAGTATGTGAGCTGGTTGTATCTTGCTCATTAATTTATGGTACTTTGGTTGGCTCTACAGATTTAAAATTTCTGGACATATTGAAGCTATGGGGGTGACTTTAATTTTGGGGGGAAAATTGAAATTTTAGAAAAATTGAAATATATGCAATGTGCTCTTATTGCAATTTTAGAAAAATTGAAATATATGCAATGTGCTCGTTTTGCTGTTTTACCAGCATAACATGCATAAGTTGTATGAAATTCAGAAGAATGCTTACATTTTCTATATGCAGAATTGTGACTCAGTATTTGAAAGAGAGAGCGAGAGCCGCAAAGCTGCTGTACTCTGTGCTACCTTAGCACGTGTTTCTTAGTTTTTGTCAACTGAAAGGTAAGGAAAAATACACTTTGAAAACAAAACACAGCTTTTGCAGTTGTCAAAAGAAAATTTGCAATTGGGACAGAAAAGATTTTATATTGCACTAGGACTAGCAGGATATTTGCCTATTGTGTGTTTGTTAACTGCCTTCAAGTTGCTTGCAGATCATGAAATAATGTCCTCCTGAACCTCCAGCCTTACTAAGGTCTTTGCATATTTACATAGAGTTTTGTTACGTATCTAGCTCTTATTAACCTACTTTTCTCCCCGGTTGGGACTCAGCAGCATTGTTCTGATATTTTTCATGTTATTCTGAGAACAACCCAGTGAGGAAAATGTGATTGGTCCAAGGTTACCCAGAGACAGGGATGCCAAATCCAAGTCGGAAAACTCCTGAAGATTTGGGGGTGGAATTTGGGGAGGGTGGAGTTTGGGGAATGGAGGGGCCTTGCTATATTCTGCTGGAGAATAATAATTGCAATTCTGGAGCTCTCCAGGACCCACCTGGATGTTGGCAACCCTGCCCATAGAGCTTCCATGGTGGAGTGGGGATTGAAACCTAGGAGGATCATTACCTAATGCTGTGGATTGTTTTATATACACAACTTCAGACTCCACATTCTGAGTGGCACCTGGTGCTTTCCCTTTTGGAAAGACTAGTCAGGTGTGGACCAGTCACAGTTCTCTCAGAACTCTATCGGCCCATGCGGAGGCAGGCAGTAGCAAACCACCTCTGAAAATCTCTTGCCTTGAAAACCCTATGGGGTCACTGCATATCAGCTGTGACTTGATGGTACCTTGCACCGCCAGCCAGGTACCAACCTCAATGGTGTGAGGGGAAAATATGTGTGTTGGGGGGTGTGCTGTGAGGCTTCGCAGCACCCAAACTCGGAAGTCTGGGCTACAACGGTGTCTGTTGGGTGCAGGATAACACGAAAAAGTGACGTATCTAAGGTTTTCAACAGTTATTAAACTCAAAAGTCCTGGCTCAATAAAGGCGAGAGGTAATTTAAATCAGGTATAAGCTTATTTGGCAGCAGCACCAATTTTTTTTGAGGAAGAAGCAAAGAACACAAAATTCATTCTGAGTTTGACACCAAAAAGCATGTCGTAATTCTTTTTGCTTCAATGGGCAGCAGGACTTTCCCTCCATTTTCACCCGTTCTGTGCCACCTGGAAGCCCCTTGGAGAGATGGTGGGGCTGTACCTCTGACATCCTTGGCTGCTGTGCCCTCTCTCCCCCCTCCAATTGGGTTTTGTATCTGTCACACTTGTCTTAAAAAGCATGTCAAAAGAAAATGTTTTACGAGAGGTTTTCAGAGGTTCCCACATTGCAAAAACGGAATGGGGGAATCCATAGTTTGGGGTGAACACCCACACCTGTTTGTTTGTTTTCAGCAGTGGCATAGTGGTTAAGAGCAGGTGCACTCTAATCTGGAGGAACCGGGTTTGATTCCCAGGTCTGCCACTTGAGCTGTGGAGGCTTATCTGGGGAATTCAGATTAGCCTGTGCACTCCCACACACGCCAGCTGGGTGACCTTGGGCTAGTCACAATTCACAGGAGCTCTCTCAGTCCCACCCACCTCACAGGGTGTTTGTTGTGAGGGGGGAAGGACAAGGAGATTGTAAGCCTCTTTGAGTCTCCTTACAGGAGAGAAAGGTGTGATATAAATCCAACTCTTCTTCTTCTTCTTCCTCCTCCTCCCTGTAGGGGTCTGCAACCATCAGCTGATGGGATTTGTAGTCTATGAACATCTGGAGAGCTGTAGGTTGCAGACCCCTGCTGTAGGAGATGCTTAGTACTTTCCTGGCTGTTTGTATCTGGGGCAACCCCTTTCTGTTGTGTCTTAATTCTACCAGGGAATAGACTTCAGCTTCCTGGGATTAAAGCATGCCAGCACATTGAAAAAGCATTCTTCCCATCTGCTGCTTCACTGATGCTTCTTACCATCACCTGCTCACTCTCTGCTTCTGGAAACTGCCTTGTGTTTGACACCAGGAGGCCCTTGACATACCCCATTGCACCATTGCTGGCGCGTGTGAATTAGTAGGTGGACATTCAGGAGAACAAAGCACTATGAATGACCCATCCTAGGGCACTTCCCTCACCCCATCCTGGAGTTACAAAATCCCCCTCTCCCCCCCAGTTTATAGTGCAATAAAACCATTTCCCAGCAGTTTCTGCAGAATTACAGATCTTTAAAAAGCTTGTGGTCATAGCTGCACCTTGTAGGTAGCCACTAATGTGGTGCTTTCCAGTTGGGCCGAGTGCTTCTGGAGAACCCCTACCTGGTGTCACTCCTGCTCTTTAAAGCTCTGGTCTCTTTTGCTTTCTCTGCTGCTTCCGGAGCTGAGTTTGATGCTGATCCATCACTTCCTTAATGGAGCTGAACTTTGTTTCTTGAGTCATGGTTTTTATTGCTTGCTCTAACAGATGTTGATTCTCGGCTTTGCTGATACAGTCATGAGGATGACTAGTTGTGGGGAGCTGGTCTGTGTTGTAAGCAGGTCTGCTCTGTTACTCAGTGGGACCTATTCTTTAGGAGGGCAACATAAGTTCATTTACTTGGAAAACAGGGCTGCGGTTCAGCGTACAATTAATTGTGCGCAAGCCCTTAGAACACAATAGGACAGAACTTACAAGTAGACATGTGTAGGATTGTTCTTAATTTTTTGACAGACTGGTGGGACTTAGTGAACGAATTTAGTTGAATGTTTCTGAATATATGGCTTAATAGTATTTCCTGAGAGGCAACTGTAAAGGCAGGTGGGGACAAATAGTACAAATAATCAAAATCCTGTACCTGTTGTACAGAGGTTAGTTATCCGTTTATTTAACATTCTCTGCTGTCTTGGTTGAAAATTTCTTCATTTAGAATTATTCATACTTCATATACTTTTGCCATGCTTGCTTTCTTTGTGCTTTTAAAGCCTACCTCACAGGGTGTTTGTTGTGAGGGGGGAAGGGCAAGGAGATTGTAAGCCCCTTTGAGTCTCCTGCAGGAGAGAAAGGGGGGATATAAATCCAAACTCTTCTTCTTCTTCTTCTTCTAAATGAGACTAGATGGGGTGGAATAGGAGGTGTTTAATATGAAGCATTAGAGAAGGAAAAGGTGACATTGCAGGTCCTTGGGTTGTGGACTTTGTGGAAAGTAAAATTGCCTCTTAGCTTTTACCCTGTGGTGCTTTTACCCTGTTCAAGTATTTTGCATATTTCTGTAATTCTCAGTAGATCAGAATTACTATATACTCTGTTGGCAATTACCTTTTAAGCCCTTTAATTTGTTAGGACAGGAGTAAGTGAGACTAGCCATATAATAATCAGCAGAGTCCATATTTGTGTGCCTGCACTTTCAGAAGTAACAAGGATGGCCATTAGGGGCAGGGCCTTTTCAGTGGTAACACCTCACTGTGGGAAGTACCTTTCCACAACTGCTCTTGTGATACCTCAAATATCTAGCTTTGGAAACCAGTTGAAAACTGTACACAAACTTTGGGTTGATTTTTGTTGGTCTTTTCTTTTCTTTGCTCTGCGTTTCTTTTTGATCAAAATGTTTTTTGTTTTATATCAGTTTTACTTTTTACATGTGGCTTTACTGCTCTTAAGCTGTTTGCTGCTGAAAGTATTTAGTTCTTTGTATGATGGCATAGTGGTTAAGAGCAGCAGATTCCAGTCTGGAGAACCAGGTTCGATTTCCCTCTGCTGTGCCGAGAAGTCTGCTGGGTGACCTTGGGCCAGTCACGGTTCTCTCAGAATTCTGTCAACTCATCTCACATGGAGGCAGGAAATGGCAAACCACCTCTGAATGTCTCTTGCCTTGAAAATCCTATGGGGTCGCTGTAAATCAGCTGTTACTTGTTGGCCGTTTCCACCACCATGATGATAAACTCCCCTGGAGCTGGCAGTTGAAAAAGAGAGCATTAAAAAGCACTTAAACAGTATTATCCTCATTTTGCAGGTGGACATTCAGGGTCTGTGATTTTTTTTGCTAAAAGCCCCCAAGGAGTTTGTGGTTGAAGTGAGGTTTGAACCAGGGACTTCCCAAGTTACACTGTTTGTCACTGTACTCACTCTCAAGTCTGCTTAGAGTGTGCTGGCTATTCAGGTTTTTGAGAGGGTTTTTAGCCTAATTTTATTGCTCAAAATTAGGGGACTCCTAACCACCAAATACGTTCCTTATTATTTATTATTCATTATACATTTAAGTTGATTTTATGAAGATGTCACAGTTGGAGAACAGTTACTGCATGTAAACATCAAATCTTGGTTTTATACTAAACCCTAGTTTGTCTGCTTCTTGCCTCTCTTTCCTTGTAGCAGGGAAGTCATTTGCCCTCTCTGGCCCAGGGTCTATCAAGGATATTCAACTGGGTGGCGTTTGTGACTTCAAACAGGGTGACAAATAAGTCTGTGCGTAATAGCTACAAACCTGGTTTGGGAATTCTGGTTTTGTACCAGCCAAGGTTTGATAAAGTACCAAACTTGGGGCATCATGACTAACTGGTGTTTGAACCCGCGGTGGCTCATTGCGATGCAGACTTCAACTCAGATCTAAGATGACAACATGATTATCATAGTTGCAAATGACTCAAGTGACGATATAAAAATGAAGGGTGCAACACAGCAAACACCTCAGATTACAGAAATATATCACAGGATTAAGGAAGCAGTGATAAATTACAAAATGTATGTGACGTGCATGTCCTGTAGTTTTGTTTGTCTGCTCACTCTTTCCTGTGGTTTATGCAAACAGCCCTTTTTTTTCTTTTTGGTTTCAGCTCTTTTGGGGATTACCTTCTCCCGGGGGAGGGGGGTGGGCAGTTTCCCCTTTGGAGTTCATTGATCATACTTTCCACTTCCTTCGCTGCCTGCTTTCGGTCTTGGTGGTTTAACCTTGGCTCTGCATCTCACATTGTGGTGTAAACCGCTTAGAAACATGCTGAAGGATAAAAAGGCCAAAATATAGTGGGGATTTTTTGTTGTCTGTAGTTGGAATTTGTGTAACCGCTTTGTGGTTTTGTGTACCGGTAAGTGCTTTCACAATATTTTTCATCATTTAATGCATCATGTTAATACTTATTCTTTGCTTCATTTTTGTTTTTAGACTTCTGGTTGGTTCCGCAGTCCTGTTGCATTGTTTGTTGAATGCCGATTGTATTGACTCTGTGTAATCTGCCTGGAGTCCAGGTGAGAAAGGCGCCCTATAAATAATCTATATATATAAAAAGCTAACAGTGTTATTGTTTATGATAGTATACCTCAATAACTGCTGGGCCAATACCCCTGAAAATTCCCACCCACTATAGTCAGCCAGGCGAGAGTGTTTTTAGATGTTCACATACCTGAAATTTCACACCTGGCCCAGGTAAAACGCCTTTTTCCTGGCGCTCCATGGTGAAGGACATGCAGCTGCCTGTGTGCAACTGTCACCCTTAGAATGTTCGTGCTGCTTAGAATGTTCACTCAGATGGCCAGATATGAGCAGTGGAAACAGTACATAGGCAGTCACCCAAGTGGAAGTGAAACACATACACACGAGAGAGAGGGAGGGGTGGCATGCAAGGGAACAGAGGGAGGGAGAGGAAAGGGACGGAGGGGGAGGCATGCAAGGGGAGAGAGGGAGTGAGAGGAAAGGGACAGAGGGGTGGCATGCAAGGGGAGAGAAGTGAGAGAGGGGAGACAGTGAGGGGTGGCATGCAAGGGAGGGGAGGCAGGGGGCCCAGCATCTTGATATGACCCACCCACCCTAGTGTTAAATAAATAAATATTAGAACAGTTAAATGTGGGATTTTTCTGAATTTCTCTTTCATATAGAGATAAAATAATAGCTAAACAAATGACAGAACCAAGAGGGAGATTTGCCCAGAACAAATATTATGTAAAACAGTTATTTTTGTCTCTGCTGAAGTAGGAGCATTAAGGCAAGCACCAGGTTATTAATAAATCACGGGGTGACCGTCACAACCCAGTGTTTACTGGAAGGGCTATGCAGACTATGTTTATGGCAGTGGTTCTCAACCTGGGGGTCGGGACTCCTTAGGGGGTCGAACGACCCTTTCACAGGGGTCGCCTAAGACTCTGCATCAGTGTTCTCCAGCTGTAAAATGGATAAATGTTAGGGTTGGGGTCACCACAACATGAGGAACTGTATTAAAGGGTCGCAGCATTAGGAGGGTTGAGAACCACTGGTTTATGGGGTGGTTTGCTACTGCCTTCCCCAGTCATCCACATTTTGCTCCCAGCAAACTGGGTACTTATTTTACTGACCTTGGAGGGATGAAAGGCTGAGTCAACCTTGAGTCAGCTATCTGAAACTAACTAACTGCTGTCAGGATTGAACTCCAGTTGTGAGCAGAGTTTTCTGACTGCAGTACTATAGCTTACCACTCTGGGGCTCTTATGATTTCTGGTTTTCCCAGATCTTGAATAGCTTGAGTTCCGTGCACAGGGTATGTGTTTATAGAGGGGGTTTGTGGAGGCTGGAAAAATGAGAGAGTATCCCATAGTCCTCGGCAGCATATTTCCAGTTGTCATAGTGTGTACATGCAGGTGTATTTCTGGTTGAAAAGCTTTATGGACTGCCTCTAAATAGGCCACCTCAGTTTGAACCAAGGGCAAGTCCTAAAATCCCTCACACCAAAGTGAGTCAATATGAGGCCTAGTTGTCTTGTAGGGAAAATGTCCTGCCTCTGATCCAACTTGGCACCCATACAAAGCCAAATGGAAGAGAGCTGACTTTTTCTGGGCCCTTGATGGATCTCAGTGAGTGCCTCACCACTGGTGGCTGACACTAATCTTTTCATTGAATTAGAGATCCCTCAGCATGGGGCCCATAGGAGCCATGGTGCACGCTGACCCTTCCCTTGGCTCCCACCAAGTATTTTTGGGAAGGGTCAGGTGGGGCTTTTGCTCTGCAAGGATTCTGACTGAGCAGCAGATCTTTTTAAAAAATGTAGCTTTGAGGGAAGCTGCCATCTCATCACAAGGATTGTTACTGTGTGGATGTTGTTTGGAGGCTGGCCCTGCCTTCTGTGGCAGCCATTTTGTGGCTGTGCCCATCACGCTATGTCAGAACTCTAAATGTATCCACAAAAGTTTTGGGACTCCAGCATTAAAGAATAGGACCTGTGAAAACAAGTTTTGCTCTGAGACTTTGCAAAACTGCTTTTCATCGTATCAGTGCTCTGTTGCCTCCTTCTCCTCCAATTTATTATAACACTTGTCAAGGAGTAATGCAAGCTTTGTGCATTATCAAGAATTACAGACCCCTTGACTGGCTTCTGTCTCGCTGCTTGCACCTTCGAAGAGAAACGTGAGGGAGTTGGTTCTGGCCTGACTTTAAAGTGAGCTTTGCATAGCCGTTTGCTCTCAAACTCAGCATTTTCTTGAGATTCCTGTAGAGGGAGCTCCAGACATATTTAAAACTGCAACCACAACCTTTCAGTGTCTTCATTATGTATTTTTACTTCCTTCTAGGCTTATCTAGGACTTCTGCTGCATTGTGTGACCTGCTGAAAGGTATTGTCTGGAGTGTTCGAATTGTTCAGCTTTAGCCAATGCAAAGTGATTAAACTGGACTATGTCAGGCCCAGTCCATGCCCTGTATAAGCAAGGCTAGGGGAATAGATGGGGGGGGGATGGTGTAAGAGCCCTGACTTCCTTCCCCCTTCCTGCGCAGGCAGCTCCCTGCCTACTGGTAGATTCGAGTCCAGTAGAGGCCAATTAAGATTTTCCAGGAAGCTTTTGAGAACCAAACCTCCCTTTGTATCAGACAAAGGAAGTTTTGATTCTTAAAAGCTCATACCACAAAAATCTGTTCGATTTCTAAGGTGCTACTAACTTAAGTCTGTTTTACTGCAGAAGTCATGGCTGCCCTTTGAAATTTATTTCCCATTGGTTCATGTAGCCTAGTATTTGGAATTGGAAGTGAGTGATCCTTTCCCACAGTTGCAGGTGGAGATCTTTCACAGCTTTATGTCCTAAGACCTCTTCAACAGGAAATTCCAGGAACTGACCTGTTCTTATGTGCGCTGAGCACGAACTCTACCACTGAACCTTGTGCCTGAGCTTGTTTCTTGGGAACTTGGCTTACTTTCAATTCCTGAGCAATAGAATCTGGAAATAGCTTTGTAAGAAGTGAATTTCCCAGATAGTGCTGAAACATTCTCAATGTCTGATCGTCTTCTGTGATTGACACTTGGAGATCTTGGAGCACATCAGTAAGGATACAGAAAAGGAAGAGAGAATATTCAGAGGAAAGAAATCTATAGATCTGCTTATAGTTCTCTTTTTTTTGCAGGGAGAAGTCCTCTGAAGATTAAGGAATAACCCAGGTGCCTTGTTT
The DNA here is from genome assembly GCF_021028975.2 of Sphaerodactylus townsendi. Taxonomy (NCBI): domain Eukaryota; kingdom Metazoa; phylum Chordata; class Lepidosauria; order Squamata; family Sphaerodactylidae; genus Sphaerodactylus; species Sphaerodactylus townsendi. Next base: position 23,003,270 of record NC_059430.1, read on the forward strand.
CAGTCGTCATAATGAACCAGGTGAGATCCGAAACGGCTCTTGTGAGCACTGTGTGACTTCATCTCCTGAAGGAACAGACTAGCATGTGCTTGAAGGGGAAAGGAGAGGCTCTCTTGAGATTTGTTTCTTTCTCCTGCCCTCTCTCCTTTCTTAAGCATGGTCTTGTAGAAAGATATTGCTCCATGGAGCATAGACATTTACAGTCGTGGGGGTGGGGGGTGGGCACAGAGAGGAGGAGTTGTTAAATGTCCAGATGAAAGTCCTGATTGGGGGTCGAACGACCCTTTCACAGGGGTTGTGTAAAACTCTCTGCATCAGTGTTCTCCATCTGTAACCACAACATGAGGAACTGTATTAAAGGGTCGCAGCATTAGGAAGGTTGAGAGTCACTGATATACATAAAGCCCTGTGGGGAAAGGAGAGGGAGATCTCACTGGGAGTCTCACTCAGGCAGGAATTTTCACCCTCACTAGCTATTTTCAGCTGTGTAGGTTCTTGTCATGTGAAATGGGGAAGATTGATTGGGGGAGGGCTCTTGCTCCAGACCAAGAAGGCTGCGTCATCCGGCACATGGATCATTCACACCAAGCAAACCTATGTACGTGATTCATGCAATACTTTTCTGCCAGCCTCAGGGCCAGCTAGGAGGAGTTATAAAGCACTAAAGTCCTACTTCACAACTACTAGGAATTTTTTCTCCAGCCTCTCTCTAGTAGCTTTCATCAGGCATGGGGACTAGTAACCGTGCTCTGCTTTGTTTTTCAATGAAAGTGTAGATTCTCAGGAATGCTCAGTGCCGATTTCTAAACTGAATGATAGGAGCAGATACGCAGCTCTGCAGGATTTTGTGCACTTGAAGTGTTACATAAATAACACGTATCATAATATAAAAGCTTGTTTTATCTCTTAATCCTCCCACGCTTCTGATGCAGCAAAGCTTCCTGTCCATCTGGAGCCATGATTGGGGACACTGTTGGAGTGAAAGCAGAGTAAATGTGCAGATACATGTAAACATGTTTAATTAGTTTATAGACTGCTGAATTCAGTTTTCACTTTGTACACAGCCTCTGTACACAGGCTGAGAGTATTTAGGTTGCCATCCTGTTCATGCAACCTTATTAAATATAATTAACTGGAGAGGTGTGGGTGTTTTCTCTCCCCAAGTCTTATTCCCATGAAATTGAGATGCTGACACTTTATGCCCTCCTAGATATATACAGGGGGTGAATGAATCTGAATGAATAACTTTTGTTGTTGAGAGCATAACAACATAATCAAACAGGTTAAAATTTTGAAAATCTGCAAATTAAACATACAATAAATTATAATTAATAGGGAAAATGAGACATTAATGAAATAATTAAACTGGTGGACTGTTTGGTGCATCAGGATTATTATTCTAAAGTTTTTTCCTAATGTTAACTGGTAGAAAAATAAAGGTAGCAATTGATAGAAGAACTGAAATTACCCAGTTCTCAGCAAAGTAAAATGCAACAGAGTTGTGAAAAAGGAATGATCCTTTAATAAGATTCCAGATATTAAAAGTTAGGCTACAAAATATACTTAACGAAAGAAGAAGACAAAAAACAGTCATGTGCAAAATGCACAAGCAAGCAAACAAATCTACACAATAATCAAGCAGGAAAAATAGCATCAACAATACAGCATAAGGATAAAAAGGAGAAAGAAAGGAGTGGTGTAAAGCATACAAAGCTATACCATAATATGCAGACAAATGGTGACCCCCAATCAACCCATTAGCTCACCTGCCCTACATTAACAGAAACAAACTAAATGGTGCAGCTATCTCACTCCTGAAAGAACTTACAGGAAGAATCACGAGAGATCCCAAATATTCTAACGGCAATAGTATACGTAACAAATGGCAAGACATCTGCCAACAAAAATAGACGGTGTTGTAGGAGAGGAAGGAAAGTACCCAAGTGGAATGCCAATTCCCTCGCAACTTCTGTGTACAACCTCTAAATATAGGTAGTCCAGATTCTGCACTGTGAAAATCAGATTTGGTGATTCGTACAACTTTTTTTCAAATGAACATAATTTTCTTCAGGATATTCTAAAAATAATTTCTTCAGGTACATCTGTAGCCCTTAAGGTCTAGAAATGTGCTCTTTAATGAAAGTTTTAAGTTCACAAACTGAATTGTCCTCCAGATACCATGTTCTATGCTCCTGAGGAGTCAAAACATTTGTATATTTGTAGCCCTCAAGCATAACCTCTTAATGCAATGCAAGTTTCCTGCACTTGGAGACCTGCAGAGTCTTCATAAACAGCATAATTTCCCCTCACTCCACCTTTAGTCATCCCCCCACCCCACTTGTCAATCACATATCATAATACACCTATCCCCTGCCAAGTGATGGAAATGTATCCAAGGTGCCAGTCTATACCCTGCCATCTCAGATTCTGGGTTCAGGAATTTCCTAGACATGGATGTAAAGACCACTTCGTTGACTGGATCACGAGAATTACTAAGGCTCATTCCGCACATGCAGAATAATGCACTTTCAAACTGCTTTCAGTGCTCTTTGAAGCTGTGCGGAATGGCAAAGTCCACTTGCAAACAGTTGTGAAAGTGGTTTGAAAACGCATTATTTTGCGTGTGCGGAAGGGGCCTCTGAGTGGCTGCAGACCTTTATTGGCTTGTTGTTAAGTAATTCCAGAGTTGGTTTGTTTTTAAGTAATTCCAGAACTGCCCCATTTCATTTATAGGAATGATACTTGCCCCTCTTCCTAGTCAACCATTTTTACTTACTGTCCAACTGATTGTTGTGTGTCTGTGTTTTTCTTTCTTCTTTCTCTCCCAGGGAATCGGTGGCGATAGCTTGGTGGAGCCCTCCATCACCAGCATCCTTTTGCACTCCTTTTTGGAAAAGTCCCCAAACTGTACTTTCTCACACGAGCTCAGTGTTCTGGGAGAGCAGCTGAAGTCTTCAAAGACATGTGTCCGTTTTGAGGGGGGTTTCAGCGAGGATCTGCAGACAGATGGCAACCGGGCTGGGAGGTTTGGGGGCCCAGATCTAGGTAACAATAATTCTTTCACAGTAAGGCAGAATGCTGTAGAAGCTCAGGCCCATTCCTCTGAGAAGTTCTGCTTCTGTTGCTTGTTTCCTTGCCTGCTTTGGCACTCAAGATTCTGAATGTGGTTGTGGTTTGCTGGGTATGTGTGATCAATGCATCACATAGAAAAGATAATATGCTTTTATGCTTGGTTAGCCATTACCGTATATACTCAAGTATAAGCCGACCCAAATATAAGCCGAGGCACCTAATTTTACCACAAAAAAAACTGGGAAAACGTATTGACTCGAGTATAAGCCTAGGGTGGGAAATGCAGCAGCTACTGGTAAATTTCAAAAATAAAAATAGATACCAATAAAATTACATTAATTGAGGCATCAGTAGGTTAAATGTTTTTGAATATTTATTTCAAAGGAAAACAGTAAACTAGCTCTGCAAGCCCAGCTGGAATAACTGCCAAAGTAACTTGAGAAGACGTTGCCAATATATACTCGAGTATAAACCGACCCGTATATACTCAAGTGTAAGGCGACCCGAGTATAAGCCGAGGGGGGCTTTTTCAGCATAAAAAATGTGCTGAAAAAATCAGCTTATACACGAGGTATTTAAGGTATTTGCTGGAGACCGAGATTGAGAGAATGAAAATTGGACTACAAAGAAAGCTGACAGGAAGAAAATTGATTCCTTTGAAATGTGTTGGAGGAGAGTTTTACAGAAACTGTGGACCATCAAAAAGACAAATCAGTGGGTTCTAGATCAAACCAAGCCTGAACTCTCCCTAGAGATTAAAATGACCAAACTGAAGCTATTGTGGTTTGGTCGCATCATGAGAAGACTCACTGGAGAAGATAATAATGGTAGGAGAAGTTGAAGGGGGAAGCTCCAACATGAGAGGGACTGATCCAATCAAGGAAGCCATCTCTCTCGGTTTGTAAGACTGAGCAAGACTGTTAACCATAGGATATTTGGAGGACGTTGATTCATGAGTCAGCAGCAGCTTCATGGCACACAACACACACAGCAATTATTCTTCCCATAGTTTGAGTACAAGTTTATCCTATGGCAGTGGTGGCGAACCTATGGCACGGGTGCCAGAGGTGGCACTCAGAGCTCTCTCTGTGGGCACGTGTGCACAGAGTGTATCATTGGGGGGGGGGGGACGGGACACTGTTCAACCCCACTGATTTTCATGGGAAGAACTAAAGCGCGATCCTTTACCTGAGAGTAAGATCGGTTGCTGGCAATGGGGCTTGCTTCTGAGTAAACCCTCCTAGGGTCATGATTCACCTGTTCGAAGAGTTACACGGTTGCTTCAAAGCAAAGCCACTGACTACCACCAAGCTTACTCCCGAGTAACATGCGCCTCGGAGCCAACAGTTTTTTCTAAACTAAAACCTCAGTATTCAGGTTTAATTGCCGTGTTGGCACTTTGCGATAAATAAGTGGGTTTTGGGTTGCAATTTGGGCACTCGGACTCAAAAAGGTTCGCCATCGCTGTCCTATGGTGTATGTGCTGATACATCCAGGGATTCTCTGTCCCAAGATGCCTTAGTTAGAGGGCTATGTTGGAGGCATTCCCAGGCCAGAAGGCTTTTGGAAGCTGATTATAGTTGGCTCCTCCCCCAGGAATGCTCGTAGCCTGCCCCCAGTTGCTCTAGCATTCCCTTTTATGCTGGCATAGCTCCACAGAGGCAGCTACTTCTGGGTCAGGCACAGCAGAACTATGCAGTGCCCGACGGCTGGCGAGTTCATCCATTCCGCCAGCGTATTTGCCCCTTATGCCAGTGGGGTGGGCAGACATGCCAGCAGTAGGCCCATTCCACTTCCACAACTCCTTCCCCCCCCCCCCCCCCCCCCCCCCCCGCCCTGTTGGGGTGTAAGGTGCTTGTTGTGAATGTGACTCTGTACGAACAGAAAACCAGGTCTCTTGGTGAACAGAACTGCAGTCAGCTTTGGGGAATGAATGGGTGCTTGTGAAAATCTTCAAGATAGAAGACCTTCCTTGATGCCCTTCCTTTATGACAGTTTTTGTAGCCTCTACCGATCTCTTCTGCTTCACCAGTTGGCTGTAATCCTAGGGCAGAAAGGAGAGTAAACCAGCCTCTGTCTCCTAGGACCTGCCCATTATCTCAGCTCATCCTTGTGGACTGGCTGGCTTTTCCCTCCTTTCATGCCCCTGGTGGGATGTGCTGGTCAGCAAATACCAGTGCAACTGCCCGTGCTAAGCTTCAGCTGGCTTTGGGGAGCGTGGAAGATAGGGAGGAGAAGAACCAGGCAAAGCATGTAATGTGGGCTGTATTGTGGGAATCAGATCCTGCTACTGCTCACCTTCACAACAGAGGTGGGCAAACACTCATCAAGGTGAGCATATACAGTGTGGGAAGGCCAGCTGACAAGGTGGTGGTGGCGTTTTTCAGCTGTTGGGGCTGACCTGTCCGGAGGCCAAAGGGTTTTGCAGGTTTCCATTGCTGAGAGGGCCCTCCCATCTCATGCCCAGACCTGGATGGTCCAAATTAGCTCCACTTTAACAAATCTCAGAAGCTGAGCAGATCAGCCTTGATCAGTGCTTGGATGGGAGATCACCAAGGTAGTTTATGGTAGCAGGCAATGGTAAACCACCCCTGCTGATTGCTTGTGTTGAAAACTGAAGTCGCCATACCTCTGCTGTGATTGACAGAATTTTACACACCTACTCCATTGAACTGCATCCTTTGGGGTCCTGCATCTTCGTTAACCTTTTCTCAACCTCTTAAGATCCTGTTGTAGGTTGATACCTGCCCGCAGCCTGGGCCCCAATTGTTTGTGTTCATTTCTCAAGAGGCTCACCAAGGTTTATGAATGCTGTGTGGACTGGTTTTAAAGGGTTACATATTTTAGTGAGTTTTTCATTTTAAACAAATTAAAAATGTAAATCTGATGCCCAGAGTTCTGGTGCATCATCATATGACAGGTGTTTTGTGACAGGTTAGAGGTGCCCCTTCCAGCTTTCCTGGCAGTCTCAAGTGTTGGTGTCTTCCTCTGCTTAATGTTTTAAAAGCTAAGCATTATTTTTGTGTGAAGGAGATATTTCATTTCATTTGACTCTCCTCTTTCCTGTTTAGCTATACAAGATGATGACGAAGTTTTCCGGCGTATTGGAGCTCACCTGGCTGAAATTGGGGATCGGCTGGCTCTGGAGATTGAGCCGTCATTACTCAATAGTCTTGTGCAGCAGTTTACGGCAGAGAACCCGTCTAGAGTGGTGAGGAAGGAGTGGAATGCAGAGCTTGTAAATATGACGCTTGAGGGCATTCACCTAGAAACCTACATACGATCAAGGATAAAGTGAAAATAGTGCTGAGGGGTGGAAAAACTGGGGAGTAGTGAGGAGCAGACAGGATTTCTCTCCCCCGTAAATCATGTTTGTTACTATTTGACTCTGGTAATGAGTTCAGAAGATCAGTTAGAGCAGCGGTTTGCTCTAACTGAGGGGTGTCCAACTCTGGCGCTTCAGATGTTCATGGACTACAATTCCCAATTGGCCATGCCAGCAGGGGCTGATGAGAATTGTAGTCCATGAACATCTGAAGCGCCAGAGTTGGACACCCCTGCTGTAACTGATCTTCACTCACGTATCCCTTGGCAACCCAATTTCCCTAAAACGATACCTCCATATTAGCAAACCCATTATGTAATTTTTTTTCATGCACCCCCCAACACTCTGCCATGTACTTCTGGGGGTTTGCGTACCACAGGTTGGGAACCACTGAGTTACAGGCTAGTAAATAAAGAATGCTGGAAAGGTAATGTTTCAGGAAAATATGTTTTCTGTTCTGCTTCCCCAGGAGATAACCAGGCATCTGTCCGGTGCAGTGCAGACACTGATGAGGAGGATGCCGGCGGAAATGGAGCCAGACCGATGCGCCTTATTGATAGTTATGATGTTGGCCCGAAATGTAGCAAATAGAGTTCCATCTCTTCTTCATCGAGTGTTTGCTGTAACTGTGAACTACATCAACGCCACACTCTGGGATTGTGTGAACAACTTAGCACCTGAGGTAGTTAAAAAAAGTGCACAAACATTACATTTTAATTCCTGTTCTCTCCATGGTGCATCTCAGTGCTTGGCGCACGGATAGGGTTGTCTGCATGTTTAACTGTGTGGTTCAAAGGCTGTGGTGTCATTTAATGCAAAAAAAGAGGTAGGAAGAGATTCAGTAGTCCATAGTTTCACTTTGCGCACAGCTCATGACAGCCTGCAGATGCATGGCTGACAAGATCTGAGACGACAGAGAGGGCTTCTTTAGTATTAGCACCAATTTGATTTTGGATCTAATGCACACGCTCATCATAAATGAGCATGTGAAACTAACTCATAGTGAATGAGACCGCTGGTCCACCACGCGGAGTGTTGCCTATTCAGACGCATGCCAGCCCTCCCGGGTCTCAGGTTGAGATTGTTCACATTACCTGCAGCCAGAATCTTTAACTGGAGATGCTGGGGAATGAAACTGGGGGCCCTTCCGCACACGCAGAATAATGCACTTTCAATCCATTTTCACAATTGTTTGCAAGTGGATTTTGCTATTCCGCATAGCTGAAAAGTTCATTGAAAGTGGATTGAAAGTGCATTATTCTGAGTGTGCAAAAGGGGCCTGGGACCTTCTGCGTGCCAAGCGAGATGCTTGACCTCTGTGCCAAAGCCCCTCTCCCGAGATGCAGCGCCTGTGTGTGCATCAGGCAAGTGTACACACCTGTAGATGGAGAGTTGGATTTATATCCCACCTTTCTCCTGTAAGGAGACCAAAAGGAGCCTACAAACTCCTTTCCCTCCCCCTCCCCACAACAAACACCCTGTGAGGTAGGTGGGGCTGAGAGAGCTCCAAAGAACTGTGACTAGCCTAAGGTCACCCAGCTGACATGTGTTGGGAGTGCACAAGCAAATCTAGTTCACTAGATAAGCCTCCACTAGATAAGCATCAAGCTCTTATTGCGAATCAGTTTTTATGCTATGCTTTTAAGTTGTTTTATCATTGTTGTTCACCGCCCTGAGCCCCTAGGGCAGACCTGGGCATTATCCGGCCCGCCAGATGATCCTGACTGGCCCGTATGACAGACCTGGACCTGGCCTAAGAGGACCTGTTTAGAACCGCGCTGCTCATTCTTCCGTTAACCCTCCCCCTTCCCCCCTCATCTTGCCACTGCGCCGGAAAGGGCCTCTGAGAAAGGCCACTCCCCTCGCGCAGTGGCTTCTGGGGCGTTCCCCTCCTTTGAAAGCCCCAAAGAAGCCGGTTGCCTTGGCTGCCGGCTTCTGCGGGGCTTTCAAAAGCACCAGTCGATGAAAATAGTAGGTCAAGGGACTTAAGAGTCCCCACTTGCTTGATTGTCACAGGGGACAACTATGCAGGTAGGTTAAGCCTGTGATTCTTTGTGCCAAATAGTGTTGTATGCAGAACTGTTGCCACTGATTCCAAGTTGATCTGTGCACCTGTCTGTCACTTATCAGCCCCTATTATGCAGAATTGAGTTCAGCCTTTTGGCCCGGCCCTCCACAGTATTTTCTGTTTCTTATGCGGCCCCATGGAAAAAATAATTGCCCACTCCTGCCCTAGGGGGAGGGCGGTTTAGAAATCAAATAAGTGGCAGAGCGAGGAATCAAACCTGGTTCTCCAGATTAGAATGCACCTGCTCTTAACCAGTGCACAATGCTGGCTCAATGGCAGCTTTTCATTGGCCTGAGATGGTCGATCCCGCTGATGGCCATTATTTATCACCATCTGTGCGTGTAGTGCTTTGCAGAGTACCAGAAGACAGGCCCAGGCCCTGGGAACGTTACAGTATAAAATTCACCAGAGGAAATGGAGGTGGAGGTGGACATGTGTTTATTTCATTCAAACACAAAGTCCTGCATTGGGTGCAGAGTAGTGGTGGTACTATAAAAAGCTACCGTATATACTCGTGTATAAGTCGACCCGCATATAAGTCGAGGCACCTAATTTTACCACAAAAAACTGGGAAAACTTATTGACTTGCGTATAAGTCGAGGGTGGGAAATGCAGCAGCTACTGGTAAGCCCTGATTCTCCCTTTAAATCCACTCAGAAAGGGGGGGGGTGATTTAAAGGGAGAATCTGGGGAAAATTTGAGGGTGCCTGTCAGGGGAGGAATGTTTATGTTAGCAGTACCAACATTTCAAAGTATCTTTAGGAGACCCCCCCCCCCCCGATGATACCACCCAGGTTTGGTGAAGGGGGGTCCAAGGTTACGGACCCTCAAAAGGGTAGCCCCATCTACTATTAGCTTCCATTGAAAACAATGGGAGATGGGAGCACCCAATTTGGGGATCCATAACTTTGGACCCCCTGAACCAAATATCACCAAACCTGGCTGGTATTAGCAAGAGATTATCCTGATGATACCACCCAGGTTTAGTGAAGTTTGGTTCAAGGGGTCCAAAGTTTGGACCCTCAAAATGTAGCCCCTACTATTAGCTCCCATTGGAAACAATGGGGGATGGGGCATCCCCTTTGGACCAAACTTTACCAAACCTGGCTGGTATCATCAGAAGTGTCACCTGATGATAGCCTGAAGTTTTGGTGTCGCTAGCCTAAAAACTGTGCCCCCTGGAGGCCGACAAAGTAAAAACCCTAAAATATTTTTTGAAATACACCTCACTCGCATATAAATCGAGGGGGGCGTTTTCAGCACAAAAAAATGTGCTGAAAAAGTCAACTTATATGCGAGTATATACGTAGTTTTAGTATGGGTATTAGGGAAAGAAAATAGATCCTCCAAAGAGCCACCTAGGGGCATGGGAACTGTCCTGCCTTGATAGCAGGCCCTAGCTCAACGCTTGTGTAGGCATATCCAAGAAGCAACATGGGTTAATATTGACTGTAAATTTCTTTAATGTAGCAATGCTGTAAATGAGTATAATAATAGTGGGTTTGTTGTGTATAATTGACTCTTCTCTGTTTCTCTCCTAGGACTAAAGGATCCTGTGCCGTCTACCAGAAGGGAAATTTTTTTTCTTTAAATACTCAAAAGCAATTTTTAACGAAATTGTGTCATAAAGGATTTCCACCTCCCTGCAATTTTTAGTAAGAGCAGCCAGCTGCTATGTCCTGCTTGCCTTTGCTTTATTTTCCACTATTTTTAACAGCCTTGAAATGCTTGCTGCTGCTCTACCTTCACCTCAGGTGGGAAATGGCAAATCCACTCTTGTACTGGGAGTCTGGACTATTGAGTCTGTTGTTCCTTTGCTAACCAAGGTAGAAGTTCATGACGGCTTTGAAAGAAATGGGAGGTCTGTCAACCGAGTCAGGACCTCTAGCATCGTTTGTAAAACTGGAAAGCCTAATCAATGTGGCTAAAACTCAACTGGATATACTTGATTCTATCACCAGCTTTAATGTGCGCAGCAATGTTAGTTTTATCAGCCCGTGGTCATACATTCCTCGAACACTAAAGTGAATGAGGTGCTAGCTGGAGGGGGCTCCAATGCTGCCTTCATCCTCCGACCAGTAGCCCCTGGAGGGGGCTGTGATCACTAGCCCAGATTCTAGTAGTGTGTCTCTGAAGACCTGAATTTCTCAAACCTATTAACCCACCTCACCCCCACCTTTGCTGTCAGCTTACAGAAATGTGACCATCATTGTAGTGCAGTAAGTCTGTGGAGCTGCTTGTAGTCATGCTAATTTTTGTATAATTAAAATCTGTTTACCAACTTTCAAATATGAAACCGAACTATTCTGTGTGGCCACAGGCAGTACTTTGGAAATGTTGTTTACCACTATACAAGTGACAACGTCCTACGTGGAGAAAAGTTCTAGAGACCCCTTGCTCTGTATTCTGCCCCCTCCCACAAGAACAACTAGGGTAAGAGATGCAGCCCAACAGTATTCCAAAGGTTAATGACAGAGAAGGAAATTGATTGAGTTCAGACATGCTGATGAATTTTGCACCCCCCACCCACACACCTATTTTAGAAGGATTTTTTTGTTATCTCAAAATAGAGATTTCAGTTTGTTCAGCTGCTGTGTTTTTGAGCTTTATAAAAATCATGGTTTAAGCCCCCAACCTTTTAGAGCCTGTCGGCACCCTTGGAATCCTGAGAGAGCATGGTAGATGTAGCCTCAAATGTGTGCCACAGAAAGTGGAGCCAGCCACAAAAGGCCTCCCCCAGGTTCCCTTCAGCCAAACAGGGAACATCTTTGTGCTGTGATGGCAGCTGCTGCCAGTGCAGCATTTTTTTAAAAAAACTGCACAGCCAATCAGATCTCTTATTTGGCAGCCAGCAGGAAGGTGTCACTGAGCATCATGACACCCACAGCCACCACATGGAGGACCCTTGGTCTACATAATATGTACAGGCATTTCTCAATATTTACAACTATGGGAAGGAGAAGAAATTCAAAATAGCACCTATAAATCAAAGCAAGTCCTGTATTTTTTCCAAAATTGACTTTATTAAAAGTGCAACTGGGGTGGCAGAAGCATCGTCTTACAACAGAGTCCCACGAGAAGAGAAAAATATAACCCCTCTCAATTTATAAACACGGTCATGATGGAGCTGGCAATTACTCCCTTTTAACACTGGAATCAGCAATGTTTTCCCTCCTGAAGTCGGCAAACACAAGAGGTTTCAGACAGTAGTGCTTGTAAAAGTGCTGCACTCACACCAGGAATGATGAAGAAGCAACACTCTTTCAGAATACCTGCTGACCTCTTGTGTCTCCAGTCACCCTTGCATAATTGAAAACCACCTACTTTTGCAAAGCACACGATGGTTTTGTTTTGGGAATGCAGGGAACAGAATAAGGCGGTAAGGGCCATTGTTTTGGTGCTTATATGTGCAACCAAGTACAGGATTTGCCAGTTGGAGTTACCCTTTTCCCTGCACTGGGATAAACCCTTACCAGTTTACTAACCCCATTCATTTACCTGCCTTCTATAACTGCCTCTTCCCTGAATGCCTAGGGCTTGACCCCTGACATGCAAACATTCTCTATGTAGTGCTTAGATCAATAGAGTAGGGGTAACCAAGGGTTATTTTGTAACATGTAGACTGAACGTTCAGGAAAGATTTCTTTTTTTTACTAGGCTTGAATACAGCAGTAAAGTCTAAAACAACATAACCCATCAAAGCTGCAGCAATTAAAATTTAGAGCCTGTCACAGCCAGCTGAAGCCGTGAAAAGCTGACCAACTTTCACTGGAAAGGAGGATTTTAGTAGACAGCATCTTCACCTTGGTACACAGACAAGTTCCTTGTCCCCCCAATGTTTTGTCAACTGAAGCAGTTAGGAGGAAAAGATCTGGTTTGATTCTTGCAGTTCAATTTAGGTGTTCCAATGCAAAGTTAAAACCTGCACTATTTTTAAAACTTCTATATGATTTGTGTTTTGCAACACTACTAAGGATATGACTGCAATAATACACCACCCAAAAAAACTATTTAATGTATAGTTCTTGCAGCCCAAATAGTAAATGTGCACTCTGAACCATGTCTGTACTATATGAACATTTAACCCTGAGAAATATTTTTTACCAGAGTACAAAGTACTTTTTACAACAGACTAGCCCTTCTCTCGAACTTGTCCTGAAATAGGACGTTATTTTGAAGCATCAGTGCCACTGCCTAAGAAAACAGAAGGAAACTACAGCCAACTAACATATGACCTTAAAAGTTAAAAGAAACGCCGTACCTTAAAACCAGCCCCTGTCCTATTCTGAATTCTCACTAGTCCTTCAACAGAATAGTGGCTCTAGGCAGCTTTAAAAATGTAGAAATTATCAGCTACATGATTGGCCAATATTTAACAGGAATTCAGTTCTGCATCCTTTGATGCTTCTAATACTCTTTATTGTTTTGACAACTGTCTGCCCCATATTGACGAACATGGAGAGGAGACACAGGGCTGAGAAACAAGCTCTCTTCTGCCTCTCTTCGCATGCCATATTTCTTCTGTCAAGTGTAGTGGTAAGCACAGGGATACATGGCGATGGAGATGTATGAAGTGAAGGGGCATCAAGTACCCTATTTGAGACCACAGTGGCAGCAAATAGAAGTTAATAAAAAAGCCATTTGTTGACAGTCTACTAGTGCATGGCGGAGTCAAGATCAGATCTTTTACTAATAACAAGCTGGAGAAATGTAAATGCTGAATTGTAAAATTAGGCAGAGTCAGCAACATCCGTTTCCATTCTCTGTCGAGATACCACAACTCTAGCAGGGAAGTTATAGACCAGGGGTAGGGAACCTGCGGCTCTCCAGATGTTCAGGAACTACAATTCCCATCAGCCCCTGTCAGCTGGCAGGGGCTGATGGGAATTGTAGTTCCTGAACATCTGGAGAGCCGCAGGTTCCCTACGCCTGTTATAGACCCTTCCTATCTTTTACAGTTGCCCAATCCTAATGGCACACCCAAGTACCTACGGTAACAAGTCCAAATACTTGCAACTGTAATAGTTACAAAGTGGTAAAGTAGGTGCATGGAGCCAAACGCGATGTAGAAGCTATGGGTTGTTACGTTTTTCTGAACTTCCAGAGCCCCTTAAGAGCCACTACTAGCCAGGAAAGCTACAAAATGGAAAGTAGGCAAATACACAAAAGGACAACCCACTGGGACTCACAGAGGCACTTTTTCTAGAAATGTGATGATAAACAGCTCTAAAGAATGGTAAATTAGCAATCCTCAACGGGCTATAGCAGAGTTCCTGTCCTGCAGCACTGGACACACAAGACTCCCCCCTGTATCTAAGGGCAACCTTTAAACCATTATGTCAAATGTGCATGAAATAGGTTTTACAAACACACACTTGAAAATACAGGAAAGGAGAAGCATGTCTGCAAATGAATAAGACGTTCATCAGGCAGGAGCAACTTCCCTATGGCTCCCTGCCAAGAAAAGTCAACTGGTAGCAACCCCAAGTATGCAGTTATGTAATGAACAAGATTGCCTCAAGACCATACATAACCAAGTTGGGTAGAATGGGATGCATGGAAAAGGTGCTACACCAGCTTAGTTCCCTTTAAAAAAAAGATGCCTCCTGCCACTCAGCTGCTAGAACTGCACTTTCGGTCTTTGCTGGAGCTAATGGTAAGCAGGGTAACTTTAACAATGACCAGAGATCCATGGGTACCCAGTACAATTAAGGGATCACTGAAGCTAAGTTTTAAGATGGAAAATAGCAAATATCGCCAACTTAATGTAAATGAAAACAGCTTTTGAGGAACATTAATCACCCCAGTATCAAGAAGTAATGAGATGAGTTTTTGAAAGAAGTTGGCAAAAAGAAGGCCAGGTTACAACAGAAGTTCTTTGGGCCTGATTCACCTGTCCCCTTTTGAGTTGCATTTGTCAACATTTACCTGCACCTACGGGGACCATCGGTCAGCAGTCTCCAACCTGGTATAGCTACAGGCTGTTGCAAGTGCAAAGCGAGACTATTAGCAAATGCCAAAAAATGAAATATAGGTGCATTTGCACGACTGATTTGCTCACAAGAGCAATTTAAAATATAACTGCTGTGACCAGGAGATCCAGCATTTTTGCCAAAATCCTGCCACATGAATATAAGTTGTTTACATAGACTGGAGAACAAATTTGCCACTGCCACATGTATGTGTGTTAATTTGAGATGCTGTTTTAATTTCATTTACACAACAGGAAATCACACCTGAATGAAGAAATTTAGGAACTTCCTGATCATCTGATCTGAATTTAACAGGAAAATGCAGCTATGGCAAAGGTTGAAGAGAAAAACACTAAAACTTCACTTTAATGCTACCTGCAGAATGATCTACACCAAGGTACCCAACTGGTGTGCAGGATCAAAAACGAGCACCAGGAATGGAGGGGTGAAATCCCTCAGCATAATGAGAGGTGAAGGGGAAAGAGGGTGTCTACCGTAGCACAGGCCAGGATTAATCATGTTTGCAGGAAAAAATCATTTTTGGTTTTAATTTATCCACTATTTCTCATACTTCTCCAAACTCTCTGCATAGCCATCACCCCAACAGTTGCCATGAGCTGCATGTGACTGCTTGCTTTCACATCGCTAAACATCACTCAGGAACTGAGAAATTAACTGGAAGATATAATGTCATGTTGTTCAGATTGGAGACCTGTTTCTTGGAAGACCTTGGATTTGCGCATCTGGCAGTGGCCAAGGTTAATAATATAAAGGCTAAATGCAATCCACCCTTGAACTCTGTGCAAATGCAGAAGAGATTGACCAAGTCATTTTTTCAAGTTATTTCACAAATGGTGCCAGATCAACTCTCAGGCTCATAGTAATTTTTGCTTACGAATACCCAGTACTAACATTTCCATCTTCGGCATTCATAAGAACATGATCAAATTTTTTCACACCAAAATGACTGCAATAAAACATGGATTAAAGGGAAGAAGAGCTGCATTAACCATCATCACTGAAATGACAAATACATGAGAGCTCTAAGAATATCTAACTTTCCCAACAACAGCATCCTAATTCACCGCTGGGAGATGTACTTCCTCTACCCAGCTTTAGAGAATGAAGAGAATTCTACTGGAGAGAAGCAGAGTTTTTGAAGGTTGGGGCCTCAAGATGTGTTGTGGGAGCAGAACAAGTAGAAAGCAAAGAGGTATTGAAGAAGCTCTACCCCACTGGGGTTGAAAAGAGAACTGGGAACGGCACAGTAGACCTGAGGAAGCAGAGGTGAAAAAAAGGGAGACCAGCCTCATGCTACCGGACTGAGGTACCTCTCGTTCAAGAGGTGGATGGGGAACCCAAAAGCTGCAATAGCAGCTATGTAAGGGGAATCTCCAGGGGACAGCCATCAACTCTCCCATTCCCCCAGAGTTTTAGGTTCCAGTTTCCAGTGTATAAACATTCAGTTCCCTCATTTGTACATACATACTTACATCTGCGGGGTTTTTAAAAACGACACCCCTATATGTTAATCAGGAAGCTCCAGTCCACTAAAAACATGATTGTCCCTAGACTTAAAACCTTACAGTGTACACCTCTGCCCCACCACCTTTCAGTTACCTACATCTCCCATCAACAGTAAGCATCGCGACCCCCAGTCAAATGCAACTAAATGTGAATCCGAGTTAAGTCCATTACTTCTTCCTCAATGCCAGCGCTACGCCCACGGCCACGGCTAGGATGGCCACTGCAGCAGCGCCACCATAGAGCAGAATTGATTTGCCTTCTGGCAAGAGGATGGGCTTCTCTTCTCCAGTGGGGGACTTCTCTTCCTTTTCTTCATAGTAGCCCTCCTTCCTTGCCTCCAGGTCCTCTTCCGGAGTCAGTATTCGCTCAGGTTTGGAGGCTGCCTTGTCCTCTACAGGAGATGGATTCTTGGCAGGCTTACTCAATGCTGGAGTTTCAGGTTCCAGATCCACTAATGCCTTCCCCTCATTCTGCTGTTCAGTAGGCATCGCTGCAGAGAGGCTGGGTTCTTTAATGGGCACCATTTCAGCTTCCGACTCCTCCTCCAGCAAGGGAGCTGGGGCATCTGTGGCCCGCTGCTTTGCAGTTTCAGTCTGAAGAGCCACTTCAGATGGCAACGTTTCCTCAACCCCCTCTGGTATCTCCTCCTTCTCAACGTGCACAATATCAGAGTTAGAAGAGTTGTTTTCACTTCTCTCTTCTGCGCCTCCGTTGCTGTCCAAACTCTTCACTTCTTCAGTTTCCATGGCCACTTGTTGCCAAGACTCGGGGCCCAAAGACACAGGCAAGCTCTCAGTATGCCAGCTCTGGCTAGCCGACAAGGAGACGGGCAAGCTCTCCGACTGCCAAGAGGTGGTCACTGTGGGTGACTCGGGAGGGCTAACCTGGCCCGAGTTGTCACTAGTTAGGATGTAGATGTCATTGCTGTCCTCAGCTATGATTCCGTGGTACTCCTCCTCTTCAGAATCCAAACTAAAGACGGTGCCCTGGAAGGAAGGGGGGGAAACCACAGTCAGCAAAAGAGCATGAACTTCTCGTGCACAATTTTACATGACAATAGCAACATACAAATCTGTAGTAAGAAATTTAGATTTTTTACCAATTCATGATGGCAGCCTTAATTTTTAACTACAGAGAAACAAAGGGGGCTTAGAGCAGTATGAAAATAGGTACATTTTTGTCATTGTATTGTCGAAGGCTTTCACGGCCAGAATCACTTGGGTGCTGTGTGGTTTCCTGGCTGTATGGCCGTGTTCTAGCAGCATTCTCTCCTGACGTTTCGCCTGCATCTGTGGCTGGCATCTTCAGAGGATCCTTTGAAGATGCCAGCCACAATCTTCAAACAGAGAATACTCTGACCATACGCCCTCCACAACCTATTATCGTGTTTGACGAATCCATGAAGTTAAGAAACTAGAAATTAGAAGCATGCATGGTTCATAAGTGTTGGACCTAAACTTACAAATGGCATTACATACAGTTCTGTAGTTAAACAGGAAAAATCAAAGGCACAATTATCGGATGGGGGTAACATGTCTTGGCAGAAGTATGTGCAACAAGGCTGTTAGTAGACCATGCACTGAACATGACTTAACCATGTGATGCAGCAGTTAAAAAGTAAATGCAATTTTGGGCTGCATCGACAGAAGTATACTGTCTAGATCATACAAAATTTGGAATCATATTGCTCAGCTCGGGTTAGACCTCACGTGGAGTACTGTGTTCAGTTTTGGGCACCACAGTTTAAGAAGGGCATTGACAAGCTGGAACTGGTCCAAAAGACTGGAAGAAGACAGGGAGAAGTCTGGTAACCAAACTCCATGAGGAGATGTTGAAGGTGCTGGGTATCTTTAGTCTGGAGAGATGACTGAGAGGAGATGTGATAGCCATCTTCGTGTAGTTGAATGGCTGTCATACAGAGGATGGGGCAGAATTGCTTTATGTTGCCCCAGAAGGTTGGATCAGAATGACCGGGTTGAAATCAAAAAGGTTTTCAGCAAAACATTAGAAAGAGCTTCCTGACAGAGCAGTTCCTCAGTCGAACAGGCTTCCTCGGGAAGTGGTGAGCTGCTCTTTGGAGTTTCTTAAGGATAGGCTGAATGGCCGTCTGACAGCAAGGCAGTGGCATACCACTTATGGGGACATGGGATATCCCATGTCCCTGGGCACACCCCATGGCGCCCTGCCCCCCTCCCAGGATCCTTGCAGGCCAGCTTTTGCCCTCCCCAGGACCTGGGGAGAGCAGGAGCTGGCCTGCAGGGACAAAGTGGGCAGGGCTCTGTGGCGGCCGTGGCGCCCCGCCCTCCCGGGTTCCCTGCAGGTTGGTTTCTGCCCTTCCCCCAAGCCCCAGCCTCCCTGCTGGCTCCTGTAAGTGGGGCACAGGGATCCGGGGGGGGGGGGGCAAGGGGAGGTGGTCATGCCTCCAGACGTCATTTAGCTCCAGTATGCCACTGCAGCAAGGTTGATTCTGTGAACTTGGGCAGATCATGAGAGGGAGGGAGAAAGGGATGAGAATGCTTGGCTCTCATAGCCCTTTCTTACATGCCCAAGGAAATGTCAACCACCACTGTGGGATCTGGAAGGAATTTTCCTCCAGGCCAGATTGCCCAGTGATCCTGGAAGGTTTTTTGCCTTTCTCTGGGCAAATGAAGCCAGTGGTGAGTGGGGAGAGAGGCGAAAGGTGGTTGTGCATTTCCTGTATTGTGCAGGGGGTTGGATTAGATGACCCTTGACATCCCTTCTCAGTTCCTTCTCTTATATTTCTCAGTTTGCTTCAGTGCTAACCCTAAGAACATAAGAACAAGCCAGCTGGATCAGACCAAAGTCCATCTAGTCCAGCTCTCTGCTACTCGCAGTGGCCCACCAGGTGCCTTTGAGAGCTCACATGTAGGATGTGAACGCAATGGCCTTCTGCGGCTGTTGCTCCCGATCACCTGGTCTGTTAAGGCATTTGCAATCTCAGATCAAAGAGGATCAAGATTGGTAGCCATAAATCGACTTCTCCTCCATAAATCTGTCCAAGCCCCTTTTAAAGCTATCCAGGTTAGTGGCCATCACCACCTCCTGTGGCAGCATATTCCAAACACCAATCACACGTTGCGTGAAGAAGTGTTTCCTTTTATTAGTCCTAATTCTTCCCCTGAGCATTTTCAATGAATGCCCCCTGGTTCTAGTATTGTGAGAAAGAGAGAAAAAATTCTCTCTGTCAACATTTTCTACCCCATGCATAATTTTGTAGACTTCAATCATATTCCCCCTCAGCCGCCTCCTCCAACTGCAACTTCCCATGAAACTCTACATTTATTCAAATCTTTTTCAGACTACTGTGTCTATTCAAAAGGAAGACTACCTTCCCCCCAGTTATACACAGCACATTTTTAATTACTGGACATAACTAACTTGCATGTGGATGCAAATAATGAACCCGTCTTTTGTGTCATAATGGAAAATAAAATCTAGTCTTGAATATGAGTAAATGGAGTAATAGTTATTTACATATGCCTCAATCTCATTAGTAAAAAAAATATGTGCACCAAAATAACAGTTGCTTCTCTTTTGGCTACCACACACAATACAAACAAAAGAACAACAGTTATCAGAAAATCACTGCTGACTTGATTTAGGTTTTAGAGAACTAAAAATAACCATAGAGCTGTTTGCTAAGATTTAACTCCGGGGGAGGGCGGTTTATAAACCCAATAAATAAATAAATAAATAAACTGCAAAAAGGGAGACGCTGGCACAGATATAGACTGAATTACTAGTTTGCCTGTTATCATTTTTCTTAATTGTGTTCTGAACTTTGCTGTTTTATTTGTTAATGTTCCACTTACTGCTATAATACAATAAGACAGTAAAAGTCCACTGCTTATAACGTACTAGCTATAAAAGCCTCGGAACCTTTTCATTGTGGAATTATACATCAAAACACATTTCCCCTTAAAACTCAGCAACAGAGTTTTTTTTAAAAAAGAAAGCTGTGAACTAGCAATAATATTCCTATGAAGTGTATCTTCCTAGTCCCACCACTCCTGAAAGTCTGAGAAAAAAACCCCTCAAGGGGCGTCAGTGTGAGCAAGTGTGGCGTACTGGTAAGATTGTTGGACTAAGATCTGGGAGATCAAGATGCAAATCCCTGCTCCGCAATGGAAGTTTACTGGGTGACCTAGGACCAGTCACACATACACGGCCTAACCCAGTTCTGCAGAAATCTACAGATACCTTTAAGTGCCAACTTTGGGTTGTTGTGTGGATAAAATGGAGAACAACATAAACTATTTTGGGTCATTATTTGGGAGAGGCCAGGGTACAAATCAAGTAAATAATTTTTTTTTTCTGTGAAAAATCCCAGAAGTCAAAATTTATGAAGATGAGCGCTTCTCCTGATTGTTGACTATAAGCAACTGTAAAATAAAACTCCATTTTTTGTAACATACTCCTCAAGGAAAAGGTTGTTTCTTCCCACATGTGCAAGATCTGGTCTTGATTTTCATTGATTGACAAGACTTGAAGAGCAGCCAGAAAAATCAACACCACAGAGGCAAATGAAGCCAGGAACATGCATCAGGCGACTACTAAATGTCTTCCACTTGAATTCAAGCCCAAATTAGCAACATGTCCTTGGTTCAGAGAACTCCTCAATCCCTTAAAAAAAAAAGACGCAAAGTTTTATGTTACCCACACTGGGGGCCTGCTTTCTCCCCACCAAAAGGAGATGAAAAGTTAAATAAATTAAAGACTATCAAGTGTGAGGAGGTATATGGGCAAAAGACCTGTAAGTGAACTGCTCTGTAAAACTATAATTTGGGATGATGTTGGAGCTACCACTCGCAAGGTATTGCCTGAAGTTCTCCCAGAATTACAACTAATCTACAGAGATCAGTTTCTGCCATAGTAAATGGCAGCTGTGTACCATAGAGTCTAGGGAGAAATGGAAGTCCTGGAGTGGATGTTCTAGGATTTCTATATCTCCTATTTTATGCCACAGAGGCTGTAAATGATCAAGCATCACTTGGAGGAAACTTGGGGTGCCTGCTGTCAGGGGTGCAATTGTTAAGCTAGCAGCACCAAACTTTCAGGGAATCTTTAGGAGTACTGAAGCCCTGAGGCCAGCTGGGGATTGAGAGAAAGATGGAGCTGCTGTTGTCTAGCATCATCCTATAGCAAGGATGTAGGTAAGGGGTGGGTTTTTTTCCCTCGGTTCAACCCCACCATTACATGTCCGAAGCTCCGCCCCGTTTGTGTTTTTTTAATATTTTAAGTGTTTTATGGTTTTTGGTCTGCAGGGGGCACAATTTCTAGGCTAGCAGCACCAAAATTTCAGGGATGTTTTGGGAGAGGCTCCTGATGATACTATCCAGGTTTGGTGATGTTTGGTTCTGGGGGTCCAAAGTTATTGACTCCCAAAGGAGGTGCCCCCATCCCCCATTGTTTCCAATGGGAGTTAATAGAAGATGGGGGCTACACATTTGAGGGCCCATAACTTTGGACCCCCTGCCCCAAACTTCACCAAACCTGGGTGGTACCATCAGGAGAGTATCTTACTGATATCACCCAGGTTTTGTGAAGTTTGGTCCAGGGGATCCAATGTTATGGACTCTCAAAGGGGTGCCCCATTCCCCATTGTTTCCAATGGGAGCTATAAAAGATGGGGGCTACACCTTAACTTTGGACCCCCTGAACCAAACTTCATCAAACCTGGGTGGTGTCATCAGGAGAGTCTCCTAAAGATACCGTGAAAGTTTGGTGCTGCCAGCTTAACAATCGCGCCCCTGACAGCAGGCACCGCAAGTTTCCCCAGATTCTCCCCAGATTTAAAGGAAGAATCTGAGGTCCCCAGTTTAAACATTGAAAGTGATGCTGTTTCAGGGTGGGGGATAATCCACCCCAAAACAGCATCACTTTCAATGTTGTTTTAACTGGGGACCCCAGATTCTCCCTTTAAGGTGAATTTAAAAGGAGAATTTGGGCTCTTTAGTTCAAACACCATTGAAAGTGATGCAGTTTAGGGGTGGATTCCAGCATCACAGTGGCCGCCCATGGGGAGTGTGTGTGCAAAACTCAGCTACGCCTCTGCCCCGAGGGGAGGGCAGAAGGGGCTGCTGGCTGGGAGTCCAGCTGGTGGGGAGGGGAGGGCGGGGCAGGGGAGTCTGCCGTCCCGGGCCTCGGAGAGCTGCTTTTATAAGTATTGAGGCCGGGCCGGGGCTTGGGGAGGCGTGGCCACGCCCCCAGAGGTGGGTGGGGCATGCCCCCGCCCCCCAAACCACCCCGCCATAAAAAAATCTATACACACGTCCCTGTCCTATGGGTTTTCAGAGTAGATTTTTCTCAACACCGAGGAAAAACCTGAAGAGGATTATGAAAGGGTTTTTAGGTTTACTTTCTACTTTTCTTTAAAACTTTATTCTGGGTATTAATCTTGCTCTACAGGCCAGGCCAGGCTCAGGTTAAGTGGAACTGAACTGGCTGCTATTCAGTTATACCAGCACAAATACTTAATTCTGATTGGCTAATTAGAATCAAATAGTATGACATTCATAACACATGCACGCAGAAGCCTACAAGTGAGGTAAGGTGGGAAAAAAGGTGTGTATGGAAGGGGAACAAAGCAGGAAATTTAAATGTAAAATTTGAGTTTTGGTAGTGGAAGTAGCCTCACAGGAAGGGGAAGGGGCTGATCTTCTAAATGGGACATGACATCATAGATGTGACATCAAATCCCCATTGAGCTACCTCCTTTCCTTTCCTACAAATCTCCAGGAATTTCTCAAGGTAGAATTGGCAAGCCTGATGTTCAGTAGTTTGCACACTGCTGAGGATAAAGAAATATTGTTAACTGTCTGAAACCAGTGGACAGAGAATTGGATTTGAAAGGGAAACATTAGTTCAAATCTCCTCTCCTCCATAAAATTCACTACATATTCCTTGAGCAAGTTAATACTGCTAGGCCAAATCATACAGATTTACTGCGACTATAATATGGGATAGCTTGATATATACTGACAGCATGTTTCATAATGCATAATATGATCTTCTGTGGCTACAGAATCACTGCTACAGATCTATCCGCTAATTTATGACGGCCTGGAGGACCAAATCTAAGGTAGATAGTAGAAAAGTGCATAGCTCTATCATTAGCATGATAAAATATTTTCAAACGAATATTTTCAAAAAGAGTTAAACTGTAAAATGGTGATCAAGGCCACAGTGAGAAATCCCATGCATGCTCTTTAGAGTGCACTGCCATTAAATAACCAAAAGTGACCTGAAGGAATATCTGGTTGTTCTGTTTCTAGTCTTTTCCCAGAGATTCAAATGCAACTTCTACAGTCTTTCTATAAGAATTTATGGAATTTAACCTCCACCTATGTAGTATCAGTGGAGATGTAGCCCAATTTGTCAGATTTCGGAAGCTTGTTGGTACTTGGAAGGCTTTGCAGAGGCAGGCAAGGCAATGGCAAACCCGCTTAGTCACTTGCCTTGAAAACCCCACACTATAAGTCAGCTAAGCATTAGATTTTTACTTGATAGTCTTTTACACACACACACATAAAGTATAGAACTGTTGAACAGCAGAGTCCTGGGGCACCTTAAGACTGGCCTGGCCAATTTATTGTGGCAAAAGCTTGTGTGCTCCAGAGCCTATTTCAGAGGTCTGCAACTTGCGGCTCTCCAGATGTTCATGAACTACAATTCCCATCAGCCCCTGCCAGCATGGCCAACTGGCAAGCCTACACGATTTTTCTCAACAATTGGCCATGTTGGCAAGGGCTGATGGGAATTGTAGTTCATGAACATCTGGAGAGCTGCAGGTTGCAGACCCCTGGTTTTAACAGATGAATGAAGTTCTGCATTAAGTTGGCAGAACTGCAGGGAGGGGGGCAGTTATTACAAAGAAAGATCTAAAAAAGATCTAGTTTCCCAGGGTAAGGGAAGTGACATTATGCCGCACAGCATAAATGAAGACACGTTCCTATCCTGTTGGCTAATCTTCTAGGTGCCACAAGATTTATTCTGACTCCCACAGACCAATACTGCTACCCCTCTGGAACTGTTCAAGTTCACACACTGCAAAGCCTTGCGGGCAATCTGGCCACAAGCACTTGTGCCAAAACCAAATATTAGATAAAGAACAGCTAAAGCAACCAGAACCACATTCAAAACTATACTTTGGCTACAAAAATTATATTGACACATTTACAAGTAGCACAACAAGTGACATAAACATTTAATGTCTATGTGAATACACAAACATTCTTGACATGCGAGTATATAATCTTGGAGAATAATTCTCAAGTGTAAGAAAAGTTCAAAAGGTGAGTCCCCTGGTTCCTTTTTGCTTGTTTTGCAGGGTTAATTTCTGTCCATCAGCAAAGGTTCTTTCAAGTCTTGCTCACAGTTCTAAACTTCCCATTAATATAATTCATGTTCATTAATCATTTCATTCAGGATGGAGGTGTCTCATCTACCATGAAGCTAAGCATCAGATTGTCTATTAGCATGTTAGGAATGTTCATGCATTCACAAGCATTCGTGCAATATTCACGCAAAGCTCTTGGAGTGTCTGCCGATAGCTGCTTTTCACATTC
The DNA here is from genome assembly GCF_021028975.2 of Sphaerodactylus townsendi. NCBI lineage: Eukaryota > Metazoa > Chordata > Lepidosauria > Squamata > Sphaerodactylidae > Sphaerodactylus > Sphaerodactylus townsendi. Next base: position 23,027,822 of record NC_059430.1, read on the forward strand.
ATCCATCTGTGCTAATGGAATGTGGCACATTTAGAAAGCTGCATCAGGGCTGGCCTGAAGCCATTCTGAAGCAATTACTCAGTAAATCCCCACCCCCACCCCTCTCTGTGCTGATCAAGCTGTCTCATGGACTGAAAAGAGTACATATTATTTTTCCCATGAATTATTCCCTACCCACTGTCCCTTGCGTTGCTCTAGCCTGCTTTGTACTGAGCATACTTGCCTCAGTACCAGGGTACCATAAAAGTGAGAAACCATTTACAACCGCTAGAGATATGAAAGTTGGGGCAGGAATGGGAGGGGGTGAGACAGAAAAAATGAGAGCAGCATACAGAACCCCCCCAGAGGTCTCCACCCAATGGAAATAGAATAATTTTACACATTAAGTTACAAAAGATGCATTTTATGTTCTTAAAACAACAAGAAAGTTTAGGCTTAATAAAAAGGATTGTATAGATTTCGATTTCCCCCAGTTTTCAAAAGGGAAAGGATCATACGCTCCCCCTGTCCATGGCACACATGATCTCACTCCCTCATGTATATAGTTTGCTTACATACTGTCTTATTAGTCCTTCATTTCTTTGCATCTGATAAACCAGGCAACTGATCCTAGAGAGTTTGATCTGCATAAAGGTTTAATGATGAACGCCAACTTATGTTTCTGCTCTTGAAGACCAGATGTCTAAACATTTCACATTTTATACTGAAGGTACTTTAGGCTTTCCTATGAACACCTCTCAAAAGGGATTCACAAATTGTACTGTTTCTCTGCTATTCACTCGCATGTTAAGAATGCCTGCCCCTACATTGCCTGACGATTTACATATCATGATATGCCATTTGTCAAGCAGAATTTACTTAAGGAGTAGCAGCAGCATACCATATGACTCCCAGAAGTTATTCATTTGCCAATCTACACAGCTGAATCTCAACAAGATATATTCACTACAATGTACTTACTCTTTATCAAGTAGACCAGCTTACCTGAGAGCACAGGAGATAATTTTAGGCCAAACCTATTGCCTTGCCTTTCTCATAGTCTAAACGCCCTCTGCACCCCTCTGGTTTCCAGATTTCAAACTGGAGTCAAGATTCTCCTTGTGGCTTTTCAGATCCAACAAATATTATTCTCTATCCAGGTTCCTCAAAGAATTTGGCAATTCTCCAGTATGAATATGTCTCAAGACAACAAACATCCAAGAGGTTGCCTCTGCTTGTTTCTTGTCTTAAAACCCCACAAGGTGACCATTAGGCAACAAATAAGTAAATGAATGCATATTTCAGATCAATAATGTGACAAAAATAGATTTCCTTTTAGCATTCGACGTAAATCTCAGTTACTTATATTTCAGCTCGAATTGCTTTACAAGCTACAGAATCCTTGCATTGGTCCCATATGATCCACAGACAGTGTATTTTATGCTATTGTGGATGCTAGCAAAGTTACACACTAAATGTAAATACATCCAGTTCTGAGCCCATCCGACAGAGGCCCATATTAAAAGAGGTGACTCCCCTCAAAAATGCAGTTTGCTTCCCAGAGTCCCATTAATTGCATTCTTTTTTTAAAAAAGTCAAAAGATATGAAGCAACGAAACAGAGGCAATCTTCAAATAGGAAGGTGTCGTTTGAAGAAACTGCCTCTGCAGATGAGATCTAGAGTACTGTTTACCTCGGCTGGCAGTGGCTCTACACAGCCAGGAGCACATAAACACAATTCCAATATATGTTGGCTGATCTCTAGCTACCAGGAAATGAACCTTGGAATTTCTATATACAAATCGTGTGCTCTACTTCTGAGCAATGGACTCTCCTTCAGCAATAGGTGGGAAGGCAGCAGCTAAGAGATTCTCAGTAGGAATATAAGAATAGGGGCGTGGAAAAGAGATTGTTTTCCCAGGCAGGAAGGGAGAGCAGCCACAATAAGTGTGAGGAGACTGCACCATGTAGGAGATTTGGGGCCATGACTTAATTGCTCCAGGATAGCCTTATCTAGTCAGATATGCAGAAGCTCAGTAGGGTTGGCCCTGGTTAGTATTTTGATGGGAGACCACCAAGGAAGGCAGAGGTGGCCTCTGCTTGTTTCTTGCATTAAAATCCCTACGAGGTCACCATTAGTCAGCTGCAACTTGATGGCACTTCCCACCTCCACCTCTACCAGCTGCGTTGGGAGACCAGAAGAGCTTCCACACAGAGATCTCCCAGTAAGCAGGACAGGATGAGACAAGGAAAGTCCTATTGAGGTGGGGATACAGCTGTCTAGATCAGGGGTCAGCAACATTTACCACCCAAAGAGCCATTTGGACCTGTTTTCCATGGCCCCAAAGATCTACTGAGCCGGGCGCCTCCAGTTTGGCCCCTCCACTCACCTTTCCTGGAGGGACACATTCTACCCTTCGACCTCCAGGCCTTGTGGAGCCGCAGTATAAGGCTGAAAGAGCCGCATGCGGCTCCGGAGCCATGGGTTGCAGACCCCTGGTCTAGATGCTCCTTTCCATCGCCCTCCTGAACTTTTCATCCATTCCAAGTCACATTCACATCCATCTACATTCGTTTGAATGTGGGTAGAACGTCCTTTGGCATGGAAAGGAGGAAAAGTTCGGGAGGGCGATGGAAAGGAGGATCTAGACAGCTGTATCCCCACCTCAATAGGACTTTAATACTTTTTTATCTGCCCAAAGCCTTGCTATATTATGTATAAGTGCTGTTTGGTATTCCTGTATTACAACAACTGGTTTAGTGTTACTTAAAAGCACAGGTTGCAAAAAGTTACCTTCCAAACCATAAGATCAGAAAGGTTCTGTCAAGAAACAGAATGAAAAAGCTAAACATCAGGTGGAACAAAAACTCTTAAGTCACACCAGCTATGACTCCAAAAACTGAACCCTTGCCAATTTCTTTATTTAGAATCATATAATACATTTTGGATACACTATGCATCATTCCGAGCCAGGGCCAACTATGCCAGAAGCCTGAATGCACTGCACAGTCTTTTGCCCAAGTATATTTTTTAAACTTGTACAGACTACACAATTTTCAATCAAGGTTCTAAGAAAAATGCACTGTGTGGAGGACCATGCATCTCAAGAGGATGAGAACCTGTTAAGTCTTTTCTATGAAATTCAATCACGCTTACCAAGTCAAGACAAAAAAAATATGTCTCACGTTGCTCTGCATACCTCTTTCAACAACTTCAAATTAAATGGCACATGTTCTGAGTTCTGCAACCGTTCAAGGTTAAATTGAATACATATATCTATCTCCATCAAACAAATTCTCCATCAGGTTTCAAAATGACCCCAATTGTGTATGTTTCTGTTCTGAGACAAGATGAAGTATCTGAAAATTTCTGCACTATCATCCAAAGCCAACATATTTAATGAACCAGGCATATTTTGATTCCTTAAGAACAACATCTGACCGTGACAGTCTGAAGAGCAAGAGAGGTAAAAATCACAGTGAAATATTAATTTCACAAAAGGCATGAAACGATCACAATTGATATGGGAGCGAGGTTTCCTCCTGTGCGTAAAGTGCCATCAAGTCACAGCTGTACGACTCTACCAGAATTTGGAAAAACGACTTCTTGAAGTTCAGTTCTACTGACACACAATTGATTTCATTACCGTAAACAAAATACCAAGATTAAAAATTAACCTCTGAACCAGCCAGCAAGGGAAAGTATCAGATCTCTTGCAAGTCGCACTACAAACAGACACAATGCGAAGTCGCACACTTTAATATATACTGCAGATTCAAATTCCACATTTACAGGTCAAACGGATCTTGAATTCCAGTAATTTAATTTTATCTTATACTTCAATGTCAATAAAACGAAGGCAAACAACTGGGGAGGTTGCAGAATATTCAACTTCTATGCAACGCTCTTTAAACATCTTTCAGATTTCTCACAGCTTCTCATTAGTGTGTGTGAAACACCGGAAATATTGCTCTAATGGAAAAGTCTTACCCAAACTGGTGGGTCTTACTCTGCACTTTCTCCACCAGAAGCTTCGGATGCAGCAGAGACAGCAAACGAGAGAGACGAAATGAACAGGAGAAGGGAGAGAGTGTGCGCACTGCACGTCAATTGTTTATGCCCTAATAAAGCTTCAGGGCATACAGAGAAGCTAAGCTGCCTGCCAAATTAGAATGGAAGTTGTTTTCCATTGGGTCACTTAAAAAAAAAAAGCAACCTTCCTGCGACTGCTCTGGTTTCCATAAGCAGTGTGAGGACAGAAAGCTACGTCTTAAAAAATGCTGTTAGAGGAAAGTGGATTTAATACAAGTAGAGTGTACTGCCCTAAGCAAAGCAAGTAGATCACAATATTTCCCCATCTCTTCATGCAGCTCCAGGGCTTCTTCCAAATTTGGTAACAAGATAGACTGGATGACTATTTTTATACATGGAATTTTCAGGAGGGAACCAAAATTACAATGGCAACTCCATTCTTCTAAAGATTGGCTTGAACATCTTAAAAAACAACCATAGCAAAAGATTTACTACCCTTGTTTGTCACCATCTCCCACTTAGAAAAGAAAAAGGAACAGACGGCAAGGTACCAGAAAATAAGCATCTGATTCGCAATTGACCCTGCAACGATTGGTAAAATTTCCAATTTCACTATGCTGACACCACTTCATTACAATCTAAACTTAGGACTTTTTAACTCCTCTGAGTATTCCAGATTACTACAACACAGAACATTTCCAACATCATTTAAAGTCCATAGAACAGCATACCGAGTCTAGAACTCATGGAACCACCAACGTGGATTATCCTGCACAGAGAGGCTTGATAACGCTGATAAGAAGTCCTGACTGTACAAAAAACCCACTGTCCTTTCTCAGTATATCCTGCCATTCTCACAAGGAAGTATAAAGAGAGGCTTTAAATGAACCTCTTCCCTGAAGAGCTGGAAGTATAAACAATACTACATAAACTGTGAGCTAGACCCTCCCATACAGGTTTCTCCCCTTTGACCAGGTTCTTCTTGACACGCGACAGCAAGGTCTGACTTCACCCTTTCTAGCTCTCCCATAGCTCGCAAAAAGGCTAATTCTAACACACCACCATTATTGGAGATCGTCAAGGAATATTATACGTACTTTCTGAGCTTTAAGGCTGCACCGTTAAGATACAGTAATCTAAAAAACAACAGCCTAACAATGTGAAAGGTTTATATTCAAACCTCAAACGATATTATCTCTACACACCTAATAAAGTTATAGTTTCTCCAAAATAAACATAGCAAATCTAAACACTGTGTACAATAAGCAGATTAAGAACACCCGCCCTGCAAAAATCCTATCTCATCCTTCTCACAGCAGATATTCCGTTAAAAACAAAGAAATATCAACACTTCAACATTTTCCTCACCTTCCCTGCTCAGTTTCAAAAATAGTTCTGCTGCCTCTGTCAGTACAATGTTATGCCTGGTTAGAGCTGAACAGATAAGCGCACGGTTCAGGGAGCAGCCTAGCCAGCTACAAACAGTGTCAAACAGGGAATACTCAGGGACAGCATGAAGACACTGCATGTTTTTGTAAGCAACTATGTGCTGCAAGAAGGCTTTAACTTTTAAACTCCTGAGGAACAGAATAATTTTCCAAGCACCAATCATTTTCCACACCAAAAAGAACACTAAGAGCTATCTTCTTCCTCATAACTAGATAGCAAAACAAGTCCCAGAAACATTTTCATTACATTCTGGCCTGAAGCATAACCAGATGTCACAATCGCTGTTCCTTTTGCAAAAGCGAAGGTCGCAGACAAAATTCCAAACATTTTCTGCTCAACCGGGAACGACACACACACAGGGCAGGATTGTGCTTATTCTCATAATAAACAACAGGAATGGCGTTTAGGAGGGGGCAGCAGAAACAGCTGTAAGTGAATGGTTGAGACAGCTTCCCATATCTTTCTAGTACCCTTTTGGGAAGTGATACCCATGAAGCAAAATATCAGAATGAGATGCCAGCAGCATGAGGTTTCTGATGTTTTAGACTTTCTAATCACTGGATATTCCTGATCAGCTTTACTTTCATAATAAAACCAAACTTGGAGTCCTTTCACTAATCCCAGATTAATTCAGTTTAAATCTGGCAATGTTCTGCAGAATAATCTGGACGCCTAGTCGGCTCAAGCTCAACTACCAGCATGAATCACTGAAATGGGAGGAAATGGGACTGCACATTTCTGATGGGCTCCCACAAACCTGCAATTTACGGTATTTTCAAGCAGTATTTCAAATGGAATCCTACCCCCGAAGAAGTTTGGATTTCCTGTTACAGCTTTACAAAAAGTTCCAACTGTCCAATAGTAAAAGTGGTAGAAGAGGGCGATAATTACAGGTAATTATATATGGCAACACCGTTAGACTAATCATTCTTTGCTGTGGACATTATAAAGATTACCAGAAACAAACCCTTAAAGTACTCAGCAAATTAGTGTATAACCATTCTAGATATTTGTACTGAAATTATTATCCATGGCTATGACTAGCTGAATGTTTCTTCCCAAACCCAAGATGGAATGTATTTGTGAGTATGCTTTGCCCCATGTGATGATTAATGTGAATTTTTAGTTGTTCCATTTGAACCCAGCCCTTTGCCTTTGCACATCGAATGCTGGGAATCTGTAGGATGGTACACAGACTATGTCACAAGCAGCAGGTTTGGGACTAGGGGTCTGCACCGTCCTCCCACCTCCATTATTTTGTAGGTTTGGGTTTAACAGCCCCAGAAATGTTTGAAACCCCTCTCCCAAAAACCCAAATCCTACCTCGGTGCCCATATGGAGCTGCCAGGTAGCAGGGTTGTCGGTGGGTCAAAGAGGATCCCGATTCACGCCAAAAAATTCAGCGGGATTTGGGATGCACTCCTCCAGTTATAATTGCTTTCTTCCACACTTAAGGCAGATCTTAAGTACCATCGCTGCACTGAGAGAACTGCACGTCTCGAGTTTTGATCTCAAAAGAAGGATGTATTCCTGCATGGGCTGTCTTACCCATCCGCCTTGCTGAATGACGTAGTCTGCAACATAGTCTTCTAGGTAGGTCACGCCAAACTGCAGAAGCGCGCCTAGTGGCTCCTGGCCCCGTCTTGTGAGCTCCATTAAGAACTGCTGAAGTATCACCAAAGGCACTAAAACCTTGAAAAAAGAAAGTCGTAGTGAAGGACTGTAGTAGGCACCATGAAATGCAAACTCGGTTTCATTTACCTGTTGGGAAAGTAACTTAACTATATATTGAATCCCAAGAATGCACATGAGAAATGCAGAATTAAGTCCATCTAAAATTTTAACTGGATGTTTGGAAAGAGATCTGGAGAAACCGAGTCTTCCAGGCCCCTGGTGTATAATTACACATGGGAATTACGTTGGCGTGAAAGTCCCATGAATCAAACAAGAAGCCCTATCTCCACTTTCTTCAGGCTGACTGCTGATTGAAGGGGAAGAGGAGGCAGGGCTGCCAGTCAATGCTATCACCACTTTGAACTAAGAGACTGGCATAGGGTGGCAGGAACAAAGATGGCAAGATTAACACAGGCAAGATTAACACAGGCACAGCTTTACAACTGGCTGGTGGAAAAAACAAATACATCTGGAAGAAATGGAAGGGAGAAACAGACGGCAGCAATCCCATCCGTTTTCTCTTGCCTGGTTACAGTTCATCCTTCCTCAGATGACCTGGCATAAACCTGACCGGAAATAAATAGGCCACCACTCCACCATCACTCTCCCTGATAGGAGGATATCTGGCAGCCTTACATGTGCTGGAAACTACCATTATTGCCAGTTGCAACCTTTGCTGTAAAAGCAGATGAATAGCAACTCCACTACAACTTCTGACAAAATAATGTTGATAAAATGGTTGAATCTATTCATTATGTTTATCCCCACATGGCTCAGGACAGCTTAGGTTTGATTTCCAGACAATTTCCCATGCAGGCAGCTTACAGGGAAAGCCTGTTTAGGGTCAGCTGAGAATAACGCTCCGTACCCTTCAAGGCCATTCCCATCCTATTTCCAACAGAAAGCATTTACTTTCTCTTTTCCAGCTGTCCCCAGAAGTGCTCTTTCTGTGCTAGATCATATTTCAAAACAATAAGTAGAAGACTCAAAAGCGCATCTCTCGATGCAACTGAAGAAAGATCAGTCAAGAGTACTAAGTGAGTAAAATGCCTGCTCCAAATAATTTAACACCTTCCTGAAACAAAACACAGGATCTTTTAAACTCTGGGCTCCTTGGCACAATGTAACTGTCACTGCCAAGTCTGGGCAAAAAGAACCAGCAGAATTAGAGCCAAAAATGCCTGAAAGAAATCATCTACAGACTGAGCGGAATCTATCATTGTGTTTTAATAACACTGACAATGCACTAGCTATGCATTGATACACAGCTTATAAGAACTAGGCAGGTTTTTTAGAAAAAAGTGGATGGAGGTGTAGATGCTTAGCTTGAAGTACTGGGCAATGCTTTTGTTAAAATACTTTGCAGCAAGCTGGTCACCTGCTGTTAGGACACGGAATTGTAAATTGGTATAATGATGGAGGGGGAATTCCAAAAAGTAAAAAAAAATTCTAGTGGGGAAGTTTGTCAGAATTCAAGCAGTTTTTCAACCTAAAGCTTGGGACTAGGACACCCAAAGGACTGTTTGCTCCCGTTGAACCTACCCAACTGTTAAGATCTTCATTGAAGGCCTGGTTCTATATTTTCCCAACTTCAGAGGCAAGAGAGGTAGCTACCAGGCACACAGAATTCTCAGAAGTAACATCTTGTCTAAAGAACTCCCTGCCCATCCATCTTCCTGGCACCAAGATTAAATTGCTTTGTCTTCCCAGGCTTTCAGCAAGCTATGATGTGATGCGCTAATGGATATATTTGCTGTTATGCAATGTTACTTTAAATGGTATTTGCATGCCGCTTCAAAAATCAAGGATTGATAGGTAAGACAGAAGTATTTGAAGATAATCCAATAAATTTGAACCTTGGTATCTGTGATAACTATTCAGACATAACTGATTAGAGGAAGTCGTTCTGTACTTCCAAAAGGAGAACATTTGCCACTTTTCAGCTACAGCCACTTCAAACTGCCAGCCTAGAAGAAATAACTAGCAACTCGCTTGCAAAACAGCAAGTTCCGTTTTTATTTCCCTTACAACTTACTGCTTCTGAACATTTTGTTCATGGCACACTGACTCTTTTTGCATTTTCCTCCTGAAGGAATGCTTCTTAGCTTTAAAAATGTTTAGAAAAAAGGAACAGGAAAATCTTTAATGCTTTTCATTTCCCTTCTAGTTTGTGCAGTAAAACGCAGACTTACAAGGAAAACAGCTGCAAGATAAAAGGCAGATGGCATGAGAGACACTCCGGTGAAAGCAGAATTCTCTTTATATGTCGGAGCATTCTTTTTCTGGAGAAGATTCCACCATAAAGAGTCCATAATTTAAAGACATGGTAGTCTGTACTATCTTAATGCTTAATACAACATTACCAAAGACTAATAAATTAAAAGATTTCAAAAGTTTGCTCAGGTAAGGACCCATAACCTCATTGCAAATATTCTATTTGCTACTGCTGCGCATTTGTAAATGATTTTTGCCTCTAAATAATTGACCGGTGCATCAGAAAGCTCCTCTCCAAACATTATTTGAACATTTGTTTAACAGAACATTTGTTTAACGGATCTTTGAGGAAGTACATTTTTTAAAGTGTAGACAGATTGAACAACCACACTGTTGGAGTTAATCAGTAAAATCCTTAAGGTCCAGGATTCATTTCTGCAAGACACACAGTGCAAGACTGGGGGAGGGGGGTGTCCAAAAGACCCAGCCAAGAGCTGAGAGGTAATTTTTTGATCCCCTGCTTCAAAATGTCTGGAGACATCCCAGACCTGTAGACTAAGCTCAGGGAACAGTCCAGAGACACGATTCAGACTTCTCCCCAAAATCTTATTGCTGCAACCCAGAGCTCTGAAGAAATGCCAGAAGATTTGGGGAGGGAATCCAGTCCTTCCTTTCCACCCGAAATAACTGAATAAGAAGCACTGCCAGTCACCACCACAACCAGACTACAAACCTGTGAAAAAAGTTGTTCTGGTTACAGTATCAGACAAATTCACACTAGCCTAACAAGGGCCTTTGATCTCTGGAAAGGCTTTGAATAAATTACCCAAAAGGAAGCTACCCAAATGGTGGGTAGAACAAAGAAGCTGTTTTACCAGCATGGTCAGGAAACGAAGTTTACCTGAAAACCCAGGAGAGGGAACAAATTATATTCTAATCCAAGCTGGGCAGGAGAGAGCATCTCCTAAGCCCAGGTCTGCAACAAAGCCTGCCTGGAATTGCGCTGTTAGCTGAGAAATATCTGTATCAGAATGTTTTCTTGTTTTCTGTTTTGTTTTCAATAAAATCTTTGAACACTCAGCAGTTTTTGAGTGTCTGGAAAAAAGAACCCAGGATGTGATCAAAACAAAAAGTGCCGTGAGATCTTAAAGATAAGCTGTTTTTGTGGAATAAGGGATTGTGAACTCCAGTCCTGTTTAAAGTGTCCAACCCCTTGCGCAATAAGGATTTTCCAGGATAGAGATCAAAATGCCACCTCTCATCCAACAAGCTCATTCAGTCCTTTAAAATGTTGTGCAGTGGTGGCCTTTCTCCTCTCTCTCAGTACTCAAAGCAGATGACAACAATGTTCAAACAGTCTGATAAAATGCTAAATGTTAAAACAGATATCAAAATACACCCAATCGAAAACAACATATGTCCCCTTTAACAGGGTTTTCCCCCTTTGCTCAGGCTGAGACTACCTCCAATACTCAGTCTCACTAGAAAGCCAGAAGAACAGACACATGGGAGACTGTACCATAGACAAGGGCAGCCCATCTGAAAAAACTTAAGAAATGCTGGCAGCTCCCTCTCCCATCCTCAGGGGAGGCAGCTGCGGGCCACAGAACATGGCTCCACCGCAAAGCACGCAGCCTGCACGTTGCGAGCCCACAATGTAAATAAACTTCAAAGGAGAGACAATTAGTGTCAGATTTGCTTATGAATTCCAGCGTGACAGCTTTTGGGAGTGGCCAGCTTAGTGCAGAAACTACGCTTTGGTTTGTAAAGAAAATCCTGAATTTTGCAACAGAGTAATTTAAATCCTTTGTGTTTTAAAACTTATATGGATCATGCTTAATTTGCTATCATTTGTTCAGCTGCTCCTAAACAGGCACGGCCCAGATCGGAAGCCCCAATCCTGAATATCTGAAATTGCTACTCTGCTTCCCTGCTGTCTTATGAAATTTTAACAGCATTTTTCCACATATTTACATATGTGTTTGCAGCTATTATGAGCATAAACTGAATTTTTTAAAACAAGGAAAACTGAGATTCTCAAGTTGCTAAGTTCTGTTCTAGCCTTCTGCAAGAATGGTATATCCTGCTCCTAAAGTCGAGTGGAGACGATGCCTGGAAGATAAGAATTGCAAGACAGACCCACCTGCTCAGACATGCAGAGCAGATGCCTCAAAACCAATACTACACTTCATTGAACGTGCAGCTGATTCAAAGTAAAGCTGACTTGGTCCATACCTTGCTCCATCCAGTGGCATGAACTGCTGCCTCCTGCGTCCTTTCCCTATATTCCTGATAAGTCACTGGCCTGAAGACAAGAAACCAAAACATAAAAGGGGCGGGGGGGAAAGGCAAAACTGAGTATTACATTCCTTTTTCAACCAATATTTCTGCATACAGTGTTCAATTGGCTAGACTAGTATCAGGAGGGAACTTCACTTACCAGCAACATCAGATTATACAAATGAGATAAATTAACACATTTTCTGCTGAATTTTCATTCAAGCCCTAGACAGGGAATTAAAAATTGCCATAGTGGGAAATCAATTCAGTTGCTTTTAAAAAAGATTTTTGGGGGATGGTGTGATAGATCACTACCACCAACTTCTATTGCATGAATTAAAAGGAGACAAAACTACAGCAATTGGTGTCTGGAGCAGGACTGCCAAATTACCCAGAAAACTGCATTTTAGCCCATTCATCTTCTAACTTTTAACCCAGTAAGAGATGTATTTAATCTCACAACCACTTTGCTACATTAATTAGGCTGACACACAGAAACTTTAAGGCTACTTACTCAGCATTATGGCTGAGTGCAAATCTGAATCTGTCTCTCTCATATCCAAACATCCAGTATAACCGTTACTGTACCCTCGAGTCCACCTGAAGGTTGCTTAATATAAAAACATACTTTTAAACAGAACTAATGCATTGGGGTCTTGCCAATTGATGAACAGCTTAGCAGGTTCTGGTGTGGCTAGGTATCTGCCCAAGACTTAAAAAAAAAAGATCACAGACCCACATGGTGTGTTACACACCTAACTTCCTTCACTTCAGTTTCAAAAAGTAATTTGCTATGTATTGATATCCTAGAACAACGGCTCTCAACCTGTGGGTCGCAACCCCTTTGGGGGTCGAACGATGCTTTCACAGGGGTCGCCTAAGACTCTCTGCATCAGTGTTCTCCATCTGTAAAATGGATAAATGTTAGGGTTGGGGGTCACCACAACATGAGGAACTATATTAAAGGGTCGCGGCATTAGGAAGGTTGAGAACCACTGCCCTAGAAACACAAGTTTAAGCACCATCGAACACAGAGATATTTGCAATGTGGTTCTGCCTATTAATACAGCTTAAACAAATTAGTTTATACAGGTATACTATGTTAAGAACTGCTGAAACTAGTTTTCTTGTGTTCCTCTGCAGAACAGCACATGCCCCAAAAGAAATCCTATTGTGATAAATTAATTGCCTCAGAAGAACTGAGAGCACAAAATATAACCATTTAAAATAAATAATAAACAGTATGGAATCTAGTGCCTTGATCTAGATCATAGGTGTCAAACTCGCGGAATGATGGCAGGGGATGTTGGGAACTGTAGTCCATAACATCTGGAGGGCCGCGAGTTTGACACCTGTGATCTAGATGGCCCAGTTAGCTAAGCTGAAGCTAAGCAGGGTTAGGACTTGGACAGGAGACCTCCGGGAAAGACCAGGGTTGCTAAGAGAGGTAGGAAATGGCAAACCACTGTGGTTTTCCTCTTGCCTTGAAAACCCTGTGACTCAGTGGCACTTTACACCACCATCACCATGAACTCTGATAACAAATAAAGTTAGTACCACATATCTTGTTCAACACAGCTGAACTAATTTTGCTGTATTGGTCTCTGAAAATTAAATTTATATAAAAGTAGTAGTAGTCAACAACTGCAGAAAGGGCTCCCGAATTCACTTGTTTTAAAATATGGGACTAGCTCACATAGCTGAATACCTGTCACCATAAGGAAGCAAAGTAAAAAAGAAATGTTACATCCTCAGGTCCATGGCATGAAGAAGTGCCCCAAACTAGATTCCATAAAGCAGTGATAAAAGTATCTTTCAAAAGAAAAAATATTGCTATTAAAATCTAAATTAGTATTTGCACAGAAAGTATCCAAGTACAAATATGAATAAACATCTGAAGAATGTCTCTAACGACTGTATCACTAGCATACTATACAAGAGGAGCTTTAAACTGCATTATTTCATACACACTTACCAGAGATTTGCTTTACCTGAATTTCATTTTCAAACCATATGCAACACATTACATAGCTATAAATACATACGGTACATAATGAGTTCGCTGAAGTTCGCTGTAGCACCATCTAAAGTCATTACACTTTACTGCAAATTGTTATGGTTTTATACTTGTTAAGACTTATGGTATTGATAAGTTAGTTCCAAAAATACATAAGTCTGAATGGAATCTGTTGAATGGAGCAGCTTAGTAGAAAAATATTTCACTTCCTGCTACCAGCTGTGTATTCACATGCAAGCTGTATTCATATGGCATTACTCAGAAGACTGTCATAAAGCCCCAATGACCCAATCCTATGCCTATTTACAGATAACCATACTTTTTTAATCTTTCTCAACATTTTACATCTCTGTGCAGCAAACAGACTAGCTTTTAGAAAAAAAAACTTTGCTGATCTTAAGGGTGCCACTGGACTCAAACATTTTTCTGCTGCTTCAGACCAACATGGCTACCCACCTTTACCATATTACCCTACATGTGTGGCTCTCTGGCCCCCTCTGCACATGCAGAATAATGCACTTTCAGTCCACTTTCACAATTGTTTGCAAGTGGATTTTGCTATTCTGCACTATAAAATCCAGCTGCAAAGTGCATTGAAAGTGGATTGAAAGTGCATTATTCTGCATGTGCAAAAGGAGCCTCTGACTTTTCTCCACCTTAGAGGTCACTGCTTTTTGTCAGCTTCCAGACTGCCAAAGTGGCAGTCAAACCTATTATTCAGATAAATAGCAGCTGCCAGAGCTTGTCCAGAATTTGCCAAGCCTACAAATACAACTGGACTCCCAGGCAGCTACTAGAATTTTCTCATTCTCTATCTCATGTCAAGACGTAAAAGAAGCATTCTGAGCATTCCCAACTATCTGAATAAACAGTCGCTTTTGAAGGAGGTCCTTACTATGATTGATCCATGCTCACAACTTTAAAAGTTGGAAAACCATCACTTCATTTCATGCACCAAAGGTCAGTGTGATTTAAGAAGGCAAAACTGAAACAGGTTTAGAAAGAATGGCACCCAAAGGCAGTCACATCATCAGCACTATCATAATTGTGAGAATTTTAAGAGCAAGTACCTTCCTGCTGAGCAAAGCAAATGAGAACTCACTTGCTAAGTAGGGAGTCTAACGCCTTTCGAAGAGGTTCTCTTAGTTCTTGGGATACTTTCTCTCCAAGATGAGCTAAACAGTCTTCTATTGATGTCTCCGGGTCAGCAGGACTGAATACTGGAGACGTGTGGCAGTCAAATCCTGTGCTGGTAAAGGCTGAAGACAAACAGTGTAGAGTCACAATCATTAGAAATTTCATATTCTTTGATCTATAGAAGAGCAAGATTCAAATCTACTAGCATCTTAAGGGCCAGTGAGATTTCCAGGGGAAACTACCAGGGGTCCCTAACCTTTTTCAGTCTGTGCACACCTTTAAAATTCTGACAGAGTGGTGGGCACAGTCACAAAATGGCTGCTGTAAAAGGTGCGGTCAGCAGCAAAATGGCTGCCAAAGTTTACATTAGTTACACAGTGAAGATCACTGTATTGTGGTGGCAGCTGCTTCCAAAGCAACGTTTTGCACAGCCAATCAAATCTCCAATGGTCAATCAGCAGCTTTGCTGAGAAGAAGTTCCACCTGGTCCTGCCCACTTTCTAAAATAATCTAAAACAGCATCCATGGACACCACATTGGAGAACCCTGCCACAAGCTGTTGAGAGTCACAGCTCCCTTTGATTCTCAAAAGCTTACATCTTGGAAATCTTGTTGATATTTAAGGTGCTACTGGACTTCAATCTTGCTCTTCTATTGCACACTAACACCGCTACCCACCTGACATTACCTTAGTACTACAGAATTGCTGCACTATAAGAACATGAGTTAGTAGCAGTTTTAGTACTAGAAAATACAGAATGAAATAGAGTACTTCAGACCGTGTAGAACCCAAGACTTTCTCTGGCAAAATGCATATCATAATTTTGGCTACTATTTATGTGCTAAAGGAAGATCTCCATATTGAAGAATTTACTGACATAGCGTTTACCTATTTAATATTTTGAGGGATTTACCCGGTTTAGGTATGCAAGCTTTCCCATCCTTCATTTCTACTCGACGGAAGGTTAGCTGTGTGGATGTGCCAGTTTTAATCAGACATTCATTACACCATCATTTACAAGCCTTGGAAATTTAACAATGGCTACAAATAAGCACAGTATGAAATCTGGGAGTTTTGGTTTAAATTCCACAAGTATACAGCTTTACTGTCTCTCATTTCCTTATTACCACTCAGCTTGACTCTTACTGCACAAAGTGTTCCTATTAATTGTTGTCTGCTGATTGCGTATTTAATCAGAATGAGACAAAGAGCACATGCATTCACATACATGACAGATGGCAAAGTGCAGTGATTAGGAAAACCAGGAAATTTCAATAATCATTTCATACACAACAGCTGCTTTACTCTCCTCCCCAGTCATCAGGATGGGGGAAAAGCTGAGCTCCTTTGCAAGGCAGTGGTAAGAATCACTGAGAAAATATTTGTGGTACTTTGAGCACTCAGAAAAGGTAAAACCAAATTATTGTTTAGGAGAAGGACACTGATTTGATCTACATTCATGAAATTAGACAAGGGGTGTCCAACTCTGGCGCTTCAGATGTTCATGGACAACAATTCCCATCAGCCCCTGTTGGCATGGCCAACTGGCTGTGCTAGTGTAAAACTAGCAGGGCCTGATGGGAATTGTAGTCCATGAACATCTGAAGCACCGGAGTTGGACACCCCTGAATTAGACTATGGTGGTAACTAATACAGAATATTTAAAAGCCAATATCAAACCACTGTAAAAACAGTGAGGTACATAAAATACGTCACATCATTCTAAATTTATAACACACAAGCAAAGTATATACATTTAAGTCCCACTGATTCTAATAGGGCAATTGAGTAAATAATTATTCGTCCTCCATATAAATCAATAGGATCTAAAAAGCTCTTCTTTGGACTGGATCATGTCCCAACTGTACAATGAGAAGTTATCAAGAAAATGAGCAAATAGCCTTTTGGATGGACCAGAAATGTTTAGACTACAAGCAGTTTGCAATTAAGCAGTCAATCACTAATGGAAATAATGTGTGGTGATTTATTCAAGGACACCATTGTGTTTCATCAGATACTGTAACATGAAAATAAAGTTGTATTGCTCACCAATTCACTTGCATCTTAAAGTGTATAGTTATCAAACTGATATGGTTGTTGAAGTTATAGAGACTTGGGGATAGAAAACCTGAACTATAAGTCAGAACAACAGTATTAAGAAAATCTACCAATAGACACAGACCTTCCAAAATTTCTTCATCAAGATGTTTCAATTCTTCCTCAATTTCTGCTTTAACTTTCTCCAGAACCTCCTTATCTAAAGCCTGGGAGCCTGTTGATGGATCTGTCATTGAAATAAATCAAAGAGCTCAGCTAAGAGGCTGCCCTTTCACAAGACATGTGTAGGATGGAAGGATAGAAAATATTAACCAAAAATCACTTATTCTAATGAAGCAAAATAAAAAAGCTTCGCTTCTCACATAAAACCAGAAAGTGTTCATGCCACAACAGTATCTGAGTCATGGACATCTCACCATACAGCAAAAATCCATAAGAAAAGCAATAAGCAACAATATACTTTAAAGTGTATTTAAATATAGCAAAACACAATTAAGCAATGACTATACATAATTCAGATATTATCCATGCTTTAATCCAGTATTAACACTGTTTCCCTGAAATGCACCCTTATCTTGTTTTGCTATTCAAAACAGTATCATTTACAGGAACAAATGGAACCTGGTCCTCTAATCCTACCAATACTGATTGACAAGCTCTTCAACACTCCAAATTAAAACAATAAGTTAGTGTAATTTTCTGATGTCTTTCTCCTTAGCATCTTAGAGAACAATGAGAATTTTAAGCATGCATTCTTCAACAGGAAACTTCATGTACTTGTATGTGTGTAAAGCGCCTTCAAATTGCAGCTGACCTATTGGCAACCCAGTAGGGCAGTGATGGCGAACCTTTTTGAGACCGAGTGCCCAAATTGCAACCCAAACCCCACTTATTTATTGCAAAGTGCCAACCCGGCAATTTAACCTGAATGCTGAGGTTTTAGTTTAGAAAAAAAACCAGCTGGCTCCCTCTTCTTCCGCCCCACCCACTCGAGCAGGGGCTAGCCTGCTCTAGCCTCCAGCAAGTCCCACGCACACTACTCTGTGCCGCTCTAGCATCTGTGCCTCCTGCACACACACACACACACACACACACACACACCAGGCAGCAGCCACCTGGAGCGCAGGCACCAGGCCTGCTAGCCGAGCCTTCCCTGCTCACCGCGGTGCGCGGATGTTGTGCTCAGTGGCCCAGGTCAGTCTAGATGTGTGTGTGGGGGGGTGATTTTCCGCCCCCCACATGATGAACTCTGTGTGTGCGTGCCCACAGAGAGGGCTAAGAGTGCCACCTCTGGCACCTGTGCCATAGGTTTGCCATCAATGCAGTAGGGTCCTCAAGGCAAGAGACTAACAGAGGTGGTTTGCCATTGCCTTCCTCTGCGTAATGACCCTGGTATTCCTTGGTGGTCTCCCATCTAAATACTCACCAGGACCAACCCTGTTTAGGTTTTGAGACCTGACAAGATCAGGCAAGCCGGGGCCATCCAGGTCAGTGGGTTTTATTTAAGATTATGCCTAACAGATTTTATTGTCAGCATGGAAGACTAGTTCTTTTAATGTGCCACCTGCCTCACATATTCTGCCACAAGGACCGATTCTCTTACTCAGCTTTTCAAGATTCAAAATATAAATAAACAGACAATTCAAAAGGCCCCTGGTGAATGTATGTTGTCTGATTAACACAAGCTAGGTTGAAATTCCCTCTCTTAAAATCCATACAATTATAGTGACATTATTTTTGGAACTCAGGAACAAGAGTATTTTCTCCAAAACCATTTTCCTAACAGCTCACATCCCACTTTGCCCAAGTTTGAAAATATTAAATCTTTTATTGATTTGTACAAAATATTTATTAGCCACTTTTCTTCTTTGCAGAGCTCAACTTAGATTACACGCATAGATAAAACACATGCAATACATGCACAATGTAAAATCAAGATTTAAAATCACTACTCAGGACTGCTACTAAACTTAACCAAATGCAACCCTACATAAAACAGCCTTCAGCCACTTTCTGAGGACTGAGGCCTATTCCGCACAGGCAACACAGGTTCCGTTTCCGCTTCCTCTGCTGCCATTCGCACAGCAAATGGGGGGCCAGCCGGGATGGCTGGGATCCTGAAGGCAGCATGGTTCTCTCAGAAATGCTGTGTTGCAGTGCGACCCGCCCATCTGAGAATACCCCACACCCAAGAATCTCCACGCACCACCTGCACAGCATGGCAGTTGCCTATTGGAATACTCTAATGATGGCCACCTGGGGGTCCACCATAATGGTGGAGGGAAGAGGGTGGGGAGTGAATGCTTCCTGCTTGCCATAGTTCGCACAGGATAGCAGGAAGCATTTGCAACCCACATTAGAAGAAAAAGGTCGCTACATTAGCAAATTTCATTTAACCCAGGTTCTGCCCACTAAAATAGGTTAGCAGCTTTTAAAAAGGGCCTCAACCAATTTTACTTGTCCTGTGCAGAATCACCCATAAAGTGAGGGAAAGGGGTTTTTTATGCCAAGGTTTTAACAATTATATTCCTGCAAGAACAAAAATAGGGATGGAAAAGAAAAAAAAACAATGTTCCAATGCAGTTTGCTACTGAGATGGAGGTCCAAAATCCTCCACTGTTGGTTACAGAGACAGATCTGGTTCTAGTTCAGTGGTTCTCAACCTGTGGGTCGTGACCCCTTTGGGGGTCAAATGACCCTTTCACAGGGGTCGCCTAAGACTCTCTGCATCAGTGTTCTCCATCTGTAAAATGGATAAATGTTAGGGTTGGGGGTCACCACAACAGGAGGAATTGTATTAAAGGGTCACGGCATTAGGAAGGTTGAGAACCACTGTTCTAGTTTAAAGAGGTAGCAACAATGGGAAGAACCAGCATTCCCTTCATGTCATAAATTCTACTAATTCATCTCATCTTATCATCTTCAGCCCTTGCTATAAAACATGTATAACAACATGTAAACAAAAACATGAGCACCATCTGTAAACTACCAAGGTGTCCCATGTATCCCTATGTTCAAAAAATGCTGAAGGATAAGAGTGGCTAAAGTAACTCCTAGGTGTTAATGGAATATCTAGATTTTTAGACTGTAAGGCAGGTAAAATAGGGAAGCTACAACTACCCTTCTTTGCAGAAGCACCATTACAAAACTGCCAAAATTACCATTCAGAAGAGAAAACTGTCCTTGGATCGTAGAGAGCTCATTTTGACCATCCAAGTATTTGTACTATATTCCTCTTTGGGAAAGACTACAATACTCTTATTCAAGGTTAACATAATATTTGTCCAGCCCCACTGAGAAAGTATCTATTAAGAGGAACACCTGTTTCCACAGGATTTGCATGATGTTGATCACACATGACAAGCTGTCATACTTGATAAGAAACGATGCTGAAAATGAGGGAAAGAAATTTCAGCATAGAGAGCAAACAAGTACTGTAACTGATTTGTACCATTAATGTGCTCCATTTCATTAGCTTTAGAGCAACTAAAGCAACTGTTCAGTGCTATTAATTGATCAAAAGCAGCCACTCCAGTGGTTTTTCCAAGAGGCAATACTTCAAAGATTAAGAAATTAGCAATTTATGGGTACATGGCTATAGCAAACCACACATCTAATTCCAAGAACTGATTCCGTACAACAGGATATTCTTGCTACTATTTTCCCGAAATTTCACTCACTTTTCTTTCATTTGCAAAACTATTCATAAACAATCAGAAAAGGCTTGTCAGTTTCCGGAGAAATATACCATAATTATACATTGCTCTCAAGTGACACCCTCCGGCGAGTTCAAGAGTAGCACGGCCAGGCTCTGCAGGAAGTCAAATTCAGCCGTGCTTTATTGACAAGGGAACTCAAGCTGTGATGTTTCCTTGGAGCATTTCTTCTAAGCTAGAAATGCAAGTTATTGTATTCTTTTAATTTGTAATATAGACCAACTCATTACAGGAGGACCTCTCTGTTCTGATCTGTAGTATAGTGCACCCTGTTTCAAAAGTTGTATAACTACAGCAGCACAAGACAAGAATATACTTTTCCAACTGAAAATTTGGTAAACACATAGTGTTGAACATGAAAGCCACCTGTGAAGATACACCCAAGTTTTCACCCCAATGTTTCAATTATTGTGACTGCTCTCCATCCATAGACAGGGAGGTCTCCTGCAGAATGGCAGATTACAGAAGGCAAGGAGATTAGAAATAACAGCCATAAAACTTCAAGCACAGGGCACTCAAGCTGTTAATTACGCCAACAGTGAACTGCCTCATTGCCTGCTAGTAAGTCACAACTAGAGGGACAAAGTTGGGAAGACTGCAGCAACAGAAAGAAAACTCTTCTTTTGGGATACAAAGGACATCCCAAGAAGGAGAAATAGTCATTAAAAAAACTATGGGCACAGGGAAGAGGTCTCCTCTTCCATCTTGGGCAGTTCTTCAGATACACACAATCCATGACAGATTTCTCCAAGGGACTCTATCTTGCCCTTGAGGCAGGGGCAATGGAGAGAAGTCCCAACCTGGAAAGCTAAGGTAATGATGACTTGTGGCTTACTGCAACTTCCAGTAAATCTTGCCTGTCTGAAAATTCAACATGATTTATAAGTTGGGAATGAAGTTGGGAATGAAGACAGCATGTTTTCACCTTTTCTTTCTTCATTTGCTAAGCCCAGATTGCTCGAACAGAATGTACATATTCTTTTACTCATTTAATAAATTCTCTTACTTTAACTACTCTAAACCTGATACCTGAAAAAAAAAACACCTATTTGGTCTTGCTATGTAAAACACGGAAACAGGGAGGAGAAGCAGAGAAGCTCTCCATTCTTGGAGTACAGTAGCTCTAAACTGCAAATTTGCAATAGACTACCACCTGGCCTGCCTGTAACAACAGAGATGGAGGCATTGCAACTAGGTGGGGCCTCTAAATAGCACTGCAGGAATAAAGTGCTAGATGTATGACTCCTTCTGGCAGGACATATTCCTAAGAGTCCTTGGTGGCAGCTGGTGGTTATTTGATTTGTATATGGCACCCCAGGGGAAAGGGAGAAGCCACAGGGTTCTTCCAATCTCCCAGGGATCCAATCAGAAGAGAGGGGAGGACTTGCAAGCCCATTCCTTTAAACTATCTTTTCATTAACCATGGTTATCAAGCTGATTAGAATGGTCAAATTAGTCTAATTCACAGTCACAACATCATGCTCCCTAATTGAATCAGGGAATCTGAAACAAACTGGATCAAAAACTGACAAGACATTGACTGGAATCCCAGGTAAAAATAGGGATATAAGAGTTTGCCTGTTGTAGATGACACAACATTCCCTCTGAAACATCAGGGTCACAGACAGTACTCCTGGATTCTGCTTTGCTCCCGATACATAAACTTTGTTCACACTATTAATTTAATAAAGAGTTAAGCTATTCAGTCCTACTGACTGCTAGCCACTGTTTGTGCATTGCTCATAGTTTTGATTACTAGTGCACCCAACTTCGTATTCTCTACTGCTCCTGATATATCCAGGAGTGTTCTTTACTAGTTTCCTTTGATTCGTCTGTCGTCATTGCATGAATGACCTTCGTCACCGCTTACAGTAAGATAACTTTTAGGATGCAATCTGTGCTACTTCTGTCCACGTTCATTGACTCTCAAATGAATAAGTTCTTTCAGTCTTAAAAATTAGACCCATTTCCCACCTACACACAGGTAACAAACATGGGGATTCAGCTAAAAGAAATAGAGTAAAATGCTTCCATCTACATCCTACTTTTTGTATGACTAAGCAGGCTTAAAGTTGTTATAACCATCATAGGCTTAAAAGCTTTACAAAACCACACAAAATAAAATATTAAAAATCCTGAAAATTAAGCAGGTATGGGGACAGAATAGTAAAATTATAACATCTCTAGAAAAATGCTGGATTGTGTTAAACTACTAGGAAAATGCAAAGGATTCACATTAGTTACAAGCAATTGTAGCTGTATAGTTGTATCTTAGAAAAGTTAATAGCCGTAACAAAGCTGAAAATGTATCGGAAGCAATTTCCTAATGCTCGTTGGTACCTATAAACATACTGAAGAATATATTCTATTATTTAAGAATGAGATTCTGCGACAGTCTGACTTCAATCCATGTTAATTCCATCTCCCACTTAATAAGTTAGATATTACCCATACACACCTTTTGGAAAAGTATAAAGCAAACATGACTGAGGACTGAGAACAGGCCTAATATTCATATATTGTGTCGTACGGACTACATTTTATGCCCCCCACACACATACACTCTACAAAAAAGTTGCCATTCTCCTTTTATCTGAAGAGTCTGTGTCCAACTATTCATTATTTTGTTTTACAACATTTAAATTTTTTGAAGTATATAACACTTTTATGGTTACTTTTTTCCCCATAAGTATAATAAAAGCTACCTTGGGTTGGCAGTAAATGCTGTTCCTGAGGCTTTTCCTGGGACAAGAGACCCAAATAGCTGAGGACAACATACTTTGTCTCATAGTGAAAACCTACAGGCACAGCAGTAGAAGATGCCATCTGGATGGCTTCAAATGCTCCACAGGATGACAGACCACGCTGTTTTCCCTCTGTGCAAGACCTGAACATTGAAAGATTAAAATGTAAGTTTTAAAAGCAAATTCAAGCATTCGTACAAGTGCAATTAAGACAGCACACATTTATTAAAGGACAACCGAGTCATATGTCAACATACAGAAACATTTCAGGGATAGGAAAAAAAATTTCATGGAAGAATCATCAAAATGTTACTCCCAGGTAATTGACCAGCTTTCTGTTAAATATTATCAATCCCAAGAGATTACCCCACTGAATTCCTCTTGTGACTGAGATTGTTATCAAATACTGTAATTTATTTCAGTATAATAATAAGGTAGTAATATAGCGGGGAGATATATATTTTAAAAGGGAGTGGGCAGGTCTTTCAGATACAGCTCTGAACATGCCATCATTTGTTCTATGTTACTTAGCAATCTGACAGTTTTTCAAAGTACAGTACATTCAGCAGTGAAAAGCTGTCTTCTTTAAAAAGAAAGCGATTAGCCCTTGACACATTCAGTTTGTTCTCTTCCTAGGGAGCTTTATATTTCCATGGGGATCCATTGAAATATGCATACCCCATCACTACCTGGAACCCAAAGCGGTGGAGTACAGGAAAGGCTTCAGCGCTCAGCTTTGCTGATTCCATCAATTGGTTTTAAAATGGATCACCCTAGCTTCTGAATGCTGTCTATTGTTCAAAAACTGCCAGGACAGCAAGTTTTATTCAGCTAATGAGGCCAAAGTACCCTCATTCTGGGTATGCTAAAGGACTGAGAGATGGGGAACATAAATAATCACTAGGCCCTCTATTTTCTTCATTGTTAAAATTCAGTTTCCACCAATGGAAGAGGTTGCTTAAGAAGCCACATGGTGTTTCTGAGACTACCAAGCTTAGACAACATTAAATAGCAGAAATGGGGGAAAGGGAGAACATCTCACTTTCCTCCCTTCCCTGAGAAGTGTGCACAAGACCAACATGTCCCTATCCAAACTACTACAACCCAAAAGCCGATATTAGTAGTTCTGGAGAATGTCGATGCAAATAAATGTCCAACCCCGGAGAGGCGCTCTCCAGTCCGCACCTGTATTTTCATGATTATATTCGAACAATTTCTTTCTGCAGACGTTTCTCAGTATGACTTACTCTCCGAAGCAATAGTAATGCTAGCTTTACCTATGTAACACTTGCCAGGTTTTATTTTACAGTCACTTATTAGACTAGGACCAATTTTCTGAAACCTACCAGGAATCCTTTTGGTGCTATTTCAGCCATATTTCAGAAGCGATGGAGTTACTTTGTATGATTTCTTGGAAATTATTATCCCAGGAATGTTTCTTTTTCACATGTTAATGAGTACTGAAGTTTTATCTTGTGTCCCTTCTATTGTTCCTCAACCAATTACACATTCCCTGAAAACAATGGTTCAGATACCACTAGACCTGTGCTATCTTTTGCAGTAAAATCTATGACAAAGTCAGCTTCTCTATAGATAAAAAAAAGTTGAGTAATGTATCTTTTGGTCAGTTAATATCCAACCTTTAACATTCATTCATTATTGTAAGCAAGAACAAATAACTGTTTCTATTAGACAACTCTCTGGGAAGCCTGGCTTCTTTTAATATTTATTATGCCTGGAAGCCTCTATCAGCTATTTCCCATGATAAATTCCCCTGCTGCAGAATTTCTTACAGTTATGAACACTAGTGAGAAAACTTGAAAACCACTAGCATCATTGCCCTCACAATTTAAAATACATTAGCAAACATCTTTTGCGCCAGAATGCCTCTGAAGTATATAGCACTGTTCCTACAATACTGGTTATGGGGAAAAGAATGATCTCATAAAGGCAGAACACAACGGCCCTAACTGCTTAAGTTTCAAAGGCCAAGTATTAAAAAATGACATTTAAGTCACCAAAGTGGCCAAGTGGGAGAGCACTAGACTTAAACCTGGAAGAACCGTATTCAGATCCCAAGTAACCACAAATGCCAGTTCCTAGACCTGACCTTTTCTTTTTGCCATTAAGTCACAGCTGATTGACGATAACCCTTCAGGGTTTTCAAGACAAGAGATGGTTTGCCATTGCCTACTTCTGCCTATGGGTCCTGCACTTCCTTGATGGTCTCCCATCCAAGTAGGAACCCGGGCTGATTCTGCTTAGCTTCTAAAATCTGATGAGACTGGGCTAGGCTGGGCTATGCAGATCAGAGCTTACCTGAAATCAGAGTATTAAATTAACAGCCTTACAGAGTTGAGGAATTATGTACAGCTTTGTAAATATGACTAAGGAATTATGTACAGCTTTGTGAATAGTTAGTCATCCATTTTGAGTAAAAACTGGTTTTGGACAAACTGGATGAAAATTTCATGAAAAAGAGTTTATTTTTCCCCAGGCCACAAATAATTTAAATTGGTATTTATAGGCAGGCAGATTTGCAGGATCTTATTTTGCAGAGCTCAATTAACAATACAATGTAATCAATCCTCCAAATACTACAGAACACAAAAGATTGGATCCTGCCTCTTTCTGCAACCAGTTCGGCCAGTTGGGGAGTCTCCTTCTTAGGAGGTTTTCAAACAGAGGCTGGATGAACATATGTCGGGAGTGCTTTGACTGTGTGTTCCTGCACTGCAGGGGGTTGGACTTGATGGCCCTTGTGGTCTCTTCCAACTCTATGATTCTATCCTCAGTATAGCTTGTACAACATGGCTTTTGTAGACGCAGGTCCCATGATCCCCAGTATAACTTTTTTTGGGTGGTCAATGGGGACCCACAGATCCATTTTCCCCAACAGAAAATCTGGTTGGATCCAACCCTGAGATGCAAGATAAGCACTTCACACTATTAACAGCCAGTTAACCAACCTCTGTGGAAAGGAATAGGAGAAAAATGTCAAATACACAAAAACTGGGAGATGGTATTCTTTACCGTTATGTATTTGCAGTCTATTATGGTCTATGACTGTAATAAAGACTGAATGATTTTGTTTCCGTACCAGTTGCATTCGGTGAAACCGACACTCAACATCACGCCTGAGAATTACAGAGATGATTTATTAGAAATGTAGATTTTCTACTTCGCTATTTTTCAAATTTTATATTCACAAGTAGCACTTCTTCAAAAGAACAGACTGAGTTTTGGGATAAAACCATAGCTCCTCCATTCATGAAGATGGAATAGAAACTTTTTTTGGGAAACATTTCCAGTGCTTTACTTTTCTGCTCACAATTTTCAGCCCCTTCCGCACACGCAAAATAATGCGTTTTCAAACCACTTTCGCAACTGTTTGCAAGTGGATTTTGCTATTCCACACAGCTTCAAAGAGCACTGAAAGCAGTTTGAAAGTTCATTATTCTGCATGTGCGGAATGAGCCTTCAATTCTTAAAAGATTCATTTTTTCATAAAACATATACAAATGGCTGCCACTGCTAATAACAAGTCACAGTCATGACAACTCCTTATGGGGCTTTCCGGCCAAGAGATGAGCAGTTTTGCCACTGCCTTCCTTTACACAGCACTTCAGGTCTTCCTTGGTGGCCTCCCATCCAAGTACTAACCTTGTCCAATTGTTTATCTTCCAGGCTCTGACAAGCTTAGGCTAGTCTGGACTATCCAGGCTGTCATTACTAATATAAATGATAATTAATGTATCTCAGATAGTTATCCCTAAGAAGTGCATGTGAGAACTGCATCTCATTATCTGTAAACATGGAGGCGGGTATAAAACCACCCACACAACAATCCAAGTATAAAGTTATGAATTCATCTGATTAATTTTAATTTAACCTGTACGCCCAGTGCACAATGAATGTTTATTTATATATATTATTGCACATGGGGAAAAGAGATACTGTAATTTACCAATCTGATATAAAAGTAAAGCAAGAGATGCTATGGGGAATGACTGCGAAACTGAGCTGCCCCAGTCACCACGGAAATAAATTAAGTTCTGTTGAAACAGATAAGACAAACAGAGCTACAGCTCATTAAAATGGTAGCACTGGAGGACAGTGTGGTGTAGCAGTTAGGGTTTTGGATTTCAAAGATAGGTTTGAATCTCCACTCTTCCAAGGAAGTTCACCAAGTAGCTTTGGGTCAGTCACTTACTCTTAGCCTAACCAACTTATTAGGGCTGTTGGGATGACAAAATGAAGAGGGGAAGGATGTAAAAGCTGCTTTGGGGAAATAAGGTGAAGTACAAATGCAGTAAATAATAGTTCTTTAGGTATGTAAAAACTGGTGTGTCCAGAGTTTGCAGCGCCTCTAACTTTTCCCCCTTTGTATTTAAACAAATTAAGGAAAATGAATGCTATATTGTCCATATATTTTTACAAGTATTATTTCAATTAAAATTTCTTTTATGTGAAGATTTGGTTTTAACATTTAAATGTAGTCATTTCCTAATCAAACGGCTCAACCATTTTTTTGCTACTGAACCATAAAATCAACATGATGCGCTCTGATGTTTTTGTTCATGAGATCAAAATTTAAACATGCAAAAATAAGATCATGTAATTTAGAGCAGTCGGTGGTACTTGGCTCACAGAAAGGCACATTCCTGATTACTGTCAACCTAAACAGAAACACTTACTTCCATTCCCGGCATGAAGCCTGTACCTCAGGAAGGCCTGCAGCTTATGAACTGCTTTTGGCAGCAGCTGTTTCAAGGTGGGAACCATCTCAAACCTCAAGTCCCACCATCAAGAGTCTTGCCCGTGTTCCTGACATATGGGGCAGGTTGGACATTGGGGTACAGTGCTCAGAAGAGCTACAGGTGGCTCCTGAGCCACTGAGTGAATATCACTGATTAAAGGTATCACAGTATTAGAATTCAAATTTTCCAGAAATGCTTCTAAGTTGATGACTCTGCTGTAATAACTTTATTTTATTTATTTATTTATTATTTATTTAGATTTTTATACCGCCCTATCCCTGAGGGGCTCCGGGCAGTGTACAACAAAACTAATACAAAACAAGTTCAGGAGCAAAACTATACAATTAAAACAACAGCAACCCATAGTAGCTCCATCGTTAAAATATACTAAATTTCATTAAAAACAGCGGTAATACCATAATAGAAGGCGCCCGGTAAACCCTTTTCCTTAAAACCCTCCCCTAGGGAGCGGCTGGACTCCTCCATAGGAGGGTAATCTAGATGTAATTGAGCAGGGGCGACTTATGACAACCCTCTAACCAGCTCATTGCCTTTTGCCACAGAATGCCATGTTTGTAGCAACATCTTTACCCCAATTAGTAATTACACATTGTGAGATGGACATCAAGGAGGAATAGACAATTTCTAGAAATATCCAATAGTAATATCCAGTTCTCTACGTCTGAAACTGATGACTGCTTGGCCTGATACGCAGCCAAGGTAAGAACAGAGTATGAACAAACTAGCAGATGGGGTAGTAGGATTTGGCAACAGCCTACTTTCAAGGGGGAGGGGCTGGAAACTTGTCCTGCTATCAACACATCTTGACATTTCTGAACAGAGGTCTAGACTTTACAAGGGTTAAAAAACCCTAGGGCCGTGGTGGCGAACCTTTGGCACTCCAGATGTTATGGACTACAATTCCCATCAGCCCCTGCCAGCATGGCCAAGTTTATACAACATGTATTATAGTTCCTAACTTTTTAAGAGCCCCAAGTGATTGGTTTGGCGTCGCACAAAAATTTGACTAAGTGTTGTTCTCATATTTTTCAGTTGGAAGGGTTCCATATTTGGCTCCCTCTTCCCAAAACAAAACGGTTATAACATGAAAGCAGTGTTGTATAGTAGTTAGAGTGTCAGACTGGGATCTGGAGGGCCCAGATTCAAGTTCATCACTTTGCTGGGCGATCTTGGGCTGGTTACACTCTCTCGGTGCTAACTTACTTCACAGGGTTGTTGCAAGGATAAAATGGGAAGACAGCATAAGTCACTTTGTGTCACCATGGAGAGTGTACAAATGAAGAAAATACCAGACAAATCCTGCACCCACTGAAGTCACCTCAGAATTCTACCCTAAGATATCAACCAACAGGCATGTAAGATCATCACATGGGAAAACCTTTTTCTTCTTGGTGGGAAATGTTGAAGATCTTGGAAGTTTTATATATTATATTGAATTATATTGGCTAATCTTAACAAAAGATAATACAAAGCTTTTGTTTTTAGAATTAAAATGGCATCAAAGACTAGCTTATCTACCTCTCAGAGCTTGGAAAATATTTCTTTCCCTATGGATCATTACTGAATAGTGGAAGTGCAAAAATGCTATCAAGTATTACTACAATAGAAAAGACAATATATTTATATTCAATTATTCTTGAATATTGCAGAACTGAATCTACTGTTGTTCAACAAAGACACTATTCTTAAAGGACTGAAACAACAGGGGAGGGATGAAAAAGGTTAATGGCTGTCCTTTATCTGAGCTGCACTTTAATATTAACATGCTCATCACAATCTTCTATAAACGTGAAGCCTTCAATGGACTCAACTGAATTTCTCCTATGGCTTCAGCACCCAGACCAGTTTAAATCCATCTTTTCACAGATATGATTAACAGCCATCCAAACAATTTTCTCCTGTTCAATTCCAGGTACAATATTAGAGCAGAATCTGGGTTTCCTTATGTAAAATGGCGTAGCAAGCATCTAAGAGACCACAATAATTCTCTACCCTTCAGGGATAGGGCAGTATATTAAATAAATAAATAAATAAATAAATAAATAAATAAATAAATAAATAAATAAATGCCACATTTCAGCAAAGAGGTACCTGCTTGTTTTGAGGTTTTTGCAACCCAAACTCTACTGGATGCCCTGTGCTATTGACTCTATCTGACTTCTACTATGCAACCTACCTTGAATCTCATGTGAGAAAGGCAAATTATAAATAATATACACAAATAAACAGCAGAACTGTATCAAGATGGGAGAAACCAAAGATACCAGCACAGAATGTTGGTCAATAATGCTGCTAGGATTAGACATTCTTATATGTATGATTTCATAGCACATCAAAGCAAACATCTCAGTCAGCCAACATACAACTCTTCAGGCAACTAAACTCACAGCAAGCACTGACAGCTGTGAAATTGTAATTTCTGGCTCAATGTGCAAAGAACAGACAATCTCCAGCAGGCAGTCGTGGGAGCTATTCTGCAGAACTATTATCCTTCATTAACACCAGAGTCCAAAAAGAGTTAGGCAGGCCTTTGCCTGCAAGGACAGGCTTAGAGAAAAGCACCACACAAACACACACACATCTCCCTGTTATCCCACCCACGAAAAGAATGCTATTCTTACTAACTGAGGAGTGAATCCTGTCGCAAAAGCTGACGTTGGAAGAAAGGTTTTTTAGACAAAAGGCACCCCACCTCGATGCTGCCTCCTGTTATCACGCCCATGAAAGAATGTTGTTCTTACCAACTGACAAATGAATCCTGTTGCAAAAAATGAAAGCAGTTCAACAACGCAGCAGGCACACACACACATACACGCCACCGGCAGAAACGTTCAGCAAACACAAGAGAATTACAGACTGACAGGACACACCATTCTCCACAGTGGGTTGACCCCTATTTATTCACCAGGAAGAGGCGTGGCCCATCCTTCAGCCTATTCGACCCTCCCGCACGTAGCAGTCAGCATTGTCACACCACCAAAACCCACAACAAGCCAACACTTTCCAGATGGGCTCTTTTCACTCCTTCAGCTTTGGGATAATTTAATTCATGATTGAGCAGAGACCACGATGAGACCAACCCCCACCTAAAGCTTGAGATTTTGCTAGTTGTTGGCAGGGGTGGGGGCCCTCTTTGTCTTTCATCAGAGCCCCCCCTCAAAAAAAAGTTTCTCCTCATCCAGTCAATGGGAAGGGGCAATGAAAAAGCAGCCCCAGAACCATTCCTGGGGGGAACTGAGGTTAAAAAGGGGGTGGGGTGGGGGAATTACACCCACCCACAAGTGAACAGGAGAACTCGTTCTACTACAGGCAGGGAAAAACCAGACAATCTGAGGGGGAAATGGTAAAAAGAAGGGGGGAAACACACAGGTACACAACAGTGCATAAATAATCCCATAAATAACTCTTCTTGGACTCTGGTGTTAATGAAGGATAATAGTTCTGCAGAATAGTTCCCATGACTGCCTGCTTGAGGTTGTCTGTTCTTTGCATAGTGAGGCAGAAATTACAATTTCACAGGGAAAAAACACACAGGTACACAACAGCGCATAAATAATCCCAACACACACAAATCCAGTATTCCCAGTATTTCAGCCCCCACCTGCGTCCCTTACGACTAATAACTATTGTCACTATTATCACTACACACACCAGGTCACCACCACCAGCACCTGCCCAGAGGGCGCGCAAAAGCCACGCACCTCAGCGCCAACCAGCCAGCTGCCCACCCCGTAGCACACGCGCGCGCGCCCGAAAGTGCCCGCGCGCAAAAAGAGACAGGAGGGTCCTGCCTCGCCACCCCTCGGGCTCCGTGTCTTTTATTTATTGATCTACCTGAGTCTCGCGAGACTAGGCAGGAGAGGAGGTCAAAGCAGGGGAGAGCGAGCGCCGCGAGAGGGAAGCGGGATCCGTTCCATTGGGCCGCGTGAACGGCGCGTGTGGAACGACACGCGCGCACGGCTCTTCCCAATCAGGGCAAAGGCCGCCATGTTGGGGGAGAAGGGTCGGCCAGAGCGTACCCAATAGCGTCACAGTGTCGTCATCGTCGCGACGAGGAAAAGGGCCGTGGAGGGGAGGGCGTGTGCTAACGGGATAGTCTCTTGAGAGTTTCCCGTCCATCCGGTCAGCTGCCATTGCGACTGCCCCTTTGTCAACGTTGGTTCTAGAAATAAGGAGGGAGGTGTTATGGAAAAACTTCGGTGCTAAAAAATTCCCATTGTTAGTTTCCAGTGCGGAGTATGGAGGGACTTCGCCATAGACTTACTACAAGGACGCCGTCCCACAACGACTTTACTTCCAAGGGTGGCGCTCCATCGCTACCGGGAGTTTATGTTGAGCATCTTGTTTCTACCTCTATGTTGTCGTTACGTCAAAGAGTTAGGACCGTAACTTCCGCCACGGAATTTCTTCCAGGGAGTTGTGGGAGTAGTTTTTCACGTGTGTTAGCATGAGGTTCTTTTACATCTTGGTGTTTTCCTTCTTATTCATGGAATAAACCCTGGTTTATTTCTTTACGAGTAAATGCCTTATAAATTTATCAGCGTCCTTTCCGTTTTCTTCTTTGTAACCTTATTTTCGTTTCAAGTAAGAGACATAAAAAGCACAGCGTTACGGCAAAGGTACATTAACACATTTAAAATAATTAGCTCCGGAGCCTATTACCAATCATGTGAAACTAAAAATAAACAATAAATCGTTTTATATAGGAAGAAATAGGAAAAAATAGGGAAAAAAAGAACATTGGCAACTAAAATGGACGATGTCACCAGTATTTGGATGGGATTTATAGGTGTCTGGGACATTTACGTGGGTAACAAACGGGCTACATCCAGAGTAGTAGCCATTTATTTATTTATTTATTTTTTAAATTTCTAGGCCGCCTCTTCCCCGAGGGACTCGAGGCGGCTCAACAACATGGCTGTTATCAACAGCAACTCAACAACATGACATTAAACATTAAAACTCCGGCAGCAGTTACATATAGTTTGAACAATCCAAAAAATTCAAACAGGTTAAAACAGTTCAAACAGTTCAAACAGGCGCCCCGCTTAAGGCTAAAAGCAAGGGGGAAAAGGAAAAAGAAGGAAAGGGAGGGAACAGGTGGGCCCAGATGGAGTCACAGCAGGCCCAACCAAGATGACAAAGATGGAAATCGGCAGAATTTCAGTGGGGGGCAGTAAAACCGCGGCCAGCCTCTCCAACGGCCCGGTGGAATAATTCTGTCTTACAGGCCCTGCGGAACTCGCCAAGGTCCCGCAGGGCCCGGACTGATGGAGGTAGGGCATTCCACCAGGCAGGGGCCAGAGCCGTAAAGGCCCTGGCCCGGGTCGAGTTTAACAACGAAACGCATCGTCGGCGGGGCTAGGAGTCACCGAAGCAATTCTGCCACTGCCCGAACGCCCAGTGGCCTATGTGGGACATAAGGGGTGATGCGGTCCCGTAGATATCGAGGAGCCCCATGCCGCGTAAGGCCTTAAAGGTTATTACCAGCACCTTGAAGACGATCCGGAACTCCACTGGGAGCCAGTGCAGACGGCATAGCACAGGGAGTAGTGATATGGTCTGAGTAATCACCACCTGTTAAAAGCTGTGCTGCTGCATTCTGGACCAGCTTCAGCTTCCGGATCAATCGCAAGGGAAGGCCCGTGTAAAGCGAGTTACAGTAATCTAACCTCGAGGTGACTGTCGCATGGATCACAGTGGCCAGGTCGGACTGGGAGAGATAGGGAGCCAACCGCCGTGCCTGGCGAAGATGAAAAAACGCAACCTGGGTAGTATGAGCCACCTGGCTCCATGTCAGTCACCCACAGACTGCATGCCACTGCTTGTACCACTATGATGCCTGGTTAGATTCCTGGTATTACATGCAGATTCTGTAGATAGATATCAAGGGTTCCAACCTGCACATGCATGCATATTTGGAATTCTGACATGGCATGGTGAATGCGGCAACAAAATGACTGCTGAAGGTGGCGCAGCCAGCCACTAAAAGTCTGCCATGGCTTGACTTCCGTGACCATGTAGATCCTCGGGTTATAGTGGAAGTTGCTGTCAAAGCAAAACTTTTTTTAAAAAAAATCTGCACAGCCAATCAAATCTACAGTTGTCAATCAGAATTCTTGCTGGTCCAAAGCTCTACCTAGCCCCACCCCACTTCCTAAAAACACTTTGCTGGGACATGGTGAACACAAACACCACTTTGGGGACCACTGCTACATATATAGAAAGAGCAAAGAGATGCTACAAAGATAGAAAAGATGGCCCATTTTTCTGAGGTAATAGGTTCATTGCATTGTGTAACATGAATGAAAAGAGAATCCAGTCAAAAGAGTATGTGATCCAGTAAGAGAGTAAGACTGCCTCCTACTGTTGATGAATTTGAATGGCATGTATAGACCTGAAAGGATTAACAACTGTTTTTCATTGCAAAAATAAACATGAGTCTTGGATACTGTACAAATATTTATTCCAGCATAAGCTTTTGAGACCTAGGGGCTAATTTGCATCAAGATGCAATGAAATTATTTGAAGGAGCTGGCAATAGTCTGTGCAAAGTTATGCTGGAACAAAATTTTGCTAAGGTGCCCTATGACCCCTATTTATTGTCGCTACAACAGGCTTACCCCGCGGGCCACTCCTACTGAACTACTTGTAGTGAGCTGACTGCCTCAAGACCCTAATGAGTCTGTACAGCACAAATATAACATCTTTAGGATGTTTTATATGTAGCAATTTGGGGAAGAACTTTGCACAGCTCTCTTCCCCAAGACAACTTAGGCCTGTTATATTTCTCTCAACCTGGGTTGTTCAAAAATCGCTAAAATAGCAATCTGTTTTCCCCAATCTGGGTTGAGGATGATTCCTGCTTGCTAAGTGAACACCAGCAGGCATGGAATGCTTTATTTCTCCCACCCAACCCTGTTACTTTCATTCCTGCAGCTTGCACCTGCCATTGTATGTGCTGCAGGAGATTCTCTGTAGACATTCCCCAAGGTTTCCTTTGCTTGCAGCTCATCAGTTTGCAATTTCACTGTACAAAGTAGATGAAAAAAGTTTGTTTAGCCGAGCAATCCCATACATGTGTAGCCTTTTCTTTTTGGGTTGTTGTTTCAAGGGGGCTGTCTGCAAAGCTACAGAGACACAAGTACAGAAGCTACAATGTGAGTTTATTTGCATTGCTGTAGCTTCACAGACAGTCCCCTCACAACAAATAAATGACACATGCATGGGATTTCTGGCCAAAACAAACATTATTCGTCTACTTTGTACGGCGAAATAGCAAACTGATGAGTTGCAAGCCAAGGAAACCTCTGTGGGGAATCTCCATGGAGAATATCCTATGGCACACACAATGGCAGGCATACTGTGAAATTGACAAGAGCTCTGTGCAGCAAGCAGGGAAGAAGATCAGTTTTGGCTGACAACGCTTGTGTTCTCCCATGCTGTGGGAACACAAAATCTCAAAATGGATCATTTTATTGCACCCCAAAGGTGTTACATTTATGGTGTGTGGAATCCACCTGTGTCAGTATCAAATTTAGGTATGAATTTCAACTCAGCACAGGCTTGCTGAATTATCCTTTTGAAACATTTCTATTATTCTCACCTGGATGGCCCAGGCTTGCCTGTTCTCATCAGATTTTGGCTGCTAAACAGGATAGGCTCTGGTTAGTATTTGGGTGGGATACCACCAAGGAAGTGTAGAGCTGATATGCAGAGACAAGCAACAGCAAATCTCTGCTGTTTGTCTCTTGCTGTGCAAACCCTATGGAGTTGTCATAAGTCAGGTGCAACTTGATGGCATTTTTCATCACCACAGTCTTGCTGAATTCTCCTCTGGCTTTCATTCAACTAGCTTTCTCCTACTTGTTTAGCAAGAATGGGCAAATCTCTGTACCAAGCACGCAGCTACCTAGTAAATGTGCACCTGCCTAGGACAGAGAGCAGAGTTACCAACCTCCTGGTGAAGTACAAAAATTTCCTGGAATTTCAACTGATCCCCAAACTATAGCAATTTTCCCTGAATAAAATGGATGGTTTG
The DNA here is from genome assembly GCF_021028975.2 of Sphaerodactylus townsendi. NCBI lineage: Eukaryota > Metazoa > Chordata > Lepidosauria > Squamata > Sphaerodactylidae > Sphaerodactylus > Sphaerodactylus townsendi. The sequence continues at coordinate 23,063,946 of NC_059430.1, forward strand.
AAGGATGAGCTCCATAGGAGTACACCTTGCTCAGGTCCTTCTCCCCAAACTTCACATTCACGAGGAATTTCCTAAGTCACTGATAAAGTGCATTCTCCAACTCCTCCTCCTTTGAACTCCCTCTTTTGGATTTCCCTGAAACCCATGTTGGAATAAAATGTAACACTAGCACAAATAATTGTACAGAAAGGCTCCTCGGTCCGTTTGCATGCTTGCCCAAACAGTACTCTGTTATATAATTTTTAAAAACCTATTTATTTAGAATGAAAAAAACACATATTGGCAGAAATTACTTTCAAATCATTTTTAGGTTTACAATAACAAAATACAACAGACAGCACAAAACCGGTGTGTGTGTGTGTGTGTGTGTGTGTTCTGAATTAATTGACAAACTCTTGGATTCCGCACAGCATATTTATAATGTATTATTGAATGCTTTCACGGCTGGAATCACTGGGGTGCGCAAACAGAATCTGTGAACCCCACCTCCTTCAAGATGAATTGAACCACCTAAACTGGGCTCTACGGGCTAATGGTTACTCTACTACAGACATCAGAAGAGCTGCAAGAACAAGCCACATGAAGAGCTGCAAGAACAAGCCACATGAAGAGCCATCTAGAGGGAAAGTGTTCTTACCGTACATCAAGGGAACCACTGACCGCATAAAAAACTGATGAAGAAGCATAACCTACAAACAATCTACAGACCCACTAAGAAAATTCAACAAATGCTACCACTGACAAATGCGACCACTGACCGCATTCAACAAATGCTACCACTGACCGCATAAAAAACTGATGAAGCATAACCTACAAACAATCTACAGACCCACTAAGAACATTCAACAAATGCTACGTTCAGCAAAGGATAAGAGGGATCCTCTAGCTATTGCAGGAGTCTACCGCATACCATGTAGCTGTGGACAAGACTACATAGGAACCACCAAACGCAGCGCTCAGAATCAAAGAACACGAAAGGCACTGCAGACTATTTCAGCCAGAACACATAATAAACCAACCTGGACACAGAATATTATTTGAAAACACAGAAATTCTGGACCACTCTAACAACCACTACGTCAGACTACACAGAGAAGCCATTGAAATCCACAAGCACATGGACAATTTCAACAGAAAGGAAGACACCATGAAAATGAACAGAATTAGGCTGCCAGTTTTGAAAAACACTAGAGTCAAGACAGTGACTAAGCAGCTCCACACAGACACAGGATGACTATAGACAATCAAAGGGAACAAAGGCCAGACTACTTCTATTCAGATGCCTCACCTATTGACCTTGCTATCTCCATTGTTACTCACATGCTACACTCCATTGTTACTCACTTGCCGGGCCACTCCTATTCAGATGCCCTCACCTATTGACCTTTACTCACAGGTATATATACTCCACTTGCTTTCCTTTCCTACTATCAGATCCTCTGAAGATGCTAGCCACAGATGCAGGTGAAACGTCAGGAGAGAATGCTGCTAGAACACGGCCATACAGCCCGGAAACCACACAGCATCCCATGTTTACAATGATTTACAATCGTTATAAATTAACTTTTTTCCTAAAGGAGAATCACATTACCGGTGGAAGAATAAAATTTGAGTCCAGTGGTAACTTCAAGACTAACAAAGTTTTATTCTTGGCATCAGTTTTCCAGTGCAAGCGCACTTCTACAGATAGGAAGGAGTTTTGAACACATGGAGCTTGGTATATGGGACTTTGATTTAAGCAAGATTATACCCCTGGGGAAGAAATGCTTTAAGGCGCTACTGGACTCGAATCTTGTTCTGTTGTTGGGATTTTACTACACAACCCGGAAAACCCACAACAGCCAGATTTACTAAGTACCTACGTTAGGCATTAAGTAGCTGTGTGATTCTGGGAAGGCGAACCGAACAGTAACGAGGGTACGAAGTAAACCTGGCTGTTGTGGATTTTCCGGGTTGTGTAGCCGTGGAGCAAAAACGACCAGCCCGCGGCCACAAAGCCTGGGATACCTCCGTCCCCTCGCTCCACACGACCCCGCCCCTCAGCTTAACCTCCCTCCGCCCGGCCGAAATGCGCAGGCGCCGCAAACATCGCGAGACCTCTTCCTATTGGCCCAGCGCGAGGGCCCCGGGGCGGCGCTTCCATGACGGAGCGACGGTCAGCATTGGGGTCGCAGCCGGCAGGGACTCGTAGCGGATCGGTTGTGTCGCGTTGGAACCCGGCCTGAGCTTTTTCTTCCTCCTCCACCTCCGCCATGGCGCTCAGCGATGCCGACGTCCAGAAGCAGGTACGAGGGAGGTCCCCCTTGACCGGAGCCTGTCCTTTCCAGACGCGCCTCTGGCTGCGGGTCCCGCTTACGCTAGAGTAAAACCCCGTTGTGTGCTATGAGGCTTACTCCGAAGGAACTGTCCGCCTTGCTTCCCTTCACTGCCTTTGCTGAGCGGCCTTCTGGGCAGGATCCATGTTAAGGAAGGAGAAGGGGGGTGCTCAAGGTTGGAGGGGGCGGCTGGGGGAGAGTTTGTAATGGCAGACAGTGAAGGATGGAGACTAAGGAACATGATGAGGTTTCTATGGTGCTAGCAGTGGGTACTTTGCTTTTGCAGGGTGCACAGGTACGGGTCTATGCCCCAAAGAGCTTCCAATTTAACGTTGGACGTGGGCGAGACAACCAAGGAAGAGAAGGAAAATGGAGGCTGAAATAAATAAGGGAAGGAAATGCATGTGGTCTCTAGACACATGCAGCTCGGTTCTGTGCAGGCCTAACCTTGAAGCAAGGATTCTTGTCGTTTCAGACGGTGGCTGTGTTGGTCTGTAGAACAGCTGGATTTGAATCTAGTGGCACCTTAGAGGTCAACAGGATTTTAGGGGATATAAGCTTTTAAGAGTCAAAGTTGCTGTCTGACAAGCGGACCCTAAGAAATCTATTTGGTCTCTAAGGTGCTGCTGGACTTGAATCTTAGGATTCTTGTAGTTGCGGTTGTGCCTTCTAGGAGTCCAGTGGCGTGTGCTCCTGGGTAAACACGCTAGGATCAGAGTTTAAGCAGGCATGACCCTCTGCTGGGAAGTCCTTCTCCCTGTATTACGTGTAAGGACATGAGACTAGTTTGTGTGGAATAGAAGGATTTCGTAACTGAACAAGACTTACTGCCCATTTTGATAGATGCGAACTTTGGAGTAAATGTCACTTTAGGGCTTATTTCCAAGGAAGCATATATGGGATTGGAAGGAAACCCTGAGAAATGAAGCGGAACTTGACTTTCTAGTAGGATAGTTCCACCAGGCCTATGGTTGAGAAAAACAGCCTATACTATTTACATGGCCTCCTTCCTTTCCTCTTTCCCTTGTCTTCGCCCATTTACTGTCTTGTGGATATATGTTGGCATGGGTGTCATTGGTTGTTTCAGCCCTCAGATTTTAAAACTGTGTTGAAGTTATTGTTTTTATTGATTTTATCACTTATTATTGTTGTAAGGCATTCTCAGCCAGTCTGGGGAAGGGCAACTTAGAAGTTAAAATAATAACAACAATAAGCATTCTTGGGATTGCAGCGCATCTTGAACCAAGACTTGTTTCTTTGGTTTTTGTTAAAGGGCAGCTGGTGAGCAAATGGAAATAAATAAAATAAAACTATTAGTGAAGTTCACTATATAATACAGTGGGCCTCATTGTAGAAATCTTTGGATAACCTCTTTTCAGCTTTTTGCACACAATCACTAATCTACTGTAGAAATCCCATAATGCACTAAAGGGGTGAGAAAAGAACACCCTTTGATCACCAGTTTTGACTATAATTGGGTGTTGTTTAAAGGACAAACTATCCAAACTGATGTGACCTTGAGCATGTGCCCTTGAGGTGAAGGATTTCTTAGTCATGAAAATGACTAAGAAAATACCCAGAGGTAGAATAGGTACACAGGATCACAGCCCTGAACTGATTTCTGCCTTGGAATAATCCCTACACTCTGTTTTTAATTCTGACACTGTATCCAAAACATGGTATCCAAAATATGATGTTAAGGGTTTGTTCATGAGAAGGTGGTGTTGGGGGAGGTGGGTGGTCTGAAGCAGAGATGCTTTGAGTTACATGGTAATTTGTAGTATAGAAATAATGGCACAGATGGCTGCTCGTTTGTCTTTTTGTATGCTTATTGTGTAGAAAGGCAGAATATAAATTGGAGGTTGAAAGAAATGAGATTGGAGGCAATATTCTCTATATTCCTGTATCTGCTTTTTAAGATTTCTGGGCCACTTCTTTACAGTCCTATCTCTCTTTTTTTGCCACCTTTGTTTTTTGTATGGGTGTACATAGATGCTGTATGGGGTGAAATTATCAAGTTGCACCATAGACTGAGGCTGTAATGGTAGATTGCAGCAGAGACTGGACAAATGAAAGTTAAAACATGCTGAGTGCTACTGGGACAGCCAGACCTGAGAGAGCCTCTATGGCCAGGGTCCCCACCTTTTTGAGCCTTTGGGTACATTTGGAATTTTACCATGGCATAGTGGGTGCAGGAACAAAATGGCTGCTCCAAAATGGCTACTGCAAGAGGTTTAGCCAGCCATAGAATGATTGCCATAGCTTTATTTCAGTAACAGTACAGATCCTTGCTCTGTGGTGACAGCTGCTTCCAATTTCTTTCTTTTTAAAAAATCTCCACAGCCAATCAGAAAAGCCCTACATGGCCCCACTCACTTCCTAAAAACTCTTGGAGGGCACCAGAAAAGGTGTACCATGTTTGGGACCCTTGCCCTGCACACTCTCCCACTGCTTGCAGAGTGTTCCTGCAGGCATGGTGCCTTTCAGTAAGAGATGTTTTATCCCAAAATAAGGTGATGTTGACTATAAGCAGAGCTGAGGGAGAGATGGCGGATAGAACAGTCATGTTTGATCTTCAGTGTGGGAAGTGAAAACAGATTGCTTATTTAAGACTTCTGGAAGGCAGATGCTGAATAGATGTGGGAAGGTAGCGAGGGTGCTCATGAATGGAAAGGAAGAACTGTAAAAGTTGGTGAATAATGCTCACGCCAGCTGATGGAAATGGGAAGTTTTGACTCGAGGGACTGAATCCTTGGGGGAGGGGCATTGTAGTGGGAAACCTTTTTGTGAAACATTTAGACTCCTGGTTCTCTTTCTCACTGGCACGTATCTTGGACGGTGTTTCTGATAATATTAGTCTTGTCTCCGCTAATGCATTTCACATGGAGAAGTGACAACGGGGAAGGGAAGACTTAAATTTATGCAAGAAACCACATTCATGTTGTTTGATCCAAGGTTCAAAGTATGCATGTTATAAGAGGAAGAAAAGTACCAAGAATAAATCCCAGCCATCCACTGGAATGGGAGTTTCCCCTCCTCTTTATAAACACACTTGAAAATCAAGTCCTCGCGGTACAGTTCTCTGCAGGTTTGCTCAGAAGTAAGAACCTGCTGCTCACTGGGACTTGTTCTCAAGTAAGCTCATATAAGTTTGCAGCCTTAACATTGTCTCCGATATATAAAATCCAGCATGGCCTTCCTAAGAATCATGCATAATTTTTAGGCTTCTGCAGGAAGCAAAAAGCAAGCTAAAGAAAAAAATCTCTGTGAAATCGCTCTTCCACTTTGGTTCAAATAATACTTTCTCAGGAAGAGCCTCTGGTTGCAGTGGAAACTTACAATTCACAGTGTGTGTTGTGCTCCAGAGCTTGTCCTGTTGACTGTAAATTGTGCCTGTACCAGCCGAACTGCCCTGACCTCAGCCTGGGGTGGACTATGCTGCAGAGGGCTGCATTAATCCAGCCCGTGCCGGTAAAGAAATGTCCCTTCATGGGTGATGTGCATAGTGTATATGTTTTACACAAACTCAGCCACTGGAGTTCCACTGGTTTCCTGCATTCGACTATATGTTTCATGCTGTCACAGAGCCTCGGGTGGCATTTTTTAAATCCAACATGAAGAGAATTCAAAAGCACATCTCACCTGACATTACAAGGAATGAGTTGTGTTGTTGCAATGTTGTCTGCAGAAGAGAGATTTTTTTTCAGTGGCAGCCCCACAATTATAGATCAACATTTCCAGGATGGTGTCCCTGGCCCACCCTTTCTTGACCCTTAGGAGACAGTCAAAGGCTGTTTTATTCAGGACAACATTTGATTCATTTCATTTCTTCTGCCTACTGGCAGTTTTAAATTATTGATTTTTATATTAGTCGTTTTGTATATTTCATTATTTTCGTTTTGCTTATATTGTGAGCCACTTTGAGTTCCTATGAGGTAGAGAGCCAGCATGATGTAGTAGCTAAGAGTGGCAGACGCTAATCTGGTGAACTGGATTTGTTTCTTTGCTCCTCCACATGAAGCCTTCTGGGAGACGTTGGGCAAGTCACAGCTCTCTCAGCATTGGCTCAGCCCCACCTGTCACACAAGGAATCTGTTGTGGGGGATGGGGGTGCTTGTAAGCTGCTTTGTGACTCCTTGCGGTAGAGAAAAGCAGGGTATAAATCAAATTCTTCTTCTAGAAAGGTAGTTAGATAACATTTATAAAATATTTGGTAGAATGTTTCAGTTGCAGCTAGTAGTTTGATGGCAACTTCTGCCTACAGGGGCTGATTCTCTCTCAGCATAGAACTAGAGAGAGAGAGAGAAAAAACTCTTGTGGGGTTCAACCCTATGTAACTGGGCAGCAGCTTGAGGTCATTATGTTTTTTTGCCAAGGCGTAATAGCTATCTCTGCCAACACTATGGCTCCTTCTGCACATGAAGAATAAAGCACTTTCAAACTGCTTTCAATGCCCTTTGAAGCTGTGCAGAATAGCAAAATCCACTTGCAAACAGTTGTGAAAGTGGTTTGAAAACACATTATTCTGCGTGTGCGGAAGGGGCCTGAGTTAGAGCTGAAATGCTTCACTGCTCACTTGCCTGTCTGAATTCCACTTACCCATCTTGAATGGCCACCAATGAAGGTTTTTGTCTTTCTGTCAGAGGTTGCAAAAACTGGAGGGTTTCTGAGCACTTGGCAGGCAGAGTCACATGCAGGTTGTGATCATCTTTGTGCATCACAGGTTGTGCAGGTTTGTGTTGAAGGAATGCTCTCGCCCCCGACTTAGTGCATTAATGCACTTTTTATTATCTTGAGGGTACGCTGGAGGGCACCAAGAAGAATGGATGAATATAGCCACTAAATTCATACAGCTGCCTTAATGTAATTTCAGCCCATAATCAGATCAGAGCAATTGAACATACACATATTGGGCAATCTCTCTGTCTTGTGACTGGATTCTTGTAGTTGCTGTTGAAGCCCTGTGCTTGGAGGTCCCCTTTTCTGTCGGGGGGCGGGGGGGAGCCTTACTTAATTAAAAAAAACACTTATGCATTGATGTTGATGGGGGATGTTACAGTATTCAGTGGCAAAACTGTTTCTGTGGGAAATGTGACCTGTCTTTTTCTTGCAGATCAAGCACATGATGGCTTTCATTGAACAGGAAGCCAATGAAAAGGCAGAAGAAATAGATGCAAAGGTAAATAAAAAACACTGGGTCTTCCTTAAAAGTAGAGCTCCTGTAAGAGGTCCCGGCTTCTGATGAAAGCTAAAAGCCTGCTTGTTCCAGGCTGTTAACAAATTTAAAGAGTGTTAAAGCATCTGTTGCTGACTCCGTCTGGACCTATAGATCCAAATGAAGATGTTGGAATGGATTTCTTCTTACACTTAGATTGGAATAGACTTTTGATTATAACATGAATACCGCGCAAGGTTTCCCATTGGAGTAAGCTGAGCTAGGCTTTAACTGCCCACAAGAATGTCTCTGCTTTTGAATGAATAAAAGTGAGCTCAGTGGATTAAGAATAAGCTTTGCAGTTGTAGTCTTCTCTGTTATAACCATTCCAGCCATGGCTCCAGAAAAACGTGGGATACAGGGTTTCCTTTCCAACTGCGAAAAACGCAGTTGTCCCTGGTCCTCTCAGCCAGCTTCAAAACTTTATTCTTTCTTGCAGGCTGAAGAAGAATTCAACATTGAGAAAGGTCGCCTTGTTCAGACACAGAGGCTGAAGATCATGGAGTACTATGAAAAGAAAGAGAAGCAAATTGAACAGCAGAAGAAAATGTATGTAGCGCAACGTGTCCTGGCCTGGCGTGTTCTATGTTAGGGGTCCCGAACCTTCTTCAGCCTGCAGGCTTCTTTAGAATTCTGATACAGCGTGGGGGCCACAGCCACAAAATGGCTGCCACAGCAGGTGGAGCTAGCCACAAAATGGGTGCTTTTCAGCGGCAGGGAGGCTTTTTTGGTTTTTTGCCTCCTTGCACAGCTGAGAAGCCCTTTTGGAGGTGACAGGGTGGTGCTAAAGTGGCATTGCATTCTGCCACCAGGGGGCCTGGATTGGGCTGCTTGGCTCCCATCTCTCAATCCACTTCCTTTTAGCCAAAGCTGAAAAAAGTAAGCAAGAACCTGGTAGTCTCCTGGATGTGCCTTAATAGTCAGGGTTAGTGCTGAAGGCAGAGGCGTAGCTGGGCCAAACTGTGCCCGGTGCGCATTCTAATTTTCCACCCCCATTGCGCCCCCCGCCCCACGGCACCCCCCTTCCCACTCTTACCTTAGTTCCTTTCCTTTTACAGAACTTTTTCAGGCTGCAAAAGGCCTGTTCGCAGTAAAAAAAGGCCTGATGGGAACTATACTTCCCAGGAGACCTTGTGAGTCCCAAGGTCTCCTGGGAACTGTAGTTCCTCAGGCCGTTTTTACTGCAAACAGGTCTTTTGCAGCCTGAAAAAGTTCTGAAAAAGGAAAGGAACTAAGGTAAGTGTGGGAAGGGGGTGGGGGGCCTGGGGGCGATTTTCTGCGCGCCCCCAGGCATGCACCCGGTGCACAGCGCATCCCCCTGCCCCCTTGTAGCTTCCTGACTGGCTGAAGGAGGGTGACTTCTCCCTGCTGCTTATGAAGCATCCTCAAATAAATACTCTTCAGAGGAGAACATTGTACATAGTCATTTAGGTAAGTCATAGTGGTGTGCTGTAAAGCTTCCAGGAGAAGGCTCTGGGAAGGACGTGCTTTTGGCTCATGAAGAAGGCCTGTACACATGAATATGTGAAGTTGCTGTATGTTAATCAGATTATCGGTCTGTCAAGTTCAGTATTGTCTACTCCTGTGCTGGCAATTGGCCATGCTGGCAGGGGCTGATGTGAATTGTAGTCCATGAACATCTGGAGTGCCATAGGTTCACCACCACTGTGTACTCAGACTAGAAGCAACTCTCCAGAGGCCTAGGTAGAGATATTTAACTGGAAATGCGTGAGATTGAACATGGGACCTCCTGCATCCAAAGCAGACACTTTCCCACTGAGCCACAGCCTGTCCAGCTAAAGTGGTGTTTCTTTAGCAGCTCCCACTGTCAGTCGAGGAGTTGAGAGACATTATAGCAGTGAGATCAAAAGTTTGTGGCTGGAGTACCTGCCCATGGTGGTGGGATTCAAGAGCTGTGGCATAGCACCACCAGTGGGGCTGGGAGCGATGAGCCGTGACTGGGCATTCAGGGGCAGAGCATTCCTGGAGTGCCAGGGCTGTGGCAAGGGCCTTGGCAGCTGCGATCACTTGGGTGGGAAACAAATGCACCTGCCAGGCACAGGCTGCCTCATGCCCTTCGGTGCACCTCTGCTGAACGGCTGCTTCAAGTCCGGGGTGCTGCTGAGAGGGAGCAGGCGTAACTAAGGCAAAATCACGTGTAGCAAAATCTTAGTAACCCCCTCTCAGCACACTACAAATAATTGTAGTAACCTACTCTGGGGAACCTGTGAGAGGTATGCTGGATCCCCACCTCTGGTTATAACTAGTGGTGGACCTGCAATTACAGTAACAGGTACCCATGGTGGTGGGATTCAAATCCAGGCGACCAGTGGGCTGGGCGGGGCATCGCATATGGTGCTCGTGATCAAAATTCCAGGGCAGGGCATTCCTGGGTACTGCGGCACCAGCCGCTGCTTCAGTCCTTTGGGTGGGAAACAAACGCACGAAAAGAGTAGCTGCTACGCGACGCTGCGCACCTCCTGCTAGACTGCTTCAAGTTCCCAAGGCTACCATGAGGAGGGCGTGAATCTTAAGCAAAAAATCACGGCAAAATCACCAATTAGTAACTCTCCAGCACAATAATAAATACTAGTAATCCAATACTCGAACTCCAGAGACTCGCTGGATCCCACCTCTGGTTATAACTAGTGGGTGGGTGTCTTGCTGTATGGAGCCTGTTGTTGTGCTCACGTTTTGTTTCCGCCTCTCTGTCTTGCAGTCAGATGTCCAACCTGATGAATCAGGCGCGGCTGAAGGTTCTCAAAGCAAGAGATGATTTGATTGCTGTGAGTACCTATTTCTCAATGTAGGGAAAGGGTCAGACTTCTGATCATCTGCCTGAGCCAGACCACTGTCTGAAATATACCTTGATGCAGAAAATAGCTTCATTTGCAGCTTGTGTATCATTTGTGGGCCCAGGCGTTCATAGAATCATAGAATGATAAAGTTGGAAGAGACCTCAAGGGCCACCCAGTCCAACCTCCTGCAATGTAGGAACATATTCAGTAGACCCAAGACACTGAAGCTACCTTGGCACTGCTTACTGCTTTTCTTTCGCAAGACTAAAAGAAATGTGAGCCAAAGAGGGCCAGTTCCTTCTAATTTTCTTCCATTGCAGCCTGCGATTGCCTTTTGTAGCCACTGATGGACACAGGCGTGATATAAACCTCTTCATGATTGACAGAAAGAGGAAGTCGTGGTTTAGGGAAACTCTGAGAAGTAGAGCATGAGGTTTAAATTGGAATAGAGAGACCTGGACTCAAATCCCAGTGGCAGATGGTAGAGAATTCCTCTCAATTCATGTTGTGATTGACCTGATCTTGCCTCTGATATCTGTGTTTAATATTTGCATGGTTATAGCATGCAAGCAGGTCCCACTCTTGCAAATACAGCTGGAAGCGGCTGCTCTGCTGTGGCTGCTCTCCAGCGGGTTGCCTGAGATTGGCGTCTTCCATCTCGGGCAGTCATCTGTGGGATGCTGTCATTCTTGGGAGTGAGGAGGTAGATGAGTAAGCAAGGGACGGAAGCCATCTCCTTCTGCATGCTGTGTTTCGCTATTTCCCTGATCGCTGCCTCCTTGGCTTCGCTGGGAAGGAAAGCCTTCTTCAGTCGAGCATCCAAGACCAACAGGCTCACCAGCCATCAACAGCATCAGAGCAGCCAGTTGCTGGAGCAGGAACGTATATTGGCGTCAAATTTGTCCATATGTTATGGTCTCTACTTGCCTATTAAGAAGAGTTCAAGGCATGTTCACAGACTGGCGAGCCTCTTGATCTGATCTCCGTCTGTGTGCAGCCTACCTATAAGGCCTGGAAGCACTCTGGCTTCTTGTCACATGAGCAGTAGACTCTAATCTGGAAAACCGGATTTGTTTGCCCGCTCTTCCCCATGAAGCCTGCTGGGTGACCTCTCTGAACTCTGTCGGCCACACCTACCTCACAGGGTATCTGTTGTGGGGGGGAGGGGGGCAAGGTAGGTGACTGAACTACTTGTGGTAGCAAAAAGTGGGGCATAAAAATCAACTCTTCTTCTTACAGCTTGCTGTGACTGCTGGAAAGAGGGAGGGAAGGAAGCAAAGTATACAAATTATTGCACAAAGCAGGCCCTGTTCTCTCCCTGCCCATCCTGATTAAGATAAATCACATGCCTCTGATGCATGAAAAGCTCAGCTTCCTCTTTCTGAAGTTAGTCCTAACTAGATCACTCTGTGTGAGGAATAGGCTGAAATGGTTGGAAGGATCATTTGTAGAGGTGGAGAATGACTTAAGCTGCTTTAGGTCCCCATTAGGGGAAAGGATAGGGTGTAAATGAATTAAATACAATCAGTAATAAAATATTAATAAGGCAAAGTATTCATGTTTTGTTCTACAGATGGGTCAAAGAGCTGGGAGGTTTTTGATTATTTTTTAATTTATTATTGGATTGGATTTATTCTGCACCCTTTCCTAAAGGTGCAGTTCCGTTTCCATCATTTTATAAAATAACTAGCGGGCCTGGCCACGCGTTGCTGTGGCTCAGTCTGGTGAAGTGGAAAAGAAAGAAAAGGGGAAGCGAATGGTTCGAACATGTGTCATTGCACAATGCTTGCAAGGGAGGGGAGGGGCAAGGGGCCCCTCACTCCCCTCCCTCTCTCCTGTTCCCTTGCATGGCACCCTGCCCCGTCCCTCCCTAACATTCCCCTTCCTCTGCTAGGGTGGGTGGGCCATGTCTCTTCACTCCCTTCCCTTGCAGGCGAATTACCTAGCTTAAAAAACGCTGGGAGGCATGAGCTACTTTGTGTTCAAATTTCAGAGCGTTTGGTCCAGCAAACCCCTGGACCCTCCCTCACCTTCCCCTTCCTCTGCTAGGGTGGGTGGGCCATGTGCAGATGGCGGACCCCATCTTTTTCACTCCAGATGGCAGCGGTTTTCAAGGAAGGCATGGTTGTTTTCCTTGTATCAGAGGGTGTTGCTCTGACGACCAGCAGATGGCGCTGTCGCGGGACAGAACTGTGGTTCCAACTGTCACAGGTGTGGCATGTACACAACAGGAAGTATGGAAACAGTATAGAAACCTGGCCACACGCGAATGCGACGTGTGAAAATTTCAAAGCAATTGGTTCAGTAGTTTGGGAGATTACCTGTCAACAGAAAAACACACTGATAGATTTTTATATATATAGATACCAAAACATTATAAGTACTTAATATACATAAAACATTATAAATACTTAAAATTACAATAACTCATTGTTCAATTTTTAAAATATGCCAGCAAAGGAGCTCACATAGACCCACAGATACAGTTTAATTCCTTCATCCCTCTTGCTAGTATACTTTCATTATTATTCAGTTGGCACAGGATTCCAACAGAGTGATGAAGAAAAATAAATTGGAGGGGAGGAGAAAAGGAAAAGGGAGGGGAGGAAAAAAAGGGAAAAGGGAGCAATTGAGTTATCACCGTAGCTGCCTCAACCATATGCCTGGTAGAACAGCTGTGTCTTACAGGGCCTGTGGAATTGCATTAGATCCCGCAGGGCTCAGGGCTCTCTGGACAGAGGGTTCCACCAGCTGAGGCCAGCTGGTCTTCTCTTGGGCCAGGGATGACCAACAGGCTGCTACTAAAGCTTCCAAAAAGTTAAAAGCTGTCTTGGCTTAAAAGGTATGGGCTGCATTTAGTTTTGAAGAATAATAGATGCCTCTGGATTAGGATGTGGAGTGGGGCATTCGAACTAAGACCAAGCCACAGGAGCTTTGCTGACCTGATAATCTTTCTCTTGCTTCAGGATTTGCTGAACGATGCCAAGCAGAGACTGTCTAAAGTTGTGAAAGATACTGCCAGGTACCAGACGCTGTTGGATGGGCTGGTTCTACAGGTAAAAACATCCCCCGGCTTCCTGACACTATTTACTGTAAAAAGAACTTGCATGCTTGGTTGTGCCCTTAGCTGTGGATGTAGCTTTCTCGAGTCCATGCTAGAAGACTTCCTGTTTAAACAGTTGCCAAGTGTTTTCCCCAGCTGAATCTCCTACCCAAGTTCTCCAAATGGAGGCAGCCCTCATATGCCACAGTGTGTAAATCCCCAAGCCATGTCATGTATCGGTTAATGTGGCTGCGTTTGCTTTTGGAGAGGAACCTTTTGGAGAGGAACCATGGCTCAGTGGCAGAGCATCTGCTTTGCATTCAGAAGGTCCCCGTTTCAGTCCCTGGCATCTCCATGGGAAAGGTCCAGGCAGTAGGTGGTGTAAAAGACCTCTGCCTGAGACCCCGGAGTAGACAGTGCTGACCTTGGTAGATCAAAGGTCCCACTCAGTATAAGGTAGCTTCGTATGTCACCTGGGTAGGGTTTGAGATGCGTTGCCTGTAAAGATCAGTAAGAAGTAAAAGTCTTCTTTCAGTTAAGGAGAATATATATAGAATAAATCTATATTTGGTTGCTATTCTGGCCCCCAACTCTGAATCCAAGAGGCCAACTTCAGCTGCAGTCTCTTTCTTCTTTGGCACTGTAAAAACTGTTCTCTTCAGGGTTCTAGATTTGGTTTCTAATTGAAGTTTTGTAGAGGTAAGATCTAATTACTCTTATGAGTAATTAGATCTTACCTCTACAAAACTTCAATTAGAAACCAAATCTAGAAAGAGACTGCAGCTGAAGTTGGCCTCTTGGATTCAGAGTTGGGGGCCAGAATAGCAACCAAACCGTTCCTTAATGGTCGGTCACACACACACACACAATGAGCCCTTCGGGGGAGGGTGGTTTATAAATATAATAAATAATAATAATAATAATAATGTCTTAATTGAGTAGCACTATTTAGCTGTATATGTGGTAAACCAGTGGCGTCCAACACTGGCCTTCCAGATGTTCATGGAGTACAATTGCCATCAGCCCCTGTCAGCATGGCCAATTGGCAGGGGCTGATGGGAATCATAGTCCATGAACATCTAGAAGGCCAGACACCCCTGTGATAAACTGATAGCTGCACTGGAGAGTCAGTATGGTATAATAGTCTATAGGTGGCCAGCCTCCTGGCGCTTCCAGGTGTTCACCGAACTACAATTCCCATCAGCCCCTGCACCCAGCATAGCCCAGTGCGGGTGCCAGTCCATGGCATCCTGGAGCGCCATAGGTTGGCCACCCCTGCTATAGTGGTTTAGAGTGTCAGACTAGTATCTGGGAGACCTGGGTTCAAATCCCCACTCATATGATGGAGGCTCACTAGGTGACCTTCCTCACGGCGTTGCTGTGTGGATAAAATGGAGGAGAGGAGAATGATGTGAGCCACCTTGGGTCCCTGTTGGAGACCCAAATATATTGAATAAATACTCACTGGGTAGAACTTAAATGAAATCAATTCATGCTACTTAAAATTGTAAAATGTCTTATCAAAAAGCACAGTGTGAGATTATAAAAATGTTTTCTTTCTTCAATGAAGGGATTTTATCAGTTACTTGAGCCTAGAATGATTGTCCGTTGCCGGAAGCAGGACTTTCCCTTAGTCAAGGTAAGATTTCTCTGGCTGAAGTTGACTCACATGGGCTTGAAGGTGATTTGCCTGGCTGGCTGAGATCCTAGCACCGTAATCCTAACCAAATTTACAACCACCTAAACCTTAAATGGGTTAGGAGGGTGTAGCTCTTGCTTAGAATTGCCTTGTTAAGATCTTGAATGATTCTCTAATACTGTTTCTGGTGGGTTTTCCGGGCTGTGTGGCCATGGCCAGGTGGATCCTGTTCCTAACGTTTCGCCTGCATCTGTGGCTGGCATCTTCAGAGGTGTATCACAGAGGGAAGTCTGTTACACACTGTGATTTGCCTGGCTGCTTTTACCTTTTGGAGAGGAACCATGGCTCAGTGGCAGTCTATTACAGTGTGTAACAGACTTCCCTCTGTGATACGCCTCTGAAGATTCTAGCCACAGATACAGGCGAAATGTTAGGAACAAGATCCACCAGACCATGGCCACACAGCCCTGAAAACCCACCAGAAACAGTTGAATCCGGCCGTGAAAGCCTTCGACGGGTGCTTTTAATTTTGGGGTATTAATTTTTGTTGTTTTACTTGCAAGGTTGCAGTATTATCAAGTTTGATGGCAGAATTGAATATATTTTGTGTATGATTCATAGCTGAAAATGCCTTATTCTTGGCTCCCCCCCCCCCCCCCCCACTGCTATTCAAGGCTTTTCCCAACCTCTGGTCCCTGTGATGCTCTGGTTCAGGTGATTACCCATGTTGCATTATGGGTAATCATCTGAAAGCCTGCCCTGACTTTCTTCAAAGCTAATGTGTTGGTCATATTAGTTTAGTCCTTGGAGTACTGATGCATTTATTAGATGTCTCATCATAGCAATCGTAGCAGCTGGCACAGTGCAGTTTGCTTTGAGTCTTGGTGGAAAAGATGGACTGCAAATATAGTGAATAAATAAAATAAACGCAGAATCTTCTCTTCTCTTACAAGACTTTAATCTTCATGTGTATTGATCTTACCACAGAATGCAGTCCAGAAGAGCATCCCGATCTACAAAGCTGCTACCAAAAAAGACATTGATGTTCATATTGACCAGGACATGTTTCTTTCAGAGGACATGTAAGATATATAATATCTGTCACATTACAGGGAGTTGACATAGTAGAAATGCTTAAGTGGCTTAGAAGTGATCTTGTAGCTAGAAACTTGGTGCTGATAATTGTTGGCATTAATGCCAACACCTAGTTCTGTTCAGTAGGAACTGGCATTGCCTAACCCCTGGTAACGTAAATATAGCAAATCCTCTGCAATGCTGTTTATGTTAGTCAAGGAAATATCAACAGGAGCATCAAGTCATCCAGGTGTAGCAGCCAGAAAGTGGTGGCACTTGAAGATAAAGAAGTATTATAATCTGTGATATGTTTTATTCACAAAGCTTGTGAATGTACGCAAGTACCATTTGAACCAAATATTTATGTATTTATTTAATCAAATTTATATACCGCCCTCCCCCAGAGGGCTCAGAGGTGTCCGACATCAATCATAAAACATTAAAATCAGCTAAAACAACCACTCCCCCATAATTAAAAGAACCATATATAAATGGCAGACGGCTTCAAACTCCCACCCCTCCCCCTTTCTTGTGCCCACGGGAGGCCAGACGTTTACTATATAGCAGAATATAAAATGTTACCCCGGCTGGCCAAATGCCTGGTGGATAATTGTAATTATAATAGATCATAGATTATTTTCTTTTCTAATATAAAGATTCTTGAATGCCGATAATTTTAATCACAGTACAGCTTCATGCTTGTAAACAAACGAAATACCAAGAGAGTAACTTGCATATTCAGAGGCTTCGTCAACCTCAGCTGCGGAGCGGTTTGATTTGCTAACGTTAGGTGTACCCCCCCTTCCCCCAGCATAAGCAGTATGGTGGCCAATCCAAGTGCGAGCATTGCAAACATTTGTTGGGTTGTCCACAGGACCGTGCTGTGGCACCTGGAACACATAAAAGCTCCCAAGAATATGGATGTTTGTTTGCTAGCACAGGCACCAGTGAATAGAGGGACATTATTATCATCTTTATAAAGCACAGTATGCTGTAAGTTAAAGGGGGAAAACCCTGAAGAAGAGGCAAGCAGGTTGCAGTATGATTCAGCTCTTTTGGCAGCTGGCTGGGTCGATAGCTTTTGCTGTCAAGCTGTTAACATGATTGTCTCTTGCAGAGCTGGAGGTGTTGAAATCTATAATAGCGACAATAAAATAAAAGTTTCCAATACTCTGGAAAGTCGGCTGGACCTAATCGCCCAGCAGGTAAGTTTGGACAAGGTCTCTGCTCCTTCCCCTCCCTCCCCTCGAGTGGTCATAATGCCCCTTTCCAGGAATGGCACTGGGTCTGTCTCCAAATGTGAATATTGAGTGCTCAAGTTGGAAAGGAATACATCTGTGTCGTTCTGTCCCAAGTCCTTTTTGTGGCGTCAGGGGTCACCTTAACAAATGTCTGCATGGTAGAGAGAAAGTATAAAACCGCCAAGTTCAGTGATAGCTGATTTTGAATTGTTGAGTGGTTGGTTTTTATGATCAGGCACGGTTTTCATTCTAGGCTTTAATTATCAGCTGTTAATTTTGTTTTGTAAGATGATCCAGGCGGTTTCCCTGGGGTGGCAGTATAACATTTTTTCAAAATAAATAAAGTGAGCGCTCATCGAAACCCCTTGAGCACTGGTAGGAATGCACAGAGGAACAGGGAATTTTCTGGAATTCACTTACCTCGGGGACTAGATTGAAGAGGAAAGACTTGGCATGGGACATTCTGTCTTCCTTAAGAAGGGTTAAATATTTATATTTTTGTGTCCCCTTTCCCCTTGTGGGCTCAGGGCAGCTTCCAACATTTAAAATAAATCAAAGCTAAAACTGTAAATAACAACAGTTAGAACCTAGATGGCAAATAAAATCAGTTTCTATTAAAATAACCCTGCCAATATCAATAATAGAGGCAGTGGTGGGATCCAAAAATTTTAGTAACAGGTTCCCTCGCCAGCCCCCCCTCAGCAAAGGGGGCAGAGGCGTACCTAGGCAAACCGGAGCCCTGGGCAACATGAGTTGGATTCCCCCCCCCCCCATGGGCAGCCACCCCACCACGACCCAAAAATTTTTTTTTGCACCAGGTCATTTCTAAATCATCATCACATTATAGAAAATGCCCCAACTCACAAATCTGAATACAGCAATGGTGAAACACACAGGTTCTTTGATAGAGACTGGTGAGATAAAAGGTACGAAAGGCTGAGAATCAATGAATTGCAGTACCTGAAAGAAATTAACCCAGTTCAGGGAGTTACATTATTAGTCGCAATTGCTATATGGAACCTTCACGTTCAAAGGCAGTATGCCTCTCGGGGAGGCAAGGGCATGGAGATAGAAAAGCGGACCCAATTAGTAACCCCCTCTCGGCACACACAAATAATTAGCAACCCAACCTGCTGGATCCCACCTCTGAATAGAGGGGAGGAGAAGAGGGAGGCTATTTGGATGGTACAACCATAGCTGCCTCAACCATAAGCTTGGTGGAACAATTCTTGTCTTACAGGCCCTGTGGAGTTCCACCAGGCTGGGGCCAAGGCTGACATTGCTGTGGCCCTGGTTGAGGCCAGCAGAGCATCTTTTGGGTCAGCTGCCACCAGCAGATTGTTATTTGCTGACTGCAGCATCCATCAGATCATCAGATTTGTGGAGTCTTACCTAATTGTGGCTTTGTGGGGTGACCTGACTTACAGTATGCTGCAGGAGGATTTGAACATGCATCTCATGGGTAGATTAAGAGCTCATGTATTGAGGAGGATGAAAGAACTATTCCAGGGCAAGTGATCCCTGCACCTGGTGTGATAGTTGGAAATGGTTGCAGGAAGGGATGCAAAACCTGTGGCAGCCTGTGGCCCAGTTCACATCAACCCTTCTGCAGTTGGAGTCTTGGTTGTGACTCTTCAGAGTTCATTCACACGAAGTCAAGGAAGCGAATTGGTGCCGGATGCATTCCTACATGCTGTCATCAGACCCTTGTCAAACAATGATGCAATTCTCCTTCTCTCTTTCTCCACAGATGATGCCAGAGATCCGAACGGCACTCTTTGGTGCCAACACCAACCGGAAATTCCTGGACTAAATGAAGCAGAATGGAAACCTTTCCACTGCCATAATGAAGGGAGATGCCAAAGCATCTCTTAACACCCCCTTAAAATGTACTCAGCGCTATTATACTGTGTTGTCCTGTGTAAGCTCTTCCGTTAAATTATTATTTTTTGCACACCAGTTGTACTTAGCTTGACCGGGAAAGGGGCTGGAAGGCCTCTCTCCCCAGAGCAGTGGTATGTGATACAAGGGATGCACCATTTGGCTGGCTTCGTACAAGTGGGGGATCGGTGGCCAGACACTGTTTAAGCCACTCCTTTCAAGATGCGTCATTAACCCACACTGCTTGCCTACAGTTGCGTAATTACTTGGTTCAAACAGAGCATATATTTCTCTTGGTTTGCTGCAACATATGGTGACATGGTCAATACCAACCTTTTGTTCTGTATATGTGGCTTTCAAATATATATATATATATATTGTAGGCTAGCTCTATAATTTCTTTGTTAAAATAAAATAAATGTATGTTGGTTTTTTGTTCTACATTGCTGCAGTACCTGTAGTGATGCCCGTGTATGCCATGGTACCTACCAAGTGCTTTTGGGAAACTGCGCAGGAGCAGGTAGGGGTTTTGCCCAGTAAGGTTTCTGATTGGCCATTGGAGATTTGGTTGGTTGTACAGATTTTTTGTAAATGTTGCTATGGCAATAGCTGCCACGATGGCACAAGGATCTTCACTATCTGACTGAGGTTAAGCTGCAGTAGCTATTTTGTGACTGGCTTTCAAATATCATTTCATGACTGTTCTCATTATGTTAGGTCAGAATTCAGGAGGTGTCTGCAGGCTTCAAATGATTGGGGCGGCAGAGACATAAGAAGAACTAGAGATCAGCAGGCGTCTTGTGTTACTGTGAAACTGAATGATTTACAAAGAAGTCATACATGTTGTTATAATTTTATTGAAAATTAGCAGAAATAGTAATTATCTACCTTATAGTTCTATCCCAGCCTCACCTATTAAAGCAAAAGGACTGTGGGTAAAATCCCCCCAACAAAAGATTACCTAGCTTCAGCCAGTGTTCCAAAATTTCATTGTTTTAAGCCACGTTGACTCTTCCTGTTGTATCCTGAGAGTTAAAGATGATGATGAAAGAATTCCCCATTTGTAATACTATAATAGAGTTGCAGGATTTGTTTCCTCTTCTGTTGGGAGGTCACTGGTGGATGCAGCTCTTCTGTTTGCTTGTGCAAAGAACAGCAGCCCAATCCAAAGGGGTTGGTAGTTGCACGGCAGCAGGGGACAGCAAATCTCTGCTGCACCCAGTCCATCTCCAAAAAAGTTTCAGGTGCTACGGCAAGCACAAAAATTGCACACAAAAAAAAATCCCCGGCTGCCGTGCAAACCCATATGCAGGTCAGTGGACTGCGCCTACCTTTTTGATGCTGTAATGCATGCCATCCAAAGGGGGCTGAA
The DNA here is from genome assembly GCF_021028975.2 of Sphaerodactylus townsendi. Taxonomy (NCBI): domain Eukaryota; kingdom Metazoa; phylum Chordata; class Lepidosauria; order Squamata; family Sphaerodactylidae; genus Sphaerodactylus; species Sphaerodactylus townsendi. The sequence continues at coordinate 23,084,524 of NC_059430.1, forward strand.
AGCCAACTAAAGATGGTTGCACCCCCTAAACACCCCATCAATGCTGGCATGGGCTCCTGCATTAGAGGAGCGCCAGCGCAAAGGCTTGGGCAGCACCCAGGCATCGCATTGGCACAACTGGCCCTGTGGCAGTGTAGATTTCTCTTACATCAGTGTAAGGGGGCATTGACACCAATGTGGAGGTCATGCCAGTTGCAGAGCCCTTTCTGCCCCCCACCCCCCTTCGGTGTTGCACTGTTAGTCACTTCCTCTTGGCCAGTGGTTCTTCTTTAGAACAAACATTTTTAGCATGTCAACTCAGACTGTTAAAAAATAAACTCTTCTTGGTGTATATTGCTATGACCCCAACTTATGCTTGTTGACGGCCCATAACTGTTCCCTACCCACTGAAGCCGTGTGCCACAGTAGAAACATATGCAGCGAGACAAAAGGCTGTGCTTATTGTGTTATTGACAGACAGTGAAAAGAAAGTGGGCAAAGCCTCTTCAAAAATAAATAGCGAGCTGGCTCTGTGGAATAAGGCCGTGCTTCCCATGAAAATGTTGTACAGAGAACGTGCCATAGCAGAAATGTAGAAGGTCTAGTTGTACAACTCGACCTGCAGGCACCAGAGAAAAGCACCACATAAAATATGTGTTCTGTTAACGCAGGTAATGTATAAATAGTCATAACTCAGTAGAAGGTTCCAGGTTCAAGCACCATGCATAGGAGCACTTAAAGATTTTGCTGCAGACGTGAGCTATTGCCAGTCGAAACAGAGGCTTGGATGAACAAACAGTCTGACTTGGTCAATGACAACTCCTGTAAAAGAAGCCTGTGTCGTTCTACAATTTATAAGCCTCTCTGTTAATACTTGTGTCTGCTTCCGATTGCAATTAGTGCTTTCCAGCCACTAAACAAGCTCTGATACAAAGGAAAAGGCCACTTCGAGAAGCTAACCTTGTTCAGTCTTGTCTGACCTGACTTTCAGTGGTAGTATGAACCAAACCAGCACATAATTGCTATTTAACCCTGGATGGTTTCCATGTGATCACTACAGTCTTCTCTCATCCTCCCCCATTTTCAGAGAAACTGGGCAAGAAAAAGAAAGCACGTGGTTAAATGGGCAGGAGTTCTCTGAATCTCCCCGCCTCCATTAAGAGTGGCTTGTGGCTTTGGCTACCTCTGCTGCTGTCCTATATCTTGTTTTCAGGATCAAACACTAGATAATTTGGTTTTAAGAATAGCCGTCTGTCCAATTAGAAGAGAGCTGCTTCTGCTCCTTCCTGTTCCCATTTCTGCAGGTACAATAAGTGCAATGGTTCACTCAATTGCATTAACATCAGATTGCAGCCCTAAGGACAATAAGGGGTTAACTTTTGCCAAATATCCACGTCATGATGGAGCACTGAGCATTCTCTTCCTGGGGCAGAGAAGCCGCACATCTTGCTTGCAGTCTGTCTATATATGTTTGCAGGACAGTCTTGCTGTCTTTCCAACAGTCTGTTTGGAGAACCGATGCAATCCTGAACCGTGGTCGGCTCGGTTGAAGTGGGTGCTACTGGAAGGCCCCCAAAATGTATTCTCCAATGCCAATGAAATAGACCCCTTGAGCTATGCCAAACAGAGGCGCGATCACCAGCGCACGGCATCCAGCCCCTTTCATGAAGGCAGCTGGGCCCTCGTGAATCCAGACCTTCCTGCAGACAAGCAATTGATAAAGTAAACACAAGCTGAACAGTTCTACTGAACATCGACAAGATGCACACAGTAATTTTCACAGTGCAATGCAGGCTTTCCCCCAAGAGGCATGAACAAATTTTCCTAACTCTTCCCATTTTCCTTAGTTTTTGGCAGAGGACGAATGTACCATCAAATTGCATTTGGAGCATAGGGACAATGCTATTACACTGGCATTTCCTGCAGAAAACAGATATGCATCCTGTGTACATGCATTGAGAATATCTGGTTCCAATCAGGCAGAGGTGTATCTAGGGAAATTAATCTAGGGAGGGGTATCAAGGGAAATGAAATGAAAACGTATCCCGGTGCAAAATCTGTTTTCCGCCCCATATGGGTGGCCGCCCTCCCCTACCATACCAAACAACTTTTTTTGCACCAGGTCTTGAAGTCAAGTGTATGGACATGGGGAGGAAGAAGGGGCGTGGGGGGTGATTTTCCACCCCCCCATGTGACTAAATGGCTGCAGCCCGTGGACATTTGACTCCATATGTCCCCCTGGGTGGTACGCCCTTCTCCCAGGTTTGAAAACTATCTCAGCATCTCTGGCATATACATTCTACAGCAGGCAAAGAGTCAGTCTGATTTCTTTTTCCTAACTAGTACTGTAGGGACTGGTGAATGGAAAGCCTTCAAATGAAACCGTTTCATCACAGCATCTGTTTCATTAAAACTGTTCCCCAGCTTAGCTTACCTGGCACAGTCAATGATCCCATTATAGGTGTCCTCACCCAGGCCTTTCTTGAGCGTTTGAATTCGGGTTTTTAAAACTAAAACAAGTGAGAAATTAATTGAACGGTATACAATCTAATCTGCTTTACAGAATTTATTTTTAATCTGAAAAAGTACAGCTCTGTTCATCTCTTGCCTTGAAAACTTGAAGGGGTCACCACATGTCAGCAGTGACTTCACAACTCTTTCCACCTAAATACTACAATGTTTCTTAGTAGCTAGGAACACATGGATGAACTGTTCACAAAAGCAAACAGGTGGCCATCTTGTTGAAGTGTGGATTTGCTTCACAGTATAGTTGGAAATGGCATCGTTTGTGTAGCAGCCGTGAAAAGGGCCTAATGGAACTTGCTTTGTCAAGTCCTAGTTGACTTATGGCAACCCTGTAGGGTTTTCAAGGCAAGAGATAAACAGGTGATTTGCCATTGCCTGTCTCTGTGTTGCAACCTTGGACCTCCCTGTTGGATCTGCCACCCAAATACTAACCAGGGCCAACCCTGCTTAGCTTCCAAGAACTGATCAGAGCAAGCTAGCCTGGACCATCCATGCCGGGGCTAACTTACTTTGAGGAGATCTTGTCTACTTCAACTAGCAATACTGTGGCCAGCCAAAGTGAACAACCACATGCACCATCTGATAGTTACCATCCAGCGGGGTCACTGCCACCGCAGCCACAGATCCTGCCACGCAGCCAGACATGAAGGAGTGCAAGAAAGAAGCTTTTTCTTCGTGACGCTTCTGCCCCAGTTTGTTGATGTTTGCAAAGAGTGGGAAATATATAACGGAGAAAGGGACATCCCTGTTGGAAGTGGGAAAGAAACTTCTTAGTAAATGCTACAATTATATGAAACACCTTCACTCTTGCTGACCTTTTACGGAGCCAGTGCCATAGATTACTGACCCAAAATCCTCCTGGCCCTGCTTGAACACTGCTATGCCCATTAGGATTCTCATTACAATGGCTAAGTTGTGTCTATCATGTATAATTTCTTACAAAAATTTTTTTAACCTTAGACTGATGCTTATGGTGGTCTTGGCTAAAGCCCCTGTAGTGCAGGACAACTGTGATCAAAGTACCTATACCCAACAAATGGCATGGGCTGGGACATCACTGAATTGTTGAAGCTAACCTTTAAGATAATTCAGTGGCAGACCATGCAGGCCATTCGTTAAACGCTCAGAGGGACACAATGTGCAAAACTAGCCAGAATCTTAGTAACCACGGATACAGAAAGTCTGAAAAGGGCAAATTACACGTTACACATCAGCCCAAATATAACAGAGCCTGCTGGTGTCCTCTTCTCCCTTGCGAAGCACTCTGGCCCAGATTACCTCAAAAACACAGGTTTGGATCTCAGTGGAGAGAGAAGTAACTTCAGGGACAGTTCTAGGGGAAACTCATGGAAGGGGTTAGGCAAGCTCTTCATTCCTTCCCATCCCTTCCCTTCCCTGACGATGCTTCAGAAAGGGTAAAGACCACTGGAAATTCATTACATGCAATGACAGTATAATGTGTCTCTTGCACCAGAGCCAGTGGTTCAAACAGAAGACCTGCAAGAATTCGTGTTGACCTTAATATGGTACTTTTTACTTTCAGCCAATCCATTTGACCGTTGTCCTTCCCATGTATGGATAAGAAGCAGACAGCATGGCGGGAATTTGGAAACCTCTCTTTGGAGCCTGAAGGAGTACAAGGCTGAGCTTCTGTCCCTCTGCATATATTTGGCTGGGTGTAGTCAGATGCTTTTACACACAACTAATACAAAATCCCAAGCATGATCAAACATGTTCATGAGCTTTCCTCCACTGACTTTAATATCCAGAGCAGCTGTGCACCCAGACATAGTCATGGCGCTGACCCTCAACGTTGAAACCAATGGAGAAGTTCATGTGCTCAAAGGAACGCATGGGTAAGAAGCTCCAACACCAGCAGAGGGCTCAGAAGTCAAAGACCTTCCATTTGAAGAAGATGAAATCCTTCTGGAGTATGAAGACAGTGTGTGTTGAGAACGAGTCCTTTCATGGTGTGGGCTAAGCCCTTTCATTGTCCAGCACACATCATGCTGACTCTGTCATCCAAGTATTAAGTGCCCCTCCCCAATTGTCCTGAACCTACCAGGGCTGGTCATCCTGGACAATATTAAGTGGAAGGAGAGCTCCCACCCCCGCTTTTCACCTGAGGAGGGTGGCCCCCAGCCCTTTATACAGGCCTGCTAGTCCCTGGGTTTGCAGGAGTTCTCTGGCAATCACAATGGCAGAGGGCCGTTTGGAGGCTGCCGTAGACCCGGAAGCATGAGGCTGTCCTGGCGGTGGGTGGGTGGTGGGAGCAGCTGGACCATCCTGTCTCAACGCCTTCTGCTGATGTGCGGCTAAAAGAACAAAGCCACGTCATTCTTTTCATGTGCTCCTAACTTCTCATAGTGACTACACCATAGGTGTCAACTCGTGGCCCTCCAGATGTTATGGACTACAGTTCCTATCATCCCCTGCTGGACTACACAGTTTCACCACTAACAGTATCTACAGAAGTACTTTATGTCTCGTCTTAAAATCGGTGCTATTAGGTGCTATTATAGGCAGAAATGTCAATCCATTTTTTATTTGATTGCCTGACTCCATCTTTGCCCTCCTCTATCTTGCGAGACTCTGAGCCCATGACTGATCCGATCACACTCATGGCCTGTTGCAGGGTCTTAAATTGCCAGATTCCAAATATATCCCATCACCCCTGCTATGATCTATGAATGCCCCGCCAGATTCCATGTGGCCCTGCCTTCTAATTTATATTCAAAAACCCTACAAAGTATGACGCAAATATGTTTTACCAGCTAAGGGCTTTTCCAAATAGACTATCTTTTAAAATGTGTGTGTGAAGTGCCATGAACTCACTTCTGACTCATGGTGACCCTATGACTCAATGTCCTCCAAAACATCCTATTGTTTACAAGCCTGGCTCAGGTGATGCAAACTGAGGGCCGTGACTTCCTTTACAGAATCCTCTTTTCCTGCTGCTTTTAACTTTTCCTACCATTATTGTCTTTTCCAGTTAGGCTTCTCTTAATGTGACCAAAGTACAATAGCTTCAGTTTAGTCATTTTAGCTTCTAGGGAAAGTTCAGATTTGATCTGATCTAGGACCAACTGATTTGTCTTTTGGGGGGTCCATGATAAACTCTCCTCCAACACCACATTTCAAAGGAATCTACTTTCTTCCTGTCAGCTTTCACACCCATACATAGCAATCGGGAATACTATGGCATGAATTAACTTGAACACGGTTGCCAGTGAAGCATCCTTACACTTAAGAATCTTTTCTAGTTCTTTCATGACTGCCCTTCCCAGTCTCAATCTCCTGATTTCTTGGTTGCAGCCTCCCTTTTGGTTCAAGAAGAATAATTTGGATTTATACAGCGCTTTTCTCAACCATAAAGAGTCTCACAGTGGCTTACAAACTCGTTCCCTTCTCCCCAGTGGTATCCCATGTTCCCAGGCACACGTAATTTCGTCATGTGGGGAGCACTGGCCGGGTTCCCACACCCAAACTTTCCCGTGGTGCAGCAACCCAGCTGGTGCCCAGCAGCTCCCTCTCTGTCGGGGTGCCACTTGCTGGCTGAGTTGATTGTTGCGGCTGCAGGCCAGCTCCCGCTTCCCCCCTCCAGAGAGGCTGGGGAGGGCAGGAGCTGGCCTACCACTGTGGCACCCACCCGCACCACTGTCCACTGCCGAGCCCCGTCCCCTGGCCTCCCTGCTTGGGGAGGGTAGGAGCCAGCCTGCAGGGAGGCTGGTGGAGCAGGGCTCATGGTGGACGGCCCAGGTGGGCACCGCAGCAGTAGGCTTGCCCAGGAGCTAGCCTGCCTTCCATCTGAGTCACCTTTTCTGAACCCCACTCCCCCCCAGCCTCCCTGCTGGTTCCCATAAGCGGTGCAGGGGGAGGGATGCTTTAAAAGTGACAGGTTATTATTCACAATTGTTGGGGAACGGGAGTGCATTTGAGAAGAAACCATTTGAGAAGAGGCAGAGGCAATCAAACCCAGTTCTCCAGATTAGTGTGAACCTGCTCTTAACCACTACACCACGCTGGTAAAGCAAACCTCTGACCTTTCATGGTCTCCAAAAGATATCCCTCACTCACCCAGCCGTCCAGCATCCTGGAGCTGGATCTTCAACATTTCCATTGGGGATGTGACCACCACCTGACAAGTCCCAGCTCCGCAGCCGGCAAGCATCTCCCTCACCAATGTCAACTGTTTTCTGTTGAGAAAAACACAGAAGAACAAGAATAGGTTGAAATAGTCATTCACAAAACAAATAGACTGAGGGTCGCCAGTTGAGTAGGGCTCCCTGCAAATGGCATGAGGTATCTTGTACCTTCCACAATAGCTTCATCTGCAGAAATCATCAGGGGAATATTTCATGGTCTCAGAGTAAACACTATCAACTCCTAACTGATGCTGAAGAGAGAAAGTGCCATGGTGTTGCCTGATTTCATCATCACTCAAGAAGTTGAGCAGGATAGGTACTCAGATGGGAGGCCACCAAGAAAGGTTCTGCAGAGGAAGGCAATGGCAATGGCAAACTGCTTCTCTCTTGCCTTGAAAGACCATTCTTGGGGTCACCATATAGCTGCAACTTGATGGCACTTCCATTTGTATGTAATTGATGCTGATAAAAATTACAGGATCAGAGGCTAGGAGGAAAGGTGACACCACCACTAGATTGATCCAAGGCATGAAATCTTTGACATGCTCATCTTTTCCAGTACTGTGAGACAGTCAAGAGATTTCACTGATTCAAATGTAGTTTGCCAAACATAGCCCTTGAAATGATCCATTATTTTCACTGTACTTTCTAGTTCATTCAGATCCCAGCAAATCTCATGTGCAATAAATATATAAAAGAATTGTCATGTCAATTGCATCTGAATTAATAGTATTCTTAGCATCTCAGTATATCAGTTCTTCCTGACTGTGTACACTGGCATTTACAGAGCCTAAGTTGGGGAGGTAAGTTTGGGGTCCTTACCAGGACCCAGAAAGCCAGTCTAATTACACTATTTCAGAAATAGACATTAATCTTTCATTACTCCAGAGATGGGGTCATGAAGGATAGGAGCATGTTACAGATTTGTTCTTGGTCCACACAGATGATTCTTGGTCCATGTCCATGCAGGCATGTATGGTCATGGATGTACATGTGTGTAGTCCCTGCATTTGCAATAGACACAAAACAAACATGCAACAGACACAAAACAAACATGTACGAAAGCATATAATGTCTTGTACGTAGAGCTAGAAATAGCCTTATTTCTTAGCAGTGAAGTACCCTGATGTGCAAAAAATGTTTTGAGCACAGCAAAAAGAAGAGTGAGCTCTTTCCCCCATACCCATCCTGGGAGAGCAACTGTCGGAAGAAATCATTGGCTGCCAGCTTGATTGCTTTTTCAGGAGTGACCAGAGTCAGGTTTACAGCAGCTCCTGTGTGAAGACGGGAAAGTGATAAGGATTTGCTTTGGAGTAAAGGAACACACTTCCCCCCTGCAAGACATATTTTGGATGCACCTAATCTTGAAAATCTGATTAACTGCCACTTGACCCAAGCACATGCAGATTAAATATTATTTAAAATTAGATTAAGCCAGTTAAAACGTTAATGATAGTGCCATCCCACACAATGCAAAGGCTACTAAATATTTCTAGAAGTCTTAACATTTCCAAAGGATTGATACAGCTCCTTGGACTTGGTGCATGTGAATGCGAGAGGGCACTGTTGCTCAGTCTCAGAGATTGTGATCATGGGACCATAAGGGGGAAGTATAGCAGAAAACATGGGTGTTTTTTTTCCCAGAGGACCAACACTGCTTCAAGTTGGGAAAATGGTAATGGAGACTTGAAGTCTCTTCTTCATGCACACTGCAATTGTGATCTGAATCTGGCATGTTGCGTGCAGGAATTGTGGGATACCCGCATCTTAAGATTTCCTGTTACACCAGGGTAAAGATCCCAGACCCAATGAGTACACTCTGAAATGTATGCTTGGCCCTCTGGAGTACACAGATGCAAGGGGAATAATTCAGAAACACAGACTGAATCGATGGCTTTGAGCAATTGCAAATTTAGCAGTAAAAGAAGATGCTTCTGTTTTTATAAAGACCTACCTCGATACATGCCGAAGAACCCCTCCAAGCGAATGGTTTTCACCAAACAATCCCGCCTGGAACCAGATGAGGGAGTAAAGAAAACATGAGTGAGCCAAGATAAGTTTCAGGACTGACTGGCTAGTGCAGGGGTCTGCAACCTGTGGCTCTCCAGATGTGCAGGGGCTGATGGGAATTGTAGTCCATGAACATCTGGAGTGCCATAGGTTGCAGAACCCTGGCCTAGTGACTATGAGTCATATCTGAAAGCTAGTACAACCATTTGGGGTAGAACCGGAAGCTAATTTTTTGTCTAGTTCAGAGAATGGTTGTAATCCCACCACTTAGTCCTTTCGGAACTGGTTGTTAAATTATTTGAATCCTACCACTGGTTGGGGGGTGTCAAATCACAGCTGACTTATGGTGCCCTGGTAGGGTTTTCAAGGCAGGGAATTCAGAGATGGTTTGCTATTGACTTCCTCTGCATCATCATGACATTGGTATTCTTTGAAGACCTCCTATCCAAATAACTGCCAAGGCCAATTCTGTTTAGCTTCTGAGATCTGACAAGATCAGTCTGGACTGGGCTATCCAGGTCACAGCCAAGCAACATAATTAGGATGAAAAAGAGTTCTAAACAAGGAAGTAGTTGGTGAAAACCCAGCCTCTGCCAGGATGGGCCACAGCTTGACAGCAGAGCATCTGCGTCGCATACAGAAGGTCCCAGGTTGCATTCCAGGAATTTCCACTCAGTTCTCATTTAGTGGCCATTAGGAAAGCCGCTGTCATGAGCCAGGAAGACAAGGAATTGGAAGAAGAGCCAGACGACACTATAAACTAGGAGCTGGCTTCTTGAGAAGAGAGGCAGGAACAGTGTCAAGCCCTTCCCTGCCAGCAGAGACTGGGCCAGGTGCAGTGCTGCTGGAAGAGTCCTCCACAGCCTCGGTGATGGGCCAGTTGCACAAAGGAGGCAGAGGCAGCAGCAGCTCAGTATTACAGCTCGTTATGGGAAAAGGCTCTGTGAGCCAGAGGCGTAGCTGGGCCAAACTGCGCCCGGTGCGCATTCTATATCCCCCCCCCCCCCCGGCACTTTCCCCCTTCCCGCCTTCCCCCTCACCTTCGTTCCTTTCCTTTCTTAGAGCCAGGGGCAGTTTCACTCATTGCAAAACGGCTCGATGGGAACTCCACTTCCCAGGGAGACCCTAGAGCCCCAAGGTCTCCTGGAAACTGTAGTTCCTCAGCCCGTTTTTACTGCGAACAGGCCTTTTGCAGCCTGAAAAAGTTCAAGAAAAAGGAAAGGAACTAAGGTAAGTGTGAAAAGGGGGGTGGGGGGGCATCGCAGGGGGGTGCTGCTGGGGGGAAGAGGGAGGGGCCTGGGGGCGATTTTCTGCGCCCCCAGGCGTGTGCCTGGTGCATGGCGCACCCCCCATCCCCTTGTAGCTCCGCCACTGCTGTGAGCTAGAAACAGCAACATCAGAGGAGAACTGAGTCCTTGAAGGATCCTGGCCTCACTAGTAAGGGCCTCCTATATAAACCCTGTCTTGGCCTTGGCTCTGCCTGGGTGCAATGAGTGTACTTCACAGGGAAGCTCCATGCACCTGGCTTCCTCTTAGTTTCTAGCCCAGGGGTAGGGAACCTGCGGCTCTCCAGATGTTCAGGAACTACAATTCCCATCAGCCCCTACCAGCATGGCCAATTGGCCATGCTGACAGAGGCTGATGGGAATTGTAGTTCCTGAACATCTGGAGAGCCGCAGGTTCCCTACCCCTGTTCTAGCCTGTCTGCCTGCTTCCGCTCCTGGACCACCTGACTTCGGACCGGCCTGAATACACCTCTGCCTGCCACTTGCCCTGACTTCAGACCTGCTTGACTAGGCCATAGCACAACCACCTTGAGCAGATTTCTGGAGATGCAGCATATACATTTTCTGAAGCAAAGGTGCTTTAGATCTATTACCAGTCAGACTGAACAATACAGAACTAGGTGGACCAATGGTCTGACTTTGTAGCAGTCGGCTTAATAACCCAGTAAGTCAAGGACCCCCAGTGTGGTGCCCGCGGGTGCCAAGTATTTTTAGAACATGGGCGGGGCCAGGTCTTTACACCCAGAGTTTCTGATTGGCCACAAGAGATTTGATGGCTTTGCTTAGGCCACAGCTGCCACCACACCACAAGGTTCTTCACTGTGTGACCAAAGACAAGCTGCAGCAGACGTTCTGTGACAGCTATTTTGTGGCTGCGCCCACGAGTGCCAGAATTTCAAAGGTGTCTGCAGCCTCAAAAGCTGGGCTTAGGCAAGTGGTCTTAGGCAAGATGCTTCTTCTTGTCCTCTGTCCTCATGCGTCGCAAGGAATGCAATTTGAAGGCATTTTGCATGGGAAGCACGTTGAAGGATGACAAGATTCAAGTCCAGTATCCCCTTAAAGCAGTGGTTCTCTTCCTAATGCCGCGACCCTTTAATACAGTTCCTCATGTTGTGGTGACCCCCAACCCTAACATTTATCCATTTTACAGATGGAGATCACTGATGCAGAGAGTCTGAGGCGACCCCTGTGAAAGGGTCGTTCGACCCCCAAAGGGGTCACGACCCCCAGGTTGAGAACCGCTGCTAAAGACTAACAAAATTTCCAGGGAATAAGCTTTCCAAAGTCAAAGCTCTCTTTGACTCTCAAAAGCTTTCACCCTGGAAATCTTGTTGATCTTTGAGGTGCTATAAGACTCAAATTTTGCTCTTTTCCTGCAGACCAACATGGCTACCCATGTGAAATTATTCTGAAGCACTGCAATTGCTAGCCACTAATTACATTATCCACCTTTCCTCTGGGAAACCAGACAATCTAAATTACTATGTCAGCTGCTACAGTCCTCAAGGTTAGTCTAACTCAGCTTGCGCATAGGTTTGCTGGATGAATTTCCTATTTTTTTCCCCAGCTCTGGAGCATTAAATAGCAGAAATCATAATCACACTATCTGGGAGCCCAATAAAACCAGATCCAAAATGTTGTGATTTGCACTTTGTAGATATAGCATCCTCAGGAACATCATGTAAGTGAACAAACTGGGGGGGGGGGTGGGGGACATAGGGAAGGAAGAAATGTTGAAGCCAACCCCCAAATAACCAGGCTTCAGCTCCAGATCAAATGCCCCCCACACTTGAGCAGATCTTAGACCACATACATTCCAGTGTAGACTCCAACCTTGCCAGTTCTGGCATCTGCTCACAAAATCACCAGACATGCGTTCCACTCCCCTCAAGCCCAGTTTATTCGTACCATTGATCAGTTTTGCTGGAAGGCTAGAAAGGAAATGGAGAAGTGTTAGAGTACACATAGCAAGTTTTTTTGTTTTTGTTTTTTTTCCCTCTCGGTGTGGTGTAGTGATTAAGGGTGGTGAACTGTAATCTGGAGAACGAGGTTTGTTTCCCTGCCCCTCCAAGTGAAGCCTGCTGGGTGACCTTGGGCCAGTCACGGTTCGTTCAGAACTCTCTCAGCCCTATCTGCCTCCCAAGGTGTCTGATGTGGGAAGAAGGAAAAGGAGTTTGTAAGCCACTTTGAGACTCCTTACAGTTGAGAAAGGCAGGGTAGAAATCCAAACTCTTCTTCTGCTACTAAATGGGCTAACAGCACCGAAAAAATTGCCGGAATTGGACCGCCAAAGGCGGATTCACTTCGTCCCTTGTCCGGCTCCGAAGCTGGTGGGAAATGGCACGGTCAACTATTGGATAGAGATTTCTCTACCCAAATCACCGCAGCCAAGAAAACATGTCCCTCCCTGTATTTTTCTCTCCGTTTTGAACAAATACACTTGGCACGGCATTTCTTTGAAACCCTGCTCAAAGTCATGTAATGCTCGCCAGGTTTCACGCCATGCCTTCACCTTGTTGCCGCAGACTTTAATGCGCAAGATATCGCTCACAGCCCGGGCAAATCTACGGTTTCCTCAAGCTGAAATCTCTCGGCCCACCAATTACTACACCGGCCGCTATCAAGTCTCCTCGTATTCCGTTAAAACGGTATCCGCAATCTTACTCCTTTACAATTACCCCATCTCCCCAATTCCGGAATATCATAAATTACATCAAGAGCTGGAAATCCCTGATCTTTCGTGTTTATGATAGTGGCAGACTTTCTCCAGCCCATCCAGTACATTTCTTTTGACCTGCATTGCCTGGGTTCTATACGCCTGTGGTATAATCCGCTTTTTTTTGGCTATTGTCAAAATGTTTCTCGTCTATGCCAATAAAAGCTTGTTTCAGCCTGCAGAGTACCAAAATGCAATGGATCCCTGCAGATCTCCTCTTCTATACTAGGTTTCACACAAAGATGTTAATATACTGTATATTCCTCTACCACAGAACAGAGCATGCCTGACCTTCTTTGTTGTAGAATGTTCTGCTTGGGTCCTAGTGCCTTCCTAACCCTGTTCCCTTCATCTTTTTGAAAATAAAAATACATTTTGGCATAAATATTTTTGTAACAAAGTACCATGTTCAAAAGGCAGTGTGTAAAAATGAATGATAATTCTCATATTCATTTTGGACTACATTCTTACGCGGAAGCATACATTTTTCTCAACTGCCGCACATCAACTGACCGAACCAACATCTTTATGTAAAACAAAGTATAGCAGAAGCATTCTTCTTCTTTTAATCACTGGAAGATTGTTAGTCCTAAAACAAAAGCCTTTCTTGAAGACCAACCAAAATAACAAGATAAAATGTCTAAGCTTTTGAGTTATTCAAGACTGTTCATTATACTGATCAAGAAAATTTAAACAGAAGAGAAGAAGGCATCCTGTGTTCTATTTTGCATCCTGTCCACTGGCAATGCAGCTGATCAGCATTTTCATTTCTGGAGGACAAAATTTCATAGTTTAAAAAAAAGGGAAGGATTAAAAAAGCTTCACTGACCTGATCTTTTTGTCCCTCATCGTCCCACAGAGGATGTTTCTTCTTGACAGCTGTTGACACAGGAAAATGTGTTCCGCAAGGAGGCACTTCGCTCTGTTTATAGATCAGTTGGGAGAGAAAATACCATTTCTGCATTTTGACACACAACTTGCCTCGACTGGACCACAGATAACAAATGATGGTGTCACCTCAAACACAGATGGGCAATTTCTTCACTTAATAGACTCACAGAGAACATGATTTTTATCAAAACGTGCGGCTTGATACATTTTGCACAGTGACAAATCTATTTACACACTGTGTTGTGTTTGAACAGCTGAGAATAAGACAGAAAAAAACAGACAAAGGAATAATATAGGATAGCATGCCATTTCCTTTCAAGCTTCCTAACTTTATGTATTACATATCTATTATGGCTACTGTTGTCAGTGCCGGGTTGGGGAATAACCTGCAGATTTGTGCGGTGGGGGAGGTACAATACAATACAATAGACCTTTATTGGCATAAGATACAAAAGCGTGGGTATAGACCATCACTAAATTTAAAAGAGTTGTACATGGCGTCTATGAGTAGTTTTACATTCTAAAATCACACTTCATTTATAAAAATAACGTAGATTAAAAAATTTTGTCCATTCCATTGTACACGGGATTGTGAACAGGTATAGTAAAACTACATTTAAAAGACAGGATTAAGATATTCGTTATTCATAGCCTATTTACTAAAAAGGTACAGCCTTCCCCAAGATCTATAATTTGTATATACTAATTAATACTATAAATTACTATAATACTATAAATTACTAATACTATCAATTACTAATACTATAAATTAATTAAATTTCCATAAAATGCAATAAATAACAGTGAGCTCCTTATAAACACCTTCTAAAATATCCCAGGAGTATCAGAGGTATGGAGTGTTTCACATTTAAATAGTTTTGTACTTGCCTATTTTATATACCTCTTAAGGACATGACTTGCAGCAAATAATTGGCTATTCTCCCAAGTATGGAAGGATTATTACTGTTTAACAATTTTGGGATTGATATTTTGGGGGGCACATTTCCCATTATCGGTAGTACTAAAGCTTCCCTCTGGGGATTATATTTTGGGCAATAACATAAAATGTGGTCCAATGTTTCCACCATGGTGGGACAGAAAGGGCATAGTCTATGTGATAGAGGCCGCTTCTCAATCCGGCCTTGCAAAAGGGCAGGGGAAAAAACATTGCATCTGGCTCAAGTCAGTACCCAACGTTGTTTAGAATCCGGGATTTGTAATAAGTATTTGGCCATCGTGCCAGGCTCAGGGTTTATGCCAAAGTACAATGGGGAGCATGTTGTTGTTGCACGATTGATTAGATGTTGATACTCCTGATCATATAGTCTAAGTTTAATTAGGCTATATATTTGTTGGGGGTCCTTCAATACCAACTCCTCTAATGAGAATCCCAATGAATTGAGTTTACCATTGATTATATTGGGTGGGGGAGGTAGAGCCCAAAGAGGATGGGATTTGGGGAGGGGGTACTTCAGTGGGGTGTGATGTTACAGAGTCCACCTCCAAAGCAGCGTTTTCTCCAGGGGGGCAGATCTCCAGGGGGTTGTAATAATGGGAGATCTCCAGCTACCACCTGGAGGTTGGCAATCCTAATTATGGCACTGATTATTTGACTAGTCAAGGGTGTCATACTGAATTTTGCTTAAAACAGCAGCTTGTGTTCAGTTCAGTGATGCTTAAAGCATTCCTCAATCTTAAGGAGCCATTGTATGACGGAAAGGGGAAGACGCTGCAAACTAGTTGGCTGGTAGCAACTGAAGAATATCTCCCTCAGTCTGTCTATCCTCAGCTTTACATGAGTATTTAAAACTTCAGCATTCCCAAGATTTGTCAAAGCTATAGCACAGAATGAGGGAAGGTCTTCTTGGAGGGGACCATCTTCTCCTTGTTGTCATTTTGTTTTTTACCTGTAGTTCTTGTAATGAAACTTCTTGTATTGTAAGTTCCTTTGGGTCCCTGTGGGAAGAAAAGTGGCAAAAATAAAAAAATACTTCTCCCAGAGGAAAAGCCACTTTTATTGGCTCCTTTGCTGGAAGGATTCAAATTTTGTTGAGCAGACGACTCAATATTTTGTCTCCTCGGTCAATGAAAAGACTTCTTCCTGCTCAGACTTTCGTCAGAGCCCAGTCCTGATAACAGAATAGGGTCACTGTCTTCCCGCAGGCAGCTTGCCAAAGCCCAGGGCTGGACCCCAACTGTCCTTCTGGTTCTTTGTGTGTAGGTTCTTTGGCATGTACAGAACAGTCCTCCATTATGCCATACTACAAGCCCCAAGATTCTTGGGGTCTTCTTCCTATTTGCCAGCATTAGTTTTACCCTTGAGTAGACTTGTTGAACAAAACAGACTTTTTAAGTATCAACGTTAAGGAGGGACCCCAGATATGGACAAGACCTCAAGGTTGGGAAATTACTGACAATTTGGGGAGGAGCCTGAGAAAGGCAGGATTTGGGGAGACACCTCTGCAGGCTATAATTCCATGGACTCCACCCACCAAGGCAGCCATTTTCTCTGGCGGAACTGACATCTGGAGAGCCATTGTGACTCTGGAAGATCTGCAGGCCTCCCCTGGAGGCTGGCAACGCCCAGCCTAGGCCCAAGAAGCTTGAAAGGTTTTACAGCCTGAACAAGAAAACCAAATGCTTCAAGCAAACTGAAGGGCAGACAAATATATTTTTATTCTCTGGATTGTATTCCAAACAGTGATATAAACAATACATATCTTATTAGAGGTGATGCGCAGGGGTTGTCAACTCTGATTAGGAAATCCCTGGAACTATGGGGGCAGACACAGTCTGAAGAAGGAAGGAACTTTAGCAGCCATTCAGACTATGTGGTGTTCCTCTGCCCAGTTGTGGGTCTTTTCAGTCACTGCCACCATACTCTGCAATGGTTTATCAGAGAATATTGTCTACTCTGCAGGCTTTATTAGGACTCCGTAAAACAATCATGTTTCCAGAGACAGTGCTAAGTTGTGAGAGTGCACTGGCTTTGGTCTGTGGAGACATTTTGTTCCGGCAAGCAAACTTATCTTACTGTTTTATCTTAAGCCTGTTGGTATAATTGTACAAAAGCTGCATCCTCTTGTTTGACAGGAGGAAAGTGGTATATCAGCATGTCAAACAAATAAATACCTTGTTTGCGATCAGTGATATGGAAGTTGCAATTTCATTTGTGTGAAATTAAAAAGTGCCCAGCCCCAGACCTGCTGACATTTGATTATAGCAGCTCCTGAAATCTGTGTGCTAAATATAGAATTGAACGTTGCTGTCTTTTTGGCTTAAGCCACGAGATGGCAGCAAAAGGCAGAGATGGCAGTGCTGGAGACAGGCAGTAATGAAAGAAACAAGGAAACCAAAGCACGTTCAAAATATTTCCATAGCTTTAAAAGGGCTGGGTGCGCCCTGATGCCTTTGTTATCCCTAAACAATATACTGTGTGTATTTATGGTCGTCATCATATTGTTCAGCCATTATGCTGTTTTGTTTTTTTGTTTTTGCCCAGCCCAACCAAAATCAAAGTCAGGCCAACAATATCGCAAGGCCAATGAGTCATACTTCAGCAATGAATCATACAGAGTCTGTTCATATTTATTTAAATATTGCAGATGGTATGAAAGTTCTCTCTGGTCGTGTACACAACTTGTGGCTTTGCAGTTAGAGCACTTAGTTAGGTATGACTAACAAAATGTTGCAGAAGTTTATTATTGGAAGGGGGTAATGGCAGGATTTGAAATGGGCACAGTTCAGTGGTGGGATTCAGATAATTTAACAACTGGTTCCAGTTGTGGGATTCAAATAATTTAACAACTGGTTGTTTACAAGCACCATTTTAACAACCGGTTCTGCCGAAGTGGTGCGAACCTGCTGAATCCCACCACTGGCACAGTTGCAGTGAGTTGTGCTATTCTGACTTAAGATCTCCAAAGCAATGTATCCCAGCATTCAACTCTAAAATAGAGTTGATTGGTCCATCGTATAAACCTATGTGTGAACCAAGAGGAAAAGAGATTCGATACATATTTGACTGGTAGTTTTGTTGTTGGCATCTGTGATTCATGGCTACTAGTTCCCCCCAAACATCTGAAGATGCCTGTAAATTACGACAGTATTGTACAAGTGGAATACATGGATAATAGGATAAGGAATC